>NW_026607513.1:3040000-4240000 GCF_021117445.2 Syzygium oleosum
TTCCAATTTAGAGTGTGAAGCATGTCAACTTGGCAAATTACATCTTGTTAGTTACGCTCCTCAAGTTATTAAATGAGCGATGTCTCCTTTTTCATTAGTTCATTAAGACATTTGGGTCCTTGTCGTGTTGTTTCCAATTTGGGTTTTATATACTTTGTTACTTTTGTTGATGACTATTCTAGAGTCACCTGGCTATGTCTAATGAAAAGTCGTTCATAATTATTTTCTATATTTTGTGCCTTCATTTCTGAAATTCATGCTCAGTTTGGTGTGAATGTTAAAGTTTTGCTTTCTGATAACGCAAAGGAATACTTTTCTGCACCTTTTTTCTGACTTTAACTCAACATGCTATGATGCATGAATCTTCCTATTATGATACACCACAACAAAATAGTGTAGCTGAAAGGAAGAATAGGCATTTATTGGAAGTCACCAGGTCCATGTTATTTGAGATGAAGGTCCCCAAAACTTTTTGATCTAATTATGTCCTGACTGCATGCTATCTCATTAATCGCATGCCTTCTTCTGTTTAGCGAGGTAGTATTCCTTTTTCTACTTTGTTTCCAAATCAATCATTGTTTGTCTTGCCACCTCATATTTTTTGTTGTGTCTATTTTATTTGTGATCATCGAATTGGATTATCAAAACTTGATCCTAGGGCCATCAAGTGTATGTTTCTAGGTTATTCTCGTAAGCAAAAGGGATACCATTGTTATTCTCCATCATTAAGGAAGTACTTTATAATTGTCGATGTTTCATTCTTTGAATCTACTCCTTATCATGATGGCTCGGTCACTGTTTCTGAGAAAGATGAAGACTTACATGTGACCACCATTTGGTCAACTGCTTTGGCTATTTTACCAGTATCTACACAGGAACCACCTCCTCTCAGGTCAATACTCGGCGCCCTTGAGTAGCTACTGCTTCCCCCCTTCCTCTTGTCACTACTATGTTATCTTTCGCTCCAGATTTGCCATTAGCTTACCCTCCTCTTATCTTTGATCTTGATCGTCCTATTGCTCATCACAAAGGTACACTTGCTTGCACTCAACATTCTACTGTAAACTTTATTTCATATTTTTCTGTGTCTCATTCCTTTCGGTCCTTTTTGTCCACTGTTGACCAAAATCCAATCCCCAATTCTGTAGCTAAGGCATTACAAATCCCTAGCAGGAGGATAGCTATTGAAGAAGAATTAAAGGCATTACAAGTTAATCAAACTTTGGGTTGGTACCTCTTCCTTCAGGCGAAACTGCTATTGGTTGTCAGTGGGTGTATGGTGTGAAAGTCAATCCTAATGATTCTCTTACTAGCTTAAAAGCAAGGGTTGTTGCGAAAGAATATGCTTAGGTGCATGGGGTTGACTATTTGGACACTTTTTTCTCCTTTTGCAAGCTTACATCTATTCGTATTTTGATCTCTCTTGCATGCCATATATAACTGGCTCTTGTTTCAGATTGATGTCAAAAATGCTTTCTTTTATGAGACTCTTCATGAAGAAGTGTATATGGAGCAGCCTCCGAGGTTTGTTGCTCAGGGTAGTATAGGGGACTAGTTTGCAAGTTGAAAAAGTCTTTGTATGGTTTGAAGTAGTCTCCACGAGCATGGCCTAAGGTTGTACTCTCTTTTGGATTGTCTAAATACAGAAATGATCACTCTTTTTTTTTATAAACAGTCAGAGTGAGGCAAGCTATTCTTGATTGTGTATGTTGATGATATTACCATCACGGGAGATAACTTGGTTGGTATAGATAAATTAAAGCTTTATCTTCAACAACAGTTTCAGACTAAGGACTTGGGAAAGTTGAAGTATTTCCTAGGAATCGAGGTGGCACAATCACAAAGAGGCATTGTTCTATCACAGCGGGAGTATGTTCTAGAATTGCTCATTGAGACAGGCATGTTGGGATCAAAGCCTCTTGATTCACCTGTGAAACAAGGATTTAAATTGGTTGTTGAGAGAGAAGAGATTCTTGATAATCCTAAGAGATATAGAAGACTGGTAGGTAAACTAAATTATCTCTCAGTTAATCTACCAGACATTCCTTTCCAGTTAGTGTGGTAAGCCAAGTTCTCTCTTCCCCTCGTACATCTCACTGGGACGCATTTATTTGAATTTTGAGGTACTTGAATAAGTTTCCGGGGAAATGAATTGTTTACCAAAACCATGATCATAGCAGAGTTGAAAGATTTTCTGATGATGATTGGGCAGGATCTCCAGATGATAGAAGATCAACCACCAGTTATTGTACCTTGATTGGAGGAAATCTAGTATTGTGGAAGAGTAAGAAACAAAGTGTTGTTGCTTGCTTCAGTGCAGAGTCAGAATATAAAGTCATGGCACAAGTGACACATGAATTAGTGTGGATTCATCAGCTATTGATTGAATTAGACTTTAAAACTTTAGCTCCTGTGTCTCTATGGTGTGATAATAAGGCAACAGTACATATAACTTCTAACCATGTGTTTCATGAGAGGACAAAACACAATCAGATTGACTGTCAATTTATTCGAGAAAAGTTACAGAGTGGAGTGATTCTTCCCAGTCATATTAGGATTGATGAACAACTTGCAGACATCTTTACTAAACCTTTGGGTAATGGGAAAATAGAATATATTTGTAACAAGCTGGGCATGATTAATATCTATACTCCCGGCTTGAAGGCGAGGGTTAGAGGTATAAAGGGCAAAAAAGGGAAACAGGGTAAAGTGGTCTTTAGGGTTTCTTTGTTGCTGATTACTTAATGTGTGTGTGTGTGTGTGTGTGTGTATTGGACAAACTTAATGTATATATTGACTATTATTGAATAATACAAAAAAAATCTCCCCTTTACAACTAGAAATTATGTAAAGAACATCTTACAGTAAAGCTCCTCAAGTTGAAACAGCAGCTAAGAGATAAGATCCGAGCATTGAGTCTCCAAGAATACGTCCAATAACAGCCTGAAACATCATAGTCACTGATGAGTTCACCGGTTAAGTTTTGGACTTCAGTTTCTGCCTTTCGAAAAACGAAAAACACATGATCAAGAAGCCTTTGGATTTGTCCTCCCTCATTTGTATTCGGTCCTACAAAAGTTACAGTTTAGCTCCTCGCTCAAAACCCCAGATCTAGCATTCAACGGGTGTCAGATCAGATTCCCAAATCTATTCTCATCCTTCACGATTTGGAACTAGAGAAATAACAAACTCCCTTATATGCCTTGAAGCAAACGTGCAAGCATCATGTACATGGATGCACCAGAAGGCATAAACTCCATATCCAGCCTGTTTCTGTAACCATCTTCCTTTATCTTTCATATAAGTAGGGTTGGGATTTATCATCCCATATGCAGCCACATTTCACCCAGAATCAGGCCATAAATAGAGCTTTTCTGCAAACAGACAAAATCTTATCTAATTATTTACTGAAATTATGCTAAAGAACTTGAAAGGCAAAACAATTACGACAATAATGATAACAAAGCTTCATATTTGCAGTTCACCATGTTGCCTCTATTTTCATCACCACGCTCTCTCTTTTCACAAGTAGGTCCAGAACTTTGATTGCTACAAGAAATGCACCCTCTACAGAGCTTTACATAAGTGGACAAAAATCAACCATGTCGAGGAGCATTAGCTCATGCACCTATGACAAAAGTGAAATCTCACAAGAAGAACTAAATTCACACATAGTATCATTCATTGACATGTCATACACTGTTTGTTCATATGGAGATGATTGAGCACTAGTTTCAGAATGTTCCTATCATGTGACTCTACATAGGGATTGGTCTGTCAATGGACAAATGGGGAATAGTGTTGATAATGAAGCAGCGAGTATGAGAACAGTTAGAATCATAATGCACGGTGTGTTTGTGAAGTAGCAGATATAGGAAAGTCAAAATCAAAATAAAATTGCTTGAAGTACTTTCTTTTCTAAGTGTATGTGGCTGATATTTTGTCCCAAAGACCTCTCTAGTTCTCTGAGCAAAAGTGGACAGAGAGCTCAACTTCATTCATTATCAAAATCATCAGCCAATCAACAGAAAATAGCTAAACTTTGGCTATAAATACTGAGGCTTCCAATACACTGCTGAATTACCAATAATTCAAAAGAATGAGAAGAATAGAAATACATTTTTATAAGAAAATTGGGAACATGGCTAAGTAAAAATTCTTTGAAGAAGTTACAGCTTTTGATTGGGAAGGAACTACACAATGCCAAACCCAAAGAATATATTCAACCAATGGACATTTCATCTCTAAAAGAGTCTAATTATATTAGACATGTCTCCAAGAGGAGATAGTTACAAAAAGCAAAGCCTCTATTTGCCAGTTAGAAACAACCGCCCAATTTGTAGAAACTTAGGAAACAATTACCATGAGGACAGAAGCAGAATAAAGTTTGCATTTCTAAGAAATACTAGTTTCCTGATGATTGTTTCATATACGCGAAATGACTTTTTGTTTTTTGCCACTTACCAGGAAGCTTCAATTTATCTAAAACGTGCACATTCCATGATTAGTTTCCTTAGCTGCATACTCTCTTAAGACTAGCTCCACTGCATACTCTCTTAAGACTAGCTCCACTTGTTTTACCACCCCGAGTCTGCGGAGCCATCCAGCAAGTCTTTCGAATGCTACTTTTCCAATTACGATACCATCTCTCTCCAAATCTATCAGAAAGTCCAGTGCTTTGTTTATCTTGTTCTCTCTTTCATATGCATGCAGAACGAGGGCCACACATTTATCACTAGGTTCAATACCGGCCTTCCTCATATTCTCAAAGGCAACAAGGGCCTTGTCACTTTGTCCTGTAGTTGCATAGGCATTTATAAGTAGCCCGCATAGCCTAGCATCTGGAATAATCCCTGCAAACTGAATAGCATCAAAAACCCTCTGAGCTCCATCAGTGTTGCCAATCATGGAATACGCTCTCAATAGTGCCTTGTAAACTTCACTTCCAGCAAAGATCTCTAGTTCATCCATTTCTCTCAGTAAAATCTCTCCTTGTTCAGGCATTCCAGCTCTAATGTAGGCCATGACCATTGAGCCAAATGACCTTTTATCCAATGGCAATCCAAGCAGCTTGATTTCTTCAAATGTTTTATTCGCCAGCTCAAAATGCCCAGCCTTGCTGTACATATCAACCATAGCAGTCAAGGTAACCTGATCACAGATAAAGCCTCTTTGCTTCATGCCTAGAAGAGCTTCTTCTGCATCTTGAAGTTGGTTTTGCTTTCCATACCAATGGATTAGTTTTGTATAGTCACGAACATTAGCTTCGAAAGATTCTTCTAACATAGCAAGTTCTGCCACCTAGAAACAGTCTGAGGAATCATGAGTTGAATTTAAGAATTTCTTTGTAAATTGTGTAAATCAGATTAACAAAGCATGAGGATCCTCACGATTCAACAATTGTCATGCAAACAATTTCGAACACATCCACAAATGGGAGCACCTTGACAACCATCCAGTACTATACTGTCAAGAAGAAACTCTCACTCCTCGCACAAGCTAACAATCACTAGTTCACTAGATTTCGACGGCTCTTTTTCCAGGCCACCATCCACAAAATTCTGATCTAATTGCAGAAACTTGAGTTTGCAAGATGACAAATTACAGCTCTTTCCAACAGCAAAAGCTAAATGTCAACACGAAAAATCAAATTCATTAACATAGCATGAAAATCTTTCAACTCATGCTCTTCCAACAGACAGAGATGCTGCATCACAGCTTAAACAGCTAACAAACAACCAATGAAATCAAACGAGGGCAGGTACCTCAAGATGAGCATGATGATTCAGCTTCTTCAATTCTTTCAGAACTGCGAGCCAATCGGCTCTACTGGGCTTCATAATCCTCACCCAAGCAGCCAAAACATCTGACAAGCTCGCCCTTTGAGGATCAAAACATATGATTTGCCTCATCAACGCCTTGCACCTTTTTGTCATCTTAAAAGGAAGATTAGATATGGCAATCCTTTGCTCCTCAGTAGCATGAGGTCCCACCTCGACCCACTTGAAACTCGGCCTACCCTCTTCAAGGTTCTCAGTTTTTGCAACATTTTCACCACCAGCTGGGGAAGAAAACAGAGGTGAAGCAAGACAAGGAGCGCCCTTGCTACAATGAGGTTGAACAAGAAAGTGAATTGAAGATGGAGAATGTTGTGGCCCGATGCTTGTGAGTCGCCATCTTTGCAGGTCAAGGTTTGACACCAGATTGAATGAAGAACTTGGCGCTGTTGCAGACATGGAAGCTGTGCAGTTTCGGCTCCACTGGGCTGCAGAATGAAAACTGAATGGGAAGAACCCCAATGAACTATCATCTTTGGCCACCGCCATTAACCCTCACTTCCACCGCCATTAATCACTAAAAGTTTAACAAATACAAACCAAGCAGTACCAATATGCACCTAAGGAGAACGTAAAAACTGGAATGCGGCTAATGAAATTTAGCAGAAAATCGTCATGCGTATCAGTGATTTGAAACCATATTTCTCGCCGGAAACCACCGCTAATCACCATTGAGTCACATAGAATGCATACAATAGCGGAAAGGGTGGTCAGTAAAGTACTCGAAGAAGATAAAATCAGATCATCAATAAGTGAAGATAAATCTAGCTTGACAGGAAATGGACTAGCAAACACCACAAGTAGTTAGTTTTTTAAAAAAAAAAAAATCATCCGAGACATGACGGATTGCTTTCCATATGATCAATAACACAAGCTAACAATCACAAATCTGACTTATGCATTTCGTCCAACAAATGGTGAGCATCTCGGAAAATTATTCTCTATGCGATACTAATGCAACATTTCAATCCAGATGCTTCTAGAAAAGGTTTAATTCATATCAGTGAAGAATAGTTTCAATCCCGATCACTTTTCAAGCAAATATTGACATCGACTTCAAACTCAACTTTCACTTGCGAAATAAGCAATGCAGAGAGAGTGTTTCGAACCTCACGCTCATACATCTTACTACAAAAATCAACACACAAACATTTTACAGGTAAAATTCACTCAAGACCTTTCTCGACTTCTTCCACGACCGGCAAACACAAACTTCAATCCCGCGAACGTGCTTCAACGACTTACTCATGCACACAAACATTACGCATGACCGGAATTTTAAACGTCTGTACCGAACAACAACCCACTCCAGATGCTAAGCATGATAACACTCCTTCAGATTTGCCACACGAGTTTCGCTCGGGCATTTCAACGAACACATGGCAGGCATCTCAGTTTAGCGATGGAGACGCAAGAGCGAAGCAGCAATTTTAAACACAACTAGAGTTCTCGGGCTCTGTCTCTCGCGTACAGAGCAGCGGAAACAGAGCATAACCAATACCTTGAAAGAAAAGCAACAACAGGCCTTGAATCGAACGACGATCAAATCGGAGGGAGAAGTCGTCAGAGTCAGAGACAATGACGATGGAATGAAAGACAATGGTCGGTCGTCTGGAAGTTTTTTAGACGAAGGTGGGAGAGATAACCACGGTCTAAATTGGAACAATAAGCTTGTGGATAAAGTTGGGTATTATGGGGAATCTTTTCCATATAGGCCCAAACTTTTGATATGTGTTAGCCAAGCCCTGATACTTTTGATTTTTTGAGTAGATGTAATGTGCTTCAGGAATTGGGAAAATAACACAAATAATCTCTGAATTTCGATTCAATATGCAATTTAGTCTTTGAACTTTTAATTTATTTAATATAGTTCCTGAACTTTAACCTAATGTTAAATAAGGTTCTTGAACTTTTATTTTGTTCAATATCAACTCTGAACTTTTGTTACATGTTCAATTCAGTCCCTGAACTATATGAAAATAATCAATGTAATCCTTTCCATTAATTCAAATTCAAGGACTACATTAAACATTTTTATATAATTTAGGGACTGAATTGAACATGTACCAAAAGTTAAGGGATGACATTGAATAAAATAAAAGTTCAAGAACCACATTGAACATTAGCCTTAAATTTAGGGATTACATCGAACAAATTAAAAGTTAAAGGAAGAAATTACACATTAGGCCAAAGTTTAGGGATTATTTGTGTCATTATCTCTTAGAAATTTGTTCTCAATCGAGCATTTCTTCTTTTTATTTTCTCCATAGCCATAATGTTTTTGAGAAATCTGTCTCAATTGAGTCCAGATTGATTGGCCCCCGAATAAATCAAATGGACTGGAGGCCCAATTAGATGACAAGAATAACATCATCTTAAAATCGAGCAAATCAAATCGTCATGGTTCGCAACATCCACCGGTAACTCCACCTGCGCATGGAGGAAGATCTTGAAGGCTAGTTCTTTCCCCAAGCATCTTATTAAGTATCAAAATGGTAATGGTCGGTCCACATATCTTCGGACTGACAAGTTTTACACCCCTCGTGATTTTCTTTTAGAATCTTGTTCTCAATGAGTTTATATACGACTGATCTCGCATCTCAATAAGCTAGAACTAAGGTTCTTTATTTGGAGTCTGATTCTTAATAAGCAGTGCAAATGTTAAACTCGCTAATCAAAAGGAAAATAAAAGCTCTAATATTATCTCCTCCATAAGTTCCACTTTCCATCCCTTTACTTTCATCGCTTATCTAGTTAGGACTCTCATTTTCAATTTATCCAATCAAATTTAGAGGTGAGCAACCGAACCCATTCAACTCGGAAATCGGTCCGAACAAGTCTTACCCATTTGACTCTACCTGCGCATGGAGGAGGAACCCATTTAATAGGCGGGGAGCGCAGCTTTCTTGGAGATTGATTCCTTCTTCGTTTTTTCTTTTCTTTTTTGGGTATCTTGGGGGTGGATTCCCCTGTATTTGAATCTTGTTTCTTGATCGACTCTTCAGAGAGAGAGAGAGGGGGCCGTCAATATTCATTGACGTCGATAATCATATTGAAAAATCCATCGAGACAATATTATCCGATTTGATCGTCGTTCAGTTCAAGGTCTGTTCTGTTGTTGCTTTTCTTTCGAGGTATTGGTCATGCTCTGTTTCCGTTGCTCTGTACGCGAGAGACAGAGGCCGAGAACTCTAGTTGTGTGTTCCATGTGAAAATAGTCTCCAATTGACGATCCATTTATTGATTTGAGCCTCATTTGATGATATTGTGGTCGTATGGTTTGAAATCGCTGCTTCGCTCTGTCATCTCGATCACTAAACCGAGATGCCTTCCATATGTTCGTTGAAATGCCTGAGTGAAACCCGTGTGCAAATCTGAGGAGTGTTATCATGCTTAGCATCTGGATTGGTAGTTGTTCGGTACAGACGTTTAAAATTCCCGTCATGCGTAATGTTTGTGTGATCGAGTAAGTCGTTGAAGCACGTTCGCGGGATTGAAGTTTGTGTTTGCCAGTCGTGGAAGAAGTCGAGAAAGGTCTTGAGTGAATTTACCTGTAAAATATTTGTATGTCGATTGTTGTAGTAAGATGTATGAGCGTAAGGTTCGAAACACTCTCTCTGCATAGCTTATTTCGCATGTGTAAGTTGAGTTTGAAGTCGATGTCAATATTTGTTTGAAAAGTGATCGGGATTGAACCTATTCTTCACTGATATGAATTAAACCTTTTCTAGGAGCATCTGGATTGAAATGTCGCATTGATATCACATACAGAATCATTTTCCGAGATGCTCACCATTTGTTCGACGAAATGCGTGAATCAGATTTGTGATTGTTAGCTCGTGTTATTGATCGTTTAGAAAGCAATCCGTCATGTCTGAGATGATTTTTTCAAAAAAACTAGTAACTTGGGGTGTTTGCTAGTCCATTTCCTGTCAACCGAGATTTTCCTTTACTTTTTGATGATCTGATCTTTATTGTTTTCGAGTACTTTACGGAGCACCCCTTTCTGCTATTGTATGCATTCTATGTGACTCAATGGTTTCAAATCACTGATACGCACGACGATTTTTTGGTAAATTTCATTAGCCGAATTTCTGTTTTTACATTCTCTTCCTGTGCATATTGGTACTGCTTGGTTCGTATTTGTTAAACGTTTGGTGGTTAATTTTGGTGGACGTGAGGGTTAACGGCAGTGGCCGAAGATCATAGTTCACTGGGGTTATCCGGTGACATAGGAACGTGCTATGGTCAATTCATGTTAAATTTGGACTTAATGCTCCAAATTGATGCGCCCAAAAGTTACTGAAAATAAGCCTGACTTTTCTGGTCATGATTTGGGGGTCTCTATGTGTCATAAATTTCAATCAAATTTGATGCCACTTTGATCACATTAGCATATACTTTTGTATGCTGAGTCGAAAGTGGAAATTCATGTTAATAATGCTGTACTTGTTACGAATTTGTTGGCATCATGGCTGTCACAGCTGCATATGCTTGTTTCATAGTTAAAAGTGCCATACATGATCAAGATTTGTTGGATACCTGATTGTAAACGTTATCCTTGACTGGAATTGGCTGGATTAGCATTGGAATTTGCTGGCCGTGACTTTAGAGCCTCAAATTTAACCTCAATTTGATCCTAATTTGAGACTGTACTGATAATAAGAGCTTACATACACATGTGAGAAGATATTGCATCAATCCTGAGTTGATTTCTTGCCAAATGCTTGTGATTTCGGGTCATGTCCTCTGTTTCAATACAGATCATAAGAGCTTACAACACGACGTTATGACTTCTCTCTGCTTTCGTCCTCGATCACCTCCTGTTGGGCCAGTGACGAAAGCTAGCTGTGAAGAGTAATGAGCAGTGAGAACAATGCGTGGCGAATCATCCACGTTCCTGCCAGGCCACCATTTCCTCCTGATCAGCAACTCACAGGTTTGTTCTTAACAGATGACTGACGAATCCTAAGTGAAATATCTGAAATTCACTTTTGCTGATGTATTTTGCGCTACGGAATTGGCATTTTGTTGTGTTTTTCTTTTGCAAGCAGTGAACATGGTCGCTGCTCAGATTGAGCAGCCAAAGCTCACGAACACAATAATAAGGTCAGTCTTACTGTTTTGCGTTAGACTCTATGTATTAAGCTTGTTCTGCGCTTCTCAGACCTTCCTGTTTCATATATGGTTTGATTTTTCGCTCAAATTTGGGAGTCGATTGTTTGGTTATTGGTTAGGCGTTTGAGTCAAATTGCACCATTGGAGGACCTCCATCACGTGAAGCGGGTGAAGAAGAAGTGTCTCGAAGGAGGTAGTTCTTGGTTCATGAGCATATCTGTGTTATGTGGTATCTCGTTTTGTTACTGGTGGATTGGTCACTTAATGATAATATTTGAACATCATTGTTTCTTGCATCTTTGAAATTGAGGAACAATTTTTGCTGTGCATGTCATCTTGTAATATTAAGATGGAAATTGTTAGTGGAGCTTCACTCATCAGGATTGGAGCTTTACTAATTAAGTGAGCATAAGAGTGATTGCTTAACTGGGTCTTTCCATTGCCCTTTGTTCCTGGGTTACCCTTTAAAAGTTCAATAAAGATCATCAAAATATTTTTTTCCTCCTGCGAAGGTTATTTAACAGGAACAATTTCATGCAAAGAATTAAAATTCTGGTGTTTATACTCACGTGTGTAGTTCTTGATCAGACGTCAGTCCTGTGTATTTACTGCTTTTAAGTAACAGAAAAGAGGGATTAGAATCTTCTGACCCCATGCATGTCAATTGTCATCGGATTGAAGAAATTATATCTAAACTTTTAAGCCCCAAAGCTATGAGAAAGCTTTTTCTGCATTGGAAGCACCACAAATCATTAACTTGAGTATAGAAAGTCAATCAGCATTAGATATTTAAAGTAATATTCACATCACCTATGTAATTCCTCCACAAGACACTTTCTCCTAAGCCACACTATAGAGTGATGAAGCTGTGGTTGTCGGTGGATGGTTTGCTTATGTTGTGGGGTGAATGAGGGGTGCTCCTTACCTCCTCCAGTCTCGATGCGTATCCTATATTTTCTCCTTCTACTGCCGGAAATTCTTTTGAGGGACTCTTATGAAAATCAAAATGAATGATTCAGGAAGCATGTTTTCTGCTGAAACTCAAATTTTACCATTGGTTTCTGGTGTTGGGCTTGTTTTCTAATACGTATTAGCTATGCAAGGCGTTGAAAAACCTGATGAACAATCATGAAAATAACCTGTATTGCTTGTTAGTTTACGTGCTCAGTTTGTTGTTTTTCCCTTATCAATCATGAAAATTGATTGAATAGGATTACCATCCTTCTTATCTGCAGATGATGTGAAGAGAAGGAACATTAGCAGGAAGTAAATAGGATTGACAGATAAAAAGAGTTAAGAAAACAAGAAACCAAATAAAAACAGTGACCCACTCAACATATGGTAATTTGCTTTTGAGGATGAACTGGTAATTGTCTTGAAGAATCTTCTAATTATTTACTATGCAAGGTCTATTTGATGGAAACCTGGGATAGCTGTTCGTATTTTTTCATCAACAAATCATCTTTTACCTACCAGCTTTTCAACAATTCTTTAACTAATTTCTTATGGATTTGTTGAACTATTTGGTTGTTGTAATGGTTTTGACAGGAAAAATTCAGCTATCAGTGATCTTATGTCTGGTTCCTGAAAATGGTGATTTTGATGGAATTCCATGTGACATGAAGGATGTAATTAATTCTTATCAGTTGAGTCCTTTTGTGGCAAAAGTGGGTTGTTTTCTTCTTAGTGTTCTATGTTGATTTTTTCATATTTTACATTATCTTCAATAACTTGTAGAGAGAACCATATGATGATATCCGTGAGTGGTGATGTCTACTTATGGAGCATCTTATACTACCATGAACCGCTGGCGTAGTTGACATCTGTTCATGCCATTTCTCTTCTTACATTTTTCAAGTTCTACAAAATTTTATTTCGCGAATTCTCCCTCCTTTATCTTTTGACGGAACATCTCATTTAAGTAATCAATGCATATCGGGTGATATGTCTGCATCAAATTGTCGTTTAGCTGAAAAGAGTTTTTTCGCAGTGATCTCCTTTCTGCTGCTTTGGGAGGTATATTTTGTGTTTATGACCAAAATAGACCATTATGGGCTTTGCATGGGAATTTCTTTTGGTTTTTTCTTTCAATGCTTTATAGGTTATTTATGCCAAAGAGGGCTTCTTCGCATTGGTTGTTGTACACTAATATTGCTTGCTCTATTATGTCCGCACATCCAATGAACTGTACTTTCAAGTGAATGCATTGTTGGAACATCTTTACTGGTTGATAAAGTAACAGTAAACATCTGCATTATCAATGGCATTAGATTCTGTAAAATAGCACTTACAGTGGCTGGATAGGATGTCACTGTGTATGTAGATTAATTTGGCGTTCAGATTCTGAATTTAAATGAAATTTCCATCTCTTGAATTTTTTATCATTTTTCTTTTTCATCACGTAAATTGTTTATTCGAGTACATTATGGCATGACAAGAAGCCATGTTTATAGCCCGGAATAAAGTCGGGGTAGGATATAACATAACCTATCTAATATTAGGTGGAAGCGCACATCCTTCTCAAAATTTTCTAAGTGCATAGATGATTTTAATATTAGGAACGTCTATTAGTTGTAAATAAAATTCTAAAGCTTAATCTGCTGCATATCATGCTTATCTGAATCTGTATATATTTGTACATTCAAATATGCTTGTAAGAAGATATATTACATAAGAACTCCCTGTAACATGTAACCTGAAAATGGCATTGTTTCACTTGATTATGTGATGGCAAAGTAAGATTTTGTTCTTTGTACTTGCTCATGCTATTTTTTGATAGGTCTGCAAATATGCTGCATCATCAACGGAAGAGTGGGTAGAACAGTGCAAGCTATGGCCCACCTCATATCATCCACCAACCTAGTACGTCTCTTTTAAAATTTCGCATCCGTAATGGTAATGCATGTTCATCTCCTAAGATCAAATATTGCCATCATGTTTTAGGGCATTTTTGTAGTTTTAGGGTATTTGCATCAGCATGTGCAGATGGCTCTCGTTCTAATGTTTTGTCAATTAAAGGAGAAGGTTAAGGTGGTTTTTCCGGGATAACTTCCTTATGAATTTCGATATTCTCTTGGGCAGCTTTGGGTGCTCATTTTAAACTTTTTACCTCCTTCAGAATTTATTTCCAAGCAGATAAGTTGGAAGTTGGAGTCCAAAAACCAAAGACTCACAAAAAGTTGCAGTTTGAGTGGCCATCTAAAATTTGATAAGCTTTGTTTTTGGAAATTTAGGATGTGATTGATTTTACTTAATTCAGCTGAGTTATATCAGTTTTGGTTGCGTCTGGACTGAGAGGAGTTTTGTGTCATGTATAAAGCAGAGGATTTACTCTCAAATCATGCATAAGGGCTACTAATGAATCGTGACTCTAGAGACCAAGGGTTGCCTAGTTGGTTGAAATCACTCTTTTCAAGGCCCTAGGCCAGGTTTAAGTCATATCATTCTCCTCTCCCACCTTTTGCAATCAAACTTAATCCAAGGGAGTTTGTGCAAATCTCTGTCTTTTATTTTTGCATTTCCCAATTTTACTTCTTGTCAATGATCAAGAGGAACTATTGTTCCTCTATTTTCATGTGTGTTATGTGCGGTTATCCGTACCTTATGTCAATACTAGATTGTTCTCTTGACTACTGATTTTCCACATAGCAGCAATATCAGTGGCATAACTGGGTTTAGTGAAGAAGACTCACAATCAGTTGTAAGTTTTATGAAGTATGCTCTGGAATTGGCAAAATCTCATGGTAATGTGGTAAGTGTTCGGGTTTTCCCTTGACTTGCTATTAATGAATGCAACTTTGTTTGATTTCTTCAAGTTAGCTGCTAATGATATCTCAGACTAGTCTAGATCTGAGAGGTCTTGGATATGAGTCCTACCCTGGCCTCCTCATCTTACCAAAAAAAAGAAAATTCTCTTATACATGGCAATCATTTCTTTCTGAGGGTTATACTGCTTAGACAATTTGGGAGACAACCTTCCCTTTGTCCTACTTTTTTTTCTCCTTTGAATCAGTGTTATATGAAGTTACGCACATCCAAGTACATGTTTGACAAGTTTCATTTCTAACTGCTCATGTGTTTGCACTTTCAACATTTTTCCCATCAAGTCTTAGAGGGTTCATCATAGCTTGCAATGGCTCATGGGAATCATTTTGGGTTCGGTAACAAGAAGTGAGATTTACTTGTTGTAATTAACTTGACAGGAATACGAAGTTTTATGTGAAAGGAACGTTTATGGATTTTTGAACCAAAATACAAGAAGAAATCTGTTTTATAAAAGTGGAAAACAATCCAATCATTTCAAAGGTTGGGTCCTTTAGACAGTTATCCCTTGAAATGTTCATGCATAGGCATAGTAAAATAGAGTTTTCGGGAAGGAAATATAGCACTTAATCTTGCTCCCCAATCGTGCGTCCAATTTTGTTTTAAGCTGGTGTGGGCACCTCTTATGTTGTGGAAATTGCACAAATTTTGCTTTTGTTACCCCCTTCTCTTGTCTACAGGTAGTCAATGCTGCAGCCATTGTAGATCCTCTATCTAATCAAGTGATTGGAAGGGCATGTGATGAAGTCTGCTATTGGCATACTCCAGAAACAGAAGTTGCTGCTGAATGTAGTAGTTCCACCAAATCTCCTGCTGACATGACCGGATCGATAAAACATGACTTATGTCTTCAACGATGTTCCTCAGGTGGGCCGGAGCAAGTTGAGACATTCGTTTCTTGTTTACATCCTCGGTGGTGTGTAGATGAACGGACTCACAGGAGCTCTTCATTTTGGCACCCGTTGCGACACGCTGCGATAGTGGCCATTGAATCATCTGCTGTCAGGGACAGACGCTTATTCCATGATGTGAGATATGAAGATGAAGTTACCCAAGAGGAGTGTAATCTATCTCCTGCAAAGTCTCAAGCAAAAAGACAGAAAAATGATGTCGCCGAGGTAAACTTTTTCTTTACATGTGAAGGAAATCCTGGCAAACCTTTCCAGCATGATAATGGCATCTAAGTGTCACCTGTTTCTCTGTTTTGAAGTGCATGATCTTTTCTCAACATTTGTGAATATCATCATACTAGTTCATCTGTTATTGCTCAACTCAAACGTCTATTAGCTCTCGAATGGTTGGTTGTGTGCATGTTATAATCATCCCTTAGTCAATTTCATTGTCTCGATAGACTTGCTAAAAGTCAAATCTGTATATACGATGATCATTAAGTGAACACCTTTTGATGACAACGCTTACTCGATCAATAATACATGCATTGTCCACCAAATAACTAGTTGGCATTAAAGATGAAATATTTGAGGATTAGTGGGCACTGAACATATGGAACCAATTATTGCATTTGATTCTATAGCTCGATTCTGTGCTTCTTATTTGCATTTAATCAGACGATATGTCGGCTTGGCACTGACATCTTATAATTGTGGGAATTCAGGTCGACAATGATGACAAACATGATGATGCTCATGGAAAAGGTGATCTCTCTAGTAGACCATATTTATGCACTGGCAATGACATCTACCTTGTTTGGGAGCCATGCATAATGTAAGTTAAACAAATCGACTGTAAATATCTGGTTTGGTGCATGTGCAGGCTATTTGTCTCATTATCATTTGCCCAAAATCCCTAAGATTCTGCCTCAGAAAGTTGTGATTCTTTGCACATGCACTTTACATTCCTGTCCTCTTTCAACATTAGATATTTTTCACATTTAAGACCTGGATAAAATAGCATGGGAAGTTGCATGTCTTTTGGCGGAACAAGCGTTACAAGTCATAGATTTTCTGAAATAGAGTGATGGATCTCCTGATATTGAGCTTTTCTGTTGCATCTCGTCTTGTTTTAAGGTGTGCGATGGCACTTCTGCATCAGAGAATCAAACGTGTGTTTTACGCTTTTCCTAATTCGAATGCGGGAGCGTTGGGCAGCGTTCACCGGCTACAAGGCGAGAAAAGCTTGAATCATCACTATGCGGTGTTCAGGGTTGTGGTGCCAGATGATCTCCTTGACAAAGCCAAAACATTGATATCTGGGAGCTGAGGATGAGAATGTCGAGTTGAGGATGCCTCGAATTTTGCAGGAAGAAGATAGTAGGAAGAATTTATTGCAATAATTATCTTCTTGGTCGTCAGATTTTGGATTTTTTCAACCCTTTCTAATCTCTTTAAGTATGATAAGTAGTCAAAGTCAACCGTAAGTTAAGAAATGCATGGTTCTTTTTATGGGATCCATAATGAATCTTTCTACCTCTAAAACGTGATTTATTACGACTAATAAGGAAGCATGAACAAAATACATATAAAAAAAAGGATTTGAGTAAGAAATAAATTGCATAAATGAACCTTGAATACGTCATATTTACGTGGTTCGGCATTGTGCCAACTACATGGGAAGAGATGATCAAGATGGTTCCATTATAATCGGTAAAGAAGATATTAGAATCATTTAATCACAGCACTCCCAAGTGTTTTCCAATTCTAGATTAAACCCGGACTTACAAGAATCAATCACAAAAAAGTAGTTTTATTAACTGTCAGTTTCTTGAATGATGGTTCTCAATGCTGTTTAGGTCTCTTGCAAGTTTTCATATATGTTGAGCATACTCAATAACAAAATTATATGCAAAACAACCATAAGCCCTTTTCCGATGTCAACATGGACTTCATCTTTAGTGAAGAAAAGAAGTCTTGTGGGAAATTAATTTCCTTTTTTGCATCACCAACAATCCTGTTGGCAAGAGTCCAACAATATGGCCCGAGTTTCCTTGTGATTCAATTATAGATCAAATTTCAAAACAATCATAATTAACTTAGTGCCATGATCAATGAATCTTCACCTTGATGAGAAGTCCAATTTCATTTCATCAGTTGTCGTTTCTCCCAAACACGTCGTTTCTCCCAAACACCTCTGGACTCCTCACTTATTATAGAAACTAACCAAATTTGAATAATATTGGAACTTAGTCAATGACATGTGCTTCGTTAGATTATCTGTCGTGCGCACTTTCTCAATGAATGTGGTTCCTTATGACACAATATCACGTTTAAAATTATACTGGACACCAATGTGTTTTGGCTGCCCGTGACACATTTGATTTTTGCCAAATGTCTTGCACTCTGATTGTTGCAGTAAATAACAAACTTGTCCTATGACAATTCTAGATGACTGAGCAAACCTTTGAACCAAATAACTTTTTTGATTGCCTCGATTGACATCATATACTCTACTTCAGTGGTCAACAAAGCAACTTCCGGCTGTAACCGCGCTTTCCAACTAAATCCACATAACCTGTTGTATACAAATTTAATTTGATAAGTTGCATCTTCTCAATAGGTTAATTAGAAAATATATGATATATCGCACCTATTAGGGTAAAATTGTTCTAAAGATTGCACCTTTTGGAATAAAATTCTTCTTGTTTGGTTCCTTACACTCTTTCACGCGGCATCAACTTCATTTCACTTCAATAGTCAACATCAATATTTGATCAACCTATTTTCCACCATCTTTCTTTTTCTTTCTCCTTCAAATAAAATATGTAAACAAACACAATGTGAGTACAAATCAATCATTTTAATATATATATACACACACACACACTCGAGCACAAACATACACAACACACAGAGTTGCCATAGCGAAGGAGGCAACAAGTGGTGGCGGCTCGAATTGAGGACAGAATAGGAATGAGCGGTTCTAGGTTCCGTTGTTCCAAGTTCCGTTCAGGTTCCATCTGGAATTTGGAACCTACCATATATATCTTAGAACTTGAAACCTATCCAATCAAAGGTTCTAGGATCGATTTCAAGATCTACCCAAGTTCCACATGTATTATTAATTGAACAATCGCAGTTAATCATCACCTTTAATGACCACCACTTGCTGCTACGATTCACTGACCACAACTTATATTTAGAGATACGAAGAATATGAAATATTAACAAGTCATAAAATGAAAGTTCAAACTAGTGGTCTTAGATTACACACTCATCATTTAATGCCATAGAGCATCGTAGGATCACACAAAGATATAGAACAAAAAAAAACACAAAAAACTTGTTTGAGGTTTTAGGCTCCTATCTAGAACCTTGAAGTTACCCGTCGAAATAAGTTCTCCAATTTTTGGAACTTGGAACCTATCCTGCATACCTTGAAACCTAGGACCTACAGATTATCACTGGTCAGGTTTCATATTTCAGGTTCTACTTTAGAAAAATGCTTAGCCCTAAAACAAAGGAAGAGTTGCAAGAGATGTGGGTTGTATTGTAGGGGGTTTATCTGAGGAGGATTTATCTCCTAGTCAACAATATATTCTTATTCCACCTTCGATTCATCCGACGATTCTCCAGGGATAGAAATTGCTACCGATTCTTCAATTTTGGAACATTCAATTGTGGAATCTGCTATACATTTTGAAGAGAACTTTGCCCCACTCTTCCACAATTAATGTTGATGCATCTCTTGAACCTGTAGAAGGTCAGCATGATCCACCTCGACGCTTAGGCCACACTAATAGGTCACCTACATGGACTGAGGACTACTTGTGAACTGCTTTAAATTCACCAGGTATTCATTATCCAATTTCCTCTTATGTTTTGCTTGATTGTCGTCGAAACATGTGTTGTATTAGTTGTATCTCAGAGGAAAGAGAACCTTCTTCATACAATGAAGCAACCACCAATCAATGTTGGTAAAGGGCTATGGAAGCAGAATTACATGTCTTAATGGAAGATAAGACTTGGGATATTGTACCCTTACCACCTCATCATCAACTAATTGGCTGCAAATGGGTTTACAAGACAAAATATAGAGCATGTGAATCCATTCAAAGATATAAAGCTCGTTTAGTGGCAAAAGGCTTTATGCAACAAGAAGGCTTCAACTAGCACAAAACTTTCTCTCCTGTAGTTAAAGATGTCACGATTCGTTCATATCTTTCAATTGCTGCTTTTCATGACTGGCAACTACATTAGATGGATGTCAATAGTGCTTTTTTCCATGGTGATTTGGATGAAGAAATCTATATGGATCTTTCACAAGGTTTACGAAGACAGGGGAGTCTAGAGTGTATTGTCTTCGTAAATCCCTCTATAGTCTCAAACAAGCTTCCCGATAGTGGTACACTAAATTTACTACTGCACTAACAACAACTAGTTTTAATCAGTCCAAACATGATTATGCTCTGTTTACATGGACAAGAGGTATGTCATTTATTTATCTAATGATATATGTTGATGACATACTAATTATGGGAAACGATGAAATTGGCTTCAAACATCTAAAAGAATATCTACATTCCACTTTCCACATTATAAGATTTGGATCATCCAAATTTATCCTTAGGATTGACATTGCCCGATCAAACCTAGGAATCTCTTTTAGCCAACAGAATTTGTTGTGGAAATTATATCAAAAACAAGTCTATTGGGATGCAAATCAGCTATTATTCCCATCAAGCATAATGCCAAATTGACCACGATTGATTATGATGCGGGATTATCATCTCAAGATGATGACCCGTCGCTCAAAGACCTAGCAATCTATCAAGACTCGTTGAAAAGCTTATCTACCTCACCATGATCGGGCTTGATATATGTTATGCAGTACAGACACTTGGTTGGTTCATGTATAGTCTGAAACTGTCCGATATGAATGCAGCTCTCAAGGCCGTAAAGTACTCGAAGAAATATCAATGACTTGGTATACTTCTTTCCTCGATATGTAATATGGAGATGATAGCCAATTGTGACACTAATTATGCGACTTGCCCAATGAGTCGAAGCTCCATTACTGGATCTGTATTAAACTTGGGAAATCATTGCTTTCATTGAAAACAAAGAAGCAATATACTCTATCCTTGTCATCAGCTGAAGCTAAATATCGAGCCATGGCCAAAACTGTCTGTGAAATAGTATGAATACAAGGCTTACTTATGGACCTTGTGGTACAAGTTAAGGGATTGACTCTGCAATTTTGTGACAATGATGCAACACTCAAACTTGCGACAAACCCCATAGTACACGAAAGAACAAAGCATATGAAGTTAATTGTCACTTCACTTGAGACAAGATCCAAGAAGGGATAATTGAGACAAGAGGAATCAAAACCACAGAATAGCCTACTGATATCTTGATATCTTACTAAGCCTGTATGCCATAGACAACATGCAAATCTACTAAATAAGCTAGGCGTCTTGAACATATATTGAAGAGAAAAATGGAAGGGAAAGCCTTTTTCATATATTGATTCTGTACAATTAAATTGATGTATTTATAGTCTAAGAATGTAAGTAAATAGAGAAATAATATACAGAGAATTATGAATTTCCTATTCACTGTATCAATCACGGATTTATCTAATCAATCAGTCCTTAATTAGAATCGGCACCACAATCAAGATCTTCAAATATATCTTCTAATAATAACTCTAATACTCCCCCTCAAGTTGGTGAGTGCATGAACGTCAACAACTTGCGCTTGAAAGAAAGAAAAAGAGCACGAGAAACGGCTTTTGTGAATAGATCCGCGAGCTGTGAATGGCTAAGAATATGAAGAGGTCGAAGTGTGCCATCCTGAAGTTTTTCATGAATGAGATGGCAATCAATCTCAATATGTTTGGTACGCCCGTGGAAAACTGAATTAGTATCAATATGGATAGCCGCTTGGTTGTCACAAAAAAGGTCGGTAGTGGACAACGGGACGGCAAGATCGGTGAGAAGCATGCAAAGCCATGTAATCTCACAAGCTGTAGATGCCATGGCTCTGTATTCAGCCTCTGCTGAAGATCGAGCAATAGTGTGATGTTTCTTAGAAAGCCAAGAAACAGGGCAAGAGCCAAGGAGCGTACAGTAACAAAAAACAAAACGACGTGTAGATGAACATGCAGCCCAATCAGAATCTGTACATCCTTGTAATGTAAGGGATGAGTCAGTCGAAAAAAATATTCCAGAACTCGGATCAGATTTCAAATACCGGACTATCCAAAGTGCATCTTGACAATGATCATCATGTGGAGCATGCAGAAACTGGCTGAGATGCTGAACATAAAATAGAATATCCAGGCGAGTAGCAGTAAGGTACAAAAGACGTCCAATCAAGCGATGATAAGAAGCTGGATCGGCTAGCTCGGGGGACTCACCGAACCGAAGGTTCGATTCCATGGGTGTGTCAACGGGACGCCCGCCAAGAAGACCAGTATCAGAAATAATGTCAAGGGCGTATTTCCTTTGAGAGAGATAAATGCCCTTGTTTGATCGAAAAACTTCTATGCCGAGGAAATATTTAAGAGGACCTAAGTCCTTGATGCAAAAAATGAGCATGTAAAAAATGCTTGAGCAAATGTATGCAGACCTGATCATCCCCTGTGATCACCAAATCATCAACATAAACTAGAAACATGGTAATAAGGGAACCGCGTGTAGCCGTGAATAAAAAGTAATCGGCCTTAGACTGAGTGAAACCAACATCAAGTAAAGCGGATGAAAACTTGGCAAACCATTGGCGGGAGGCTTGTTTAAGTCCATAAAGAGACTTTTTTAAATGACAAACCAAGTTCTCTCCCTTAATGTGAAGTCCTGGAGGTAGAGTCATATAGGCCTCTTCATCAAGGTCACCATGGAGAAACGCACTGTTAACATCAAGCTGATGTAAAGGCCAGCGGCGAATAGTGGCTACAGTAATGAGAGTTCTTACTGTGACCATTTTAGCAACGGGGGCAAATGTGTCACGATAGTCGATCCCCTCGGCTTGAGTATAACCATTTGCAACCAAACGAGCTTTATATCGCTCAATGGTCCCATCAAATTTATACTTGATCTTGTAAACCCATTTGTAACCAATCGCCTTTTTACCGCGTGGAAGAGGTACAATATCCCACGTGTGGTTTTGTTCAAGAGCTTGTAATTCCAAAGACATTGCCTCCCTCCATTTGGGAGATTGACATGCAGAGTCATAGGTGATGGGTTCCTGCTCAGTACTGATAGAAGCTAAAAAAGCACGAGAAGATGGAGAGAATTTGGAGTATAATAAATAGTTGGAAAGGGGATAGGGCATATCTGTAGTAGGACTCTCAAGTCCTGAAGATAATTGGTCGGAAGTGACAATGGTACAGTGGTAATCTTGGAGATAGGTGGGTTTGCGGCGAGTGCGGGACGGGCGTTGGGGCGGCGGTGCCGAGCTACTCAAAGAGTTGGGAATTTCGTCGTTCGGTATGGCCATGGGTGTATGCAGGGATGGAACGGGCAATGGGTCGTCAGGAACGGCAAGTGGGATAACAATGTTGGGTTGAGGTGATGTAGTTTCATGTGTGGCACGAAATGGAAAAATATTTTCATAAAAAATGACATCACGGCTGGTGAAAATTGTATGGTCGTGGAGGTCAAAGAGGTGATAGCCTTTATGGTTAGCCGAGTATCCAATGAAGACACAATGACGAGAGCGAGGACCGAATTTGTCGGAATGGTGTCCAGAAGAAGCGTAACAAAGAGAACCAAAGACTCGAATGTGGTCATAAGTGGGCGATGTTTTGTGAAGACTTTCATATGGACTTTTATTTTGAAGTAAAGATGTGGGTAGACAATTGATTAGTTGTGTTGCGGTGAGAACGCAATCACCCCAAAAAGAAAGTGGAATTCCCGAATGAAATCGGAGAGCACGAGCCACATTGAGCAAGTGGCGATGTTTGCGCTCAACAACTTCATTTTGTTGTGGAGTATGAGGGCAACTACACTGGTGGCGAATGCCTTGTGAGTGAAAAAAAGATTGCAATTTGGAAGATAGAAATTCGGATCCGTTATCAGATTGAATGGTTTTGATTGCTATTTGATGATGTGTTTTAACAAAGGTATGAAATTTAATAAGTTCATCAATAGCATTAGACTTAAAAGTGAGAAGAAATACCCATGTATAACGAGAAAAATCATCCACAATAGTTAAAAAAATAGCGACATGTCTTATGAGTAAACTGAGAGTAAGGTCCCCAAATGTCAACATAAATAATATCAAAAGGTTGCATACTAGAAATAGAACTAGAATGAAAACTTAAACGAGTTTGTTTGGACAAGTGACAAGTATCATGTGGACCAGACTCTTTATTTGAACCAAAACCAAGAGAATCTTGTAAGGCACGGAGGACTGACTCAGACGGGTGGCCAAGACGGGCATGCCATAAACTGTGAATAGAAGAATGGGCGGATAAAGCGGCGCGTTCGGGAGGGAGCTCCAAGTAGTAGAGACCACCACGTTCAAGGCCCCGACCAATGATCTTCTTTGTCGAAAGGTCCTGAAACAAGCAATAAGAGGGAAAAAAAACTGAGCAATTTAAGTGTTGAGTAATTTTGGAAATGGATAGAAGATTAAATTTAAAAGTCGGAGCACAAAGAACATCAGTAAGGGTGAGGGTCGACATAAGAGATACCGAGCCATGTGAAGTGACGGGAACTCCAACCCCATTAGGTATGCCAACAGTGGGAAAAGATTTTGGGTATGCTTGTGCATATTGAATTGATTCAGGATTATGTGTAATGTAATTCGTGGGTCCGGTGTCAATAACCCAAGTGGAAGAATTTAATGAATTAGAATTCAAGTCAAGAATAGTACCTGTGAGATTTGTCTTGGGAATGTTTACCTCTTGGAGTAATTGCACGATTTGTTTATATTGCTCATTGGTGATAGGTGGTGGAGGCGCGGAAGAGGAGCTCTCGGGATTGGTGACAGGCTTGTTGTCCGAGGGCTTGGTAGGGGGCCGGTCACAACGCCGTTTCTTATAATTAGCGGGAAATCCATGGAGGCGAAAACAAACATCACGGAATGGCTTGGTATACCGCAATGGGCACAACGTTCACGGGCACGTGATGGAGGGTCGCGTTTTGCAAGGTGAGCAGAAGCTATCTCAGTGTGCTTATGGGACGGAGCCGAGAGTGACAAATCCGTTTGAGGTGGGATATTTCGCATTGAACCATATGATAATAGTGTGTTCTCGGTAGAGGAACGAGTCGAGTGAACATGATGTTGAGATTCGTCTTGAAGAGTAAGTGAGTAAGCCCTCGCAACAGTGGGTAATGGATTCATGAGCAGAACTTGACTGACCACATTGGAATACTTTGGGTTTAAGCCCATTAAGAATTGATAAAGACGTCGATTCTCAAGTTGCGTCACAAACAATGTCCTTGCCTCACAAGAGCAATTCGGCAAGGGTTCCAAATTGTTCAACTCAACCCAATAACGCCGCAAATTATTTTAATACCTAGTGATGTCGTCTTCACCTTGTTCAAGAGTGCATATTTTTTTCTCGAGGTGAAATATGCGGGGACCATTAGATGGTGAAAAATGTTCACGAACATCAGTCCATACTTCCGCAACAGATTCCGTGTACAACACGGTTGGGACAAGATCTTGGTGGATGGAATTCAGGATCCATGATAGTATCATGTTGTTGACGCGAACCCATGAGGCATATGTGGCGTCGGTTGATTGGGGTTTTGGGATAACTCTCGTGACGAAACCCATTTCGTTCTTTGCGGATAAAGCAATGGTCATGGCTCGTGACTAGCTGTTATAATTATCACCTGTCAAAACCATGCTGACTAAATTCGAACCTGGACTATCCGAGGCATGGAGGAAGAACGGACTGTCGATCTGTTCATGATCTGATGTGTGGCTGGAGAGTTCCTCAGTTCGGGAGTTTTGTTCGGACATCATAATCAATCCAAAAAAGACGGTGCCCAGAAAAATCAATCGAAGCAAACCGAATGAAAGATGATTGATCTAAAGGAGAAATGGACGGATGGCTGGTGGCAGCCGACAAAAAAAAGAAGGGCCCAATGATCACTTGGCTCTAATACCATGAAGAGAAAAATGGAAGGGAAAGCCTTTTTCATATATTGATTCTGTACAATTACATTGATGTATTTATAGTCTAAGAATGTAAGTAAATAGAGAATTAATATAAGAGAATTAAGAATTTCCTATTCACTCTATCGATCACAGATTTATCTAATCAATCAGTTCTTAATTAGAATCGGCACCACAATCAGGATCTTCAAATATATCTTCCAATAATAACTCTAATATATATAAGCCACCAGCTTGAGGGGGAGTGTTGGAAGATATGCTGGAGATATGATTAACCAGTCCGGATTATAATTGATACATTAAATTAGTCCGAAATTATAGTTGATTGGATGAATCGATCTAGGATTAGAATTGATTCCATATTATTCTCCTAGGAGATATTCTTTCCTTTTATTGTTCATATTTGTATTATACATTGAGCATTGTACATGTAAAGAAGACAAGCCGAAATGCAAAAAATACAAAAGCTTCTCCAGTCTTCTTATGGAATTCTTCTTCTTCGATCCTTCCTTCTTTCCCTTCATTTTGTGTCAGTAATCTCCATGAACAGCTCCACCATGTCGGCCGTCCTTCACTTGAAGCTGAAGTCTTGAGATAAACAGGACGTCCCACTACTTTGAACCACCGGAATAGGTTCATCTAACGGTTGGCCCCAGGCTCAATATATGTGGCGCCACTTCTTTGTCCCCACCCAGGTTTCTCTTCAGCCTTAGGACACCAAGTCAGTTTGCAATCGCGTCTATAGCCAGCTGCATCCCATCGAATTGCTGCTCCAGGTTCTGTTGAGATGCTTGACGTTAAAGCCTGGGCCCCAATCTTTGTCAACAAGATCTTTGTCAATGAGGCAATTTTCGCTCCTACCAGACATTACATTACCATAGTCTTCCATATTCTAATATCAACCGATGCAGTGGAGATGAAAAGCATGAGTCACAACTCTCGCACACATGCATGCCTGAAAAAAATATGCATGAAGGGCCTAGAGAGAAATCTCTTGATGCCAGCTCAGTGATGGTGATGGTGATTTTGTTGTTGGTTGCAGGCAATTGGGGAAGGTAAGAAGAGGCAGTGATATGCAGTGGTGGTGATGGTGATTTTGTTGTTGGTTGCAGGCAATCGGAGAAGGTAAGAAGCAAACTGCAGAAGGACGCAAGGGTGGTCGTGATGGTGCTTTTGTTGTCGGTTATGGGATAAGAAGCGAGGTGTGGGTTCGAAAGCACACACGTACAATACACACGAGAGATAGAGAGAGAGAGAGAGAGGCTTGAATTACTTGCCTTGTGGCAACGTCATTTTCCTCCCGCAAATGTCGTAACAAAAAGACAAGGCAGAGATAGTTGCCTTTAATTGATGGTCCTGTTTAATTTTGTGTGCTGAACACATGGATCATGACATGAGCAGGCTTGGGATTACTCGCCTTGTTGCAACGTCATCTTGAGAAACAGTAGACTTGCGCAGATTTTAATGAGGCCCAAGCTCAACACATGCTCTAATAAGGTATATTTATTAGGAACCAAGCCAAGTCTCGCCAAAAGGGTCCATTTTGCAATCAACATGACCTATGCATTATCTAAAAGATTAACCAGTTAGGTGAATGTACGATTAATATTCAATCATTTTAACAGTTCCTCTCACGTTTAGGCTTTTATCTGTGACTGAAAATAAATAATAAGTACATCAAATAGATATCTGTAGAGATTTGAATTCAAGCTCTTCTGCTCGATACATGAAAGAATTGGTGGCATCACTGTCAAATATTCTAAAAACTTATCATGTTAGATGAAGGGTATTTAATTTTTAAATGTTTTAATAATAATGTGGTTCCACATAATAATTGATGATGTTGATGATTTTTTCAGTTCATGGTCAATTAATAATTGATGATGTGATGATTTTTTTACACAAAGGCCGAGGATAGTTTCGCATACAATAAGCTCAAAACAAATTTATCCATACACAGCTTCAATGGATAACTACAAAAAAAAGTCTTGACATCTATATATGAATGTGAGTTCAATTATAAATTTTCAATTCAGCTATTTAGTCATAAACTTTTTTGTGATTTACCAATGTAGTTCTATTGGCAATTTTAAATTGAAATTACTAAAGTGGATATCGACCGTTCTACGAGACATGACTAGAGTTTACGTTGACAATTTTTGTAATATTTAAATAATTTTTCTGAAATTTCTAATAACTTTTTTGAATTTTTTGAATTTTTCCGTTTCTTTTTTGCTTTTCGTTCTTTTCTTCTTCTTTCTTCCATTGTGGGGTCATGGCGAGGCAGCCCTCGTCCCGATTTGGTAAGGCCCCAACAACCCTCACCGACCACAATAGGAAAAAAAAAAAGAAAGAAAAATGAACAGAAAAGAAAAAGAAAAAAGAAATTAATAAAAAACCTAATTTTTTAAAAAAAATTGCAAAATTGTCCACGTTAGAGCCAACTGAGCCATGTAGGACGGCATGCGTCTACGTGAGCGATTTCCTATCAAAATTAATGGTAATGACATTGGCAACTTGTTGAAAGGTTCATGACAAAAATGGAAAATTTATGACTAAATTGATATCCGTACAATAAATTTATGACTGAATCATGTAGGATGGCATGCATCTACGTCAACGATTTCTAGTCAAAATTTGTCAGAATGATTACATTGGTAATTTATTAAAAAATTTATAACTAAATTGACCAAAATAAAAAAATTTATAACTAAATTGATATCCATAAAATAAATTTATGATTTTTTGAAAAAAATTTCTCGCGTCATGCTTAGAGATGCGAGCTCCACGTGCTATCTCCATGCCACTTCATACTTAAAGACATTTAAGATCTTGGCTTTATTGCTGCGGGGTCATGTGATATATAGAGCTGCCTTTAATTAATGAATTGAAGGTCCAACTAGTGATTAGTTTAGTCTCTGCTAAAACAATGGATGACTTGAGCAGATTTTGATTATATGCCCTGTGGCAACGTCAGAACAGACACAGTACAACACTCCTACGTTTTCTTAAAATCTTTAAAGGAGGCCGGTGCCGAATCCCACGTTTCATTTTGAATTTCAATTGATTCTATGATAAGTCGTTTGACTCATGTCGTAAGTTATATGAATCGAAATTGTCTGATTTTATGTAAATAACTCCAGAAATTGGTATTATTTCAAGATGATAAGTAGACCTATAAAAATTATCACATCAAAATATTATTTCATTTGTCGAGTGACAGGTTTTGTATATCACACTATATATAAATAAATTTCGAGTTTTTGGGCTTTACACTAATTGAGAGAATGGTAAATGGTCCACGGAACAAGCTCTCTTCGCCTAGATATGCAACACTCACTTTCGGTCTCCTATCAACCTTTAGGCTAGATGATTCTTGGGCATTTAGATCAGTAGGGAAAGGGGAAGAAAAAGACAGAAGGCTTTTTGCATGTGGTTCAACATGCACCCCCTTTTTCAGTTTATGGTCATAGAATGATTGATGATGTGATGATTAATTTACGCAAAGGCAGACGAATATTTCGAGTACATATCCGCCCACGGATTCACGCACAGAGCTGGATGCTCTCTCTGGAGCTTGGTTTTGCTGTGTGGTCATGTGATGATTTTTTAGCAGGAAGGCAGCAGACGAATATTTCGAATCCAATACTCTACAGAACAAATTTTACGACACACAGTTCCATGCATAGAGCTGCAAGCTCCACGTGCTGTCTCTATTTCGCTTCATATTTAAAGGCCAGACAAGTTTTGCACAGAAGAAGCAACAAGGTACGGATAGTGAACAAAAATGGTGATCGGTTTTTCGCAAATGCCGATGATATTGGTGATTGAAATTTTAGCTTTTGACGAACATAATCAACAACATCGTTTATCTTCTCCATAGGGTACGGGTTCTGAAAGCCCTACTCGACATAAATATTAGGACAACTCAATCCTGCTGACATTAGTTTGAATTACATGGAGGGGAAATAAATTTACGTGTGTGTAAATCAAATAGCAGATGATGAACATATCTGTAACGATTGCAAAAACTCCGAAGTGGATAAGCTCTCTTGCAAAACAAGGCTGCCCGAATCTATCAAGGAAAATTATAAAAGCATTAACCATCTCAGTGAACAATCGAAAGCAAGAATATATGTAGTCAAACAGAGAGAAAAGAAAGTAGCGCATTCCCTCACCATGTGGACAGTAGAAAGAGAGAGAGACCGAATCGAAATGCCCCAATGGGAGCAGCAGACCTTGCGAATGTATCAGCCTTCAAGAAATCGACAATGCCCATGTCCCTAACCCTTGTACTCTGATTGTAGTAGTAAATAACAATCTTCTCCTACAGCAATCCCAAATCACAGAGCAAACCTCTTCATCAAATATCTTCCTTGATTTCCTCGGTTAACACATTGTATTCTGCTTCAGTTGTCGACAAAGCAACCGTCAACTATTATTGTGCTTTCCAACTGACGATCCACAAAACTGAAAATATAACATATCAAGGACCTCTATCTATTCAAGTGACCAGGAAAATCTAAATTTACATAACATGTTATATTAAAACATAATTTGATATATTGCATCTTCTCAAGAAAATAAATATAACGAAACCTTATTTCATAATTTTAGAGGATCCCAATGGATCGACTAAATAGAAGAATTGCTTTCTTTTGTGTAGATTCAAACTGTTAGATGAATGTGTGGTTTAATATTTAATTATTATAATACTCTCCTCATGCTTAGTGTGGTCTTTTTTTGTCTAATATTAAACGTGGACATATTTAATTGGGGAGGCAAATGGGGCCTAGAAAGATTTGAACTCAGGACCTACAGCTCTGTTACCACGTGAGATTTTGGTGGGATAATTGCCAACTATTCTAAAAGCTTAAACTGTTATATGAAAGTGTAATTTAATATTTAATTATTCTAACACTATTTTTAACTTGTGGGGTTGGTCAAACTAGAGGTGTGTAAAGGAACTGGAAACCACCAGGACTGGATCGGATCGGAACCGGTGGCTCCCATGGGGACCGGTCCGTTTCCCAGTTCTAGGCATGGAACCATCCACTTGGACCGAATGGGTAATATATATAATTTTTAAGAAAATTTCCAACCAAAAAAGAAAGAAAACGTTTTAAGAAAAATGAAAACCCTGAAATCCCTAATCTAAAACTCAACAACAATTAACTAAGTGCTCGTTTCGTCTCACTCTCAATTTGTCTGAGTCGTCTTTCTATCTCTCATTCATGATCTCAACTCTTAAGCTCATCGCTCATCGACTCACGATCTCAACTCTCAACTCCCATTAATTTATGGTTACAATGCATCCGGGAACCGTTCATTGCCTCATCTCTCTCGCTTTGGAACCGGTTCCTAAATTGGACCCTTAATGGGCGGTTCTTGGTTCTATGGTGGGAATCGCCCACCCGAACCATGCTCACCCTAGGTCAGACAACAGGTTTAGTGGCTTTCGGATTTGTTGATCGCCATTTTCCTCCCGCAAATGTCATAACAAAAAAACAAGGCAGATATAGTTTGCCTTTAAATTATGAATTTATGGTCCTGTTAATTTGTCTTTGCCGAGCACACGGATGACATGAGCAGTTTTGGATTACTTGCCTTGTGGCAGCGTCATCTTGAGAAACAGTTGACTTGAGCAGATTTTAATGAGGCCCATGCACGTTTCACAGTTTCTTTTTTTGGTCAGGGCACATTTCATGGTCGAATCTCAATTGATTATATGAGAAGTCGTTGGGCTCATATAATAAGGTATATTTATTAGGAATCGAGCCAAGTCCCGCCAAAGGGTCTTTCTCGTAATCAACATGAACTATGTGCGTTATCTACAAGATTAATTTGTTAGGTAAATGCATGATTAATATTTAATCATTTTAATAGTCCCTCTCACGTTTAGGCTGGACTTTTATCTATGACTGAACATGAAAATATATAATAAGTGAGGCAAATAGAGATTTGTAAAAATTTGAATTTAAAATCTCCTGTTTGATATGTGAAGGATCTAGTAAAATCACCGTAAAATGTTCTAAAAACTTAAATAGTGAAATGAAGTGTGTTTAATGTTTAGATATTTTAACAGTAACAAACTCTCACCTCCTTTTGCATACTCACAACCTTTTCTCTACATGGTCAATAGATAAATGATGATGTGATGGTTAATTTACACAAAGGGCAGACGAATATTTCGAATACATATCCACACAGTTCCATGCATAGAGCTGCGAGCTCCACGTGCTTTCTCTGTTTCACTCCACACGCAGTTCCATGCATGGATGACGTGAGCAGATTTGGATTGTTTGCCCTGTGGCAACCTCATAATGAGAAACATGGCAACACTAATCCACACGTTTCATATTAAATTTCAGTTGATTAAATGAGAAGTCGTTCGACTCATGTCATAAGTTATATTTACGAGGAACCGAGCTCAGTCCTGCAAAAAGAATCCATATAACAATCAACACAAATCTATGGGTTACCGAAAAGAGAAGTCTCACATACTTTATATTAAAGCAAATAATTTGCCTCCATACACTTCACCTCCACGTTCGACTCCTTTGTATTCACCCCGCTTGTTTTCATTCCTTCCTTCCGTTTTTTCTATTCCGTTTTATGAGATCGAAACTGTCTACTTTTTAGGTAAATAAACTCTGGAAATCGGTATTATTTCAAGATGATAAGTAGACTTATCCAAAAATATCACACGGGGGACATCATCAAAATATTGTTTCGTTTGTCGCATGGCAGGCTTTGTATATCATTAGGGGTGAGCAAAAGTACCAAATTAAACCAGACTAAACCAATCAGTTCCTAAATTTTGAAACCAGTGAATATCGGTTCGGTTTCCAATTCCAAGCATGGACTCGGACTAGACCGATTTTTTAAAATTCTTATTATTCCAAATTTCCAAAATTTTAATTCTCATTCTTTTCTCGCTCAAAGTCAGTCACGCGTGCTCGCCGCTCACGCCTCTCACTCTCACTTCTCTCAATGTCTACTACGCAATGCTCACGCCTCCCTCGCGGCTCCATGCCTCATGCTCACATCTTTCTTGTGGCATAACGCCTCTCCTTTATGTATTTAGACTATGCAACAACACTTGCAATCCAACAGGGCATTAGGAGGAAAAAAGGAGATACGGTTGGTTCCTGGATCAACCTTGGAACCAAACCGGACAGGTTGGTCCAGCTCCCGAGTGGGTCCCGGATCCGGTAGGCCGGTTCTTGATTCCACAAACTGGAAATCAGCTTACCTTGAAACCGATCACATATCATGCTATATATAAAGAAATTTCAAGTTTTTGGGCTTCACACTAACTTAGGGAATGGCCCATGGAATAACAAGCTCTCTTGGCCTCGATTTGCAAAAATCATATTCGGTCTCCTATCATCCTTAGGCTTTATCATTCTCGGGCACTTTGCATGTGGTTCAACATGCACTCCCTTTTTCAATTTGTGGTCAATTAATGATCGATGATGGATGATAATTAATTTACACAAAGGCAGACGAATATTTCGAATGCATAGAGCTGCAAGCTCCACGTGCTCTCTCTATTTCTCTTCCTATTTAAAGACTCTCTAGATCTTGTTTTTGCTGTGTGGTCATGTGATGATAACAGAAAGGCCAGTCGAATATTTCGAATACACTACGCTATAAAACAAATTTTTACCACACACAGTTCCATGCACAGAGCTGCAAGCTCCACGTGCTGTCTCTATTTCGCTTCATATTTAAAGGCCAGACCCGTTTTACACAGAAGAAGCTACATGTTACATATAGTGAAAAAAATGGAGATACTTCTTTTTTGAAAAAATCGATTCTACTGGTGATTAAATGTTAGTTTTTGACAAACATTTGCAGAAAGCCCCACTCAACAACATCAGTTATCTTCTCCCTAAGGTACAGGTTCTGAAAGCCCCACTCAACATAAATATTAGCACAACTTAATCCTGCTGACATTACATTAAATTATCTGGAGGGGTTATAAATTTACGTGCGTGTGAATCAAATAGCAGATGATGAAACTTCTTGAAACTCTTAAACACAATCTCATCTTCGGGTAGAGAAAGGAATGCATCTACTACTCTTAAGTGTACAAAACTTTTTATGTTGCCTGAATAGTTTATGTTGATTTATTTCAGCTCAGTTAATAGAGAGACTTTAGTTGCAGTTTCCTCTGATACTGAAATGTGTTGGCTCCCTGAACATGATAGTGGTTCTTTGTGGAAAACCCAATTGCCAACTACATTACAGAGGAACAAGTGATGAAGAACCCACCAAAGACTCACCAGATTTTAGATATTAATTTAATATTCTTGATAATAATAGGGATAAGTGCAGAAACAGGACTCGAAGTTTGAGCAGTTGGTCAATTGAGGACTTTGAAAGGTTTTGTTTTGGCCACTCGAGGACTTAAAATTTGAAAAAAGCTTTAATTAGATGTCAAGTTTGCCGTTCGTGGAATTCAAACCTTTGGAATTTCTATACTTTACACAGTTTAAGTAGTTACCATCACTGCGTGATAGGACGGGGAGAAATACCACCCGACCATTTAAGTTGTTTCTAGGGGATAAATCATAAAGAATGACTCACTTAATTAAGTTTTGGTCGACTATGGCACTATTTATGATTCTGCGAGTCCTACTTCCATCCATCATCAACGAGCACAGCCCCTCTTCTCCTACATTTCCCTCGTCAAAACAATGGACCCTCGGCTTCAACAAGCAATAGAAAATGATGATGTTGATGAGCTATATCGCTTGATTGAGGAGGAGGGAAATATCTTCGATTGTGCATATGAGAAACCCTTCGCAAATACTCCACTACACGACGCTGTGGACAAGGGGAAGACTCAAGTGGCCATGGAGATGGCCATCTTGAAGCCATCGTTCGCTCGAAAGCTCAATCGAGGGGGTCAAAGCCCTATGCACTTGGCTTTGCGAAAGAAGCATTATCACACCGCGAGGGCACTGATGACGCTCGACCCCGAGTTGATCAGAGTCCGAGGACGAGGCGGGATCACCCCTTTGCATTATGTTGCTGGAGAAAAAGGAGACAATGAGGACCTGGAGCTCCTAGCTGAATTCTTATGCGCTTGCAAACCATCCATCGAAGACTTGACGAGCCGCTGCGAGACTGTGGTTCACATTGCCGTCAAGAAACGCAACTTGAAAACATTCAAGGTTTTGTTTGGATGGCTTAAGCGAGTTCATTTGACAGAAATCTTGAATTGGAAAGACGAAGATGGTAACACCGCCTTACATATTGCCGTGTCTGAAAAGCAGCCCGAGGTATGGTTCATTGATTTCCTTGTTGTTCTTGCTTTTCTTATTTGATCCTTGAATTTGACATAATCTAATCCAGGAACAAATGTTCCGATAATGAAATACCTGGGCTTGAAAATATATGGATTTATAAACATTTAGAGAGAGAGAGAGAGAGAGGAGACTTGTACTACATGTTTTGCAACTTTTATCATGTATTATTTTTATCCAACGGTTAATATTTGTCTATAAGTGTCTAATCTGAGGATTGACATTTGTTATATTGCATGGTGTTGTGTATTGTAGAAGTGTCCATAAATTTGCTTGCTTCGAGTGATCCACCAGAAACACAAGAAAGATTCACAAAAATGATTTATCGAGTCATGGGATATATTGTAGGTGAATATTGTAATAATTAGATTGTCTTGAAGGCTCCCCAGTAAAAAAACACACACACAATTGGACACGTCCATTTATAAATCTATTTTGTGTTTTGGAATTGCTAATGGATAATATCACAATATTATTCGACTTCAGAACTCTTTATATTATGAAATAAATTTTTTAGAGATTTCAACCTCAAAATTCTACCGATAAACTTCATGAAATAACCCATCTATTAAGTTATCGCAATTTCATGTTTGGTAAGAAAATAATCATATTCAGTGATGTATTTTTCAAACAAATTTTTTTATTTCAAGGCTACTAGTGGGAAAACTATTTATATTTGGCCTAATAATGTTTTGGTACGAGGATGTAGAGAAAAGGGAGGGAAAACATAGGCGGGATGTAGACTTCACCCTGTTTACAGTTAATAGTGGAGAAAAAACAGGGATGATAAAAGTTGTTTCGCTTTGAACCCCTTATCAAACTCAAGTTTTAGCGAGCTCTAAATATCTCTAAGTTGAATGGTTTTGGACGAATAATTTCCTTCCAACTCCTTCCATCATAATCACCTCCAACCTAATAATTTATTTCATTCTTTTCTATTCTTTTATTTTTCCTATTGATCAGCGAATTCTCTTTCCTTCTCTCGAAATCCGTCCATCTGAACATATTGTACGAGATTGAAGCTAGGGAATGGAAGCTAACATGGACAACCCCACACAACCCTAAAATAATCACTTTGCGGACGGGAAAATTACCCCATGATTAGTTGAATGTTATGCGTAAATGATAAAAATATACCCGTCCAAGGTAGTCTTTCTCTTTATGTAAAAAAAAAAAAAGAAGGTAGTCTTTCTATTCATAGCCAAAAAACTCATATATAAAATACAATCAAATCCTAAACCTTTCAGTTGACTTGATTAGGTCCGAAGCTTTTGTGAAAAATCATAGTCATTCGGATCATTACTTCTATGAATTTGACCATGTTACAACTCGCACGGGCAATTTCTAGCTTTCACGTAAATAATTTTGGGGGAGATGACGAAATCCCACTTTTTGAAAAGATTCGGGACTTCGTTCACTGGTTGACCATTTGATAAATAAGGTTTTGTTCCCGCAGTGCATCGGTCATTGCATCACTAGCATCACTCAAACCTATATGGCATGAGCCCACTTTGTGCCCAATAGTGAAGCTAGTGACAAAGCATTGATTGAAATTGAAGGGCTACATACTTCATTCTGTTCCCTTTGCATTTCTTTTCAGATCATCAAGCTGTTGATTGGGTATGTCAAAGTAAATGCAAAGAACTTCCAGGATAAGACGGCTCTGGATATCTTCCAAAAGAATCCTAGTGGCGATCAAGATCTTGCGCAGAGGTTACGCCGTGTAGGATGTGTAGCAAGACTCTTTACCCTCAACCTCTCTCTGTCACAGTTTTTAAGCATGGAACTAACTATCTATGAGAAGCTCACATTTTGGTTTGGCCCCCGAGATGAATCTGCTTGCAACATAATCCTCGTAGTGGCTGCCTTGATTGCGACCGCGACTTATCAAGCCGTTGTCACTTCACCGAGAGGATCCTGGCTGGATAACTCTTCAAATCCCCTAACCAGTTCTAGCGGCAATGCTGTTGAAGTACTGCATCAAGCCGGAGACATTATCCCGAACAGCTCGAGACCATACCAGTTCACGGCCCTCAACGGTACGATTTTTTTGGCCTCTGTCACCACAATCTGGATCACCGCTATTCCCCTATTGCCCCACAGTTTCATGGTTTACGCGTTGATGATGATTCTCAGTGTTGCCTACTTTGCTACCACTACTATCGAACTCCCAATATTCGATGAGGCCACAGGACACAACATGGTGATATTTTGTATCGATATACTGATTGTCGTGTTGGCGATCCCCATGTATTTGTATTTATACTACAACCAATTCCTGTGTGGAATCGATGCCACAAGGAGACGCATCGGCAACTTCCTAGAACTCAAGGATCGGAAATAGTTTGCAAGCTTTATTTACTCTCGAGTATTCTTCTCGCATATGCATATAATCAATGTTTCTAGTCTTGAGGTTTTCAAGGACTAGACTCTTTTTATTAGTTGCATGTGGTGGACTCTTTTGATTCCTCAATCCCCAAAGACCTTTAGTACTCTTGCATGAAGTTGGGACTTCGAACAGCTTTTTTCCTTAATTCAACTTCATAAAATGACATGGTGGAAACGAAAAGCATTCGTAACTCGTAAGCACGAACGCTTGAAGTGTAGATGCACAAAACACAGAGTGAAATTTCTCAAAATTTCTTTATGTTTCTAGAAAAAGGAGAACCGTGTGATCTGATCAAAGAAAACAACAAAAAACACGGTTGTGACCCCTTTTTTCTAAAACTTACTATTGAATAAAGTAAAGGAAAAAGAAATATTGAGAAATATTACAAAATAAACACACGAGAGAGAGAGAGAGAGGAGGGGGGGGGGGGGGGCGCTAAATTAGGTCAAGCTTTTCTTTTATTGTGTGATCGAACATGCATCTACTCTACTCTACGTGTAATCACACACAAATGAAATACTTGACTCTGTCTTAGCCTCCTGCTCGAGTCAAATTGCGTGGTGTCTGCCTGGTGTAACCTAAAGATGGTGTTAGCGAGCACCCCAATTATTACACAAGTAATCCCTTAATTTTGCCAATAATCAAGATTGAAGATGCCTAGTGTTTATTGAAGTATCAAATTAGAGGTCTTTGAAGTAATTCCCACGGATTAATTAATAATCATTGAAAATATGCGGATTGCAAGAATTGACGAATCAGACACAACTAAGCTCGATATATGCTAGAAAAATCTTTACAATGACAGATTCAACATCGAAAATCCAACATAAAAAGAAAGAAATTGACTGGAATACTATATAGAATTACCCCGAAATAGAAGGTTGGATGTGAAAAAGATAACATATAGATCCAACATCACCAATTTTGCTTTCAACATCTTGTCTTTAAAAGCCACCTCTCAAATGACTAACCACGAAATACAAGGTTGGATGTAAAAAAGATAAAATCGATACCTACTAAACCCGAGTCCATTGCTATATATCACTACTTATCAAGAAAGTATGATATGATAGATTTATCATATGAATGATAAGTAGTCAAACTCAATCGTAAGTTAAGGAATGCATGGAAACGAGTATTCTTTTTTTGGGACCCATAATGAATCTTTCTATCTCTAAGATGTGATTTGTTATGACTAATACAGAAACGTGAACAAAAACACAATTTGAGTAAGAAATAAATTGCATAAATAAAAATTAAATACAATGAATTTACATGGTTCGACAATGTACGAACTACATGGGGAGAGATCATTAAGATGGTTCCATTATAATTGGTTAAGAAGATATTAGAATCGTTTAATCATATTCACTCATTAGTGTTTCACAATTCTAGATTAAACTCGAGCTCACAAGAATCAATCACGAAAAAGGAGTTTTTTTACACTGTCACTCTCTTGCATGAAGGTTCTCAATGCTATTTGTATCTCTTGCAAGTTTTCATATATGTAAGCATACTCACTATGTTCTCGAGACCAAACTCAACAACAAAATTATTTATATGCAAAACAACTATGAGCCCTTCTCCAATGTCAACATGGACTTCATCTTAAATGAAGTCTTGTGGGAAATAAATTTCTTTTTTTGCATCACCGACCATTTTGTTGGCAAGAGTCCAATAATAGGGCCTGAGTTACCTTGTGATTCAATCATAGATCGAATTTCAAAACAATCAGAATTAACTTTGAGCTGTGATCAACGAATCTCCACCTTGGCGAGAAGTCCAATTTTATCTCATTGATTGTGGTTTCTGCCAAACCCCTCTGGGCTCCTCACTAACCGTAGAAGCTAACGAAGTCCGAATAGTATTGGAACTTAGTCAATTGCATATGCTTTGTTAGATTATCTATTGTGTGCACTTTCTCAACGAATGAGGTTCCTTATGACTCGATATCACATATAAAATTATATTTGACACCAATGTGTTTCGTCTGCTAGTGATACATTTAGTTTTTGGCCAAATATATCGCACTCTGATTGTTGCAATAAATAACAATCTTCTCCTACAACAATTTCAAACGACTGAGCAAACCTCTGAGCCAAATGTTGACAGCTAATTTTAATTGCCCAAAATTAATTACACAAAATTTAGGGATTAATGTCCTTAATTCCTAAACAAAAAAATTATTTAGTTTCAATTGCATTACATATAGACATAGTTGCATTTTGCAATATTAGAATATATTTTTCCTCTTTTAATTTAAAAAAACAACAAAACAAAAAAAAACAACAAAATTAATTAAAAATTTTGGGTTGGGTCGACTCGGCCCTCTCTTCTTTTCCTCCCCGCGAGCCCAGCCCGCTCCCCTTTCTCTTCTTTTCCTCTCGCGGGAGCTGGGCTCGGCCCGGCCTAGTCCAGCTCCTTCCTCTCCTTCTCTCCCTATTGTCGGTCCTTCCTTCTCTCCTCTGTCTTCCCTTATTTTTGACCATAGAATCCACGGACGGCGGAGCGGCCTTGACGTCCCCAACAAGTGAAGACTGGGCAAGTAGGGAAGCGCAGGGAGGGCATTGATGGCCAGTCCTGTCCTCCCTCCTTTCCTAGTCTCTCCCTCTCTCCTCTTCCTCTCTAGGTGACCGTGAGAATCGAGGAGCAAGGGTGCAGGACTCTCTTTCCCTGCACCGGCCCAGGATGGCCACCAAAGTCACGAGGCGGAGTAGGTCGGTGCAGGCCGTCGTCAGTGAATTAATGGAGCAGGAACAGTGGCTCCCGGCCACTATAAAAACAGACGAGAAGGATAGAGACAGATTCAGTTCAGAAGTAAAAAAACAGAGCAAAACAGAGAGAGAGAGAGAGAGAGAGAGAGAGAGAGAGAGAGAGAGAGAGAGAGAGAGAGAGAGAGAGAGAGAGAGAGAGAGAGAGATTTGAGAGCAACCGAGAGAAAAAGAGTAAGCTAAGAGAGTTTGCAGGTCGTCGAGGAGCACCAACAACCCCGCCGTTGCCAATAAAAAGGCCGGAGACCCCCTCTGGAGACAGTGCTGATCGATGAGTCTTCCCGGCCTCGGCACCCTCTGTTTTCCTTATTTTTTGGCACGGTTTGGCCGAGACTTGCACCGGCCATTTTGCGCGAATCCCGGCCCATACCGTGACATCCTCAAATTTCGACCCTATTTAAGATATAATGAAATGATTATATTCATTAATTAAATCTCGCTCTGAATTGATCACTTTTAAGAGACTAACCAATAGGGAAAGGCTATTAAAGAATTAAGTACTCAACATGGATTTACAATTTGACTATAAGGATTGATGATGGACAATTTTGAGTCGTTATAGACCGATCAAGGAACGGTTATAGAATGTTTCGCCATATAATATACAATCGGATCGCAAGTGATTTCGCCTGACCATTGTATGGAGTGCAAACGACCCTAAACTAATTCCTAACGATCATGTACTTTGGAACTAGCGATTGACCTCTCGCAATTACATGACAACCGAGGTTACCCATGACTCGAGAAAGCTTAAACGTGGTTTGATATCAAAATCAACTACGGGTCGAATTCGCGTAACTCCTAAAAACCGTCCGTTAATTTAAAATATACTACAGTCGCAATTAATCGATTCTAATTATGAATTAAAGTTTGAAATTTGGGGTCGAACTTTTGAGGATTTCAATATGAAACTATTGGACATTGCCTCGTTAATTCTCCGATTTATCGGTTTGCTCGAAATACTCGGAAAAGGAGTTAACGGGCCGAGAATTGGAGCCTACGAAGAAGTGGGCTAAGTGAAGGCCCATTGAGCCTCATGCCCATTGTGCTTCAGCCCAATTGGGCCCAAGCAAACCCAAGTGAGCCCAATGAGGCCCACTAAGCCCACTTAGCCTATTTTCAAGCCCATTAGCAATTCTAGCCCAATCTTTGTCCTTTTGAGCCCGAACTCGATTTATATGAGCCCGAACAAAATTCTGGTCCATATACGCATATAGTGTCTTATACTATAGTTTGTGAAATTACCAAAATGCCCTTCTAGCATTTATTGAGAAGTGATGAAGGGGGAGCAAAAGTCTCGGCATTTATGTGAGGAAATGATGAACATTTGGGGAATTGATCTAGACTTGATTGAGAAGCCCTGTATGAGAAATATCTCTCATTTTGCTCTCACTCTCTCTCCTCTCTCCCTCAACCGCGCCCTCTCTCTCTCTCTCTCTCTCTCTCCATTTCCTCCCTCACACCCTCACTATTTCCGGCCACCATCACCGCCCCCTAGCTGCTGTCTTGACCATCGTTCAGCGCCCCCAAGCCACACCATGCCGCCGTGCGTTGCTTTGACCCTCTTCCCCGCTCGTTCGCCTCCACCGTGAGCCAAGCTCAGCCTACCGAAGTTGTTGCTGCTACTACTGTCCAGCCGTCCGTCGTCATTACGTGTTGTTTCCATACTGAGACGTGTGTAGCCCTCGTTGCCGCAGTCATACTCGTGTCATCGGAATCATTAACGGGTGAGTTATCGCCCTAATTCCTTGATTAGTATATTAAACTTGATTAAGATGAGTTTAGATTAAGTTAATTATGCTTAGTGCTAATTAATTAGGGATTAGTTGATAAGTTATCGCAATAAGTGGACTCGATAATTTATCGAGAAAATGCGATAAGCTATCGAGGTTTTAGTGATAAGTTATCACCAATTATGCGATAGACTATCGAGGAAATGATAATAAGCTATCGTAAAAAGGGTGATAAGCTATCGTCAAATGGACGATAAGCTATCGAAGTTTTGAGTAATAAGCTATCATAATTAGATGATAAGCTATCACTAATTGGTTGATAAGTTATCGCAATTAGGATGATAAGTGTATTTTATATGATTGTTTTCTACTTGATTTAAATGTGGAATTATGTTCGTTTTATGCAGTTTATTGTCCATCTTGCCTTGAATAATAATTGCCCTATGTGAAACCTTGTTATTTAATTTGTTTAAAAGGGTTTTTGTGGACATATAAATAGCAAGCCCTGAGGTGTTGGGTTTATGTTGACACCTAAATTTTGGCACATCATTTAGTGATTAATTGCATAGAAAATTAGGGATTAAATTTTAACCCTAAACAAAAATATCAAAATCGCATAGCATATAGTTTAGGATCATATAGTTTAATTGCATTCAATATCGGACCGGCGGTGAGTAAGTTGAAAATCCATTGCATAAATCAAGCTCGAGTACCGAACAAAGCTTGTCTCGCTCGGAAGACGGGGCGAAAATCACAAGTCTAAAAGGCCTTGGTTGTCTTAATTTGGGCTTAAATCAGCCCATCAAGCTTAATTAGAGAAAATCCCAAATTAATTCGGCCCATTTGGAATTAAATAAAAATCAAAGGATAAAAGCCCAAGCCTCAGCCCATTAGGACTAGGAAGCCCGGCCAATTAACTTAGGGTTGCGATATAAATATGTGATTATACCCTCAATCAAGGAGGCTCGATAATTTCCAGACGCAATTCTGAGAACACGAGAAGAGTTAGAGCGAAAAGAGAGAGAGGGAGCTTGGCTTGATCCTCCACGGCCAAGCCCCCATCCTTTCGCGGCCAGACTGTGGCCGCACCGCCAACAACGACGCTGAACCAGCCCTCTGACGACGAAGCCGCCAAGCGTCGTTTGCTGCTCGGAGTTCAGCGCCCACGACGTCATTGTTTTTCTTCTCTTGCCGACGCGAGGACCACAGCATCCAGCAATCAGCCTGACGTCCCTGCACAACTAGACCGGTTTTGCCATCGAGCTATCTTCCCGCGGTGGACTCCAGCAAGACCAGTTTTTCTTTAGGCGATTCACTTGAATTTTTGTTGCAGGCTTTCCGTTTGATACACATGGTGGCATTAGGGACAGACAAGTGGAAAATTTAATTGTGTGGGCTTAAGTAGTCAAAGTTTGATAATCAGAAGAAGACCATCACAAGACTAGCCAGATTCGGTCAAAAAGCTGAAGGGTTGAAGTTTTCTAGTTATTCGGTGCTATGTAGTGACAACGAGTTTTTTTTCAACGGGTCTAATAACCTCCATCTACACCGGCGACGACGCATCCGCTGCTCCCGAGTTGATTGAGAACCCACTGTTGAGTCATGACCCTGCTGTCGCGTCACCCTCACGGCTGACCCCGAGATCGTGAGTCAGTCCGTCGTCCCGCTCGTGATTATGTTTTGTAGGTGACGGGCCAAAATTCCTGATGATCCGCAAGCAACGTTGTCGTTGCTGTCATCGCCGCCGGCCACCCCGTCACCGTCCCACAGTGAGCCTCCATCGCCGCCGCCTCTCACCGTCGTCGCCGCGTCCGCCATCGATAGATTCAAATTTGGAAAGTAATCCGCAAATCAGGTAAAGATCTCTATCCAGTATATTTTCAAAATATTTAGATTCCTAGTATGAATATTTTGAATATTCCGTGAATATTGTGTGGATATTTAGATATCTTAGGATATTGTTTGCTCTATCGGCAATATTCTAAAACACTCAAAATTAGGAATTATTCCTAATTTGGCAACGTATCTGGACGACTATCCGATCTTATCCATAAGGTACGATACGCGGCGATACGGAAAATCGTTATCTTATCCATAATCACTTGGATACGATAATAGATTTTATTCGCTTTCCAAATTCGAATAATCAGTTTTCCATCAATATCTATAACCCTATAGATATGACTGTTAATTTGATTTCTTTTCCTAATTCAAATTTGATAAGAAGAATCTTGCGGATTGCGTGGATTGTTTGAATGCGGTTGTTATCTTTGTTTGCTTTTTTTTAAATAAAGAAAATCCAAAAATATGTTAGTTAGGATTTAAATTAGAGGTTTTTCATGTTTAGGAAATCCTAAATGTATTTAGAAGATGGGATACTTATTTAATTTAAATTAGGCTTTAAGATAATTTATTTCCTAGTTTAAATTAGGTATTATTATAATCTTAATAGATTATTTAGGTTATTTTAAGATTCCGAATTTCCATGAAAATCCCAAAAGAATGAGTTACTTTAGGATAGATTGGGATAGATTGCATTCTTAATATGAGTAACTTTTAATTTCGAATTTCATTGGAAAAATACCAAAAATAAATCATTGGTCCGTCATTAGAATTAGGTCACGTCGTCGCATGACATATAGTTCGCATGCTAGGTTGCATTAATCGCATGTCATTTTTGCACATCATTGCATATAGGTTAGTTTGCATTTTAATAAAGTGCAAACCCTAAAGAATACCTTGAGTGCCTTGCTTTGTTAATTAGAAATCATAGTAGGATTGTCTGTATGATTTTCTACTAACAATGCAGATGTTTGCGTTGCATTAAGGTACGTCATTCTCCTAGTCTTACAATCTATTTATTGCTTTCTTGGGTGTTAAATTGGTGATTTGCGAACCCGCATGAACACCTCACCTGTTAGTGATTAGGTAATAAAATGGATTCAGACTGCCTGCATAAACATTTCTGAAAAGAAAAGGTACCAAAAGGGTATTAGATTAGATCTAGCGTAATCAAGTCCCCGAGCTTAGAATCTCTGGTTCGTAAGAATAAAACATATCTCCCTATGTTTTATTTAGGTTTCTAATCAACCTACCACAAATAGATTAGTGGCGACTCCAAGCATGAAAACTTTTACATTTTAAAAACTTAAACCCCAAGTTGCGAATTGGTAGGGCTTGGAAGGGCCCGAGTTAAGCCGAGACTTAATAATCCATTAGCCTGAGGAATTTAAGTCGTGACAGTTTATATGTCAAGTTTTATAAGTTAAATAGGGCAAAGATGTTTGAATAGGGAAGCATGCAAAGTTTGACGGTTTAATTATGTGTATGTGATCACGTGTGAATTAATTACTGCATTTTTTTTGGCATAAAAGTTGCAATAATTTGAAATACCCGATTAAGCCGGAAGACCCCCGTGTGGATTATGGGCATGCCCTGAGTGGTTGTAATAAATATCTGGTTAAGCGGGAAGACCCCGTACAATTGGATAAGTTGGCGTGCCCGAGTAGCCATAATAAATATCCGGTTAAGCGGCCCAGAAAGACCCCGATGTGGATTACGGGCGTACCACAGTCAAAGCCTTGTAATAAATATCCGGTTAATACCGGAAGACCCACTCGTACAAGGACGGGTGTGTCTTGAGTGGCCGTAATGAAATACCCGGTTAAGTCGGAAGACCCCTGTGCAAGGACGGATGTGCCCTGAGTGGCCGTAATGATCAATACATGGGAGTTTGTGAAAGTTGCTATAACCTGCTAAGTTAATCTTATTATTGTTCATTAAATGTTTTCAAACCCCCAACTATGAACCAACTACCCACTCGTTTTGAAGTGCCCATGGACATGGGCACAATTATATCTGAGTATCCGGTGGGGCCGAATAGGGCATACCAGAAGCACGTGACCGCCGTCTGGGTGGACGAAGGATTGGCGATGTGGAAGCCACATGAGTTCATAACGTAGTTTCTTAGGGACGGAGATGGGTTGTTTGGACCCATGAGGGGTTTTGATGGACCACTGAATGGAAGTATAGGGGAAGAAGTGTGGGACCCCAAGGATATCAACCCGCCGAACGGAGAAGTGACGTATTCGGAGTCCGATCCGAACAAAGAGGAATTTGATCCAGAGACGCCTCCTGGGTATCACCGGGTTTAACGATGGGTTTGGAAATCCCATCTTTTTAACCGTCCCCCTTTGATAGTGAAGCTAGGTTAACCCAACCACCGAATCCCTTTTTGTTTATGTATGGTATTTTAGGAAGTGGCCTCGTAATAGGCTTGTATGTATGTATCTTCCTGGGGTTAACAATATGTTTATAAAATGGCTTCATTGGTTTTCTTCTCAAAGTGTTTTCTTTACTATCCCGTTTTGTTGATTGTTGTTGGGGTTTTCAAGTTCGCTTCTGCATGTGCTCATTTGATTGATGTTATTTCTTTGGGTCGGCAACGCATCTTAGGACGTTGCCATTACACAGCCATTGGTGGGATGTTAGTGCACTCGAGGTTCGGGGCGTGACACATACCAACACCCCTCTAGGTCCATATACGTTATCGAAAAAGATTTGTGGTCCCCTGAGCAGGCCGGAGCTCCAAAACAAGTCTGAGTTTCCTATTTTCAACCATGTAGACCAACTGTTTGATGAAATGGCTCAATGAGGCCGATTTGGTTTCGATCGCCGGTTGGCGAGTAGATGGTCGGATAATGAGCTGGGTGGCTATGGGGGCTTCGTGGTGGTCCTTAGGGTTGAAAACAAAGCCGGAGCCGACCTGGGTCAATCGGCAAGTGGCCAAATCTTGGTTGGCTAGCGTGGAACAAACCTAACCCGGTTTAGGACCCGGGTCAACGCCTTCGGTCGGATCCGTTGACTATATCCGGCCCAGTTGATTATTATATTAATATTTTATTTTCATTTTTTAAAAAAAATAAAAAAATTATTTTTTTACCGTATTATTATTATTTTACTTTTTTAAAATAATAATAATAATAAATTTTTTATTTCTTTTAAAATTAGGAGATAATTAAAAAAATTAGTATTTTTCAATAATTTCTAAGTTATGTGAAATACTTGATTAGTAATTAGGTTTAAGTCGGATAGGCCTATAGGACTGTACAGTAGTATTTTGCATGTTATTTTTACTACTGTTGTATTATTATTATGCATGCTGTTTTTAATTAGAATATAATCGCATAAATTGTCATATTACGAATGCTGTTGCCTTAGTTAGAATTAGAACCTTAGGGTGCATATCCAATTTGACTGCTAATCTTTAATGATTATGCACCCGCTTGATCACCTCACATGTTAGGAGAAATGTCCCAAAATCAATTTAAATTGCCTGATAAATATTTTCTTAAATGAACAGGGTAAAAAGGTATCGAAAGGGCATTAGTTACCTAACTAATGTAACAAAGTCCCCAAACTCATTTAATCTCTAATTCATAGGAGTAGGGTGATTCTGTCGTCACTTTATTTGGGTGTCTAATTGACATATCCTAAATTGATTAGTGGCGACTTTTAAATACAAACCACTTGCAGGTTAAAAGCCTAAATCACAAGTTACGATATGGTATGGGCTTGGGAGAGCCCGAGTTAAGTTCCAGACCTAGACTTAACACTTACCAGGTGAGACCTTTGAAACGCAGAGGTCGGTCGTGACACAAAATAACTTTCTTGATTGCGTCGGTTGACATCGTATACTCTACCTTAATAGTCAACAAAGCAACATCCAATTGTAACCGCGCTTTCCAACTAATGACCCGTAAAACTGAACACACAACCTGTCAAGGACCTCAGTCTATCCAAGTGACTGGAAAATTTGAATCCACATAAATTGTTATATCCAAATATAATTTGATAAGTTGCATCTTCTCAATAGGTTAATTAGAACATCTATGATGCATCGCACCTATTAGAATAAGTTGTTCTAAAGATTGTACCTTTTGGAATAAAATTCTTCTCGTTTGGTCCCTTGCACTCTTTCACGCGACATAAACATCATTTCACTTCAATAGTCAACTGGGTCAACGATCGATATTTGATCAACCTATTTTCCTCCTCCTTTCTTTTTCTTTCTCCTTCAAAATAAAATCCGTAAACAAACACAGAGTAAGTTATATATAAGCACATGCACACGTAAACAAGCACAGACATACACCACACACAGAGTTGCCATGGCGAAGGAGGCGACAAGTGGTGGTGGCTCGAACCGAGGGCAGAGAGAGAGAGTTGCATGTGATATGGGTTGTATTGTAGGGGTTGTTTCATGAGAGAGAGAGAGCGAGCGCAAGGGGCAGTAACGGGAAGGGAAAAGGAAAGAAAGGAACGACGAAGGAAAAGGAAAAAATAGAAAAGGGACAACAAATTTGAACAGCCAATACCAAATGTAGTAAACAGTATTAACCTCTTTAGAAGATAAATAGATGCTGTGACTTTATCTCACAATTTTGAAGGAATGATCGATTAAATAACAATTCTTAACGTTTTTTCGAACATAAAAGAAGAATAACTTTCACTTTTGAGAATGTGCTCTCTCCAAATTGGGTGTGGACGATTGGTCTTCTTTCTTTTCTTTTGTGTGGTAGGGCAGACAATAGGTTGAACCTTTAATCTATAAATGGAAGATGGTCCAATGAGTGATCTCTGCCGACACATGGATGACTTGAACAGATTTGGATTTCTTTGCACTGTGCCAACGTCATCATAAGAAACACTTTTAACGAGGCTGGAGCCTAACACATTAAAGACATGATCATACGAACATTATATTGATATAATATGATATCTTTGCCTTTGGCCCTTATGTTGTCTTTTGTTGGCTATAATCAATAAAGACTTTATATTGCCGGTAATCAAGATTGAAGATGCTACTAACTAGTCAAGTATGCAAAGTGCTTTTCGTCTCCAAGAATTCTCCTTTCGTCCCGACAAAGAACAGAATAAAGACATGAGGATACAAACGTGATACATGTGATAGCAAATCTAGCACTTTGCTTTTATTCATCGATGACCAATACTTTGATTTTTGGTCTTCTGAGTAGTCATCACAATTTCGACTCATAGAAAACAAAGAGAGACATTTCCTTCTTTTCACAAATGGTGTTTGATCGTCGATATGTATACTTATATAGCTATTAACATATTATTAAGTTACCGACGAGTTTTTGAAAGTACCAATATTTATTTGTACTTTCAAGATTACCAATTATTTTCATAATTAATCAATATTAATATGTATAACTTACCAACATGATAAGGTGCTAACTTTTATTCAAAATTACCAACCTTAATTTAAGTGACTTGCCCATTTTTCTTCCATTAAGTCACCAACTAATTTTAGCTTAACAACTACTGTTTAAGTCACTTGTTCACTTTTATTTGATTGTTTCGAAATTACCAATTGTTGCATTAATTTACCAACATTAATTTGTGCAGTTTACCAACTGATAATGCTTCTAATTATTATATTAAATTACCAACTCTTATTTGAGTCCACTCATCAACGTTTATTTGATTCCACAAAGTTACCAACTGATCCAATAGTTCACAACATTTGTTTCATAACTTATCATTGGGTTAAAGGTTACCAATTCTTACACGAAATTACCAACTTAATTCAAAATTACTGGTTCTCTTAATAACTTACTAACATTTTATTATGGAACTTAAATTATAAACTCTTATATGAACTTATCAACTTTAGTTCAATAAATTATCAATGTTCTTTATTATTATTATTTTTCAAAAATTGCCAACTGTTCCAATAATTTAATGACATTTTTCTAGGATTTTCAAACTGTGTTAAAGTCACTCATACTTATACAAAATTAGCAACTCTTATTTGGGTTCACTCACCAAAGTTTATTTGATTTTTTCAACATTACGAACTATTCCAATAATTTACCAATATTTATTGACGGAGCTAACCAATGGGGGGGTTAAAGTTATCAACACTTTTACAAAGTTACCATCACTTTTAAACCTTACCCGACTTTTTCAAAAGCTTAAGAAATTTATTTGTGAAACTTGAGTTACCAACTCTTATTTGAGTTGTAATAATGTACATTTGATTATTTTCAAATTATTAATTGTTCCAACAATTTACCCGGATTCATTTGCAGAGCTGACAGACGTGTTAAGGTCATCAGCTCGTATACGAATTTATCAATTCTTATTTGAGTCGACTTACCAGTATTCTTTTGATTGTTTCAAGGTATCAACTATTCCTATATTTCAGTCGAATTTACCACCGCCCTCAGCGGCTGCGCTGGCTTCGGGCTCCCCTCTCCTCACGAAGGGTAGGAGTTCGAATCCCAACGCTGGCGTTAGGGATTCTTAAACGTGACGTCATGGTGGTGGGTCCTGCGCTAGCGTCACCCCGGGTTTACCTCCCCGGCTGTCGGCCGTGCGGGGGGTTCCCGGGTTACCAAAAAAAAAACTATTCCTATAATTGACTGACTTCTTTTTTTTAGGAGCTTATCAATTAGTTGTAGTTGGCAAACAAATTGGCGGTTCAAGTAAGTTATCAATATTTAAATGTGAAGCTCGAGTAACCAACTCTAGAACAAAGTTACGATCTTAATTGGGTCAGTTATCATCATTTACGTGGTTGTTTTAAAATTCCAACTAAAAGTTGGCTTTTGATAGTCATAGGATATGATATATTTAAGTTTAAATTACTAACTCCTCCCCAAAGTAAGCTAGTAGCTATGTAAACTAATTTTGCACTACGGTTTTGCAATACATAGTTATAATTCACGAGAGCATTCCTAAAACTTTTGGATTAAAAGCTTTGAGATTAAAAAGCAAGTGAACTATTGTTAGCAGCTATTTGATTTTTGACTATGGAAAGCTCACCTGCCAATTACATTAAAAAGGTGCAAGCGATGAAGAACCCACCAGTGACTTACCAATTTATAAATAAATTGTCAAATTTGTTGTGCATCCACGATTTAAAAGAGCTTTATTTTACGAGTTAATTCGATGCTAAACTCGAAACTCAAAATCTTCATTCAATAAACCGTTACGGTCAAGAGTAGAGAACTCGCCTTCCTATATTGAATCAAATCGAAGAACTGATGCAAGATCTTGAGCTCGAGGAGATAATATTGTTCTTAAGTTTACAAGTGGACTCGTTTTAAATAAAGGAGAAAGCAGGTCTGGTGCATTAACTCCTCAAATCTTCTATTAAATTCTGCAAATTATCTTCTTTAGTTTGGGATTTGCAATAACTAGGCGTGACTGCTTTTCTATTATCTGAGAAAGATTCGATGGGTTGATGGGAAGTGGCACTTTTACTTTTCTTTTTCTTTTTTTCTTTTTTTGGTTTGCTTTACCTTTATTTATTTTGCTTTCAGCTTTATTCGCTCATTATTTTACATGGAGAAATAAAAAAGGGAAATTGACAGGGTAGAGAGAAAAGCACCGTCTAAGATATATTGGGCCCCTATTGGGCCCCACTCACCCCAACGTGGCGTTGGGCCCACCTGTACACTTGTTGACTCATCTAACTAAATTTTCGTTGACCGTGGCACTATATATGATTTTGCCCGATCATCAACGAGCAAAGCCCCTCTGCTCCTACATTTCCCTCCTCAAACAATGGCCACGAGTCTGGCAAAAAAAGAAGAAAGAAAGGTTAGGGACACTCGGCTTGAACAAGCAATAGAACATGACGATGTTGATGAGCTACACAGGTTGATCGTGGAGGAGCGAAAACTCTTAGATCGTGCATCTAAGGACCCCTTCCCAAACACTCCACTACACATTGCGGCGGCCGCTGGGAAAACCGACGTGGCCATGGAGATGGCCATTATGAAACCATCGTTCGCTCGGAAGCTAAATCCGGAGGGTTACAACCCCATGCACTTGGCTTTGAAATTCCAGCATTATGACACCGCGAGGGCACTTAAGACCTTCGACCCCAAGTTGATCCGAGTCCGAGGACGATGCGGTTTCACCCCTTTGCATTATATCGCCGAGAAACAAGGAGAGAATGAGCCGGAGCTCTTGGCCGAATTCCTTTTTGCTTGCAAACCGTCTATCAAAGACTTGACGAGTCGAGGTGAGACTGCGGTTCACATTGCCCTCAAGAACCAAAACGTTGAAGCATTCAAGGTTTTGTTTGGATGGCTTCAACGAGTCAATCTGACACATATCTTGAAATGGAAAGACCACGATGGTAACAACGTCTTGCATATTGCTGTGTCTAATAAGCAACCTAAGGTAATAGTTCATGCCAGCATAGTACATTGATTCCGTGGTTGTTCGTGCTTTTATTGTTCGATCCTTGACTTCGACATAATCTAATCCAAGAAACAATGTAATGATAATGAAACACAAGGTGTTGAAAATACATCGTTTTTAAAAACATTCAGAGAGAGGAGATTATAACGGGATCAACTTGTTTGGTTTCTTTTTAATAGGCCTAACAATTTTTTGGTTGGAGGATAAAGAAGTGATGTAGAGATTACCTTGCCTACAGTTTAATTAGTGGAGAGTAAAGGTATGATTGAAATTGTTTCCTTCGAACCCCTATAAAATTCAGTTGTTAGTGAGCTCAATATCTCTAAGTTATACCTACTAACTTAATTCATCGTTGTCTATTCTTTGTTTTTACTATTGATTAGCAAAATTTCTCTCCTTCTTTCAAAATCAGTCCATCCGAAAATATTGTACTAAACAGAAACTAGTGCAATGAAAGCTAACATGGACAATCCCATACAACCATAAAACAATCACTTTGTGGACGGGAAAATTACTCCCTGACTAGTAGAATGTTATGCACATAGGCTATAAGTATACCTGTCTAAGGTAGTCTTCCTTTTCGACCAAAAAAAAATAAGTAATCTTCCCCTTCATAGCATACACACACAAATTAAAATTGAATTATAAACCTTTCAGTTGATGTGATTAAGTTTTAAACTTTTTTGAATAATTAGTCATTCAAGTCATCACTTATGGGGATTCACCTACATTATAACTCACATGGGCAATTCCTAGCTATCATGTAAATAATTTCATGTGAAATGACTAAATTACGCTTTTTGAAAAGATTCGGGACTCTATTACATTGGTTGAAATGATTTTGTTTGATAAATAAGGTCCAATGAACTTTTTTCATTTGTACATCAGTTGTTGCATCACTAGCATTATTCAAACATATGGCATGAGCTAACTTCGTGCAAAATGGTTAAGCTAGTGACAAAGCAGTGATTCAAATTGAAGGTATGCATACATCATTTTGTTTCCTTTACATTTCTTCCAGATCATCAAGCTTCTGATCAAACACGCGGATGTAAATGCGAAGAACTCTGAGGGTAAGACGGCTTTTGACATCTTTATAGAAAATCCTCGCCACAATCAAAATCTTGAGAAGAGGTTACGCCCTAAAAGATGTTCTAGCCATCCCCCCCTCTCTCTATCACGGTTTTTTAGCATGGAACTAACTGGCCTAGAGAAGTACGAATTTTTCTTTGGCTTTGGAGATGAAACAGCTCGCGACATAATCCTTGTCGTGTCTACCTTAATTGCGACCGCCACTTACCAAGCCGCTCTCAGTCCTCCAGGAGGATACTGGCAGGATTCCTCTTCAAATCCCTCGACCAATTCCACCGCCGCCAGTATTGAAAACTCGCATCAAGCCGGAGACATTATCATGAACGGCTGGAGTCTATATTTCTTCTCGGTCGTCAACAGCATGGCCTTTTTCACCTCCATCGGCGCAATCTGGGCCACCGCTATTCCACTATTGCCTCGCACTAACATGGTTTGCATCGCTATGGTCATTCTCGGCACTGCCTTCTCTTATAGTCTTGTATCCCAATTCCCAAAATCTGAGGCTGTCCCAGCAAATTTGCTAGGGGGATTTTATGTGTCGTTGGTGGTCGCCGGGTTGGTGGTCCCCTTGGTCGTGTGGAGAAACCACGCCAGAATTGTAAACAGAATCGATGCCACAGGGAGACGTGTCGACACTCTCCTAGAGTCGAAAGGTCGACAATGTGAGCGTTGATTACTTTAACTACCTCCTAGAGTCGAAAGGTCGAGAATGTGAGCGTTGATTTCTTTAACTATTTTCGTCGTGTTTGCATGTAATCTATGTGTCTAGTCTTGAGGTTTGCAAGAACTAGATTCTTTTCATTAGTTGAGTGTTGGAGTCATCGATTAAATCCTAAAGACCTTTAATCTTGCTTCAAGTCGGGACTTCAAATAGCTGTTTTCTGCTGCAATGAGATCGAAGAGCGCTTAGTCGAAGCTCGCAAACACAAACACCCAAAGCTTACACGCACATAACTTGTTGAGGGAAATTTCTTAGTTTTTTATACTTCTAGAAAGAGGCAAACCGCGACGATCCAATAAAACACAGCAAATAAGCACGGTTCCAACCTTTTTTTCTTGTCCAGATCTGAAATATTATTCAAATTTTATATGATTATCCATACAATTATGTGACAATATTTATAGATTGTGAAAATTTCACTTAGTTAAGATTAGAAAAATGTCAAAAGTAAAATCTCTCCAAACAAACTCTTATCCATGCTTTTAATTCCATTTGTCAAAATCTTCGGCTTGCACCATGCACCAAGCTGTAGCTGTTTCTGCAACTGTTTAATCAAAGCCAAAAGAATAACAAGATCGAGAAGTTACCGTTGTCAAGCAGTAAATATGACATTGCAACGAAAAAAATGACATGGCCTAAGTATAAAAGTTGCGAATTTTGCGGTTTTTGACGAGTCATATTTGAGTTAAACCTATATTTTTAAATTGACTTATATAACACAGATCAAGCTGAAGATTGTAAATAATTTTCGACATGTATTTGTGTCTTACAAGGTAATATTTTGCACGATATCCAACCCACTAGGCTTATGACACATTAATCGCAGAAGATAACAGCAAGGCCCATTGGGCATTATACTTAAAAGAGAAGTAAAACCGTATTTTGTGGGACCATCATTTATACACTTGACTTTGTACACGGTCGGATCCAATGTTTCATTTGCAAATTTGAAGTGAAATCAATGATCATTTATTTCTCTCTGAAAGTTCATTAAGGGCAAAAAAACAAGAATGGATGGATTCAACGTGTTGACAGTATCCCATGGAGCAAATATTTAGATACCATCCTTGGTGTTTTAGAAATCAGATATCCTCGTTGATTAGTTTATCTCTGGATTTACAAACTCGTATAAGATAAGTCTAACATATGCTTACAATTGAACTGTATGTGTTTAAATATATCTAAAATCATGTCAACACGAGCAATATGTTAACCTGTTCAATAAAACGGGTCTAAAAATGTCATAAATGAGTTGAAACGGTCACGAACGATATGTTTGTTGTTTGTGCATTTTGTTGGGTCGACCTGTTCATGTCCATGGACAAAACTGAGCTCCGACTGAGCACCCATAATCAACTACCTGACAGATAAACCACGTTTACCTCCAAAGTAATGTTGTTTGTTCAATTCAGTTTACTAACTTTTCTTTTATGCCATGAAGTCCCTTAACTATTTGTCCAATCAAATTTTTATTATCACTAACATTGTCAATCCGCCATTGTGTCAGTTTCCATTTGATATAAAATGGGCAATTTTATCGAGACACGAGAAGATGAAGATTATCAGAGAAAATAAAATGGGAAACAATAAAGGTGAACACGGGAGATTTACGTTGTTCAGTTTAAGCGTCGGAATTTACGCTTACGAGAAGAGCCAACAAATTATCTACCATAAAATCGAAGAATCACATAATTGCAGTAACTCACGTTCAAATGTCTCCCGATCCTGTAAATTTACATCCGAAATCCACAAACGTTTAATCTAACGTAAAAACACTCAAGATGGATGTAAATATTATGCACAAAAGACGAGGTGTTCTGATCATATATTCATCTTCTTCTTCGTGCTCTGACTTCGCATGTCAAAGAGATGACAAGGAGCTTTCTATTTATACACGAGAAGAGCCCCCCACCTAAATCAATGATGCGGCTGCGCGTAAGTCTCCACCTTGCTCCTTCGATGAATGTGCGCATGGGTGCTTCACCAACTCTTTCCTTTTGTTGGCTGCAGCTGGAAGGAAGGAAACAAAGGAAAGAAACAAAAGAAGTAAATGAAAGGAATACAAAACAAGCCCACGACTTTCACTTTTGCCAATTCTACGTGCGAAGGAGTTCCCGTGTGAACACAAAAGAGAGAAGCTCGTGGGTTCCCCCTTCATTTGATAACGCGGTTACTGCACGTGGAGGCGGGGAAAATTGTCCCAAAAATTCTAAATCCATTGTACCAAGACCAATTCAGTCCTAAGTTTTTCAACTGATCAATTTAGTCATAAACCTCAATTTAATCACAAACATTTTAATTGTGTCAATTTAGCCCTAAATTTTTTGATGATTTGCTAATTTAGTCATAAATCTTTTGATGATTTGTTTGACGATTTGTCAATGTAGATCTTTCGGCTAAATATCGAAATAATAGGTTTATGACTAAATTGGCAAATCTTTAAAAGGTTTAGGGAGGTTTAAGAGTAAATTGGCAAATTATCAAAATGTTTGGGACTAAATTAACACAATTGAAATATTTATGACTAAATTGACTGCCATATAATAGGTTTAGGATTTGCTGGACAATTATCCCCTTGAAGGGATGAAGTCTTCGTCGGCTATCTAAGCAATCAGAAAGAAAGTTCCCCTTCTATGGCCAAGAAATAAATGTAAATCACCCACGACACCCATCACAGCAAATCCCATGTGCATAAACATTTCATATAGTCAGCCATGTGGCCTACGTAAAATTTTTTAGATCGGGTATTGCTCAATGACTTAAACTGGAGACATAATTTAACACTATAATTAGGGAAAAAAAGAATAGAAAAGGAGAATGCTATTTGTTCGTAAGATGTTGAGGTCTAATGCAATTATTTCATAGGGGGAAGGAACTTGCCAAAAGCAGGAATTGGTCACAAATCTACCCTCGTGGACTTTCGTAGAACCATTCCTTAACTACATCATGAAGACCGAAGGGGCTGAAAAAACCAAGGAAAGGTTCATTTACGAATATGAAAACATTTAAAGACATTAATGGACACATAGAATATTGTACTGTGCATGATCGAGATTGCAAAAGAAAAGTAATAAACTCATACTGTTTATGATACGATAGGGAATGACAGGGATGGGGATATTAATGAACCACATGGAAGAAGAACAAGCTTCTGATGCAAAATTGAAATAACCCCATCAAAACTAGTGGATGTGGGTGTTAAGCCGCATGCTTAACCCACATGCTTCCTGCTGGCAGATGCTATAAGAGACTCTTATTTTTACGGAGTGTTAAGCCGTTCTTCTTTAGAAAATAATACCAATTCTTACAGATCAAGAATGGAGCAAACGTACGATGACTCTGGAGTTTCACCATCTTATCAGCCAGAGAAGCTTGAACCTGATAGTCACAAGCTCGAAAATTCTGGTAAATTATTCTTTCATTAGTGAACTTTTGATATTGGGTTTTCGAGATAAAGCAACTTGTTTTGATTGTATGATGTTTGTTAAAATATGTTGTTGGATTTTCTTTTTAAACTCTGCTGAATAAAGGTGTCTGATCTGTATATGAATATCACAGTGAGTTTTAACCGCAACACTGAATGTGGAAGTGCAATTCAACTGTTAACTTGGTTAATTCAATAACTTTTGCTGCGAGTCAGTCCTGGAAGTTTAAATTTTGGAGAAACCGCCCTGTTTAGAACTCAACTTACTATTTGCTTCTGCATCTGTTGAAACATGACCAAGCGTCTGAGTCAGTGTGCGTGTTAACATTATGAGGAAAACTCTATGTCTCAGAACCGGTTGTAACAAGCAGTTTCAAAGGTAATTGGGTTCGTTCGTTCTGTTTGATGAATGGCATTAGCATTATACCATAACCCATCTTTCATTGGAACTTTCATAAACTATTGTCGAGTTGCTTTCAACAATCATTCACTAGTGGATGATGAATTATATGCAGATGAAGTAAATGATTCACCAATCGAGGAAGTGAGATTGACCGTTTCAATTAAGGACGATCCAACCTTGCCCTGCTTGACATTTCGAAAATGGTTTCTGGGAATCACCGCATGCGCAGCTCTGTCATTTTTAAACCAGTTCTTCAGCTTCTGGCAAAACCCGCTCTCTTTGACGTTTGTTACCACTCAGATTGCGGTACTTCCTCCGGGAAAATTTATGGCGGCGGTTCTACCGGAGAAAGCCGTTCGCGTCCCAGGGACTAAATGGTCTTTCTCATTGAATCGAGGACCCTTCAACTTGAAGGAACATGTCCTCATAACCATATTCGCCAATGCGGGCTCAAGCGGCGTGTACGCCATCAACATCATCACCATTGTCATGGCCTTTTATCACCGTCATATTCATCCTCTAGAAGCCATGCTGCTGACACTAACTACACGGGTATACTCATTAGTAATTTGACAATCATTAGTGTTGATGTTTTCTTACCCTGTCTGCAAGCTACTGTGATTATTGACCTTCCATGCTGGAACAAAAATGTACGAAAAATTGCAGATGCTTGGATATGGATGGGCGGGGATATTCCGGAAATTCCTTGTTGATTCGCCATACATGTGGTGGCCAGTGAACCTGGTTCAGGTCTCTCTCTTCAGGTATACCTAGAAGACGGCTTTATTTTCTTCTTTCTCTACAGTTACTTCTTTCGTTGTCAAGAGTCGACTTTCGTTGGACTTTTAGGGCACTGCATGAGGAGGAGGTCAGGCCCAAAAGAGCATTGACGAGGCTGCAGTTCTTCCTTGTAGTCCTCGTATCGAGTTTCGCATACTATGTTGTTCCAAACTATCTGTTCCCTATCCTTTGTATGTTGGATATGGAAGGACTCAGTCACAGCGCAAATAATTGGCTCCGGACGTAGTGGTCTCGGTATTGGCTCCTTTGCCCTGGATTGGGCTACTGTTGCTGCCTTCAATGGATCTCCGTTAGCCTACCCAAGGTTTGCAATTATAAACATAATTGTCGGTTTCTTCCTCACAGTCTACGTGTTAATCCCTATTGCCTACTGGTCCAACGCATTCGAAGCCAAGCGGTTCCCCATTATCTCATCGCACATGTTTGATGCTAACGGACAAGAATACAACGTCGCATTAGTCCTGAATGGGACAAACTTCGAATTCAATCAGCAAGGATATGATGACTACAGTAAAGTTCACCTGAGTATCTTCTTCGCTTTTATTTATGGATTGAGCTTTGCGACCTTGGCAACTACGGTATCTCATGTCGCTCTCTTCCATGGCAGGTGAATGCTTTTAACTCTTTGTACTGGTCACTGAGTATCACTAGATGGATAGAGAACTACCTCTATTCTTTACATTATTCACTGCAAAATAAATCACCAAATTCTACAAAGCTGTTGCGAGTAAAAACAGAATAGCTTTTAGAAATTGGTGATAAAAACCATGTGGCTTACAAAATTGGTGGCACACACACTTGCGGAGCAGTGAGGATGAATCATCTCAAAAGCGGATTCTAACATTCCATTTACAGGATTATTTGGCAAACAAGGGCAGCTTTTAAAGATAAGTTCGATGACGTGCATACTAGACTGATGAAGAAGAACTATGATGCTGTCCCGCAATGGTGGTTCTATTCACTGATCTCGATAATGACCGGACTCGCCGTGGCTGCTTGTGAAGGATTTGGCGGGCAGCTTCAACTTCCGTTCTGGGGAGTTATCCTAGCAATCGGTATAGTTGTATTCTTCATGTTGCCAATTGGAGTGATCACGGCTACCACAAACCAGGTATAGTCAATAAAATCGTTTCTGATCTTCTATGAAAATCTCCTCTTGCTATTGATGAGACATTGCCTTCCGTGTTTAGCAACCCGGATTGAATGTCATCACGGAGCTGATAATCGGTTACCTGTATCCTGGAAGGCCTCTGGCGAATGTGGCATTCAAGACATATGGTTATATAAGCATGGGGCAGGCGATAACTTTTCTTTCAGACTTTAAGTTGGGCCATTACATGAAAATCCCACCAAAGTCCATGTTCATTGTTGCGATTTTCATGTAATGGCCCAACTTAAAGTCTGAAAGAAAAGTTATCGCCTGCCCCATGCTTATATAACCATATGTCTTGAATGCCACATTCGCCAGAGGCCTTCCAGGATACAGGTAACCGATTATCAGCTCCGTGATGACATTCAATCCGGGTTGCTGAACACGAAAGGCAATGTCTCATCAATAGCAAGAGGAGATTTTCATAGAAGATCAGAAACGATTTTATTGACTATACCTGGTTTGTGGTAGCCGTGATCACTCCAATTGGCAACATGAAGAATACAGCTATACCGATTGCTAGGATAGCTCCCCAGAACGGAAGTTGAAGCTGCCCGCCAAATCCTTCACAAGCAGCCATGGCGAGTCCGGTCATTATCAGGATCAGTGAATAGAACCACCATTGCGGGACAGCATCATAGTTCTTCTTCATCAGTCTAGTATGCACGTCATCGAACTTATCTTTAAAAGCTGCCCTTGTTTGTTGCCAAATAATCCTGTAAATGGAATGTTAGAATCCGCTTTTGAGATGATTCATCCTCACTGCTCCGCAAGTTTGTGTGCCACCAATTTTGTAAGCCACATGGCTTTTATCGATCCAATTTCTAAAAGCTATTCACGTTGTACATGCATGCTTTGTAGAATTTGGTGATTTATTTTATGTGTGAATAACGTAAAGAATAGAGGTAGTTCTCTATCCATCTAGTGATACTCAGTAACCAGTACAAAGAGTTAAAAGCATTCACCTGCCATGGAAGAGAGCGACATGAGATACCGTAGCTGCCAAGGTCACAAAGCTCAATCCATAAATAAAAGCGAAGAAGATACTCATGTGAACTTTATTGTAATCATCATATCCTTGCCGATTGAATTCGAAGTTTGTCCCATTCAGGACTAATGCGACGTTGTATTCTTGTCCATTAGCATAAAAAATGTGCGATGAGATAATGGGGAAGCGCTTGGCTTCGAATGCATTGGTCCAGTAGTCGATAGGGATTAACACGTAGACTGTGAGGAAGAAACCGACAATTATGTTTATAATTGCAAATCTTGGGTAGGCTAACGAAGATCCATTGAAGGCAGCAACAGTAGCCCAATCCAGGGCAAAGGAGCCAATACTGAGACCACTACGTCCGAGCCAATTATTTGCGCTGTGGATCGAGTCCTTCCATATCCAACATACAAAGGATAGGGAATGATAGTTTGGAACAACATAGTATGCGAAACTCGATACGAGGCTACAAGGAAGAACTGCAGCCTCGTCAATGCTCTTTTGGGCCTAACCTCCTCCTCATGCAGTGCCCTAAAAGTCCAACGAAAATCGACTCTTGACAACGAAAGAAGTAACTGCAGAGAAAGAAGAAAATAAAGCCGTCTTTGAGGCATACCTAAAGAGAGAGACCTGAACCAGGTTTGCTGGCCATCACATGTATGGTGAATCAACAAGGAATTTCTGGAAAATCCCCGCCCACCCATATCCAAGCATCTGCAGTTTTTCGTACTTTTTGTTCCATCATGGAGGGTCAATAATCACAGTAGCTTGTAGACAGGGCAAGAAAACATCAACACTAATGATTGTCAAAGCCCAGGCCAAGAGTGATTACTAATGAATATACCTGTGTAGTTAGTGTCAGAAGCATTTGCTGAAGGATGAATATGACAGTGATAAAAGGCCATGACAATGGTGATGATGTAGATGGCGTATATGCTGCTCGAGCCCGCATTGGCGAATATGGTTATTAGGACATGTTCCTTCAAGTTGAAGGGCCCTGGATTCAATGAGAAAGACCATTTAGTCCCTGGGACACAAACCGCTTTCTTCGGTAGAACTGCCGCCATAAATTTTCCCAGAGGAAGTACGGCAATCTGAGCAGATACCGGCGTCAAAGAGAGCGAGTTTTGGCGGAAGCCGAAGAACTGATTTAAAAAAGACAGAGCTGCACATGCGGTGATTCCTAGGAACCATGTTCGAAATGTCAAGCAGGGCAAGGTCGGATCGTCCTTAATCGAAACGGTCAATCTCACTTCCTCGATTGGAGAATCATTTACTTCATCTGCAGATAATTCATCATCCACTAGTGAATGATTGTTGAAAGCAACTCGACAATAGTTTATGAAAGTTCCAATGAAAGATGGGTTATGGAATAATGCTCATGCCATTCATCAAACAGAAGGAACGAACCCCATCACCTTTGAAACTGCTTGTTACAACCGGTTCTGAGACATAGAGTTTTCCTCATTTATCAAAGGCCATTATGTTAACACTCAGACGCCCACTTCTTTGTCCTCACCTAGGTTTCTCTCTAGCCCCAGGACATTAAGTCAGTCTGAAATCGCGTCCATTGTCAGTTGTATCCTCCCGAGTTGTTGCTCTAGGTTCTTGTAGTTCACCTAGGGATTGGTTCTTTCGTAACTGCTGCGCAACTTCTCCTTTATGTAGGAGCTATTCAAGTTTTAATTGTATTTGCGGTGCTCTACATGAATTGTTCAGAATGTTACACAGATTTGAATCTTTGGACTATTAGAGATGGGATTAAAAAATAAAGGAAATGACACGGCCATCCAAAAAAGAAGGCACCCTCAAACATGAATCAATATTAAACTATTATCGAAATATATATCCAATAAAACAAGGAATTAGTTACAAAAAGATATTTCTAAATTCCACAAAAAGAAACAAAATATGTTTATATTTCTAAACATATCTAACTAAACCTTACATATACCCATCTCACACTTAAATACAACTATCTCAACCCATACTCCCTGCTAATAACCCTCTCGCTCTACTTGCCACTAGCCATACTAATTACAGTCCACTAAGTAGTACAGATCTCTTTAAGCAGATAGAACACCCACTATGCAAATTTATAAGCAATACCAAAACTCAATAATCTAAACTCATAACATAATTTACGTATCATATCAAATAAAGTTATTTCATGTCAATAGAGCTTTATACGTATCAAAAATAAGCATTTAAATCAACAATATTGAATAATACATCAATGGTCTATTCCATCAATCAATTCATGCTCAATATCTAATCATGGTTACAACATAACGCTTGGTGACAATGTGCCCTAACAAGGTGTCCACATATTGTCAGCTGGTAGCTTGGCACAAAAGGATATCCTAAAACTATTATGCATCTCCAAAAGTCCATATTCGTGTTCACAATGATAATGAGCATCAAACTATCATATTTTAATAATCCAAAAAATCAATCCAAAATCCATAGCATAAATCAGAATACATTTCATAAACCTAAACATATACTCTTTCACAACTTAGTTCATCAGTTAGAATACCATTTTTAAAGCATTTCTCAAATCATTTCGTAAACCAGATTTGCAAAGTAATAGATATAACCTTTCAATTCAGTCCTAAACCTATTGCATTTGTGCCAATTCAGTCCTAAACCTTTCAATTTGGCCAATTCAGTCCTAAACCTTTTGCAAACCAGCCAATTCAGTCCTTTTGGCCGGCCGGCCTGACGTGGCACCGGCCGGCGTCCACGTGGCAATATTTTAATATTTTTTTATTATTATTTTCGAATTTTTTTTTCTTTTCCTTCTCCCCCTTGGCCAGTCCGGCCAGGGGGGAGGCTCGCCGGCGATGGCCCAGCTCCGGCGAGGCGAGCTGGGCCCTCGCCGCCGCTGGGCGAGGGCGGAGCTCGCCCAGTGGCGGCAAGGCGAAGCTCGCCACCGCCATGGCGAGCTCCGCCTCGCCGGATCGGGCGAGGGCGGAGCTCGCCCGGCTAAGGCGAGCTCCGCCTCGCCCAGATCCGGCGGCGGAGCTCACCCAGCCATGGCGAGCTCCGCCTCGCCCGAGATCCGGGCGAGGCGGAGTTCGCCCGGCCAAGGCGAGCTCCGCCTCGCCCGGATCTGGCGGCGGAGCTCGCCATGGGTGGGCGAGCTCCGCCTCGCCGGATCGGGGCGAGGCGAAGCTCGCCCATCCATGGCGAGCTGGGCCCTCGTCGCTCGCCCGGCTCGCCATGGGCCGGGCGAGCTCCGTCCCGCCCGGCCCGGCGGCGAGGCCCGGCTCGCCTCGCCGGGCCGGGCCCTCGCCGACGGCTCCCCCTAGCCGGGCGGTGGGGAGGAGAAGGAAAAGAAAAAAGAAAAAAGAAAAAAATTCGAAAAAAATATTAAAATATTGCCACGTGGACGCCGGCCGGCGCCACGTCAGCGCCGGCCAGTCAAAAAGACTGAATTGGCTGGTTTGCAAAAAGTTTAGGACTGAATTGGCCAAATTGAAAGGTTTATGACTGAATTGGCACAAATGCAATAGGTTGAGGACTGAATTGGTAATTTTCCCCTTGGCACAAAAGGATATCCTAAAACTATTATGCATCTCCAAAAGTCCATATTCGTGTTCACAATGATAATGAGCATCAAACTATCATATTTTAATAATCCAAAAAATCAATCCAAAATCCATAGCATAAATCATAATACATTTCATAAACCTAAACATATACTCTTTCACAACTTAGTTCATCAGTTAGAATACCATTTTTAAAGCATTTCTCAAATCATTTTGTAAACTAGATTTGCAAAGTAATAGAGTAATTATTCAAAATCAAGTAGATTTGCAAAGTAATAGAATTGTAAACTCACAGTCCTATCAAATGAGTGAGAAACAATATCAAAATCAAGTAAAATGCTACCTCAGCTACAAATCGACTAAACTAAGCTTGATCCTTGAAAATTTGCCTCCCACAGGCCAATAAAACGCTTGCCCAAAGTAATTATTCAAAGCTATTCACTATGCGGAGCTTACACGCGAAACTTTAAAAATTCATTCTGATCAACCGCAACTTGGAATAGACCCATGGATCCACAACTTCCTAAACTATCATTTTCATATAATTCCACGGCTTAACAACTACTAAATCTGACTCCGCAATTCAGAATTCACATAAGCCCGAATTTATGCCCTAAATTCGAAAATTACTCTGATTAGATGAACAAATAACTTGAATCATTACCTGACGTTGTGAATTGGAGTTAATCCGGCTTGTCGAGATGTCGGAGGCATGTATGTGCAAATTTATAAATTTAGACGTTATAGCTTACTATTTTGTAACTCATAACATATTGAATCCCTATCACTTTCAAGTCATGAATCTATAAATTCAAGGAAGAGATATGCACCACTCACCTAAAAATGCCTTAACATCAAACAATAAAGATTGTTCGAGACGACGAACTCGCAATCCTATCAAATAAGCGAGAAACAATATCAAAATCAAGTAAAACGCTAACTCAACTACAAATTGACTATACTAAGCTTGATCATTGACAAATTGCCTCCTACAAGCCAACAAAACTGTGGCCCAAAGTAATTATTCAAACCTATTCCCTATGGGGCGCTTGCAAGCGAAACTTCAAAAAATTCGTTTCGATCAAACAGTAATTTGGAATGGAATTTCGTCAAACCCTGTGGCTCGACAACTCTTTGAACTATCATTTTCATACAATTCCATAGCTCAACAACTCCTAAATCGGACTCCGCAATTCAGAATTCACATAAGTCTGAATTTACGCTTTAACTTCGAAAATTACTTTGATTAGATGAACAAATAGCTTGAATCGTTACTAGACATTGCGAATTGGAGTTAATCCGGCTTGTCGAGTCATCAGAGACATGTACGCGCAAATTTTCTCTCTCCTGTCTGCAGTTCCCTTAAGGCTAGATTAGATGGGCTTTGGGCTGGGTTTTGCTAGGCCCATAAATTACAGAGAGAGAGAGAGAGAGAGAGAGAGAGAGAGAGAGAGTAATGTTTGATAAGCTGCAAATGGACGCAATGGTGGTCTTGATGGTGGTTTTGTTGCTTGTTACGGGGTAAGAGGCGAGGTGAGGGGTTGAAAGCACACATGCACAATAAACACACGGGGGAGGGGGGAGTGCTAAATTAGGTTGAGCTTTTCTTTATTGTGTGATCGAACGTGCATCTACTTTACATGTGATCACACACAAATGAAAAATTTGACTATCTTAGGACCTTTCCTCTCGTGTCAATTTCGTTGTGTCTACTCGGTTTAACCTGTTATAATAATTAAAAATTAAATCACACATTCATTGAACAATTTTAGCTTTTAGAACTGTTGGCAATGATATCACCCAAATCTCACATGGTATTAAAGCAAGAGAGAAAGTGCACTGTTTAGAACTCAACTTACTATTTATCCGGTGAGGTTGTGCCTCGCCCAGACCCTGGCAGCCCTTGCTAGAGGCCGCAAATTTATCCAGTGAGACAGTGCCTCACCACCACAATGAAAAAACAGAAAAAAAGGAAGGAAAAGAAAGAGAAAATAATAATAATAATTTCATAAAAATTTTAAAAAAATTTTAAAATTGTTTACGTCAGCAACAACGGCACCACATTAATAATTTCTAGCCATAATTGACCAGATGGATTGAATTAGCATAAATACAAAAGGTTTAGAACTTAATTAGCAAAAAAATTAGGACTTTTCTATAATTTTCCCAACTCTAGATTTATCCATGCTTTTAATTCCAGTTGTCAAAATCTTCGGCTTGCACCATGCACCAAGCGGCAGGGGTCAAACCAATCGGCTTTCTCTCAAAATGTAGCTGTTTCCGCAACTGTTTCTGCACCTGTTTAATCAAAGCCAAACGAATAACAAGATTGATAAGTTACTATTGTCAAGCGGTATATTTGACATTGCAACAAAAAAAAAATGACATGGCCTGAGTCTAAAAGTTGCACAATTTTGCGGTAAATGATGAGTCGTATTTGAGTTCAACCTATATATTTTAAATTGACTTATATAACACAGATCAAGCTAAAGATTGTAAATTATTTTCGGCATGTATTTGTGTCTTACAAGGTAATATTTTGCACGAGATCGAACCTACTAGGCTTATGACACATCCATCGTGGAAGACAACAGCAAGGCCCATTGGGCATTGTACTTAAAGAGAAGTAAAACCATATTTTGTGGGACCATCATTTATAAACTTGACTTTGTACACGGTCGGATCCAATGTTTCATGTGCAAATTTGAAGTGAAATCAATGATAATTATTTCTCTCTGCAAGTTCATTAAGGGAAAAAAACAAGAATGAATGGATCCAATGTGTTGATAGTATCCCATGGAGCAAAAATTTAGATACCATCCTTGGTGTTTTAGAAATTAGATGTCCTAGTTGATTAGTTTATCTATTATATTCAAAACTCTAATAAGATAGGTCTAACATATGCTTACAATTGAACTATTATTGACCCTACTAGGAATTGACAAACATATATTCAAGTGTTTATTATGTAGAAATGTGTTTGAACGTATATTGACGTGTTTAAATATATCTAAAATCGTGTCAACGCAAGTAATATGTTAACCTATTCAATGAAACGGGTCTGAGAATATCATAAATGGGTTGAAAGGGTTACGAACGATATGTTTGTTGTTTTTGTATTTGGTTGGGTTGACCTGTTCATGTCCATGGACAAAACTGAGCTCCGATTGAGCACCCATAATCAACTACATGACATATAAACAGCGTTTACCTTGAAAGTAATGTTGTTTGTTCAATCTAGTTTTATAATTTTTCTTTTATGCAATGAAGTCCCTTAACTGGCACATTTGTGGGCCCAATTCCCTAAAAAACCTCTAACTTTACCCTTTGTCCCAATTATATCCCAAACTTTTTTTTGTCTTATAAAAAACCTCAAACTTTTACTTTTGTCCCAAATCTACCCAATTCACTTTTCGTCCAATTTTTTAATATTATTTTTTATTTTTTCGAATTTTTTTTATTTTTCTTTTCTTTTCTTTTTCCTTTCCTTTTCTTTTTTTTGTTTCACCTTCGGCCGGTCGCGCCGGCCCGGCTGACGGCTCAGGCGGGGGCGGGGTCGAGGCTCGGCCTCGGGCGTTGGGCGAGGCCGAGCCTCGCCGTGGTAGCGAGCTCGGTCCCGCCGGCATTGGGCGAGGCCAAGCCTCGCCAGGTGGCTGAGTGAGGCTCGGCCTCGCCGTTCTTTGGCGAGCCGACCTCGCCGTCGCCGCGTGGGGCCGACCTCGCCAGCCACGGCGAGGCTCGGCGAGCTGCTCGCGCTATTGGCGAGGTCGGCCTCGCCCGGCGGCGGCGTGGCCGAGTTCTCGCCCGGATCCGGCGAGGCTCGGCCCTCCGCGCTGGCGAGGCCGAGCCTCGCCGGCTATTGGCGAGGTCGGCCCCGCCGGCAACCGGTGAGGTCGGCCTCGCCCGGCAAAGAACGGCGAGGCCGAGCCTCGCCTCGACCATCAGCGAGGTCGGCCCCGCCGCTATTGGCGAGGTTGGCCTCACGGCCATTGGCGAGGTCGGCCCTCGCCCGGCAGCACGGGGCCAAGCCTCGCCCGGCCGGCGGGGCCGACCTCGCCGGCCCCCGCCTCTGGCCGGTCGCCGGTCCGGCGACCGGCCAGAAGGTGAAACAAAAAAAAAAGAAAAGGAAAGGAAAAAGAAAAGAAAAGAAAAAATAAAAAATAATTCGAAAAAATAAAAAATAATATTAAAAAATTAGACGAAAAGTGAATTGGGTAGATTTGGGACAAAAGTAAAAGTTTGAGGTTTTTTATAAGATAAAAAAAAGTTTGGGATATAATTGGGATAAAGGGTAAAGTTGGGGGTTTTTTAGGGAATTGGGCCCACATTTGTGCAATCAAATTTTTATTATCAATAACATCGTCAATATGTCGTTGTCTCAGTTTCCATTTGATATAAAACGGGCAATTATATCGGGACACTAGAAAATGAAAATTATCAGAGAAAATAAAATGAGGAACAGTAAAGATGAACACGAGAGGTTTACGTGGTTCGGTCCAAGTGTCGGAATTTACGCCCACGAGGAAGGCCAACAAATAATCCACTGTAAAATTGGAGAATCACAGAGTTGCAATAGCTCACGCTCAAGTGTTTTCCAACCTTATAATTTACATCCGAAATCCACAATGTTTAATCTAACCTAGAACACTCAAGATGGAGGTAAATATTACTCACAAAAGACATGGTGTTCAGAGCACCTATTCATCTTCTTCTTCGTGCTCTCACTTCGCTTGTCGAAGAGCTGACAAGGAGCTTTCTATTTATACACGACGAGAGCCCCCCACTTAAATCAATGATGCGACTGCGGTAAGTCTCCATCATGCTCCTTCGATTAATGTGCGCATGGGATCTTCAGTTACTCTTTCCTTTTGTCGGCTGCGGCTGGAAGGAAGGAAACAAACGAAAGAAACGAAAGAAGTAAATGAAAGGATACAAAACAAGCCCACCACTTTTACTTTGCCAATTCAACTTGCGGAGTTTCCCTGTGAGGCTAAAAGAGAGAAGCTTGTGGGTTCCATCCTTCATTTAATATCGTGGCTACAACACACGTGAAGTCAGAAAGAAAGTTCCCCTTGTGTGGCTGAGAAATAAGTGTAAACCCCGCGCGACACCGATCGCAACAAATTCCATGTGTATAAACATTTCATATAGTCGGCGATGTGGACTACGTGAATAGTTTTAGATCGGGTATTGTTTGATTGCTTAAACTCAAGACGTAATTTAACACTATCGTTGGGGAAAAAGAATAGAAAGGGAGAATGCTATTTGTTCGCAAGATAACGAGGTCTAATGCAATCTTGTTCGTGTCGTCCATCCCAAGCAATTCATAGGGGGAAGGAACTTGCCAAAAGCAGGAATTGGTGACAAATCTACTCTCTTGGACTTTCGTAAAACTATTCAAATTGACTTAAGTACAACTACACCATGAAAACCAAAGGGGCCGCAAAAACCAAAGAAAGGTTCATCTACGGATGAAAACATTGAAAGACATGGATGGACACATAGAATATTGTACTGTGCATGATTGAGATTGCAAAAGAAAAGCAATAAACTTATGCTGTTTATAATACGACAGGGAAAGACAGGGATGGGGATATTTATGAACACATCGAAGTACACACAGCTTGTGATGCAAAATTGAAATAACCCCATCAAAACTAGTGGATGTGGGTGTGGCCACTCAGAAATTTTGTCTTTAAACTTCACGTGACTTGTTGACTTCCAAAAGAGGAACCTTTGCAGATTCTTCTCAAATCCCATTTTAGAGAGGTCCCAAAAGAGTAAGATCACCAACGTTCTCTCCTTGGGCTGTACTCTGAGTCTGAGAGTGATCCATCATGAGCAGCTGTGTGTAGTAGGGAGGACTGAAAATAAAAGCCTAACTCCACCCGACTTATCATGCGAAGATGACAAACTTAAGCGTACCTTAACCCATATGCTTCCTGCCGGCAGATGCTATAAGGGTCTGATTTTTACGGAGTATTTACGGAGTGTTAAGCCCTTCTTCTTTAGAAAGCGATACCAATTCTTACAGATCAAGAATGGAGCAACCGTATGATGACTCTGGAGTTCCACTCTCTTATCAGCCCGAGAAGCTTGAACCTTATAATCACAACCTCGAAAATTCTGGTGAAAGAATCTTTCTTTAGTGAACTTTTGCTATTGGCTTTCGAGATACAGCAACCTCTTTTGATTTTATGATGTTTGCGTTAAAATATGTTGTTAGAGTTTTCTTTTTGCACTCTGCTGAATAAAGGTGTCTGATCTCTATATGAATATCACAGTGATTTTAACCGCAACACCGAATGTGGAAGTGCAATTCAACTGTTAACTTGGTTAATTGTATAAATTTTGCTGCGAGTCAGTCTTGGAAGTTTAAATTTTGGAGAAACCGCCCTGTTTAGAACTCAACTTAGTATTTGCTTCTGCATCTGTTGAAACATGACCAAGCGTCTGAGTCAGTGTGCGTGTTAACATAATGGCCTTTAATAAATGAGGAAAACTCTATGTCTCAGAACCGGTTGTAACAAGCAGTTTCAAAGGTGATGGGGTTCGTTCCTTCTGTTTGATGAATGGCATGAGCATTATTCCATAACCGATCTTTCGTTGGAACTTTCACAAACTATTGTCGAGTTGCTTTCAACAATCATTCACTAGTGGATGATGAATTATCTGCAGATGAAGTAAATGATTCTCCAATCGAGGAAGTGAGATTGACAGTTTCAATTAAGGACGATCCGACCTTGCCCTGCTTGACATTTCGAACATGGTTCCTGGGAATCACTGCATGCGCAGCTCTATCTTTTTTAAATCAGTTCTTCAGCTTCCGGCAAAACTCGCTCTCTTTGACGTCGGTTTCAGCTCAGATTGCGGTACTTCCTCTGGGAAAATTTATGGCAGCGGTTCTACCAAAGAAAGCGGTTCGCATCCCAGGGACTAAATGGTCCTTCTCATTGAATCCAGGGCCCTTCAACTTGAAGGAACATGTCCTCATAACCATATTTGCCAATGCGGGCTCGAACGGTGTGTATGCCATCAACATCGTCACCATTGTCATGGCCTTTTATCACCGTCATATTCATCCTCTAGCAGCCATGCTGCTAACACTAACTACACAGGTATATTCATTAGTAATCACTCTTGGCTTGGGCTTTGACAATCATTAGTGTTGATGTTTTCTTGCCCTGTCTACAAGCTACTGCGATTATTGACCTTCCATGATGGAACAAAATGTACGAAAAACTGCAGATGCTTGGATATGGGTGGGCGGGGATTTTCCGGAAATTCCTTGTTGATTCACCATACATGTGGTGGCCAGCAAACCTGGTTCAGGTCTCTCTCTTCAGGTATGCCTCAAAGACGGCTTTATTTTCTTCTTTCTCTGCAGTTACTTCTTTCGTTGTCAAGAGTCGACTTTCATTGGACTGTTAGGGCACTGCATGAGGAGGAGGTCAGGCCCAAAAGAGCATTGACGAGGCTGCAGTTCTTCCTTGTAGTCCTCGTATCGAGTTTTGCATACTATGTTGTTCCAAACTATCTGTTTCCGTCCATAACTGCCCTATCCTTTGTTTGTTGGATATGGACGGACTCGGTCACAGCGCAAATAATCGGCTCTGGACGTAGTGGTCTCGGTATTGGCTCCTTTGCCCTAGATTGGGCTACTGTTGCTGCCTTCAATGGGTCTCCGTTAGCCTACCCAGGGTTTGCAATTATAAACATAATCGTCGGTTTCTTCCTCACAGTCTACGTGTTAATCCGTATTGCCTACTGGACTAATGCATTCGAAGCCAAGCGGTTCCCCATTATCTCACCGCACATTTTTGATTCGAACGGACAAGAATACAACGTTGGATTAGTCCTGAATGAGACAAACTTCGAATTCAATCGGCAAGGATATGATGATTACAATAAAGTTCACATGAGTATCTTCTTCGCTTTTATTTATGGATTGAGCTTTGCGACCTTGGCAGCTACGGTATCTCATGTTGCTCTCTTCCATGGCAGGTGAATGCTTTTAAATCTTCATTGAGTATCACTAGATGGATAGAGAACTACCTCTATTCTCTCTGTTATTCACGTGCAAAATAAATCAACAAATTCTACAAAACTGTTGCAATAAAACAGAATAGCTTTTAGAAATTGACTGATAAAAACCATGTGGCTTACAAAATTGGTGGCACACAAACTTGCGGAGCAGTGAGAATGAATCATGTCAAAAGCAGATTCTAACATTCCATTTACAGGATTATTTGGCAACAAACAAAGGCAACTTTTCGAGATAAGTTCGATGACGTGCATACTAGACTGATGAAGAAGAACTATGATGCTGTCCCACAATGGTGGTTCTATTCACTGTCGCTGATAATGATCGGACTCGCCATGGTTGCTTGTGAAGGATTTGGTGGACAGCTTCAACTTCCGTTCTGGGGAGTCATGCTAGCAATTGGTATAGTTCTATTCTTCATGTTGCCGATTGGAGTAATCACGGCCACCACAAACCAGGTATAGTCAATATAAGTCGCTTTCAATCTTCTATGTAAATCTCCTCTTGCTATTGATGAGACGTCGCCTTTGATGATCAGCAACCTGGTTTGAATGTCATCTCAGAGCTAATAATTGGTTACCTGTATCCTGGAAGGCCTCTGGCGAATGTTGTATTCAAGACATATGGTTATGTAAGCCTAGTGCAGGCGATAACTTTTCTTTCAGACTTTAAGTTGGGCCATTACATGAAAATCCCACCAAAGTCCATGTTCATTGTTCAGGTAAATTCCGAGTGTCAATATTTACCACTTCCATGTCTCATCTTATGTTTAGTACTGTTGTCAGATAATTACACACATTCAAGTAGTAGGTACTAACATTGACTTATTTCTCCTGAATGAAGCTGGTGGGAACGGTAGTTGCATCTTCGGTCTACTTTGGCACGGCCTGGTGGCTCCTCACATCTATGGATCACTTGTGCCATCCGTCCAAATTGCCTGTGGGAAGCCAGTGGACGTGCCCTGGGTACAATGTATTTTACAATGCCTCCATCATTTGGGGTGTGGTCGGACCACTCAGGATGTTTGGCCGCCTAGGGCTATATGTCAAGATGAACTATTTCTTTCTCATCGGACTTCTCGCTCCAGTCCCGGTCTGGATCCTCTCTCGAATGTTTCCTGAGAAGAAATGGGTAAGGCTCATCAATATGCCTATCATCATAAGTGGCGCGGGGAACATGCTACAAGCCACGGTAGTGAACTACATATGTTGGATAACCATCGGAGTTTTCTTCAACATATATGTGTACAGGAGGTACCAAAGTTGGTGGGCAAGGCACAACTACATTTTGTCTTCTGGTCTTGATGCTGGTGTCGCCTTCATGGCCATTCTTTGCTATTTCACATTGCAGATTAGGGACATTAATGGAATGAGGTGGTGGGGCCTGGAATTGGATGATCACTGCCCTCTCGCTAGTTGTCCTACTGCTCCGGGCATTCAGGTTAAAGATTGCCCCATTTTTCATTGATCGGAGGACATCCCAAGTTCTTCGCTGATATGCAATGTCAAGTGGAAAAATATCTGTACTACTCACTACACGCTCATTTTTCTAGAGATACTTATACTGTTTAGTCTTCATGTGGAATTGAAGAAAATGAAATAGAACTTGTGGTGTGGATATGTCACGCCCCGAACCCCAACGAGCTCGCGGCATCCCCTGCTCCGGTCGAAATGATGCGACGTCCCAGGAACGTCGCCGACCCAACCCAAACATCAGAGCCACATGCGGAAGCGAATAATAAAACCCCGGACAAATAATGACGACAACGGGGTAGAACAACAGAACAATCCAGCAACCACATATTCATACAACACCAAATATACAAATATCATATTACAGACATAAATACAGACTAACATCCTCAGTCACCGTTTAAACAAAAGTTCAGGGGTTTGGTTATCTTAACTTCACTATCGGATAACCCAAGTTATACAACCCCTAAAATATCCTAGGGAAAGACCTAAGGGTCGCCCTCCTCCAGTCTGCTTCTGAATCTCTGGCTTGAATCTCTAGAACTCACCTGCAGCTCCACTGGGCACCAACAGCAGCTCCCCGGACTTCCAAAAAGAAAAGGCGCACTTCCCGGGTTTAGGGCCGGGGGTCTGAAAGTGGCGGTTATACAACCGTGAGACGAATCTCAATAAGTGTACAACCCCAAACCCCACGTAGGCACTCACGTACCGCCAGACGAAAACACACATAACACACAACGATCGGCTAAACTAACAATCACATGCGACCCTACCGGAATCCATCACGCACGTTCCAAAGACGTTAGACAATAACACGGCCAACACATCACGCAAGGAATCACAGACGCGCGCGTGCCTCAATTATAAGACAGAAACCACTTGGGCACGTCCCATACCGTGCCTAGCAGTTTCTACCCCATAATTAAGCATCACATCGCGCGATACGAACACACTCGCACGCTACTCACACCATGCGTCACTTTTCACAATCCTCTCGCTTATCTTGCCAAATCCCACTCATTTTCAACCTTTCCACCACTACCGTGCCCGCGTAAAACGCATCAGGCCAACGGTCTTCTGACCTCGTCAGGCATTGTCACCCCATCGGGCCGGGCATCGTCACCTCGTCAGGGACGGCATCGTCCCGCGTAAACGTACACGCCTCAGGACGGAATCCTACACACACTTTCCTTCTACCGCGCCCGCGTAAAACGCATCAGGCCAACGGTCTTCTGACCACGTCAGGCATCGACACCTCGTCAGGGACGGCATCGTCCCGCGTAAACGTACACGCCTCAGGACGGATCCTTTCCAACCAATCTCACATTTCCATATCCTCGTTCCACTCAAACCACACTTACACACAACCAGCACACGCACGGCCAAACATACACGCCTCACACATACATAGCCACGCACCAAATTCACATCTCACGTACACTTCACAAACACGCATTCTCATCACACGAACACCACATGATCACCCACACTCGGCACACGAACTCAATGCACATTCACATGTCCACGCCACCACACCTCACGGCCACACACACGGCATAGCACCACATCACATTCGGCCCAAGCACAAACTAGAACAAGCCAATGACAGCAAACTACACAATTAATCCGATAAACCCAATCAAGCCAATACATTTCCAATTAATCACCCATTTAATTCCCGATCGATCCTCGACATCACCGCCCTAACTCAGCATTCCTAAACCTCGAATTTCGTCGCCCAATCAGCCCACAACCTCCAAACATTCAACCCCTAACTTAGTCCCGAAGACAGCCACGAAACAGTCCATAAAATCACTTAAACCGAACTTCAAACGAGTCTAGAAATACCCGAGGTCCTAAATGACATTTGGGGAAAACACTTATCCAAAAAGGCGAGACAGAACGGGGCTGGAACGGACCGGGACAGCCGCAGCAGCGTCGCCGGCGACGTACGGACGGCGTGAACAGTGTACCCGTACGGACGCGGTGAACAGTACTTTTCGTACGGACAGGGCTGGGACGGTGGCCGGCGAGGTGCCGGTGACAGCCGCGGCGTCCGATGGGCCGGCGTGAACAGTGATCCGTACGGGATGGTGAACAGTACCCGTCACGGACACTGTACGACTGTGGCCGGACGGCGACGCACGACGAGGCCGGACGCCTGGGTGTCGACGGACAGCGATCGGAGCTCCGGCGAAGCTCCGGCGATCTTGTTTGCGAGACAGGAAAGAGAAAAAGAGAGAAACAAGGCTGTTTTGGACAAAAACCGGGCTGTGATGGCTGCATGCAGGTGGAAATGGTTGCTTGTGATCTTGGCTTGGTGGGGCGGCTCCGGCTAATCTTGTTCGGCGTGAACAGACTGGAATCTGCGAGCCGTACACGGCAAAACCGAAACGGAAGAAAAGGGAGAAGAATTTGGGGGAAATGGGGAAGCTCTCGGCAGAACAGAAAAATGAGAGAGAGAGAGAAGACTATCTGGTCAAATGGGTCAAAGTGGAGTCCAAGTGTCAAGATCTAAGCCCATTTGACAATTTTACCCTTGATCTAATGGCTATTTTTCCTTCTCATCCAATAATTTAGGGGTAAAATGGTCCTTTGTCACTAACCCAAGGCTGACCAGACCTGGATTAAGTCAAACTCACCTTGGTTAATCCCAAAATTAAATCCAAAATTCGGAATTACCAAAAATGGGTCCAAGGGCATTTTGGTAATTTTCCGATCCCGAACCGAAATTCTAATTTTCGCACATACGTGTTCCATATGTGCGTGGCCAACATAATATGGCGTCGGAATCGCGAAATTCATCGCGCAAACCCTCGAAAATCCACGTCAAAGTCTCGGGAATAAAATAATATTATTTTTCCAATTTTTGTCGAAATTCCAATTTTTGGCCAAAACCACTCTGAATGTGCGTGGCCACCCCAAAATGACCTTGGCCGCGAAAAATAACCTCAAACGGCCTCTCGAATCCGGCCTCGGTGCCACAGGGCAAAACCAGTAATTTTCCGGCCCGGACCGAAATCCATTTTTTTGCAGAAATGGGTGGCCCCAAGGTTGGCCAAGCCAAAAACGTCATCGGCCGTCCAAAATTGTCACTTTCAAAATTCTCGATTCCCGGGCCCGAATTCCAAGAAATGACTAAAATCGAACAATCGTGACTTTAGCTTATTTCTGGCTAACGGGTGGCTCATTGGGATTACGCGCTCTCGACCCGTGACCGACACTAAGTCAAATCATGTTTAAGTTTACTCCACCCGGGACGACCTCGGTTGTCATATAATTGTGAGGGTCTGTCGCTAGTTCCCTTCGGACACGATCAATCAAGTAGACCGGTCTCGGTTGGCTCAAAACATTCCCTCGTCAATCCATATGGTCGAAGATCGAACCCAGGTCGAGTTCTTTGGTCGTGCGAACTCAATCCCGTAATAGCCTTACCCCTAGGGTTAGCATCCCGAGAATGCGCGGGTCCCGGGTGAGATCTCACTATAGTGCATTGATCAAATTCATTTCCTAAATCCCGGGAAAATGATCGAAAATTCAGACTGTTACAGGATAGATCTTTTGCCCTTATTTTTCACTACAGCCCTAAATTTGATGAACCAAACGGCTTCATAAGCCATTAACCATGGTGAAGAGAATGCGAGTGTAGAAGTCGAACCAAAAAGAGAAAACTCATGCTTCTGCTGACATTATCCTAATATCATTCAGCTTAACAATTTACATCAAGGGATACTTTACATCATGCCAATCTTGCTGTAGTTTTGGCAAGCAATTAAACATTAGTCCGTCTTGACAAGAAAACTGTATCAAGAGGGTCCATTTGAAGATGCGCAAAGGCTGGGAGCTAACAAAAATTAAGAACAGAATTGCTGCTGCTCGTGTTTTGGAGAAACAGAAGGTGAGAGTTTGATTTTGACACCCCCAAAGTACTGAAGCAGAAATGGAAAACGTATGTCTTTCTTGTTCTTCCCCGGAGACTCTTTTACGGAGAAATTTCCATTTTGCTTTCTTTTGCTTAAAGGACTTTGAACCGGAATTTTATGAAATGCCTCGTCTTCTTTCCAGGGTACACACAAGAAGGATCCTCTTGAGAATATGCAATTTGTAGGCCTGGCTTATAACATGTTCTCGTTCATGGAGGAACCGGTGGGTGAGTACTTGGAAAACGGTCGGATCCAATGTTTCTTGTGCAAATTTGAAGTGAAATCAATGATCATAATTTGCTTTTAACAACTTTTTTTTTTTACCAAGGGAACCCCCGCACGGCCGACAGCCGGGAGGTAAACCCTGGGGGCGACACGTGCTAGCCACCACACACGTGCACCGGTTAAGTCACCCTGCGGCATCCGGGATTCGAACACTCAATTTTTGCGAAAGGAAGAGTGCGCACTCCAGCAGCGCCACCCAGGCGGGTGGTTGCTTTTAACAACTTCATTAAGGGAGAAAAACAAGAATGAATGATCATAATGTGTCAGACACTATGCAATGGTGCAGAAGTTTAGATACCATCCTTGGCACGTTAGAAACTATTGATTAGTTTATCTATTTGGTTAGAAACTGTAGTAAGATAGCCCTAACATACGCGTAGAATTTAGCTATTGTCGACCCTGCTATGAATTGACAAACGTGTGTTGACATGTTTAATGTGTAGAAATGGGTTTAAACGTATATTGATGCGTTTAATTTTATCTAAGGCTCCATTCGTTTGGCGGAAAATATTCTCCTTTTAGAAAATATTTTCCTGAAAGTCATTTTCTTGGAAAATGTTTTCCCGGAACATAATTTTCCGGTGTTCGGCGACCAATATGAAAAAGTTTCGGAAAATATTTTTCGGGGCGTGGCGGTGGCGGCGGCGGCGGGCGGCGACCGGGCGGCGGCCGGCCGCGGCGACAGGCGGTCGGCGGCGGGGCGGGCGGGCGGGCGGCGGCCGGCGGCGGCGGGCGACGGCGGAGGCGGCCGGCGGGCGGCGGCGGGCACGGCGGCCGGCGACAGCGGGCGGGCGGGCGGCGGCGGGCGGCGGCGGGCGGGCGGCGGGCGGCGGCGAGCAGCTGACGGGCGGCGGCGGCGGCGGCGGCGGCGGGGGTGGCCGGCGGCGGGGGCGGCGGCTGGGGCGGAGAGCGGCGGGCGATCGGCGGCGGCGCGGCGGCGGGCGGCGGGCAACCGGCGACGGCGGCGGCGGCCGGCGGCGGGGCCGGGCACCGGTCGCGGGGGCCGACGACCGGCGGCCGCCGCCGACGACCGGCTATGGGGGCCAACGACCGGCGGCCGGCAACTTTAGTGAAAAAGAAGAAGAAAAAGCTCCGAAAAATGATTTCCGCTTTTGAAGAAGCGGAAGTCATTTTCCGTAGATTTAGGCTATTTTGTGAGGGGGGGAAGAAAAATATTTTCTCACGGAAAACGTTTTCCGCCCCTCGAATACCGGAAAACCCGGAGAATATTTTCCGGGAGAATATTTTCCGCCAAACGAACGGAACCTAAAATCATGTTGACGCAACCAACGTGTTAAACTGTTCAATTAGATGTGTCTAAGCATGTCATAAATGGGTTGAAAGGATCAATCAACAAATACAACGTTTGCTCTTTGTATATGATTGGGTCGACCCGTCCCGTTCATGACACGAACATAATTAAGCTCAAAACCGAGCACTCTTAATTAACTGCATGATGTGTAAATAAGTCATGTCAAAAATGGCTAACTGTAGGTGTTGGCGGTGAATTCTGTGTCATCAAATACACAAATTTCAACCACTTTACAATAAAACTATAGCACAGCAAAACATAGTTACAAGACAACCAACCCGGGAAAAGTGCCAAAGACGTCCTAAACCTTTTGCATTAGTACCAATTTAGTCCTAAATCTTTTTTTTATGCTAATTCAGTCCTAAAATTTTCGCATTGATGCCAATTCAGTCTTAAACTTTTTATATTTGTGCCAATTCAATCTTAAACCTTTTGTTTTTGTGCCAATTTAGTCATTCTGGTCAATTTTGGCCGGATTTTGCTGACGTGGACGTCGACTGGCCAGCGGCCGATCACCGGCGCTGACGTGGATAACTTTAATAATAATTTAATTTTTTTTTGAAATTTTATTTATTTTTTCTTTTTTTTCCCTCTCCCCTCCCTCCTTCGTCTAGCCGGTCGCCGGACCGGCGACCGGCCAGAGGCCGGCAAGGCCCGACCTCGCCCGATCTGGTGAGGTTGAGCCTCGCCGGCGGCTGGATGAGGCACAACCTCGCCATATCCGGCAAGGGCGGGCCTCGCCCTGCCATGGCGAGGCTCGCCTTCGCCCTCGCTAGCGAGGTCGACCTTGCCAGTGGTCAGCAAGGGTGAGCTTCACTGGTGCCCGGCCTCTAGCCTCTGGCTGGTCGCCGGTCTGGCGACCGGCTGAAGAAAGGAGGGAGGGGAAGGAAAAAAAAAAGAAAAACAAAATTCAAAAAAATATTAAAATATTATTAAAGTTGTCCACGTCAGCGCCGATGATCAACCGCTGGCCGACCGGCGTCCACGTCAGTAAAATCTGGCCAAAATTGGATGGAATGACTAAATTGACACAAAGACAAAAGGTTTAGAACTGAATTTGCACCAATGCAAAAGGTTTACGACTAAATTGACACAAAAAAAAAGTTTATTACTAAATTGGCACTAATGCAAAAGGTTTAGGACTGAATTGGCACAAAAAAAAAGTTTAGGACTAAATTGACAATAATGTAAAAGGTTTATGACTTTTTTGGCATTTTTCCCCAACCAACACACTACACCAAACCGACATTTATTCCAAAGATGTGTTGTTTGTTCGGTTTAGTTTTCTAACTTTTCCTTGATGCAATGAAGTCCCCTTAACTTGCACATTATTGCAATCGAATTTTCCTGTTGCGAACATTGTTGTTGCGACGTCGTCTCGATTTATATTGTTGGAAAAAGAAATAGAAAAAGGGAATGCGGTTTGTTCGTAAAATGTTGAGGTCTCATGCAATCCTGTTCGTTTCTTGTCCGCTTCAATTCGGAAAAACCAAAGAAAGGTTCATCTACGAACGGAAATATGGACAGACATTGAAACATAGAATATCACACTGTTCATGACTGAGATTGTAAAAGAAAAGCATTGAACGTATCCAGTCGGTTTAAGGTATAACCATTCAGATCATACTGTTCATGATACGATAATTTGTCATCAACCCACTAGGGCCACACCTATTCAGAGTACATACTGGAGATTGCATGCGAATGCGCGCCTTGAAGGGAAGGATAGGGATGGGGATAATAATGAAGCTTGTGACGCAAAACTGAAATAATCCCATCAAACTAGTTGACAGATTACTTCAGATTTTCTGTCTTTTTATCTTATCATGACTTGTTAACTTCGGAAAGAGGAATCTTTGCAGATTTCTCTCAATTCCCATTCAACAGCAACTTAGACAGGTCCCAAGAGAATCAGATCACCAGCGTTCGCTCCGTGGACTGTGCCGTGAGTCTGAGAGTAATCCATCACGACCTGCTGTATAGTAGAGACAGACAACTGAAAATGAAAGATTCAATCAACCCGACATTATCAATTGAATCCATGCCAAGATGACAAACATTAGCGTACCTTTAACCCATGTTTCTTCCTTAGAAAGTGAAAAACAAAATTGTCACTGATCAAGAAATGGAGCATCCGGATTGTTGAAAATATGTCTCGAGTTTGAGCCCAAAGCGAAATCTAAATATTCCGAATTGGATATTTTGCGGATCTCCGAAACCGAGTAAAAAGGAAATATTTGAAATTCACTTTCCTAATGCACGTTGGAGTCCTTGTTCTCAAACTGGAAAGTCCACATGAATTTTATGTTGAACTTTGACTCGGTCAATGTGTTAGAAGAAAGAAAGAATATTGTACTTTCCTAATTCTTGTGGAATTCACGGCCAAAAGTGGAAAGAAGAAATAAAATAAAAGGAAAAGAAAAGCATGGCTGGATTTGTTTCCTGATCCTAATCCGCGTGGACTTCGTTTGTTGACCAACATGGGACTTCCTGATATATATGTTCATGGTCAGAGGATGCTTTGAAGTGCAGAGAAGTCTTGAAGCGCCGCGGTTGACGTCGAGTGCTTGGCGTGGGTTTATCTCACTGGGATTTTGTTCGTGGAATTACACCAAGAACTCAAGTGTTCGTAGCGATTAAATCTTGTGTTAAGATTTGTGTACAATTCTTTTGCGAGATTGAGAGATTATTTCGTGAGGAATTGTGGGGCTAAACACTGCGTGAGTTATTGGGTGTAATTGGGGCTTGGAAAACACTGAGAGTGTTTGAGTGACTCGAGTGTGGTTGTAATCTCCGTTGTATCGCTTGATCTATAGTGGAATTCCGTGCTGCTCTCCCTGTGGACATAGGTCACTATGATCGAACCACGTAAATCTGGTGTCCGATTTATTTTCTTATTCTGTCAATTTTATTGTTCGATCGCTTGGCTTCCGCAACACGGATGATGACTCTGGAGTTTCACTCTCTTATCAGCCCAAGAAGCTTGAACCTGATAGTCACAACCTTAAAATTCTGGTGAATGAATCTTTCTTTAGTAAACTTTTGATGCTGGGTTCGAGATACAGCAACTTCTTTTTGCTGTACGATGTTCGTGTTGAATAATGTTTTCAGATTTTCTTTGTACTCTGCTAAATAAAATGTGTCTGGTCTATATATGAATACCGCATAAGTTTTAACGGCAACACCGACCAAAGCAGAAGTGCAATTTTACTGCGAACTTGGTTATTAGTATAATATTCGCCGCGAGTCAGTCGTGGTAGTTTGAATTTCAGAGAAAGCACCCTGCTCAGAAGTCAACTTGCAATTTGCTTCTGCATCTGTTGAAACATGACTAAACCTCTGAGTCGTGTGCGTGTTAGCATAATGGCCTTTGATAACTGAGCAAAAGCACGTGTCAGAACCAGTTGTAACAAGCAGTTCCAAAGGTGAAGGGAGATAAAGACTCACAGCACAAATTTCGGGTATTTACCAACCAAATAAAACTCAGCTCGCAGATTTCGAGGAGTTCACTGTGCGGCTGCTTCGTGGAGTCCTCGGGCGGCTCCCTTCAACAACCCACAGACGGCCACTGCAAGAGCTGAGAGAGAAACCTACCACTTTTCTACTGGACCCTCCTATGTCCAGCTACCGTGCAGGCTAAGGAATAGAGAAACAGGTTCCCAAGCATTTCTTTTGGGAGCTTTTAATTTGTTTTGTAGTGGCCATCTTTCCTCTCGTTCGTCCAACCTTGATGAGTCGAACTCTTGAATTTAACCGAGCTGTCAAACTTAGATATATATCTAACCGGGTCGGGTTTCATAAAGTTGCTCAAACTCGATACATAATTTAACAAAAGCTTTAATAAGATAAGCTTAACATATGCATAGGATTAAATTATCCTTGACCCTACTAGGAATTGGCAAACGTTTATTGACGTGTTTAATGCGTAGAGATGTGTTTAAACGCATGTAAAATCATGTTGACACGATCAACATGCTAATTTGTTCAAATAGACCCACCTAGTATGTCATAAATGGGTTGAAAGGGTCATTAGGTAAACCCCATGTTTGCTATTTGTATTTATGATTGGGTTGACCCGTTCGTGACGTGAACTTAATTAAGCTCCAACTGAGCACCCTCGATTAACTACATGACGTGTAAATAAGTCAAGTCCAAAATTGCTAATTTTAGGTGTTGCAGTGAGTTATGTAGCATCAAACACTTCACACTAAAACTAGTAGCACGACAAAGCATAGTTACAATACAACCAACAGATTACACCAAACGTTTACCTCCAAAGTAATGTTTGTACAATTTACTTTTCTAACTTTTCTTTTATGCAACGAAGTGCCTTATCTTGCAAAGTTTGTGTAATCAAAATTTTCCGTCACTAACATCGTTAATCCGCTGTTATGTCAGTTTATATTTTTAGGGTAAAAAATAGATAAAGAGAATGCCGTTTGTCAAGATATTGAGGTATAATGCAATCCTGTTCGTTTCCTAGTAATTTTACTCCTTGTCAGCTTCAACTTGGACGTGAGTGGCGACGTAGAGTGACATCCATCCTAAGCATTTCATAGGTGGAAGGAACTTGCCAAAAGCAGGAATGTGTCAAAAAAGCTACTCTCTCTGTGCTTGGACCATCGTAAAACCAATCATATTGACTTAACTTCATCATGAAAACCGAAGAAAGGTTCATCTACGAATGAAAACATTGACAGACATTGACACACAGAATATAGTACTGTTCAAGATTGAGACTGCAAAAGAAAAAGAATAATGACATAAATGATCTCCGAATTTTGACTCAATGTGCGATGTGATCACTAAACTTTCAATTTGTTTCATGTGGTCCCTTAATTTTAGCCTAATGTGCAATTTGGTCCTCGAATATTTAATTTGTTTAATGTGATCCTTAAACTTTTGATACATGTTCAAACTTAAATTGATGGAAGAACAACATTAAACATTTTTCTAAGATCCAGGGACTAGTTCGAACATGTATCAAAAATTCAGGAATCATATTGAACAAATTAAAAGTTTAGGGATCACATTTCACATCGGGCTAAAGTTTAAGGACTATATTGAACAAATTAAAAGTTCAGGGACTACATTGTACATTGAGCTAAAGTTCATGGACCATTTGCGCTGTTTTTCCAAAAGAAAAGTAGTAGATGTATCCACTCAGTTTACCATATAACCATTCATATTATACTATTGAAGATACGGCAATTTGACGTCGATCCACTCGGGCCACACCTCTCCAGTGTAACGACAAGAGATTACATGTGAATGTGTGCCTTGAAGAAGACAAAGCTTGTGAGGCAAAATTTGAAATAACCCCATCAATGCTAGTGGATATGGCCGTTCAGATCTTGTCTTTTAACGTAACGTGACTTGTTGACTTCCAAAAGGAATCTTTGCAGATTCAACCCAAAACCCATTAACAACAACTTAGAGAGGTCCCTAAAGAATCAGATCACCAACTGTCACTCCTGGGACTGTACTCTTGAGTCTGAGAATGATCCTTCGTGAACAGCTGTCCGGTAGAGACCACTGAAAATGAAAGCATGACTCAACCTGACATATTGAGTGAATCCATGCGAAGATGACAAACTTGAACGTACCTTAACTTATATTTCTTTTGCCGGCAGATGCTATAAGAGACTATGATTTCTATGGCGTGTTAAGACCTTCATTAGAAAGTGAAGAACAAATTTTCACTGATCAAGAATGGAGCAACCGGATGATGACTCTGGAGTTTCACTCTCTTATCAGCCCAAGAAGCTTGAACCTGATAGTCACAAGCTCGAAAATTCTGGTGAATGAATCTTCCTTTAGTGAACTTTTGATGTTGGGTTTCGAGATAAAGCAACTTCTTTTCGTTGTATGATGTACGTGTTGATTTATGTTTTCGGATTTTTCTTTGCACTCTGGTGAATAAAGGTGTCTGATCTGTATATGAATACCACGAGTTTTCACGGCAACACCGACTGAAGCAGAAGTGCAATTCAACTTCGAACTTGGTTATTAGTGTAATTTTTGCTGCGAGTCAGTCATGGGAGTTTAAATTTCAGAGAAAGTGCCCAGCTTAGAACTCAACTTACCATTTGCTTCTGCATCTGTTGAAACACGACCAAGCCTCTGAGTCAGTGTGCGTGTTAACATGATGGCCTGTGATAACTGAGCAATAGCATGTCTCAGAAACGGTTGTAGCAAGCGGTTTTAAAGGTGAAGGGGTTCGTTCGTTCTGTTTGATGAATGGCATGAGCAATATTAGATAATCCATCTTTCATTGGAACTTCCATAAACTATTGCCGAGTTGCATTCAACAATCATTCACTAATGGATGATAAATTATCTGCAGATGAAGTAAATGATTCTCCAATCGAGGAAGTGAGATTGACCGTTTCGATTAAGGACGATCCGACCTTGCCCTGCTTGACATTTCGAACATGGTTTCTGGGAATCACCGCATGTGCTACTCTGTCCTTTTTAAATCACTTCTTCGGCTTCCGGCAAAACTCACTCTCCTTGACATCGGTTTCCGCTCAGATTGCGGTACTTCCTCTGGGAAAATTTATGGTGGCAGTTCTACCGAAGAAAGCTGTTCTTGTCCCAGGAACAAAATGGTCGTTCTCATTGAATCCGGGACCCATCAACTTGAAGGAACATGTCTTGATAACCATATTTGCCAACGCGGGCTCGAGCGGCGTGTACGCTATCAACATCATCACCATTGTCATGGCCTTTTATCACCGTCATATTCATCCTCTAGCAGCCATGTTACTGACCCTGACTACACAGGTATATTTGTTAGTAATCACTCTTGGTCTGGGGTTTGACAATCATTCTTGTTGGTGTTTTCTTGCTGTGTCTACAAGCTACTGTGATTATCGACCTTCCATGATGGAACCAAATGTACGATAAATTGCAGATGCTTGGATATGGATGGGCGGGGATTTTCCGAAAATTTCTCGTTGATTCGCCATACATGTGGTGGCCAGCGAACCTGGTTCAGGTCTCTCTCTTCAGGTATGCCATTAAGACTTCTTTGTTTTCTTCATTCTTTACAGTTACTTCTTTCGTTGTCAAGAGTCCACTTTCGTTGGACATTCAGGGCGTTGCATGAGGAGGAGGTGAGGCCCAAAAGAGGATTGACAAGGCTGCAGTTCTTCCTCGTAGTCCTCATATCGAGTTTTGCATACTATGTTGTTCCTAACTATCTGTTTCCATCCATAACTGCCCTATCCTTTGTATGTTGGATATGGAAGCACTCAGTCACAGCCCAAATAATCGGCTCCGGACGTCATGGTCTCGGTATTGGTTCCTTTGCCCTGGATTGGGCTACTGTTGCTGCCTGGAATGGATCTCCGTTAGCTTACCCGGGCTTTGCAATTATAAACATAAGCATCGGTTTCTTCCTCACGCTATATGTGTTAATCCCAATTGCCTACTGGACCAACGCATTTGAAGCCAAGCGGTTCCCCATTATCTCGTCGCACGTGTTTGATGCTAAGGGAGTCGATTATGATGTCGGATTAGTCCTGAACGAGACAAACTTCCAATTTAATCAGCATGGATATGATGATTACAGTAAAGTTCACCTGAGTATCTTCTTTGCTTTTGCTTATGGATTGAGCTTTGCGACTTTGGCAGCTACTGTATCTCATGTCGCTCTCTTCCATGGCAGGTGAATGCTTTTTGCACTTCTGCTGATTATGAGTATCACTAGATGGATAGAGAACTGTCTCTGTTCTTTCTTTTAATCACCTGCAAAATATATCAAGAAATCTTACAAAACTTTTGCAGTAAAACAGAATAGCATTTAGTGATTAAATGATAAAAACCGTGAGGTTTGTAAAGTTGGTGGCGCACAAAGTTGGGGACCCGTGAGATGATGAATTATCTCAAAATATTCTTACATTCCATTTACAGGACTATGTGGCAACAAACGAAGGCAACTTTTCGGGATAAGTTTGATGACGTGCATACTAGACTGATGAAGAAGAACTATGATGCTGTCCCACAATGGTGGTTCTATTCGCTGATGCTGATAATGACAGGACTCGCCATGGTTGCTTGTGAAGGATTTGGCAGACAGCTTCAACTTCCGTACTGGGGAGTCCTCCTAGCACTTGGTTTAGCTGTATTCTTCCTGTTGCCAATTGGAGTAATCACGGCCACCACAAACCAGGTATAGTCAATAAAAATCGCTTCCGATCTTCAACAAAAACTCCTCTCATAATTGATGAGACATTGACTTTCATGTTCAGCAACCTAGATTGAACGTCATCACGGAGCTGATAATCGGTTTCATGTATCCTGGAAGGCCTCTGGCCAATGTGGCATTCAAGACATATGGTTATATAAGCATGGTGCAAGCGATAACTTTTCTCTCGGACTTTAAGTTGGGCCATTACATGAAAATCCCACCAAAGTCCATGTTCATTGTTCAGGTAATGTCTGAGTTTTGATATTTACCATTACCATGTCTCATATTATGCTTAGTACTGTTTTCAGATGATTTTATACATTCAAATAGTAGAAACTAACATTGACTTATTTCTCCTGAATGAAGCTGGTGGGAACGGTAGTTGCATCTTCAGTCTACTTTGGCACGGCCTGGTGGCTCCTCACATCGGTGGATTATATCTGTGACCCGTCCAAATTGCCTGAGGGAAGCCCGTGGACATGCCATGGGTACGATGTATTTTACAATGCCTCCATCATTTGGGGCGTGGTGGGACCACTCAGGATGTTCGGCCGCCTTGGGCTTTATGCCAAGATGAACTATTTCTTTCTCATTGGAATTCTCGCTCCAGTCCCGGTCTGGATCCTCTCTCGAATGTTTCCAGAGAAGAAATGGATAAGGCTCATCAACATGCCTATCATCATAAGTGGCGCAGGGAATATGCTACCAGCAACATCGGTGAATTACATATGTTGGATAACCGTCGGAGTTTTCTTCAACATATATGTGTATAGGAGGTACAAAAGTTGGTGGGCTAGGCACAACTACATTTTGTCCGCTAGGCTCGATGCCGGCGTCGCCTTCATGGCGGTACTTTGCTATTTCACATTGCAGATTAGGGACATTAATGGGATGAGTTGGTGGGGCCTGGAATTGGATGATCACTGCCCTCTCGCCCATTGTCCAACCGCTCCGGGCATTCAGGTTAAACATTGCCCTGTTTTTCGTTGATCGGAGGACATCCTGAGTTCTTCGCCGATATGCAATGTAAAGGGGAATAGTATCTGTACTTCTCACTACATGCTCACTTTTTACAGATGCTTGTACTTTCAAATCTTCAAATGCAAAAGAAGGAAACGAAATTGAACTTGTAGTGTGGATAGATCTTTTGCCCTCATTTTTCACTACAACCATTAATTTGATGAACCAATCAGCATCATGAGTTAATATCCATGGTGAAGAGAATGAGAGTGTAGAAGCCGAACAAAAAAGAGAACACACCTGCTCCTGCTGACATTATCCTAATATCAGTGACCTTGACAATCTACAACATGGATCCTTTACATCATGCCAATTTTGCTGTAATTTTTGCCAGTAATTAAACATTAGTTGGTTTTGACAAACTTTCCTTTCTAACTCGAATCTGGTGTTAGCCAAACGAGAGTTGTGTATATATGCACTATAATTAATGACTGAATCTGAGAATGGGATGCAGACAAAGATGGAGAGGCCTAATGTTCCTAGATCTTCACGTTGTAAACCATTAGATCGTCGCAACATGCAATTGAAAGTCTTAACTATATAATGCAGTTCATTTGCACACTCATTTCTCGACAAACACTTTGCAGTACAGTTTAGCCCAGGGCAATTCCATTTCCGACGGACAAGAACATCATCCCAGGCCAGCATCACGCACACTCGGCGTTGAAAGGCTAACTTTGTGTGAGATGCCTGAAAGTGACCCTTCATATTTGTTGGCACTAAAGAGAGAGAATCAGCTTGTCAGTTTGCAAGTTAGTACATCAATTAATTACTAAAATTACTGTCCAGGACTATAAGGACAAACTAATCTTCAGGCAGTTTTCTTCATTGGCCTGCAAATGTCTTATGTGCTTAACGCATGTAATGAGTGTGATAGTGATTGGAGACCCGTTCTTTGGTAAGGTTGTTATAGCTTTGGAACATTTATCAAGAAAAACTAGCTTACAGTAAAAATGGACCAACCGAACTATAGTGATTTCAGTATAGATATACTTGCCACGGTATGCTGTGGATCCACCAATTGACAATGGATTCACCGACCCGAACTAGTTTATAGAAATCCCTCGGCAAGATGCCGTAGACAAGGAACAAGTAATCGATAAAGAACAGCGGGTAGAGGCAGAAGATGCATTCAAGTATGATCGAGGAATGCGAAAATGGGTCAGTGACTGTGTTGAGAAAATGAGTGCAAGGCGAAGGGAAAAGAAAGAGTAGAATTTCTTTCGGAAAATGGTGGTCCTGCCGGATGTGGCACCGGAACATGCGGTTGTTGGCACCACGAACGTTTTTTTTTTTTTTTTGCAGACAAATTCATGTCCTGTGATTTAGACATTCGCTTTCAATTGCAGAATCTATCCGAAGGGACTCAGACAAACGTTTCAAGAGATTGTTAGTTCTATGTCTGGAATTTCCTTGCTCTGGTTTTCTCTCCTTGCGGAGCTAGCGGCCTAATGTACCATGGAGGTCACGACCTCCGGACGCTAGCCTCGCATGGCCATAGCTCTGTGGTTGCTTTAGGCAGGGCACTTCCATGGCCTTGGTGTCGGGGTTTGGCTCAGTCGGTTCGGTCAACTTTTGGCCTCGAGTGAGAGGAGGTAGAGAACCACAAGCGAGGAGAGAGAGAGAGAGAGAGCGAGCATATCTGTAAGTTCGAAGCTCGAGCAACTATGGCTTAAAGCTCATTGATCTAGCTTTATTTGGGACAAAATTCACTCTCAACTCTGTTTTATAAAAACTATTACACTTGAGGTCGTCATTTGAAATATCTCGATCACAATGATAATACCGATTTATCTTTCTTTTTATTTGAGGTCCTTCCAAGGGTCAATCAACAAAATCATTTCACGTTGATAGATAGCCCCTAAGAAATTAACTAGCTAGATGATGCTTAATATTGTTGCATTCATCTTCTTCTTCTTCTTTTTCCTTGTAGTGATATTTTGTCTATAATTTATTTGTTAACCAAATATCCAATAAAGAACCGTAAACTATGCTTAACCAAATTTGGTTTCTATACATCTCGAAGCATAATTGATATATCTTAACTTATTATATATAAATCAATAAAATAATAACTTAGATCAAAAGGTAACAAAATTATGACCTCTCTATATATTAGAAAATTTACAAAATAGTAATTTATATCAAGAGATAGGAACCTCTAAGAGTTTATTTTTTACTATTGATTAAATTTATATGATCAAGATAGAAAAAGGATGTCGCGCTGAAAAATATTTAAAAGTTGTTACAAAAACGATGTCAAAGACTAGATTAGAAAAAACGGAATTATATTATTTGATGCTTTATATAATTAACATTTATAATGAATAGGTATTCTGCGTAACATATTAGAACAATGTTATCTGTATCTTCTATGTGGATGCCATAGCCAAGAAACATGCAATTTGAGACCAATTTTTTCCCACTTTCGTTCCATATGCAGTTGTGTTTTTATTATTAAAGATTAACGTTGTCCATACATGACTCTATGTTTACAAAATGTGGTTTAATTTGCTTCTGGAAAAGCATTGAGACGCAATATAAGACGCAACCCCATTTGCAACGCCCGTGACTGTCTACTAGTCTTTAAAAAGAGCCAATAAATGTTCGGGAGTGCTAATAACCATTAAGAACTCAATGAATAAGAGCACGTGAGCATGTCATGTTGTTCAACCTCACGCAACCTTTATATAGTAAATATATCCCTTCTTTGTGACAAGCGTGATACGATAATTCGACTCCAACCCACTCGGACCACATCTCTCTCTCTCTGTGGAGTACAAACTACATAATACATAGGAGCACGTGAGCATGTCATGTTGTTTAAACTTGCATGACCGTCATATAGTAATTATATCCCTTCTTAGTGACTAGTATAATCCGATAATTCGACACCAACCCACTCGGACCACACCTCTCTCTCTCTCTCTATAGAGTACATACTACAGAATACATAAGAGCACGTGAGCATGTCATATTGTTGAACCTCGCGTGACCTTCATACAGTAAATATATCCCTTCGGCCGACTCTACCTCGGGATCGTGACACTAGCACAATACCTTAATTCGACACCAACCCACTCGGGCCACACCTACCCCTCTCTCTCTCTAGAGTACAGACTACAGAATACATGTGAATGTGTGACTTGAAGGGAAGGATAGGGATGCGGCAATTAATGAACACATGGAAGAAGACAAAAGCTTGTGGTGCAAAATTTCACTAGTCAAATAACCGCGTCACAACTCGCGGACACGGCCGTTCAGATGACTTGTTCACTTCCAACGAGGAATCTTTGCAGTTTCTTCTCAATTCCATTCGGCGGCAACTTGAGAGGGTCCCAAAAAAATCAGATCACCAACAATCTCTCCTTGGACTGTACCTCCGTTTAGTACTCTGAGTCTGAGAGTGATCCATCATAAGCCGCTGTGCGCAGTAGAGATACTGAAAACGAAAGCAAAACAAAGTTGACATAGCAATAGAATCCATGCGGAGATGACAAACTTAAAAGTACCTTAACCAATATTCTTCCTGCCGGCAGATGCTCTATAAGAGACTATAATCTTTAAGGCGTGTTAAGCCTTTTTTCTTTAGAAAGTGAGAAACAAAATTTATCACTGATCAAGAATGGAGCGACCGGCTGACAACCGTGGAGTTTCACTCTCTTATCAGCCCAAGAAGCGTCAACCTAATGGTCACAATTTCGACAGTTCTGGTGAATGAATCTTTCTTTAGTGAACTTTTGATGTTGGGTTTCGAGATAAAGCAACTTCTTTTCATTGAATGATGTTCCCGTTGAATTATGTTCCTGCATTTTTCTTTGCTCTCTGCTGAATAAAAGGTGTCTGGTCTATATATGAATACCACAGTAAGTTTCAACCGCAACAACGAATGAAGTAGAAGTGCAATTCAACGGTGAACTTGGTTATGTTGCGCTAATTCACCTCATGTAACCGGTACGTATGTTGCACGAAGTGATAAACAAAACAAGTGCAGCAAAATAAAGAGGAGATCACAAATTTACGTGGTTCGACAGATAAGTCTGTCTACATCCACGGGGCAAGCACACGGAACTCACTTGTATAACAGGAGAAATTACAATGCACACCCCTCAACCCGACAAACACCAAACAGTGGGTCGCACTCTCAACCGTGAATCTTTTCTCAGTACAACTCTCACAATCATAGAGATATTGCACACCCAAGATTCCCTTACAAGAGATAACCCAGACCCCCAAGTTCTATTTCACCCAGAACTTAGAGAAAAAACAGAGGAATAACCCAAAGCACATTAACTCTTAACTGTTCCCTCTCTATCTCTCTCTCCTTCACACGTTCCCAAAGAAGTAGAGGGGTGGTTGTACGCACTAAAGTAGTGGAGGAGTGGCATCGACAGTTACTCCCTATTTTTAGGTGTCACATTCTCCCACTTGAAGACTATTCTCGAATAGGCTTCATAGCTCCGATTTGCCCAACCATCACCAATCAAGTGATAACTACAAGCCCAAGAGAAGTTCTCGCACCATAAAAACTTCTCTCTCGCAATAGGCTTCCAAGACATCCGATGCGTTGTCGTTGGTGTGAATTTTTTGCAAAGAGATAACTCCATCTTCCACTACATCACGAATAAAATGGTACCTGACATCAATGTGTTTCGTACGAGAGTGAAACATTGGATTAACGGCCAAATGTAATGCACTCTGACTATCACAATGAATAGTGATGACTTTCTGTTTGATTCTTAGCTCATCAAGCAATCTCTTCAACCAAATGCCTTATTTACAAGCATCTATTGCTGCGATGTATTCAGCCTCTGTAGTAGATAATGCCACCACAGATTGTAACTTAGACATCCAACTAATTGCTCCACTAGCTAAAGAGAAACAATACCCAGTGGTAGATCTTCGTCTATCACGATCTCCTGCAAAATCTGCGTCCACAAATCCAACCAACTGTAAATTTTGGCTACTATAATGAATAGCCATATCAGAGGTACCCTTCAAGTACCGAAGGATCCATTTCACCACAGTCCAATGATCTCGACCCGGGTTTGCCATGTACTTGCTGACTGCTCCCACTGCTTGCGCAATGTCTGGTCTGGTGCAGACCATGGCAAACATAAGACTCCCTACTGCCGACGCATACGGTACTCGAGCCATCTCTGTCTTCTCTGCTTCTGTGCTAGGACTCTGTTCAGAAGACAGTTTACAACCAATAAGAAGTGGGGTATTAACTGGTTTGGCGTTCTGCATATTGAAGCGCCGCAGAACCTTTTCCACATAGCTCTTTTGAGTTATACAGATCTTCCTATTTTCACGATCTCTGAGTACGGTCATCCCAAGAATTCGGTTTACGGCTCCCAGATCTTTCATATCGAATTCCCTAGCCAAACGAGCTTTGAGGTATGCAATACCTTCTTTCGAAGTACCCGCAACTATCATGTCGTCAACATACAACAACAAGATTATAAAGCCACCATTACCATGATTGCGAACATAGGCACAATGGTCCGCTTCACATCTTTTGAACCCCAAACTCATAATGAAAGAATCAAATCGCTTGTACCAGCATCTTGGCGCCTGCTTCAAGCCATAAAGCGATTTGTTCAGTCGACAAACCAAACTCTTCTTGTTCTCTTCAATAAAGCCTTCAGGTTAAGTCATAAAAATTTCTTCATCAAGATTTCCATGCAAAAAGGCTGTTTTTACATCCAACTGCTCAAGCTCTAAGTCAAGCACAGCTGCCACACTCAACACAGTACGAATAGTAGTTAGACGAACAACTGGAGAAAAAATTTCATTAAAATCGATACCTGATTTCTGAGCATAACCTTTCACCACTAAACGAGATTTATATCGTTCAATATTTCCGTTATTGTCTCTTTTCAACTTGTAGACCCACTTGGAACCGATAGCCTTTCGTCCTTCAGGTAACTTGACAACGCATGTGCAACTCTGGCTTTTTTAAATCAGTTCTTCTGCTACCGCCAAAACGCACTCTCTTTGACGTCGGTTTCTGCTCAGATTGTGGTACTTCCTTTGGGAAAATTTATGGCGGCAGTTCTGTCAAAGAAAGTTGTTCGCGTCCCGGGAACAAAATGGTCCTTCTCATTGAATCCAGGACCCTTCAACTTGAAGGAACATGTCCTGATAACCATATTCGCCAACACGGGCTCAAGCTACGTGTACGCCACTTACATCATCACCATAGTCATGGCCTTTTATCACCGTCATATTCATCCTCTAGCAGCTATGTTGCTGACACTAAGTACCCAGGTATATTCATTAGTAATCACTCGGCCTGGGGTTTGACAATCATTAGTCTTCATGTTTTCTTCCCCTGTCTACACATTTCTATGATTATCTACCTTCCCTGATCAAACGGGATGTATGAAAATGGCAGATGCTTGGATATGGATGGGCGGGGACTTTCCGAAAGTTCCTTGTTGATTCGCCATACATGTGGTGGCCAGCGAACCTGGTTCAGGTTTCTCTCTTCAGGTATGGCTCTGAGACCACTTTTTTATTTGCTTCTTTCTTTCAGTTACTTCTTACGTTGTCACAAGTCCATTTTCATTGAACTTTCAGGGCACTGCATGAGGAGGAGGTCAAGCCCAAAGGAGGATTGACGAGGCTGCAGTTCTTCCTTGTAGTCCTCATATCAAGTTTCGCGTACTATGTTGTTCCAAACTATTTGTTTCCATCCATAACTGCCTTATCCTTTGCATGTTGGATATGGAAAGACTCGGTCACAGCGCAACAAATTGGGTCCGGACGTCGCGGTCTTGGTATTGGTTCCTTTTCCCTGGATTGGGCTACTGTTGCTTCCTTCGCAGGATCTCCTTTAGCCACCCCGGGGTTTGCAATTATAAACATATGCGTCGGTGTCTTCCTCATGCTGTACGTGTTAATCCCGATAGCCTACTGGACCAACGCATTTGAAGCAAAGCGGTTCCCCATTATCTCGTCGCACGTGTTTGATGCTAACGGAGGCAAATACAACGTTGGACTAGTTCTGAATGAGACAAACTTCCAATTCAATCAGCAAGGATATGATGATTACAGTAAAATTCACCTGAGTATCTTCTTCACTTTTACTTATGGATCAAGCTTTGCGACCTTGGCAGCTACAGTATCTCATGTCGCTCTCTTCCATGGCAGGTGAATGCCTTTTAACCTTTGTACTTATCACTGAGGATCACTATACAGATTAAAAACTACATCTATTCTTTCTTTTGATCACCTGCAACTTATATCAAAAAATCCTACAAAGCTCTTGCAGTAAAACAGAATTGCATTTAGAAATTGAATGATAAAAACTATGTCATTTTACAAAGTTGGTGGTGCACAAAATTGCAGAGCTGTGAGGAGGAATCATCTCTAAAACAGATTCTAACATTCCATTTACAGGACTATTTGGCAGCAAACACAGGCAGCTTTTCGAGATAAGTTTGATGACGTGCATACTAGACTGATGAAGAAGAATTATGAAGCTGTCCCACAATGGTGGTTCTCTTCACTGTTGCTGATAATGATCGGACTTGCCATGGTTGCTTGTGAAGGATTTGGCGGACAGCTTCAACTTCCGTACTGGGGAGTCATGCTAGCAATTGGTATAGTTCTATTCTTCATGTTGCCGATTGGAGCAATCACGGCCACCACAAACCAGGTATAGTCAATATAAGTCGTTTACGATCTCTATGAAAATCTCCTCATGCTATTGATGAGACGCCGCCTTTCATGTTCAGCAACCTGGATTGAATGTCATCTCGGAGCTGATAATCGGTTACATGTATCCCGGAAGGCCGTATTCAAGATATATGGTTGTGTAAGCATGGTGCAGGCGATGACTTTTCTCTCAGACTTTAAGTTGGGCCATTACATGAAAATTCCACCGAAGTCCATGTTCATTGTCCAGGTAATGTCCGAGATTCAATATTTACCATTCCCATGTCTCATCTTATGTTTAGTACAGTTGTCAGATAAATATACACATTCAAATAGTAGGAACTAACATTTACTTATTTCTCCCGGATGAAGCTGGTGGGAGCGGTAGTTGCATCTTTAGTCTACTTTGGCACGGCCTGGTGGCTCCTCACATCTGTGGATAACATCTGTGATCCGTCGAAATTGCCTGTGGAAAGCCCATGGACGTGCCCTGGGGACGACTTATTTTACAATGCGTCCATCATTTGGGGCGTGGTCGGACCGCTCAGGATGTTCGGCCGCCTTGGGGTATATGCCAAGATGAACTATTTCTTTCTTATAGGAATTCTCGCTCCACTCCCGGTCTGGATCCTCTCTCGGATGTTTCCCGAGAAGAATTGGATAAGGCTCATCAACATACCTATCATCATAAGTGGCCCGCTGTCTATGCCACCGGCAACAGCGGTGAACACCATCTGTTGGATAGCTGTCGGGGTTTTCTTCAACATATATGTGTTCAGGAAGTACAAAAGTTGGTGGACAAGGCACAACTACATTTTGTCTGCTGGGCTCGATGCTGGCGTCGCCTTCATGGCCATACTTTGCTATTACACATTGCTGATTAGGGACATTAATGGGATGAGGTGGTGGGGTCTGGATTTAGATGATCACTACCGTCTCGCTAGTTGTCCTACCGCTCCCGGCATTAAGGTTGGAGATTGCCCTGTTTTTCATTGATCAAAGGACATCCTGAGTTCTTCACAGATATTCAATGCCAAGGAAAAAAATATCTGTACTACTCGCTACTTGCTCATTTTATAGGGATAGATATAGTGTCTTTAGGTGGAAAAGAAGAAAACGAAGTAGAACTTGTAGCGTAGACAGAGCTTTTGCCATTAGCTTTACTACAACCATTAATTTGGTTAACCAATCAGCATCATAAGTTGATAACCATGGTGAAGAGAATGAGAGCGTAGAAGTCGAACCAAAAAGAGATGACACGTGCTTCTGCTGACATTATCCTAATATCAGTGAGCTACATTATTGAACCTTTACATCATGCCAATCTTGTTGCAATTTTGGCTGGTAATTAAACATTGGTTGTTTTGACAGACTTTCCTTTCTAATTTTGAATCTTGATTTAGCTAAAATGCTGTTCTGATCTTTTCAATGGAGGCAAAATTGTGCTAAACGAGAGTCGTGTATATATGCACTATAGTTAATGACTGAATTTGTGCCTGCGATGCAGACAAAGATGGAGAGACTAAAATTCCATAGATCTTCACGTTGTAAACTTTTAGATTGTCGCAATGCGCAATTAAAAGTCGTAACTGTTTAATGTACTTCATTTGTGATGACTCATTTCTCAACAAAAACTTTGTTGTACAGTTTAGCCACACGGCAATTTTTTTTTTCCTACAGAAAAGAACATCATCCCAGGTCGGTATCTTGCATATGTTGGTGTTCAAAGGCTAACTCTGTGCTAGATGCCTGAAAATGAACCTTTTTTCTATTGGCATTCAAGAGAGAGAATCAGCTTTTAAGTGTGTAAAGAAGTACATCATTTGGCAACTAAAAGTGCTGTCCAGGACCATAAGGACAAGTAATCGTCAGGCATTTTTCTTCATTGGCCTGCAAATGTCTTATGTGTTTAATGCATGTAATAGGTGTGATGGTGATTCTTTAGGAAGGTTGTTCTTCAGAGATCAGAATCTCAATGTTCATCTGAAAGAATAGGGAAGGTCATGCACAGCTTTGGAACATTTATCAACAAAAACTAGCTTACAGTAAAAATGGACCAACTGTACTATATTGATATCAATATTGAATTGATGCATCAGAGCAGACAGGAGTTCTACAAGATTTTGAACTACTTGAATCCAATTCTTGTCTCCATATACTGTGGATCCACCAATTGACAATGAATTCACCGACCGGAACTACTTTATAGAAATCCTTCAGCAAGATGTGGCAGACAAGAAATAAGTAATTGACAAAGAACGGTGAGTAGAGGCAGAAGATGTATTGATGGGAATGTGAAACTGATCAATGATGATGATGTGAAAATGAGAGCAAGGGGAAGGGAAAGAAAATGTAGGATTTTTTGGGAGATGGCGATTCTGCAGTAGGTGGCACCGGAATATGCAGTCGGACCAAAAGTGTTCCTATTGTTAAGCCTTGGGTCACAAGAAAACAATATCAAAAGGGTTCTTTTGAAGATGTTGAAAGGCGGAGCTAATGAAAAGTTAGAACAGAATTGCTGCTGCTCGTGCTTACAACAAACAGAAGGTAATGGACTTTGACAACCCAAAGTACTGAAGCAGAAATGGCAAAATTTAGACTTGCTGCAACAATTGCTGTGACATTCCGAAATTCCACCAATTGGAATTTATTGAATAATTGAGTTTTATGAATGTATTCGTAGTCAGTTCTTGCCCGGAACTGATCATTCCTAGGAATGCTAACCATTAGGGAAAGGCTAATAGGGGAAATTAAATTCGCGTGACTAAAGGAAATTCGATCGTGAATGGATTTCGACCATTAAATCGCGGAAGTGATATTTTGAGTCACTGTTGGCCAATCCAAGGAAAGTTAGGGGTCAGTTCGCCACTGTCTTAGTAGTGGATCGCGGGTGATTCCGTTGGACCACGAAACGACTTGACGAATGATTCTGAAATTATACCGAACGATCGTACCCCTCGGATCAAGTGATTGATCTTCGCGATTTTAATGACAACCGAGGTCGTCACGCACCGAACGGACTTGCACGTGACTCGATTCAGTATCAGTCATGAGTCGATTCTGCGAATTTCCCCAGCAAGCCGCCCGTTAGCTCGAGAAACGCTCGAGTTGCGTTTAATAGAATTTAATTATGGAATTTTGCCCAAATTAGACACCGGAAAATTAGGAAGTCACGACGGAACGTTAGGACGACATTGCACGTGACACGTGTCAATTTTTGGCGCGCTTAATTCCTTCGGAAAAATTCGATTTGGACAAGAAACGGAGAAAGTGACCAAAATACTCCTAAGATTTAATAAAGGGCATGTTTCAAGGGCAAAGGGTAAGGGCAAAGGGTATTTTGGTAATTTTTCCCTAAAATTTTGATTGAACAATTTTACCCTTGGATTTTTGGGAAATTACAAGTATACCCTTGGATATTTTTGTGCAAGAATCGATCTCGGCCGTCGGATCAAGATAAGATTGAATCGGGACCGTTGGATTAAAGTTGTGAGAAAAGGGTAATTTGGTCATTTCCACCTTTGGTCAAACATTCACTACTTAAGTCTAGATGTCATTTCTCTCTCTCCATTCTTCTTCATCTTCACCGAACACACCCCTCCTCCACCGTGAAACCCTTTGGCCTCCTTCCTCCACGCCGGATCAACCATCGCCAGCTCCGCCGCTCGTCGCTGCACGCCGGACCGCCCTCTAGCCGCTGCCTAGCCGCCGTACCAGCCCCAAACCGCCACCACCAGCCACCGTTTCTCTCTCTTTCCCTCTTTCTCTCTTGGCCGTGAGCCCCCAATCACCGCCCAAGCCGCGTCGTCGCCACCCAAGCCGAATGCCGCCACCCGGGAGCCGTATGTCGTCGCCGCCGTTCCCGATTAAGGGCCGCCGCTTTCCGTTCTAGCCGCGATAGTCTAGAACGCGGGTAAGTCGCGCTCTAAACCCAATTTAGGACTTCGGGTATCAACGGGCGATTTTGGGCGAAATCTGTATAAAGTTAGGTGCGGAATTGTATGAATTGGTAGTGGAAATTTTATGGCGGGCCTTAGGATTTAGTTCGGGCATTAATTATTGAAAATTCAGAAAAATAGGGGCTGGAAATTACTGTTCACGAGCTGTGATTTACTGTTCACGGGGCTGTGATGGTCCGATCGGGACGCAAGTTGGATTTCTAGAACCGAGATTTAATGGTGAGAAAGTCCCGTGAAGGACCGGAATCAATTTGGCGTCGTTTGGCGGGAGAAAAATAGGAATTTATGTGTGTTTTAATTATAATTGAGTTGGGATGGTGAAATTTACAATATGCGGGTGCGAAAAATTGGGGTTTATGATTGGAATTGTTTGGCGGGCCTTGAGGATTATTTTTGGAATTTTTGGAGAACAATTTGAGGTGAATTATAAGTTGCGAGTTACTGTCACAAGCTGCGAATTACTGTTCATGGGGCTGTGATGATTTGTTCGGGACGCAAGTTGGATTTTTAGAACCATTATTTAATGGCGAGAAAGTGTCATGAAGGATCGGAATTAATCCGACGCCATTTGGTTGGAAAAAAATTGGCAATTTACGTGTTTTGGGCATGTTTGAATTGTTCTGGATGGGGTTGATTTAATTGAGTATTTGTTTGTGTGTTATATGTGGTAACTCGAGGATGAAATGATGATGTTTCGAGGCTGGAGTGAGACTGAATAGAGTGTCGGATGCTGTGGGATGGAATTGGCAAACTTAGGGCCCGATTTAAGGCCAGGTAGTGTCGGTTTGGTGTGTGGTAGTATGGTTAGATTGTGATGTTTAATAGGCTTGGAAATGTCGAAATTATGCCTATGAGCGTGGCTGTGATTGTGGGCCCATGAGCGGCCTTGTGTGTTTATTGAACCGTGATTTGATGGATTGAAATGTGCTTGATTATGTGCACGTGTGGGCCAGATTGAATTAATTGTTGAAATTGACCATGTCGAATGCTGAGTGAGCATGTTTTACTTGTTAATTGATGCGTGCACGGGTCACGTGTGATGGGCCAGTTGAGTGTGGTAAATGCTTGATGAGCATGTGCATGAGTAAGAAAGAAAAGTGGTGTGTCATGTGATAGTGGAAGTTATGTGAAGGTGTATAAGTGCGAGAATGGGATCGGGCCGAGTATCATAAGCTCGGGCAGCGGTCATGTAGGTCTGTTGCATTTGGCACAGGCTGAGGCTTGAAAAAGCAAGTATGAGATTCGGTCCGAGGCATGACCAGCTCGGGTGAGACCGGGATTGGACCGAGGCATCATAAGCTCGGGTTCCAATCATGTAGGCCTGTCGCATTTGGCGCCGGTTGAGTTGGGATCGGGCCTGGGGCGTGTGATGCTCAGGTCGCGATTGGGACCTGAGGCGTGAACGGGTACGCAGGCCGGATGTGGTGAATGATCGTAGTGTGCCTGAGGCGTGTACTTCAACGCGGGTCACTGGCGAGTGTTGTGGAAAATGAATTGTCGCAGTGTGCCCGAGGCGTGTACTTCAACGCGGGTCACCGGCGAGTGTTGTGGAAAATGAATTGTCGCAGTGTGCCCGAAGCGTGTACTTCGACGCGGGTCACCGGCGAGGAATATGAAAGAGGAATGAGGATGGAAGGAATAGTGGGATGAGAATGATACATGTGCGTGTGTACATCTGACATGATTGAGTTTGAATGCTGATATGTGCATTATTGAGCCTAACCGTCTTAATTGATGTGCCTGTGATGTGATTACTTGATGTTCGTGAATGTGTGTGATTGCGTAATTGTTTGGAGGTACATGATAGCCTAAGTGGGGTTTAGGGGTGAACTTACTGAAAAGTGTTCTCACGGTTGTTTCAACCGACAATTTCAGAACCCCGATAGGAACCATGAATCCTCCACCACCGCCGCCAGTACGTTTTGGGATACCAGTACACGCGGAGTACGATGTGGCAGAGTTTCCAGTGGGTTTCAGAAGGGTAACATTTTTGGAAGTTAGTATGCCAGGTCGTCTGTTTTTGTTCTTACTTTCGAAGGTTTTAGGAATGTGTGTACTGGTAAACTAAGGTTTGTTCTATTGTAAATATGGTGGAATAAGTTTGATCGAGTACTGGAAATGTATATTCTCCCAATTCTCCCCAGTTTAATTTGTCCGGGTATTTTTTTTTGGTTTCCGTTTGCGCAATGAAATCTCTGATGTTTAGTTGAGGTCGGCGATAACCTAGGACGTCGCAACTATTCGACCGGAGGCGGGATGTCGCGGGCTCGACGGGGATTCGGGACGTGACAATTGCAACATGGCTAGAATTCGAGTCATTGAAGATATTAACAACAGTTCATTCGAGCCACTAAATGTGACATGTTTCCTCGAAAAAGTACTATACCAGAAAAATTTTAAATGTTGGTTTATTTTTCTCTTTCCAGATATTTGTACAATTTTTCCATATAATGTCAATAATTTCATTCCATTAATTGATAATTCATAGTAATTCTCAATAAATTGAATTTACAAGATCTTTTAAATGTCAGGTTTTTTACTTACGAGCAACACGTGTGAACTTTTGCAAGTTACTACATTATAAACCATCCTTTTCTATTTTTCGAGCGAACGAGATAAATTATTTGATTAAGAGCCCAATCAACTGTACAATAAAGCAGATGAGGAGAACGACAGTACAATAGACCATACCCCAAGTTCATTGCGTTTTTCCAAAGAAAATCTTAACGCTCTAACTCAGACAAGAGCTGCTCCAGCCCGAATGTGGAACTGTGTGATGATTGTGTTATGAAATTCAAATTGCACTTATTGGTAGTTACTGATGAATCAGGATTACTTGAAAATAGCAAGTGGACTTACAGAAAATCATCAGAGCTCCTTTTCTGATACTAAGGGTACTTGTTCATAGTCATTTTCTAGCCTTTGTTATTACTTCTTTGAATAACATCTTGATTCTAAAAGCTCCTCAGCAGTGCATAATTTGATTGCTCCCAGAAAATTCTGGTAATGTATTGTAGTGCAGCAAATATAGTGCAAGCATAATTTGATTGATCGACGATGCATATTACTCACCGCAATCATTAGTCGAACACAAAAGTACTTGAATTATATCAAACGCTTGCTTAGTAAATGACACCTGTGAGTGTTGATGATTTTGATGTTCATCATAAACTTCCAACATTGATCAAAGAGTTTAGGGGAGAAAAAAGATAATGTCTGAAAATATGCAGGCCCAGAATCAAAGTGGTCCAGAAAAGGTCCTTGTCAAGGGTCTAAAGCCACCAACCGCATTTGGTCCTGCCCAATCCTGTGAGAAAAATAAGATGAACAGGGTATAATCAGTTTTCATATATGTGATGGCATTATGGAGAGGGAGAATATGAGCTAACAAAATTACACTTCAAAATCAAGAATATATGAAAGCATCCGATCATTGCAAGAACTCATTCTTGCATATTAATTTCTTCATTGTGTCTGTTCCTTCTCTTTCTCCTAACCGTAAGTGTCTCAAGAGTATCGTATAGTCAATGGTTTCTGTTCTCAGTACTAGCCCAAACCGTCCCTGTGCGACTATGCTAGCCGCGTTTAACAGACAGGCCAAACCTAAATCCATCCAAATCCGCCTTGTTATGATCGGGCTTAGCTACAAGGTAGGCAAATCATGTGTAAAAGAGGTACTTCTTGGATCCGATAATGACTCAACTCATTACTTTGAATGCCTCGCTTACTCGTCCATGGTTCTAAGTTTGGACTTTAATCACCTTATTAGGCCAATCCAACGAAACTGGAGATTTCAATTACTTATAGTCTTGGGGGAAGAAAATGGCGCGAGCAGTGTTGGACGAATGTTAAGTATGCAAATTCCATTAATGACCATCTCTTCACTTCTCAAAGTGCAGATTTGTTATTAATCCAGCATTATTTGTGAAGTCTTTCCAACACCAAATACAAGTCCCTAATAATTTTTCTTGAAAATCAGTCATAGCTTCAGAGAAAAGGGTGGTCCAAGCATGAGTCCTATTTCGTTCTATATTAAAGACAGTGTGGATCGGATTCTGAAAAACAATGAGAGAGAGATAGAGAGAGAGAGAGAGAGAGTTTAAACATGGTTACCACCAACAGCTTTCTGCGATTATCATTTTGCCTGCGCATCCTTACGGCCTTTTGCTCCAATTCGAGGATGTGATTCTGATCAATTAGTGGCATCAACACATTCAGAACCTCATTTGGAGAAGTATTTTGAACAAAATTCTAGTTTACCACAAAAAATTTGGAGCGATTACTTTTTATCCAGCCTCGTCGACTGAGATGACGGCAATTGTAACATGACTAAATTGATTCTACATATAGGGAACTTTTACCTGAACTTTCTCGAAAGAATGAGCAGCGGCGATTCTGTTCTTAATTTTGTTGAGCTCTTGCCTTTGAGCATATTCCAAAGAGCCCTTTTGTAATCTTTTCCTTCTGGGCCATTTGTTTTCACTCTCTGTTGCACCTTCCTGAAGGATCTGCATAGATCGGTCATATTCAGTGCTATCCTTCTTTCATGTATTATGTAAATCAATTACTAATGAAGACTGCTAATCAACAAACAAAATACATGAGGAATAACTGTACTATAAAGTAAGCAGTTAATTCTAACTGCTATTAGGCCAGAAAAAATCACGGGCGTGACACACAAAGTTTGCCTTTCAACACACGAACATTCGCATGAAATTGTCTTCTGGTCACCATGTGCACTTCAATCCTCTGTAGACTAGTTACTTACCTTCAAAGGTAAAAAAAAAAAACAGGAACAATGAAAACCATATTCTTGAACAGTAAAGGAAAAATATATGAAGAAATTGCTATGAAACGTATTCTCCTTTTATCGAGCAGGCACTAGCAATATGTTTGGAACAGATAACCCTGTCCAAAATCAATCTCATCAAAGCGTGTCTAGGTATTTCAAACTCTACCCTCTAACTTGGGAGCAACTAGTAATGCAAACAATGTGCACACATCAAACAAAATGCACGTCTTGTTGAATTAGATTCACGGTCAAGTGTAATTTACAAGCATCAAAAGCTAGGACTCCTTTTTTGTCTACCTTAAGGAAAAATTTTCACTCAAAATGGCTCATGTCAAAATGATCATTTTGACTCAAATCCTAGTTCACAGTGCAAATTCTATTTGCTGCAAGTTCCTTCGAGACTATTCATCGGGGGTTTGAAACTGGAGTTATTACCTTCCTTTTCTCGATTGTGCCAGCTACAGAAATTACATTCTTCATTTTCTTTGACTCGCGCTGCTGAGCATATTCCAGAGAACCCTTCATACAAATTCCCGCGACATTTTTCTTTGCACGTTCAGGCACATTGTCTTCCTCAAGGATTTGCATGAAGAGGTCATAGTCAATGCAAGCATTAATCTCATCTAGGGGATGATGATCAACAGCAGGATCATACGAACCCAAGTAGCGGTTCTCGAAACGCTCAAATTCGTGTAAAAGCGAGACATGCTCTGTAGAATCTTTTTCTCTGATGTAGTTCAGGGGATCCATTACTTGCTTTGTGGGGCTAAAATGCTCATAAGTTTCCTCAGGCCGAGTTTCACTTGCTGCTCAATACCGAAGAAGGATGAAAGGCTTATAGGATCCCACAATCACACTTATTTCATGCACAAGGCACATTAACTGTGAGTTATGAAGGATGCTAAATCAACCAAGTCAATGCATGGACAATAATTTCAGAGCACATTTTCTTTGTTGGTTTTTCTGGAGGTGCAAAACGTGTTTTGATAGTAAGTGAAATATATTTCTGACTCCTTTGTGAAACAAAGAGAATCATTCTCGGGCAGGTGCCAAACGTGTTTTGATATGAAGTGAAAAGACAGTAGTGTTTGCAATTCGATTGTACTATATTATCAAAGTTCGAGTCAGTTTAAGCTCAACTCGAGCTAATTAGACTAGATTTTACCATTAAAACAAGTCAAATCATGCTCAATAACTTGACATATTAGGATCCATCGAGCCTCAAGTTATGCATAATCAAGCCGAGCCGAGTTAAAGGATTACCTAGTGTAGACTCGACTTGATCACAATGAGAACTCGATTGGGCTGTGGACCTATTATTTCCTAGAAAAATTGTCATCCCTTGATTATATGGGTGTAAGCATCTAGTATCTTGTCAAATTTCAGGAAATTTGTCCAAAAAGTCATAAACCTTTTAATTGTATCAATTGAGTCCTAAAACTTTTCATATTTTGCAAATTGAGTCCATCTATTCAATTTTGGCCAAAAATCACTGATGTGGATGCTAACCATCTTACGTGGCACGTCGGCACTAATGTAGCAATTTTTAATAATATTTTTCAAATTCATTTTTTCCTTTTCTTTTCTTTCTTTCTTTTCTTCCCTTCTTCCTCTAGCCGATCACTAAGCCTCAGCGATGGCCAACGACTGGCCAGAAGTGAGGGCCGGCGAGAGTTACGCCTCACCTGTGGCTGGGCAAGGTCGAGCCTCGCTAGGGGCAAGCAAGGTCGAGCCTCCCTAGGGGCAGGCAAGGCTCACCCTTGCCAGTGGCTAGTGGGGCTCGCCTCAGCGACTGGCTAGAGGAAGAAAGGGAAGAAAAAAAAGAAAAAAAAGAAAAAGAAAATAATAATAATAAATAATTAGAAAAATATTAAAAAATTATCCACTTCAATGTCGGCCGACATCCGCGTCAGCGATTTCTGGCTAAACTTGGTTGGAAGAACGGTCATATAAACTCAATCGGCAAAGTGTGAAAATGTTTAGGATTTAAATAAAATTGGCACAATTAAAAAGTTTATGATTGAATTGGTAAAAGTACAATAAATTTATAATTTTCTGTATAATTTTCTCACAAATTTTTCTAATGAAGCACTTTATGGTCCACATAACTCTCAATCCATAAACAACCATGGAGCATAACATGGCGCAACACCATTACCAACATCTCATGCTAGAGTTCGGTGTGGTTATGGGAATAGCAATTCTTTTTTAGGGTGATATGACAGGTGTGAGGTTGAAAACTCAGCCTCCAAGTGAAGTAAGTGATGATTTCCATTGGAAGCTAAAGTTTCCATTTTGTCCAAAGATTCCTTGGAAAGTGGGTGAACAATGTGCAGGGAGAAAGAATATTTTGCTTTCATATGCCCAGACATGATCTGGGATCCATTCAGCCTGCTTCCTAATAGGACTCGGGAACAAATTGGGTTACTGAGACTGACCAATGCGGTGGCACCAACTAGGCCTGACTGCCCATAAACGGAACAACAGCTTCTCTTTTGGACTTTCTTGGATTAGTAGGCCCATTCCATAGAGTAGAGATTGAATATGCGCAATTGAAAAGGCTGGGGTTATTTTCATGGATTTTTATTAGGTTCATTGTCAATAATGCAAAGTTTACACAATTTCTACTGCATAGACGATAAGGATCACCTATCAAATATTTCGGCAAAAGTACGTTAGAAGTGCCACAACTTGTGTACGGAGATCACTTTGGTGCCATAACTTTTTTTCGGATCACTTTGGTGTCAACTTTTTTGAAAAACAATCATTTTAGTGCCAATGCTGACGTGGCTCGCCGGAAATCCGATGTGGCGCTGACACGGCTCGCCGGAGAGGTCCAGTCAGCATTAAAAACAAAAAACGACGCCGTTTAGCCCGTTGCCATGTACTTTTTAAAAAAAATTAAATTATATTTATTTAAAAAAAAAAAGGTTGCAGCAGCGGCGAGGGTCCCTCGCCGCTGCCGCAACCTTTTTGTTTTATTATTATTATTTTTCTAAAAATTAATAAATTGGAAAAAAAACCACATAATTTCCACGTGTACAAGTCAGACCATTTTTTTTTAATATAAATGCCAGGTCAGTTTTTTGGCCGGAGTCACTAAAGTGATCTATTTTCCTCCGACTTGACACCAAAGTGATCTGAAAAAAAGTTATGGCACTAAAGTGATCGTCGTACACAAGTTATGGCACTTATAGTGTACTTTTGCCCAAATATTTCCTTCTCCCTCGGGATGATTTCTAGAATGCGATAATAGCAAAATTGATTTTTGAAGTTTAGTTGAATGTGCAATGTCATCATTAAACTTTTAATTTTTGTAATGTGGTCTCTAAACTTTGACCAAATGTGCAATGTTGTTCCTAAAATTTGAATTTGTTCAATATGATCCTTAAACTATTAGTAACCATTCAATATAGTCTTTAGCCTATATGAAAACGTTTAAAAGTTTATAGACCATGTTAAACATTGAAACAAAGTTTATGGGCCACATTGAACAAATTAAAAGTTCAGGGATAACATTGCACGTTGGATCCAAGTTCGGGGACCATTTATATCATTTTCCATTCTGAATAGTGCAAGCGTTATATGTGTAGGTAATTTTTCATTTCTAGTCCCATAAACAAAACCCTAACAAAACATTCTCTCTTTTTTCAACCGATGATAGCAACACCCCCTAAGCCACTTGGTGACCACCAACTTCAAGTTTCATCAGGGCGGTGTTAACCCCATCATCGCCGATGGACTACACGCTGCCTAACGCAACTGTCTCCCTTGATCTCGATGAAGACTATCACTGATTGAGGGCGGCAGTTGTCGATCGATGATGCTCGTGACACACATTGATGTGAGCACCCACGTGCACACTCCCGCGCGTGTAGAGAGAGAGAGAGAGATGTAGACCGTTTTTTCTATACACTGTTAAGAAGGTCCCAAGGTTCCTGTTTTAGTGCCACTCCTTGTCTTCTATAGGCTAATAACTTTATGTTGCCTAGCAGCTACGCTCACATATTGGCATGCTATAATTACTTCACTGAAACATCTCCTCAGTGTCTCTACAGCTGCAATGTGCCCTTTTTCTTTCTAACCAGAAGTCTGCACGACACCATATCTTGTTGTAGTTGCTTTTTGAGGACTTCATGCTCACATCGAAGTGTGTTGTGGTCTATATAGAGTCCCAATTTACGCTAGCTTCAATCATGCCCACTAGTGAGCAAATGGTGCCAAATCAATCAAAACCAAGAAAAAGAAGAGATGAAGCTAGAGCCTAAAAGATCCTACCCTATGGAAGAAGGAGACGCTTAGAGCAGCAAGATCAGTAGGCTCTCTTGACAATTGTAACTCAATCATTCTGACTGAGATTGTATAAGGTAATTGAACAAATGTTAGAAGTTCATCTAACAAATTAAATTCTTAGATCCATCGACACTAATTTCACAAAATCTAGAAATTGCGGATGAACGAAGCATACAGTCAACTCTTTTACAAACGTAATTTGTGGTATTGAGAGCATGAACTCTTATCGATTTGAACAAAACGCCGTTCTATCTTTATCCTCGCGGTCTATCCAACCCACATGATGCCTCCCTTTTTCCCCTATAAATAACTATATACAAAAGTTAGTTGATAAAAAATCAATGTTCATGTACGCAGAAGGTGGCAACTGCTAACCGACTATCCCTCTTTAAAATATCAACATTGGCACATTTATTTAATACGCACATGCAACTACCACGACATGATTTGGCCTGAATTACGCGAACTCTTTGATAAAACGAATAAAAAATTTATGGATACCACAAATTTTGGGGTGATCAGATTGTACTCATTAGTCATGTCCTGGACGCAAAATCCAACATTGACTAGGAATCTCACGCAGCATCCAAACGAAGAGGTCGGGCGATGCTATGTTTATTAAATTGGTCCATTAGGGACCATTTCATTGAAATATAGTTTGGACATTCGCTTTATCGGATGGTCCGCCTTGGACCATGAAATTTATACTGATGTATGGTTGATAGTCTTTATTAGCTCCCAGCTAGTAAAATATACCTTGGTTGTTTGAACTTGTAAACCCTAATGTTATAAAAGTGAGCGAGAGTCGACACGAAAACTCGAAGAGATGTGATATTTCTGTACATCCAATTTCTTTCAAGTTGCAATTAAGAGGTACTTAATGTCCGTCTATGCTTACTAAGCGCATCTACTATGTTCTATCAAAGGCAAGCGAGCCGCGTCAAAATTAGAGGATTCGTGTCCTTAAGAGGTCGGGTGACTAAGAATAAAACCTTACACAAATTTTACAACTTCTATTTTTCTTGAAGCGCAAAACCCTAGTTTCCATCTAGTTGAATATGTAGCAATTTTGGCCGGTCTTTTCTTGACTATAATTTTCCACTTAGGATGCTATTATTATTACTAGTAATCAACATGTTCCATCGCAGTTTCCTTTCGCTAACGAAGGGTCACTATGCAACCATGAGTATGCATGATAGACAATTAATGCATGAAGTGGCAGTTCTCGAAACTTTTTCTAAGGCACATGGCCGGCATCCGTCCAACAGATAGCAATTGTTAACATGCAATTTACAAGATCTAAAGGTCCATTTTGCATTAAAAGGTGGGGCATGACGTTGATCAGTGCAATTCATCATGATAGTCATCATCGTCCTCCTAATCACATCACTTTATCCGATATGGGGCCAAATTGAAAAAAAAAAAAGGAACAAAAAAAACCAGAAAAAAGAAACAGAAAAGAATATTGATTTTTAACTTTTGAGTGTGGAATAAAGTTTATAAGCAATAAATATAAGTCGACCCCTCTTTGGTTACGAGGTGTTGATTGAAATTACTTTATAAAATCTCTCTATATCACGTGATATCAAATGATTGTCGAATTAATGTTGACCTAGGAAGAATTTAACAGAAATTTTTTTGCATGACATAAAATCATGCTATTCTCTCTCTCTAACCAAAAAATCGAAATGGGTTCGTCTATACAAATGAGATATTAATCAGCGATGGACAAAAGATGAAGACATGAGCATCTAGAACTGAAGTTAGCAAAGTTCTTAGTCGTTGCCTTCTAGGCATTATCTCTTGAATGAGCATTCCATTCATTCCTCCAAGTGGGCCTTTCCTTTTCACTTCTAGTAGTCTTGATCTGTGTGCGCTTAATCGTTGGGAGTTTGCGCGTTAAGAAAGAGCAAGTCTTGTATGCATCCGGTGCATCCAGGTTTATTCCACCTCAGCTGTTGGATCGTGAGAATGTCCATATAATTTAGTTGCCTAGATGAAGTGAGGTCACATGTTATGGGTACATGCAACAATCTTTAGTACTGAGCCTTAGTGACTACTACTTGCAAATTCAATAAATAGTGGTTCTATCTCTACATTATAACCTAGAAACTATTGGTAACCAGAGAGTTCTCTCTCTTTAATAAATAACTAAATTACTGAGAGCAGTAGTAATCACATCCTTCGTCTTCGCCATTTTGTAGACCTCGACCCTCAATTTGCAGTCAACCAAAAAAAAAGTTATGTATATCATGCATAAGAAAAGAGATTGATTTAATTAGGTCTAATTGGTTGGCCCGAGTTCAGAAAACAAAAATACTAGGGAAGATGTTAAATAGAGTCCACGTGGCATTTAACTTAGTTAAGTAGACCCGTAGAATTTAAGTTGTGATTATTGCAAAGCGAACTCTCTCCAATCCATCATGTGACCTGGCAAGATTAGACTTCATCACTCTGTCAAAAGTCAACTGTCCTGACTCCTTCCAAATTGTAGAACGAAACATCGGGGACACCACGGAAAACAAACTTAAAAATGAAAGATGCGAAACTTGGCTCTGATTAATTTACAAAGTCTTACTCAAACTATTAAGTTTTAAGTAGAGGGAGACTATGTGCAGATATGACTATTAAAATCCTATATTCAAGCAACGTCGGATGACAATGAACAAATAATATTTGGACCTTGCTCCTATCGCAAATTTTGTGGATGCATTTGTCACCTACAAAACTTACATCTTCATAGAAGCAAATGACTCGTGTCTAATGAAGCTGATTTAGTTAGAGAATAATTGTATAGGATTTTGTTCATTAGGGTATAGATTTTAATCACTCGCATGTTTATGACCAAAAAAATAAATAAATCACTCACATGTTTGTATTAACACATTTTGAGATTATCTTATGCTATTGGTTTTTTTTAATACTATGCCCATCATAACAGAATTAGGTTATGCTCATGAAGCTCTCTTTCATCCTACCGAAAAATTAATTGTGGCAAGAATTAACTCTATGATTGTGTAACCTAACTGTCATAATTTTGCCTACTTTACTTTTAAGTGATTAAATTTTCAATTCAACTAAATATATGCGACTGAATACCAAACTATAACAATTGCCCAAAAATTGTTGGTAGGTCAATATGGAGTCCAAAGTAAGATATATTTATCCTATCGAATATGTTATGATGTATTCAAATTGGACTTGCTCGGATATAACTTGGATAAATACTATGGATGAACATTTTTCACCTAGAGATGAATGACCCCCCTCTATCTCTCGCTCTCTCTCTCTCTCTCTGGAGAACACCAATCTTGCGCTGGTCGACCCTCATGTGATTAGTATGAGGTAGTCAAGGTCGTCAAACATCGGCACATACGGTTTCTTGGTGAAACGCCGTGGCTTAGACATTGCGTTGGTTTCTTTCGTTTCCTTTTCAGTTCAATAGTTATTGTTGTTCTTTTTCTTATTTCTGAAGCGATCACAATCCATGAACACCAAACCACCAAGTTTGATACAAGGTCTATACTCGACGTATTATCCGGTTATGATAAAATAAAATACAGTACGCACACGGGAAATCCTATTACGTTCCATCCTTGTCTTATCACGTTCAGCTCAGCTCATCTTAACTACAAAACACACCAGATTGTAAATCCATGCTCCCCCTGAACAATGAAAGTTGCGAGGGCCCTTCCTACCATGGACACATTATCACATGTGGATCCCGAGACGAGCGCATCAAATCACCAAAGCAATGATTCTCCATGAAGACTTGCGCACGCACGGGCACATCACAAGCTGCTCCGATGCTACAAACAAGCACACGATGACACCGGGCAAACCCTTTGTCTGGGTCTGGCCTCCGAAACCACCAACAAAGCAAGCGATTCCATTACAATCCAAGTCGAGAAGGCCCCAAGAGAAGAAGAAAGAGAGAGAGGGAGAGAGGGAGAGAGAGAGGACCAAAGTCCCATCAAGTCAAGAGATGATGACTTCTCAGACAGCTGAACCGACGGTACACATGCGACACGTGGCCGACATGCAAATCGAAGAACAAAAACCCCTTTCGCCAAATGGGGCCGTGGAGAAGGAGAATATACTCAAAGATAGTGGGGAGAAGCATGATGATGATCACGAAGATGGAAGAACAGAAGCGTTGGACGTAATACAGGAAGCTATGCTAAGAACGGCGTACAAAATCGACTTATAAAGTGATCTGATATACTTATGTTAAGTAAGTGAGTCGCAGTGAAAGAACAAAACGAATCAAGAACATCACTCTGTGAATCGATTTTGTGTGCAACCCTCGCGTAGTTTCGTAATGTTTCTGGTGATGGGTCCCGTTTGGAGCCCACGGTTTCACGAGAAGCACCTAAGCAAAGAGGGGTCAGTCCACTTGCCATTGCATGCTTTTTGGTGAATTCAATCATAGAGCCCCAGTGTTTCTCAATATGTGGGGGAGAGAGATCAAAGAAAGAGAGGACTTGCTTTTTGCTTTCCTTGCTACCTGTTTAATTATTGTGCATCTCTCTCTCTCTCTCCATTCTTGGTTCAGTCTCGGTTTTATGACACCATCCTTTTATGCATTAACATATGTTGACTAATCCTAACCAATCAACTCTTCTCCTTTTCTTTTCCCCTTTTTCTGATAAAAAGAAAAAATCTCCTCCCATTTTTCTTGGTGAAACATCAACAGAAACGCCCATCTTTCTTTTTCTGAGCCAATTGCTTCATATCCTTGAAACTTCTGTGCCTTTGTTCTTGCATAAAGGTTCAGCTCTTCTAGAGATGACTAGCTTGCATGAGGAGGCAGAAAAATCATCTCTTATGCTGCGGTGCTGATAGAGGTTTCTTGATGTTTCTTGGATTCATGTCCAAACTGGAGCCCGTAAACAACACACAGACATCAATCTTCTTTAGTCACTCTAGAAGGTTGAAAGCTAAATCTGTTGAAGTTTTACAGCTGTGTAGTTAGTCCTTTGTGATCTCGCGGGATCAAAGGAATACCCAGGTATGTTTTTTCCTACCTCTTTCAGGTAATTCTCATGAATCCTGCCGGAAGCTTACTTGCTGATTTTGTCATTCGGTAATTAGTGTTATCCACGTGAACATCATTTTGCAAAATCTGCTTAGGCTATGAAAAGATGTAGATGTTAGAGAAAATCTCCTCTTGGGTTATTAATTAGGAAAATCCAAATAGGACGTGGACAAGAGAAAATTATTTTTGACTTTTTCTCAATGACATTAAGCAACAAATAAAACTTTTTCTAGGGGGCACACTTCGGCAGTGTCTTTCCAAACTGTATAAAGAGAATTTAACTTAACAGGCTAGATGACACATAGAGGAGATCAGATTTGCCCAGAAATGAGAGTCTGAGATTCTGCAATTTTTTCACCTAAAAAGGTGACTGAAGCAAAGACACAATTTTTCTGATTCTTCACATAAGCAATGGACCTGGCCTGAGGCTGAGGGTGAAGTATAAAGCTAACTTTCTGAAAGGTGGGTTCTGAGGTTTCTGCAATTTTCTATGCCTTTATTGGTTTAACCATTTGAAAGAAGAACCTCAAGGGCTTTTTTTCCTTTTTAGTTTTGTGTAACATGTCAAGTACTTGCTGTGAATGAGCCTAGCCTACATGTGCATCGTCACTCAGCTGCTTTCTTTTATCTCCATTACTCTCTTTTCTGGAAGAAAGAAGAAAAAGAAAACTTGGCCTAGCCAAGATTTTAGAAGATCTTTGGTAATAAAGACAAACCCAAGAGATATAATTGCACAATAGGACCACTAGCACACAACACACAGTTCGAAGTGGGGGCGATTCTTATTTACTTTTTCAAGGGATTGAATGAAATGTCTGTGTCCTGACAGAACTTTGAGCAACATGTATACCATGCAATTGCAGGTCTCACACTCATCAACCATGTCATGTACTGCTAGTTTCAGATAGCTAAAAGTACATAAAATAATTGTTAAGAAAGAAAGTCTCAGTTAAGAGAAGCCATCCCCTTCTGACGTCTGAATCCATCATCAAGATTCTGCAGAAAGAAATTTAAAGGGTGATAGTTATAAGGTACATTAGTGGCTTTTATTGTATGCATCTGCATTACATATAAGTTGCTAGAAATTGCAAAATTAGTTACTCAGCATTCTCAGATTAAACTTCTATTACGGCTGGCCCAAAAAAAATTGTGTTATTAGTGCGTCATAGATCATAGAAGAAGCGGAGCAGCCAGAGATTTTGGATTTTGGGTCAGGTGCTCAATATTTCTCAATTTTTGGAAAGAAATTCTATATAGCAAGATTTAGCAACGTTAGCACGAGATAGCTACAATACATCTGCTTCACTAATTCGAATATTTACCGGTGATACACAGATTTTGATTAAAAAGAAGGAAGCAAATGCCAAATTATGCTGCCAAATCTTGACAGTTTGGTTAAAACCTGAATTAATAGGTTTTTCTTCCAAGCAAGACATGTTATTAAAGAAGGATTTAAATCTGATTCCCATTTTTAGCCTGCATACGTAAGAGGAAAACTGGGCAAGTTTATATTCATGAAATAAATTATTTATCAGCTTGTTTAAATATTATCTTAGATTTTTCATAAAATTTATTAGCTTAGGCTCTTTGGGAACCAAACTCCTATGCAAATTACGCTAAAAAAAGTTGAAGCATCGTTACATTGAATTACGACATATTTCCCGAGATTAAAACATTTTAGACATTTTTCAGCAAATAAGGAAACTAAAATCTGATGCTGCAAAACTAATTAAAACATGACCTGTTACACATAACTTCCTAAATAATAAAATTACTCTCCATCAATCTTCCTCTTTAATTTCTCGAAAGCCGTACTGCCTTCTCCTGGTGTCAGATTCTATCGTTTCCAAAATCAGATTTCCCATAACTCCACAGTAATTGAGGTGCCATTTTTGTTCATGAGTAAAAGGTTGGTCCATGCTGATGCTGTAATGTATCACTTCCTTATAGTGTTTATGGAATGAACGATAAATGATGCAATAAAGGTGGTAATAGCTATTCAGTCCACACACGTAAGTGCCGACCTCATCTTTTTCAAAACCAGAAGTCTCACCATTTTAAGTGTTTTTTTGCTACAACTGTCAGAATTTGGCAATAAGGGTAGAAAATCCCAAGATTTTACTTAAATGGATTCTGATTTCTCATCGTCATACTTTAACAGACCAGTTGCTTTATTAAAGATTTTTGTCACTTACCATAAACAACGGAGACATATCTGCATGATTTCAGGCAGAGTGTTTTCCTAAGAGTTAGAGCATTTTTTCATTTCTCGGTGATTCTTTGGAAAGCGTCTGTGAGGTTCATGTCTATGAAGAATTTTACCTATAAATGAGTGACTTCTGATGGAAGAATTAATGAAAAGGTGAAGCTGCTTGGTTTTCTGCTCTATTCTTTGTTTTCCTGTTCTCCTCCTTTCTGAGTTCTCTCGATCAAATTTGAACTGCATTCCCCTTTTTCTGAATGAGAATATGTAATCTTGCCTTCTCTTTCTCTTCCTTCTTCTTTTTTAATTTGTTCCTCAATGGTTCAGTAGCGGATAGTTTTTGGGTTTAGGTGTTTCTCTTCCATTTTTTGGTTCAATTATCTTGGCTATCCCTTTTCTGCCATTTGCTTTTCGGTTTTTACCTGATCGACCTCAGTCTCTGTTGATGTCTATCTTTAAACGTTGAATTTGAAATTGCTGTTGATCCTCAATTTGTGTTTAGATTTGTGGATCAGTTTCTTCATTGGAATCTGCCGGTACTGATTGAAATTTGTGCTTCAACTAATTGATTCATTGCCTTTATGAGAAAGAGAAATTGGGCATCTCAAATCACCCTTTTTCGATCTTTTTTTCTTTTTTCTTTTGGGCTTGAATAGCATACAGAATCATGTGATTGCTTTGCTTTTGACAACTCCCTTCTTACATTTGTGCAGGAAGCTCCTGTTTGTTGTTGATCCATTCTTAGTTACACTTTGCTGGGAAGCTCTTCCGAAGTTTCTCGATTGATCATCTTAAAATGGATAGACCATAGTTGTCTGAATTTCTGGTAGTTCGAAGCGCATTTGCTGAAAGGTGAGGCTATTGAGACTCGGAATCTGGTCATGAGCCCTGGAATTTGGATAAAAACAAAAAGGAACCACAAAGATGAAGTTTATGAAACTTGGGACAAGGCCAGACACATTTTACACAGAAGAAGCAACAAGGTACAGATAGTGAACAAAGATGGAGACCCTTTTTTTGCATATACTGATGAAAGTTGTGGTTGACATCTTAGTTTGGACAAACATTTGCAGAACTGTGACTTCAGATACACCGACAGACCTAATTTTACGAATCAACAACATCAATTATCTTCTCCATAAGGTACAGGTTCAGAAAGCCCTACTCAACATAAATATTAGGACAACTCAATGCTTCTGATATTAGTTTTGAATTATGGAGCGGAAATAAATCTACGTGTGCGTAAATCACATAGCAGATGATGAAACTTTTTAGAATTCATGAACACAATCTCATCTTCAGATAGAAAAAGGAATGCATTGAAAACTCATGAGTGTACATAACTTTTTATGTTACTTGAATTGTTTGCGATTTTTCAGCTCAGTTAACACAGAGCTTTTAGTTGCAGTTTGCTCTGCTACCAAAATGCGGTCTCTTACAACAGCTTTGCCCAACGGATGATGGTGAAATCACCATAGATCTCCACGACATTCCTGGAGGTGAAGAGGCTTTTGAGTTGTGCGCTAAATATTGCTACGGAATTACCATCAACTTCAGCGCGTATAACTTTCTACCTGCATTTTGCGCTGCCAAGTTCCTCCGGATGACCGAAGCGGTGGAAAAAGGAAATTTTGTGCTGAAGCTCGAGGCTTTCTTCCATTCGTGCATCCTCGAGGGCTGGAAGGACTCCATCATCACGCTTCAGACTACAATCAAATTACCTGAATGGTCTGAATCTCTTGGAATTGCTAGGAGGTGCATGGACTCAATTGTGGAGAAAATTCTCACTCCTCCACCGAAGGTTGAGGCATTTCTTGTTTTCCTACTTTTGCTTCATTTATACAAAATTTTCAGTGGAAAGAATATAACAATGGTTGTAACATATATGCAGGTCACATGGTCTTATACTTATACGAGACCAGGATATGACAAGAAACATCGCCAATCCGTACCTCGTGACTGGTGGACAGAAGATATTTCTGATCTAGACATAGACCTGTTCCGATATATTATCGTTGCAGTACGATCGACCAATATGCTTCCTTCACAGCTTATTGGTGAAGCTTTGCATGTCTATGCCTCTCGCTGGCTACCAGACACGACTAGGACTAGGACTAGGACTATCGGAAGTGCTGCATCACAACCAGAAGAAATCACAGTGAAGAACCGGCGAATCCTAGAGGCTATCGTGAGCATGATCCCAGCAGAACGGGGTTCTCTTTCAATTAATTTCCTGCTAAGGCTTCTGAGTCTTGCAAACTATCTAGGATCATCTCCATTAACTAAAACTGAACTCGTCCGGAGGTCCAGTCAACAGTTGGAAGAGGCAACAGTGAGCGATCTGCTGTTTCCTTCTTATTCCACATCAGACCAACACTTATACGATGTGGAATTGGTACGGTCGGTGTTGGAAAGTTTTTGGGTACTGTGGAGAAGACAAGCTCCTGGACCTTCAGAGAAGGGAGAGTCTATGAGATCAGTTAGGAAGGTCGGGAAGCTCATTGATTCTTATCTTCAAGTGATATCCAAGGACGTCAACATGCCTGCGTCGAAAGTAGTATCTCTTGCCGAATGCTTGCCAGATGTTGCCAGGCCACTGCATGATGACCTCTACAAAGCTATTAACATCTACCTGAAGGTAATATCTTTGAAGCATTGCACATAGATAGAAGCATCGGAGAAATAGAGTAGATGTTCTTATCTTGACAATCAAGGTGCTCGTGTGTTTATTGGATGGCTTAACAATTGGCTTCATGCTTCTTCATGTGCTAGCAGGAGCATCCTGATTTGTCCAAAGCCGACAAGAAGTTCCTCTGTCGGATTTTAGATTGCCAGAAGCTGTCTCCGGAGGTACGGGCACATGCCGTGAAGAACGAGCGCCTGCCCTTACGGACCGTGGTTCAAGCCCTCTTCTTCGACCAAGAGAAAACCGCGAGGGGAGCAACAACACCTCATAATAGCTTGACTTCATATGACACCACAACTAGGGGAAAGGAGACACTCGCTGCAAGAGAAGATCAAGGCAAGCAAAAGCTAAGCCCGGAAGTTCGATTTCCAAGAGCAGATGGCCCGACAATATTCGTAGCCGAAACCAGCACAACAGATCATCCTAGGATAATGCAACCGGACATTAAGCTACCTCGAGAATTGGAGAGGAAGTTGGTGATGAGGGAGACAGAGGAAGGAGTAGAGTCATCAGAGAAGGCAAAGGATGTCGCCACAGAGGAAAGATCGCAAAGAAGCATGTCGGACCCTCATAAGATCGGGAAAAGAACTGGCAAAACGGATCGCGGCCATAATAAAGGGCGAGAGAGATAGTGAATTGGCTGATGGTCGTATATATCGGCAAGAAGCATTGCATTACGCTTCAGGAGGATCTGTAACTTCTCCTATGCCCATCAATTAGTTTGGTTCTGAGTCATCATTTACAATGTAATCTACAATTTGTGAAGTAGACACAGCTTCTATAAGATGAGAATCTCCATAAACCAAAGAAGAAATTCTTCAGAAACTAATCCTAAACCATTCATTATCCAATATACCAGCAACGTAGACTGCTATATGCACCTCTTAGACTCCTTTCCTCCAAACACATGATTTTTTTTTTGTCAGACTTCTTACTGATGATGTTTGATGAGGACCTGGAGAGTCAAATTGAGTTAAAAATTGAGAAGATAAACTGTTGGGATATGAATTGAGTTTTACCTTCGAAATAAAAGTTCATTTTACTAAATGAAAGATCTACGCAGGATCTCGTAAATCAATTCAGTTTTGAATTGTAAACGACACGTTATATGAGGTTAATTTTATTGTAAGCGCAAACTTTTCATAGTAAATGAACTCCGAATTCCGTAAATTATAAAATTCTTATCATAAAGTAATCTTCTACTCACATAAAAATTCGAACAATTGGTATCTTATTTCCCTTGGTTACCAAAAAAATAGAGAGAACATTTAACACACGGTATCTTTTTTCCAAGGACCCGCCCAACGATATATAAAATGCTTCAGATACCCAGAAAAAAAGCTTTCACCTTTCACTCTCAAAACTCCAAATTCTGGAAAACCCAGCACAGCAAAGACGAATTGGAGCTCTGATTCTGCTTCCCTCAGGTACGTTCGGCTCGCGCACCGTCCCTACATTCCTTCAGTCTACCAATTCCGATACACCCATTTCAAGATTCGACGTGATCGTGCTGTGAATCCCGTTTGGTTTCTTGAGTTGGTAGTTGCAGAAGCTGGTGATGGCGGAGAAGGGAGGAAAAGGGTCTTCAGTGCCCAGTAAGGCGGTCAAGTCCTCGCTCAAATCCGCAACATCCAACGGAGGTAAAAGTAATGTGACCCATTTCACTTCCTTCTGATTCTCTCATTTGTAGCAGTCAGCCTGTTGCTGTGCTTGGTTTATGTTAAGAATTCCATGGTTGTGTGTCTTTGACGTGTAGCATCTGCGAAAGGCAAGGACGATGGCTCTGGGAAACCCAAGAAGGGGAGGAAGGTTCAGTTTGATTCCGAAGGTTTGCATCTTTTTATTTCGTTTAGCTTTCGGGTTTAATTCCTTGTTACTTGTAAGTGGTTGGAGATGTGGCTTCTGTGACTTTCCGTGATTTGCTCCATTTTCTTGCAATATGATGTTTCCTTGTGGTGCTATTTGCATAGGTCTGGGGGATGGAATTTTCGGCTTCTCATCCGGTGGCAAAGCGGACAGTTTGTTGAATAAATGTCCGGTTCCGAGTCATCATTTTCAGGCTATTTCAGTGGATTTATTGCTTGGCAGTTCCATGTGGTTTCCGAGTCACTGCGTGCTGATTATTTTGTCCTGGCAATCTGTGTATTCTCTTAGTGAATTTGGGCAAAGGAGGGAAAGGAGATAAGACTGGCAAGGCTGCAAAAAGTTCCGCCCCCAAAGAACCGCTTCCTCTAGAGCTCAGAGTTGAGCAAGGTACGTTTTTGGCCACGCCACCCAATGCGCAGATTGAATTTCTTAGTTATGGGTTACTTCAACCTCTGACTGACGGGTTTAACTTCACGCATGGAGCTTCACTTGAATTGGTTTGTTTTAGCTATGAAAATCCAGAATGAAATGAGATCGATAATGGTCCTAAATTTTTTTTTATATGAAATATTTAGGTTCAAGCAAGACGGCTTGGCAAAAAGGCATTCTAGTTAATACGAATGGAGAGACAGATGCTTTTCAAATTACTTATAGTTAATGAATGTACCCAATCCTTGGCTCATGATTGTAAGCTTACATCTGCATGTTGATAACCTGTATGATTGTTCCGTTTCTGACTTACTAGAGTCAGATTGGACTTCAGCAAGTTCATTTTAGACTGTGGAGTCGCGGTTTTTCCTCTTCTGGCCAAAGAGCAGAGTTGTATTGGGTTCTTCAGTTAATTGGGCATATTGGAATTGATGCCACATGTGAATAATAGTTTACCTTTTCGTCAAGTTTTAGGTTTGGTTTAGATTAGCTACCGTGTTGGGTATGCTCCCTGATCTTGTCATTTTATTGAATTTATAGAACTCCCAAAACATGCCAAATGTCTGATGGACTGTGAAGCTACTGAAATCTTACAAGGAATCCAGGAGCAAATGGTCATATTGTCTGAGGATCCAACAATCAAAATTCCTGTGTAAGCAGTACATTCTTATGGGTATTATTTTGATCCTCCTCTTTCAACATACCTGAGTCAACTGCCGTTTCAGATCCTTTGACCGTGGATTGCAGTATGCCAAAAATGGAATTCACTATGCAGATCCGGCATCAGTGAGAAGAGCTCTAGAGTATCCCTGTTTTTTAAATTTCTGTTGAGTGCTTTAATTATGTGATTACTATTTCTCCTAATGAGGGCGCATGCAATGGTAAAAATGTTGTTAACCATTAACTCAACTTGAAGGCCTCTTACACAATATGGTGTCACTGAAGGCGAGGTACTAATCTCAACTTTTTGGGTACCTTTTCTTAAGAAGACGCAGTGCCATTAATCTCAGATTTTGTGCAGATATGTGTCATTGGGAATGTCTGTCCAGAAACTCCGGATGAAGTTTTTGCTCTTGTTCCATCCTTGAAGGTACTCTATAATCATGCTTTAAGATCTGTAACTTGCCATGGACAATTTCCGATGTGGCTGGTAACCTGCATTAGTAGAGACAATATGAGCACCTCTGTTCAAAGCTATTTTCATCCCCTGAAAGGCTTATGTTTTGTATGTTCCATTAGTGGAAAATTTGTGCTGGAATCAAGCATGGCGAAACATGTTTTGAAATGAAGAATTGAATGCAAGTTCCAAGTTTTGAGTCAACGTTTGATGCTGTGGTATCATAGGGTTCTTTTTACGACAGAGCTTTCGATTTGGAGTCACCAGTTAAAAGAACTTTAGATGTTGTCCAACTTGAGTTTTTGAAGTTTCGGCTTTTTGTTTACAATTCATGTAGGGGTAATATGTATATAAATATTCCTGCATGGCAAAAACTAGAGACATCATAGAAGTCTCTGTATATGTCATTCTCTCTCCTTATGGGCATGTTTGCTATTTGGCTTTGCAAGCCATTTTTGTCAACCCATTGATTCCTTATTTAAGTGTTTAGAAAAGGAAACTCGTTAATCAACTACTCCACCATTTGGAACCGATTCTGGTTGTGTTATCCTTCTGGCTGCCTCCTTGTCATCGTTACTGCTACCTTGTCTTAGACAAATTTTGACCCCAAGTTTTGTGCAGGCTAAGAAAAGCAAGCTTGCCGAGCCTCTCAAAGATGTTTTGGCCGAACTAGTTAAGCTCAAAAAGGCAACATGACAGCCCAGCAGAGATCCGCAGTTGCTGAGTGACTGACATGGATTCTTCTCCGTTCTTGCTTTTCCTTGATGCTGATTACTGCCTGGTCTTTAATGTTGATTGCAGGTTGTTTCGTTTATAATCTTTACTGTATTTGCTGCTCTCGGACTTAGGGTAGAGTAGTTCGGTGGGTTAGGTTGTGTGTATAGCTTCCCCTAGCAGAACAAGAAGCAGTATCCTCAGGACTTTCCTGCATCATTTTGTCACTTGTCGGATTCAGTAATTTACTTGAATTCAGAGATGTAAGGTTTATCCTTGAGGAAAGCGTTACTGATATTTTTGAAGTGTACTGTGCATATGTGTTGACTCCCTGAGCACGATAGTGTCTTTTTATAATATGCATGACGATCATCTCATGTACTCACCTCGTCTTCTCGTTGTTTTGAGCCAGTGAAGTTGGTGCCATGAGCATTTCGTTCACCGTACCCAAACTGTCGTCTCAATGGAAGAGTTCACTAAGTGAGGTTTTTATGCAGTTCATTTCCGATCTTTGGCGCTCTCTCTGTCTCTCCAGCTGAACACAAAAAGTCCATCCTCTCATTGTCATTTTCCAATCATGGGTCTTTTATGACTAAAGGTCGAGTTTTGATAGTCATAGGATATGAGATATTTAAATTTAAATATACACCATCCCCAAAATTAGCTAGTTGCTATGTTATCCAATTTCGCATTACGGCTTGATTCATGTTTTTCTAAATCAGTATGTAGTTACTATTCACAGAGTATTATTTTAAACTATTGGGTTAAAAGCTATGAGATTAGAAGCGAGTGAACTGTTATAGCAGCCGTCTAATTCATGATTATGGAAAACTCAGTTGCCAATGACTCGCCAGTTATGGACATTGATCAGTAGAAAAACAGGATTTAAGATTTGTGCAGTTGGTCTATTGATCATCTAATGTCTTGTTTTGACCAGTTCAGGACTTAAAATTTTAAAAACTCAGTTCGCCGTTGGTAGAATTCAAGCATTGGAATCCTTATACGCCACACGGTTCAATTAATTACCAGTATTTGAGTACCAAAGTCGGCTTCAACAAGCAGTAGAACATGACAACGTTGATGAGCTACATGGGTTAATAAAGGATGAGCCAAATCTTGCATCTAAGGGCCCCTTCCCAGATACTCCTCTACAGGTCACCATGGCCACCGGGAAAACCCAAGTGGCCATGGAGATGGCCATCTTGAAGCCGTGGTTCCCTCGGAAGGTGAATCGAGAGGGTTACAGACCCGTGCAATTGGCTTTGCAAAACAACCATTATCGCCCCGTGAGGGCACCGAGACCCTCGATATCTGAGTCCACGAACGACACGGTTCCACCCCTTTTCACTAAGTCGCCGAGAGAACTAGAGACATTGAGCTAGAGCTCCTGACCGAGAACTTATCCGCTTGCGGATCGTCCATCGAAAACTTGACAGGCCAATGCAACACATTGCCATTAAGAGCCACAGCCTCCAAGCATTCAAGGTGCTGTTGGATGGCTTAAGAGAGTCAATTTGACGCCAATCTTGGATCGGAAAGACAAAGATGGTAATACTGTCTTACATATTGCTGCATCTACAGGGTAGTCCGAGGCATCATTCATCGATTTCGCGGTTGTTTGTGCATCCTCGAATTGGCATAATCCAATTCCGAAACAAATGTAATGATAATGACTCCATCCCAACTTATAATGGACTTTTTTTATGCCATTCAGCTGGGTTGCGAAAATTAGGTCAGCAAGTAGCTGATTAAGATACTTGACAGTACGAGTACGTAGATTACATTTACTCTTTCTAAACCCCAAAACCCTCCGGCGAAATCCAACCCGACCGCCGACCGCCCTCGTCGCTGTCGTCGGCGATGGCGACGCCGAGATCGGCGATCAGGCGGCCGGAGCCCGAAGATCGTCCTCCCTGGCGTCCTCCCTCTCGAGCCCCATCTCGGCCTGCGAGTGGCCGTTGGCGACCACCCTCCCCGTCACCACCCTCGTCGCTGTCGCCGTCGACGATGGCAACGCCGAGATCGGCGATCAGGCGGCCGGAGCCCGAGCCTCGTCCTCCCTGGCGTCCTCCCTCGCGAGCCCCACCCAAGCCCTCGAGTAGCCGTCGCCGACCGCCCTCCTCGTCGCCCTCGGCGCCGTCGCTGACGAGGGCAACGCCGAGATCGGCGATCGAGTGGCCAGAGCCTGAACCTCGTCCTCCCTTGCGAGCCCCATCTCAACCTGCGAGTAGCCGACCACCATCCTCGTCGGCCTCCGCAGCAGCGGCAGAAAGTCTACCTGAGGATATCATCATCGAGGTATTATCGAGGCTTCCGATTAAGTCGTTGATGCGATTGAAATGCGTGTGTAGACGATGGCGGTCTCTAATTTCCGACCCAGGCTTCGCCAAGTGGCATTTGCAAAGCCGAAAGGCAGGGGATACAATCTCCAGCCAGAGAATCCTCAAGACTTTCCCTATCCGTAGACTATGAAGTGTTGGACGACGATCGCGCGGGGATAAAGTTTCGTCCTTCGAGAATTGACGATGGTACATGGGAACCCATCATCGTGGGGACCTGCGATGGTTTGGTATGTTTAGATGTCATAGGCGGATTTATACAGTATAACCCGACCACCGAGGAGTTTAGGAAAATTCCCATTTCCGATATTTTTGTAGGAGGGGAGTTCTTTGGATTCGGATACGACCCTTCCGATGACTATAAAGTGGTAGTTGGTGAGGTAGTTGGTGAGGGTGCATCTGATGACTGTAAAGGGTTAGTCAGTGAGGGTTCTAAATTATGTGAGGTGGGGATATTTTCGCTCAAGTCCGGTTATTGGAGAAGGATACAAGTGCAACAAGAAAGCCCCCTTGATGGTGATCACAAAGGAGTTTATTGGAAGGGGGCCTTACACTGGTGTGGGATTGACGAGGGGAGAAAGATTATTTCGTTTGATTTGTCGGAAGAGATATTCCACCAGGTGCTTTCGGTCCCTGAATGGAATGGGGACATAATTTACCAAGGACTCAATATTCACGGGGCTAATCTGTTAATGTACACCTCGAATGACTACTGGTTCATGGCATGGATAACGAATGAGCATGGGGGAAAAGGTACATGGACAAAATTGTTCAGCTTTTCGGCTGAAGGTATACCTGGTAGTTATTTGCTGATCCCCATCGTGTACACAAGGAGGGGAAAAATCATTTTTGAGGTCGATTTCTTTGACGATATTCTGTTCAATCCAGAGGATAACACTTACAAGGAATCTCCCATCAGGAGGGCCAAACTTGCTATCTATGTGGAAACTCTTGTTTCACCCTATCTCGGCTGCGAGCCATCAAGAATCTAGAGCTTCTATGAGTGTGGAGTTGACTGTTTTTGTTGGAGTTTCCTTTTTTGGGGCGATCTGGCTATCTTGAGTTGTTGAATGATCTTGTTGAATTTGAAGAAGAAGAAGAAAGATATTGTCTGAGACTATTACGAGATTCAGTCATTCATTGGTAGCTTCAACATTTGTGCTTTCAGTGCTCTGTCCTCTCCAAATATTTGGTTAGATCTCTGCTCAATGAATGGTCATTCAATCATCTTTGTTTTGCTAGAATCATCACTTCACTAGCTGACAGTGCAATCTGATTTAGTGTAATTTCACCAACCATTTACTGGGTCTCGTTATGTAGTTGACATTCAATTATAATTGTTAGTTTTATTATTAGATAATTAGCAAGTTGGGTTTATTTTAGGAAAGGGTATTTAGGTCTTTGTATCAAGGCTTAACCCTAAGCCTATATATACTTGGTTTATCTCAATAATAAAGTAGATCTCTTTTACCAGATTACATGGTATCAGAGCCACAGTAAAACCCTAATCCTAATCCTAAATTAAGCCCTAACCCTAGCCTACTGTTCACGGCCAGCGAAGAACCCACACGTCTCGCGCGTCTTAGCTCGCGCGCCTCAGCGCAACCTCGCACGCTCCTCGGCGCGACCTCGCGCCCCCCCGCGCGCGACTCGGCGCGCCTCCAGAGCGCAACTCAGCGCCTCTTCCAGTGATGTGATTCGCAGAGAGAGGCAACAGATGTGAAGAAATTTTTGGTCATGTTCCTGTTGCTTCTCTACTGATCTGTCTTGGTTATGGGATTTTTTGCTCGTGTTTCTCTGCTGTCTTGCACTGTCTGATGTGAAGACATTGTTTTTAATTAAGGTGTAGTGGTGGTTGATGTGGTGAGCAGATCTGGTTGATGTGGTAGTGGAAGTTGGTGTGGTGACTTGTAGTGTGATTGATAGTTGCTGTTGGTGGTGTTCACATTTTTTTTTTAGTGGATTTGGTGACAATCTGATAGATTACAGTATTCTCTTTTTAATTGGTGGATATGTCTACTGATTCGGTAACTTCGGATGTTCGTTCAGGGGTGACTACCCCGACTATTGCTACTGGTTCCTTTGGTATGAGTGGTTTACACACCACATTAGTAAAGTTGGATGGCACGAATTACCCGAGTTGGTCAATGGCCCTTTCTACTTTTATTTATGCTAATCGCCAATCTAGGTGGCTCCATGAACCACCACCTGAGGATTCAGCTAATTTAGAAGAATGGAGGGTCACTGACGCTGCGTTGCGTACTCTGCTGTGGGGAAGTATGACTGATTCTATTCGTCCTCTTTTTATGGATTGTATGACAGCTCGTGAGGTGTGGTCCAAATGCACTTTACTTTATTCTGGACAGAATAATATGAGTCGAGTATGTGATGTGGGAGGCATTATTTGAGGCTAAAATTGGTCCTTCCGGATTGGCAGAATACTATGCTCGTTTTACTTCTTTGTCTCAATGACTCCGGTCTCATCTTCCACCAGCCACAACAGTTACTCGGATGCAACAGAGAAGCGGACATGCTGGTGGTCCTCTTTCTTCGAGGTCTTGGTCCAGATCACGGTGCCCTAAGACAGATTACTTCTCTCGGGCACCCTTCCTTCCATAGAGGAAGTATATTCTCGAGCTGCTCGGTACACTCCTGATTCGAAAGCTTCAACTATGTCAGATAATAGTGCTATGGTGGCTCGTGGTAATCAAGGAGTTCGTGGTCGTGGCAATTGGAGTACAAGTAACTTTAATCATGGTCGTGGCCGCACTATTCCGGGTCGAGGTGTTCCTCGAGGTGGTAGTACTGCTAGTGCTAGAGGACGTCGTGGAGGTCGTTTTTGTACTCATTGTCAGTTGGCTGGACACACTATTAACTATTGTTATGATCTCCATCCTGAGTTGCGGGGTTTACAGGCTTCCATTGATATTGAGCCTCGGTCTTCTTCATCTGGATCAGCTTCCGAACAAAGTACTGTGCAGTTGACTCGTGCAGAATATGATGAGCTAATTAGAGCGCGACAACCTGGTGGTTCTTCAGCTCCTGTTGCTACTTTGGCACAACATAATGATGGTACTTGTCTCTTAGCCACTACAGATACACTTAGTCCTTGGATTATTGATTCAGGTGCCACTCATCATATGACTGGTGATTCGCGTCTTCTTACTTCATCTTCTTCTACTCCTTCCACTTCAGTCACCTTAGCAGATGGTACAAAATCTCAAGTAGCTGGTACAGGTTGTGTGTCATTGAATTCCTCCATATCTTTGCTTTTTGTTTACCATATTCCTCGATTCCCTTATAGTTTGTTATCTGTCAGTTCCATTACTCGTGATCTTGATTGCAATATCACCTTTTCTCCATCTTCATGTGTCATCCAGGATCGGAAGACTGGACGCCGGATAGGTGGTGGGCGTGAGGCTGGTGGATTGTATCTTCTAGACCCCGTGATTGTTGCTGCTACTGCTACTATTCAGAAGAAGGCTGTGGATGACTCTTATCGGTTGCATTGTCGTCTGGGTCATCCGTCAACAGATACACTTTGTCATTTTCCTTTTGTGTCTAGATCGAGTCTTAAGTTTGATTGTGAAACGTGTCAGTTGGGAAAGCATCATCGTGTGTCTTTTCCACCCCGTGTTTTGAGTCGTGCTTCTCAACCATTTGAGTTAGTCCATTCTGATGTTTGGGGTCCTAGTCGAGAGTCTTCATTTGGTTTTCGTTATTTTGTCACTTTCATTGATGATTGTACTCGTACCACTTGGTTATATTTAATAAAAGATCGTACTGAGGTATTTCACTCCTTTCGTCAATTTTACAATGAAGTTACTACTCAGTATGGATATCCTGTTAAATGCTTACGTACAGATAATGCTCGTGAGTATTTTTCTTCTTCCACCTTTCTTCCTTTCCTTGAATCTCGTGGTATTTTACATCAGAGTTCTTGCGCTCACACTCCACAACAAAATGGAGTTGCTGAACGTAAGAATCGTCATTTACTCGATGTTGCCCGGTGTCTTCTTCTTCATACACATGTACCTAAATCTTACTGGAGCTATGCTATTCGTACAGCATGTCATCTTATTAATCGTCTTCCATCTTCTGTGTTAAAGGGAGCTGTTCCTTTTACTCTTCTTCATCCTAATCAACCTTTATGGTCTATTCGTCCTCGTATTTTTGGTTGTGTCTCGTTTTGTCCATCGCTTGTCTCCCCGGCCTAGACAAATTATCTCCCGTGCTGAAAAATGTGTCTTCGTTGGTTACTCTCGTACCCAAAAGGGTTATGTTTGTTATAATCCTACTTCTCGTCGAGAGTACGTCTCTGCTGATGTTACCTTCTTCGAGGATCGGACATTTTTTGGTAATGTTTCTTGTCCTGCACCGTCTTCCTCACCTTCTCAAACATTGTTAGTTCCCCTACCTATATCTCCAGCAGAATCACCATATGTCTCTTCTACCGTTGTTCCATCAAATCCAAGTTCATCTCACCCACTACAGTCTATACACGTGGTCCTCGCCGTGCTTGGAATCATGGACTCTCCATCAGCAGACGCCTCACCACTATCTCCGGCCCCGGCTTCTGATCCTCTTCCATCACCTCCAGTTGACTCTCCTGTTGCACACCGTACTCGATCTCGGTATCCTCTTGCTCATTTTGTGTCTTATCATAATTTATCTCCTCAAATGTCATCATTTGTGTCGTCTCTCGCATCTGTGTCTGTGCCCAATAGTGTGCAGGAAGCTTTAGCTCATCCAGGTTGGGCTCGTGCTATGGAGGAAGAAATGGCTGCACTACAACACAACAAGACTTGGGAACTTGTCTCTTTACCTCCTGACAAGCAATTGGTAGGTTGTCGGTGGGTATTTGTTGTTAAATATCATCCTGATGGTTCTGTTGAGCGCTTAAAGGCGCGTCTTGTTGCGAAGGGCTATACTCAAAATTATGGCATTGACTATGACGAGACTTTTTCTCCAGTGGCTAAAATTCCTTCTGTTCGTGTCATTATTTCTTTGGCTGCTCGTTTTAAGTGGACTCTTCATCAGCTTGATGTTAAAAATGCGTTCCTTCATGGGGATCTTCAAGAAGAGGTCTATATGGAGCAACCACCCGGGTTTGTTGCTCAGGGGGAGAAGGTATGCCGATTGCGTAAAGCTCTATATGGACTAAAGCAGTCTCCTCGTGCTTGGTTCGGTCGTTTTAGTGATGCTGTTACCAGTTTTGGTATGCATCGATGCAATGTGGATCATTCCGTATTTAGTATGTCATCTTTGAAGGGGTATGTTATTCTGGTTGTTTATGTTGATGATATCATTGTTACTGGGAGTGATGTTGAAGGCATAAAACGACTCAAGCAGTTTCTACAAAAGGAGTTTAATACTAAAGACTTAGGTCTACTTCGATATTTTCTCGGTATCGAAGTTGCATATACTGGTGATAGTATTGCTCTTTCTCAGAGAAAGTACGCCATTGATATTCTTAAGGAGGTGGGCTTGCACGATGCTAAGCCTGGTGATACACCTATGGACCCTGGGGTGAAGCTTGATAACGAACACGGGGAGCTTCTTCATGATCCAGAAAAATATCGTCGGTTGGTAGGCAAGTTGAATTATCTTACCATTACTCGTCCAGATATCTCATTTGCTATTAGTGTGGTGAGTCAGTTCATGAGCTCTCCTCGTACTACTCACTGGCAAGCTGTATTACATATTATACGATATTTGAAGGGAGCCCCAGGTCAAGGGCTTGTATTCCATAATCGGGGTCATCTTAATGTAGCTGGTTATTCTGAGCCAGACTCTTTGGAGGTGACAGGATACTCTGATGCAGATTGGGCTGGTTGTCCTGTAGATCGCCGGTCTATATCAGGGTACTGTGTATTCCTTGGAGGTAATCTTGTGTCGTGGAAGAGTAAGAAACAATCAGTTGTTTCTCGATCTAGTGCAGAAGCAGAATATCGTGCTATGGCTAACGTTACAAGTGAGCTTCAGTGGATTCGTATGTTGTTGATTGAGATTGGATTACATATGGCAGGATCGTCTACTCTCCATTGTGACAATCAATCTGCCATTCATATTGCTAGTAATCCAGTGTTTCATGAGCGAACTAAGCATATAGAGATTGATTGTCACTTTGTTCGGGAAAAGGTGAATTGTGGTGATATACAGCTGGTACATACACGGTCTGAGGAGCAATTAGCAGACATTTTCACGAAACCTCTACGGCGTGGACGAGTTTCATATATTTGCAGCAAGTTAGGTCTTTTTGATATGTATGCCCCAACTTGAGGGGGAGTGTTAGTTTTATTATTAGATAATTAGCAAGTTGGGTTTATTTTAGGAAAGGGTATTTAGGTCTTTGTATCAAGGCTTAACCCTAAGCCTATATATACTTGGTTTATCTCAATAATAAAGTAGATCTCTTTTACCAAATTACAATAATTATGTGAATGTTAAAGCTTATGCTGTTTTTTTTTTCTCTTATCGAGAACAGGATCCCCAAAATTCTGGTCTTAGTCGTGGATTTGCTTTCATTTTGCACTACAATAACATATGTGCTGACTATTCAAGGCAAAATAATGGCAAGTTCTAATTTCAAGCTGGATGGCACTATCCCTACTGTCACATGGGCTGATCCAAAGAGTGCAACTCATCACTCTGCTGCATCTCAGGCATCTGTAAGTGAAACTATGCTACTAAATAAATTTTTTTTAGGGGCACACTTCGGCAGTGTCTTTCCAAACTTTGTAAAGAGAATTTAACTCAACGGGCTAGATGACACATAGAGGAGATCAGATTTGCCCAGAAATGAGAGTCTGAGATTCTGCAATTTTTTCACCTAAAAAGGTGACTGAAGCAAAGACACAATTTTTCTGATTCTTCACATAAGCAATGGACCTGACTTGAGGTTGAGGGTGAATTATAAAGCTAACTTTCTGAAAGGTGGATTCTGAGGTTTCTGCAATTTTCTATGTCTTTATTGGTTTAACCATTTGAAAGAAGAACCTCAAGGGCTTTTTTTCCTTTTTAGTTTTGTGTAACATGTCAAGTACTTGCTGTGAATGAGCCTAGCCTACATGTGCATTGTCACTCAGCTGCTTTCTTTTATCTCCATTACTCTCTTTTCTAGAAGAAAGAAAAAGAAGAAAACTTGGCCTAGCCAAGATTTTAGAAGATCATTGGTAATAGAGACAATCCCAAGAGATATAATTGTACAATAGGACCACTAGCACACAACACACGGTTGGAAGTGGGGGCGATTCTTACTTACTTTTTCAAGGGATTGAAGGAAATGTCTGTGTCCTGACAGAACTTTGAGCAACATGTATATCATGCAATTGCAGGTCTCACACTCATCAACCATGTCATGTACTGCTAGTTTCATATAGCAAAAAGTACATAAAATAATTGTTAAGAAAGAAAGTCTCAGTTAAGCGAAGCCATCCCTTCTGATGTCTGAATCCATTATCAAGATTCTGCAGAAAGAAATTTAAAGGGTGATAGTTATAAGGTACATTAGTGGCTTTTGTTGTTTGCATCTGCATTAAATATAAGTTGCTAGAAATTGCAAAATTAGTTGCTCAGCATTGTCAAATTAAACTTCTATTATGACTGGCCCAAAAAAAATTGCGTTATTAGTGCGTCATAGATCATAGAAGAAGCGAAGCAGCCAGAGATTTTGGATTTTGGGTCAGGTGCTCAATATTTCTCAATTTTTGGAAAGAAATTCTATATATCAAGATTTAGCAACGTTAGCACGAGATAGCTACAATACATCTGCTTCACTAATTCGAATATTTACCGGTGATACACACAGATTTTGGTTAAAAAGAAGGAAGCAAATGCCAAATTATGCTGCCAAATCTTGATAGTGTGGTTAAAACCTGAATTAATAGGTTTTTCTTTCAAGCAAGACATGTTATTAAAGAAGGATTTAAATCTGATTCCCATTTTTAGCCTGCATACGTAAGAGGAAAACTGGGCAAGTTTATATTCACGAAATAAATTATTTATCAGCTTGTTTAAATATTATCTTAGATTTTTCATAAAATTTATTAGCATAGGCTCTTTGGGAACCAAACTCCAATGCAAATTACGCTAAAAAAAGTTGAAGCATCATTACATTGAATTACGACATATTTCCCGAGATTAAAACATTTTAGACATTTTTCAGAAAATAAGGAAACTAAAATCTGATGCTGCAAAACTAATTAAAACATGACCTGTTACACATAACTTCCAAAATAATAAAATTACGCTCCATCAATCTTCCTCTTTAAATTTCTCGAAAGCAGTACTGCCTTCTCTTGGTGTCAGATTCTATTGTTTCCAAAATCAGATTTCCCATAACTCCACAGTAATTGAGGTGCCATTTTTGTTCATGAGTAGAAGGTTGGTCCATGCTGATGCTGTAATGTATTACTTCCTTATAGTGTTTATGGAATGAACGATAAATGATGCAATAAAGGTGGTAATAGCTATTCAGTCCATACACGTAAGTGCCGACCTCATCTTTTTCAAAACCAGAAGTCTCACCATTTTAAGTGTTTTTTTGCTACAACTGTCAGAATTTGGCAATAAGGGTAGAAAATCCCAAGATTTTACTTAAATGGATTCTGATTTCTCATCGTCATACTTTAACAGACCAGTTGCTTTATTAAAGATTTTTGTCACTTACCATAAGCAACAGAGACATATCTGCATGACTTTAGGCAGAGTGTTTTCCTAAGAGTTGGAGCATATTTCATTTGTCGGTGATTCTTTGGAAAAAGTCTGTGGGGTTCATGTCTATGAAGAATTTTACCTATAAATGAGCGATTTCTGATGGAAGAATTAATGAAAAGGTGAAGCTGCTTGGTTTTCTGCTCTATTCTTTGTTTTCTTGTTCTCCTCCTTTCTGAGTTCCCTCGATCAAATTTGAACTGCATTACCCTTTTTCTGAATAAGAATTTGTAATCTTGCCTTCTCTTTCTCCTCCTTTTTCTTTTTTAATTTGTTCCTCAATGGTTCATTAGCAGATAGTTTTTGGGTTTAGGTGTTTCTCTTCCATTTTTTGGTTCAATTATCTTTGCTATCCCTTTTCTGCCATTTGCTTTTCGGTTTTTACCTGATCGACCTCAGTCTCTGTTGATGTCTATCTTTAAACGTTGAATTAGAAATTGCTGTTGATCCTCAATTTGTATTTAGATTTGTGGATCAGTTTCTTCATTGGAATCTGCCGGTAGGGGTGTGCAAAAGAACCGGGACCCGCCCGGAACCGCCCGGAACCGGACCGGAACCGGTGGTTCCCAAGGGAACCGGTCCGGTTCCCGGTTCCAATTTTTTGGAACCGGTACTGTTTGGGTTCCCGGTTCCCGGTGTGGAACCGCCCACCCGGACCGGACCGGTAATATAATAATAATATATTTTATTTTTTTAATTTTTAATTAAAAAAATCTGACCAAAAAAAATTTAAAAAAAGAAGAAAATTTGTTATCATGTCTGAAGCTCTTGTGTAGTTGGGATACCTTGGTCATTTTTCCCAATAATTAATGGGTACCCACTTGATTTATGGATGATGTGATTAATATAATCGATCATAGTGTAGGAATTGTATGAAAAGTTATGTTCTTTTCCTTTTGTTCTGTTGATCCGATGTTGGTCCACAGATTTTTTTTTTTTTTATTTGTCTAGGAAAACTTGTTGAGACCGGTTCCATGGACCCGCCCAAGAACCGGACCGGACCGGCGGTCCGGTTCTCGGGCGGGTCCATGGAACCGACGGGCGGTTCTCGGTTCCAATTTTTGGAACCGGTCCTGTAGCGGGCGGTCCACGGTTCCGGGGTGGGAACCGCCCACCCGGACCATGCACACCCCTATCTGCCGGTACTGATTGAAATTTGTGATTCAACTAATTGATTCATTGCCTTTATGAGAAAGAGAATTTGGGCATCTCAAATCATCCTTTTTTGATCTTTTTTTTCTTTTTTCTTGGGCTTGAATAGCATACAGAATCATGTGATTGCTTTGCTTTTGACAGCCTCCTTCTTACCTTTGTGCGGGAAGCTCCTGTTTGTTGTTGATCCATTCTTAGTTACACTTTGCTGGGAAGCTCTTCTGAAGTTTCTCGATTGATCATCTTAAAATGGATAGACCATAGTTGTCTGAATTCCTGGTAGTTCGAAGCGCATTTGCTGAAAGGTGAGGCTATTGAGACTCAGAATCTGGTCATGAGCCCTGGAATTTGGATAAAAACAAAAAGGAACCACAAAGATGAAGTTTATGAAACTTGGGACAAGGCCAGACACATTTTACACGGAAGAAGCAACAAGTTACAGATAGTGAACAAAGATGGAGACCCTTTTTTTGCATATACTGATGAAAGTTGTGATTGACATCTTAGTTTGGACAAACATTTGCAGAACTGTGACTTAAGATACACCGACGGACCTAATTTTACGAATCAACAACATCAATTATCTTCTCCATAAGGTACAGGTTCAGAAAGCCCTACTCAACATAAATATTAGGACAACTCAATGCTGCTGATATTAGTTTTGAATTATGGAGCGGAAATAAATCTACGTGTGCGTAAATCACATAGCAGATGATGAAACTTTTTAGAATTCATGAACACAATCTCATCTTCAGATAGAAAAAGGAATGCATTGAAAACTCATGAGTGTACATAACTTTTTATGTTACTTGAATTGTTTTCGTTTTTTCTGCTCAGTTAACACAGAGCTTTTAGTTGCAGTTTGCTCTGCTACCAAAATGCGGTCTCTTACAACAGCTTTGCCCAACGGATGATGGTGAAATCACCATAGATCACCACGACATTCCTGGAGGTGAAGAGGCTTTTGAGTTGTGTGCTAAATATTGCTACGGAATTACCATCAACTTCAGCGCGTATAACTTTCTACCTGTATTTTGCGCTGCCAAGTTCCTCCGGATGACCGAAGCGGTGGAAAAAGGAAATTTTGTGCTGAAGCTCGAGGCTTTCTTCCATCTGTGCACCCTCGAGGGCTGGAAGGACTCCATCATCACGCTTCAGACTACAATCAAATTACCTGAATGGTCTGAATCTCTTGGAATTGCTAAGAGGTGCATGGACTCAATTGTGGAGAAAATTCTCACTCCTTCACCAAAGGTTAAGGCATTTCTTGTTAACCTACTTTCGCTTCATTTATACAAATTTTCAGCGGAAAGAATATAACAAAAGTTGTAACATATACGCAGGTCACATGGTCTTATACTTATACGAGACCAGGATATGACAAGAAACATCGCCAATCCGTACCTCGTGACTGGTGGACAGAAGATATTTCTGATCTAGACATAGACCTGTTCCGATATATTATCGTTGCAGTACGATCGACCAATATGTTTCCTTCACAGCTTATTGGTGAAGCTTTGCATGTCTATGCCTCTCGCTGGCTACCAGACACGATGAGGACTAGGACTATCGGAAGTGCTGCATCACAACCAGAAGAAATCACAGTGAAGAAACGGCGAATCCTAGAGGTTATTGTGAGCATGATCCCAGCGGAGCGGGGTTCTCTTTCAATTAATTTCCTGCTAAGGCTTCTGAGTCTTGCAAACTATCTAGGATCATCTCCATTAACTAAAACTGAACTCATCCGGAGGTCCAGTCAACAGTTGGAAGAGGCGGCGGTGAGCGATCTGCTGTTTCCTTCTTATTCCACATCAGACCAACACTTATACGATGTGGAATTGGTACGGTCAGTGTTGGAAAGTTTTTGGGTACTGTGGAGAAGACAAGCTCCTGGACCTTCAGAGAAGGGAGAGTCTATGAGATCAGTTAGGAAGGTCGGGAAGCTCATTGATTCTTATCTTCAAGTGATATCCAAGGATGTCAACATGCCTGTGTCGAAAGTAGTATCTCTTGCCGAATGCTTGCCAGATATTGCCAGGCCACTGCATGATGACTTCTACAAAGCTATTAACATCTACCTGAAGGTAATATCTTTGAAGCATTGCACATAGATAGAAACATTGGAGAAATAGTGTAGATGTTCTTATCTTGACTATCAAGGTGCTCGTGTGTTTGTTGGATGGCTTAACAATTGGCTTCATGCTTCTTCATGTGCTAGCAAGAGCATCCTGATTTGTCCAAAGCCGACAAGAAGTTCCCCTGTCGAATTTTAGATTGCCAGAAGCTGTCTCTGGAGGTACGGGCGCATGCCGTGAAGAACGAGCGCCTGCCCTTGCGGACCGTGGTTCAAGCCCTCTTCTTCAACCAAGAGAAAACCGCGAGGGGAGCAACAACACCTCATAATAGCTTGGCTTCATATGACGCCACAACTTGGGGAAAGGAGACACTCGCTGCAAGAGAAGATCAAGGCAAGGAAAAGCTAAGCCCGGAAGTTCGATTTCCGAGAGCAGATGGCCCGACAATATTCGTAGCCGAAATCAGCACAACAGATCATCCTAGGAGAATGCAACCGGACATGAATCTACCGCGAGAATTGGAGAGGAAGTTGGTGATGAGGGAGACAGAGGAAGGAGTAGAGTCATCAGAGAAGGCAAAGGATGTTGCCGAAGAGGAAAGATCGCAAAGAAGCATGTCGGACCCCCATAAGATCAGGAAAAGAACTGGCAGATCGGATCGTGGCCATAATAAAGGGCGAGAGAGATAGCGAATTGGCTGATGGTCGTATATATCAGCAAGAAGCATTGTAATACACTTAAGGAGGATCTGTAACTTCTCCTATGCCCATCAATTAGTTTGGTTCTGAGTCATCATTTACAATGTAATCTACAATTTGTACGTTCGGCTCGCGCACCGTCCCTTCATTCCTTCAGTCTACCAAATCCGATACACCCATTTCAAGATTCGACGTGATCGTGCCGTGAGTCCCGGTTGGTTTCTTGGGTTGGTAGTTGCAGAGGCTGGTGATGGCGGAGAAGGGAGGAAATGGGTCTTCAGTGCCCAGTCAGGCGGTCAAGTACTCGCTCAAATCTGCAACATCCAACAGAGGTAAAAGTACTGTGACCCATTTCACTTCCTTCTGATTCTCTCATTTGTAGCAATCAGCCTGTTGCTGTTCTTGGTTTATGTTAAGAATTCCATGGTTGTGTGTCTTTGACATGTAGCATCTGCGAAAGGCAAGGACGATAGCTCTGGGAAACCCAAGAAGGCGAGGAAGGTTCAGTTTGTTTCCGAAGGTTTGCATCTTTTTATTTCTTTTAGCTTTCGGGTTTAATTCCTTGTTACTTGTAAGTGGTTGGAGATGTGGCTTCTGTGACTTTCCATGATTTGCTCCATTTTCTTGCAATATGATGTTTCCTTGTGGTGCTATTTGCGTAGGTCTGGGGGATGGAATTTTCGGCTTCTCATCCGGTGGCAAAGTGGACAGTTTGTTGAATAAATGTCCGGTTCCGAGTCATCATTTTCGGGCTATTTCGGTGGATTTATTGCTTGGCAGTTCCATGTGGTTTCTGTTGTTTGCAATGTGTTATGTGGTACTCACTGCGTGCTGATTATTTTGTCCTGGCAATCTGTGTATTCTCTTAGTGAATTTGGGCAAAGGAGGGAAAGGAGATAAGACTGGCAAGGCTGCAAAAAGTTCCGCCCCCAAAGAACTGCTTCCTCTAGAGCTCAGATTTGAGCACGGTACGTTTTTGGCCACGCCACGTCCTTTTTTTAGTGGTGCAGATTGAATTCTTAGTTATGGGTTACTACAACCTCTGACTGGGGGGTTTAACTTCACGCGTGGAGCTTCACTTGAATTCGGTTGTTTTAGCTATGAAAATCCACAATGAAATGAGATCAATAATGGTCCTAAATTTTTTTTTATATGAAATATTTGGGTTCAAGCAAGACGGGCTTGGTAAAAAGGCATTCTAGTTAATACGAATGGAGAGACAGATGCTTTTCAAATTACTTATACCTCTATGAGTTAATGAATGTACCCAATCCTTGGCTCATGATTGTAAGCTTACATCCGCATGTCGGTAACCTGTATGATTGTTCCGTTTCTGACTTACTAGAGTCTGATTGGACTTCAGCAAATTCATTTTAGACTGTGGAGTCGCGGTTTTTCCTCTTCTGGCCAAAGAGCAGAGTTGTATTGGGTTCTTCAGTCAATTGTGCAAATTGGCAATGATGCTACATGTGAATAATACTTTACCTTTTCGTCAATTTTTAGGTTTAGTTTAGACTAGTTACCATGTTTGGTATGCTCCCTGATCTTGTCAATTATTGAATTTGTAGAACTCCCAAAACATGCCAAATGTCTGATGGACTGTGAAGCTACTGAAATCTTGCAAGGAATCCAGGAGCAAATGGTCATATTGTCTGAGGATCCAACAATCAAAATTCCTGTGTAAGGAGTACATTCTTATGAGTATTCTTTTGATCCTCCTATTTCAACATACCTGAGTTAACTGCCGTTTCAGATCCTTTGACTGTGGATTGCAGTATGCCAAAAATGGAATTCATTATGCAGATCGAGCATCAGTTAGAAGAGCTCTAGAGTATCCTTGTTTTTTAAGTTTCTTTTGAGTGCTTTAATTATGTGATTACTATTTCTCCTAATGAGGTCACATGCTATGGATAAAATGTTGTTAACCATTAACTCAACTTGAAGGCCTCTTACACAATATGGTGTCACTGAAGGCGAGGTACTAATCTCAACTTTTTGGGTGCCTTTTCTTAAGACACAGTGCCATTAATCTCAGATTTGGTGCAGATATGTGTCATTGGGAATGTCTGTCCAGAAACGCCGGATGAAGTTTTTGCTCTTGTTCCATCCTTGAAGGTACTCTATGAACTTGCTTTAAGATCTGTAGCTCGCCATGGACAATTTCCGATGTGGCTGGTAAGCTGCATTTGTAGAGACAACTTGAGCACCTCTGTTTGAAGCTGTTTTCATCTTCTGAAAGGCTTTTCTTTTGTATGTTCCATTAGTGGAATATTTGTGCCGGATAATTGTGAGAATCAAGCATGGCAGGACATGGTAATATCATTTTGAAATGAAGAATTGAATGCAAGTTCCAAGTTTTGAGTCAACATTTCATGTTGTGGAATCATAGGGTTCTTTTCACGAGGGAGCTTTTGATTTGGAGTCACCAGTTAAAAGAACTTTAGATGTTGTCCAACTTGAGTTATTGAAGTTTCGGCTTTTTGTTTACAATTCATGTAGGGGTAACATGTGTATAAATATTCCTGCATGCTAAAAACTAGAGACATCGTAAAAGTCTCTGTATATGTCATTCTATCTCCTTATGGCCATGTTTGCCATTCGGCTTTGCAAGCCATTTTTGTCAACCCATTGATTCCTTATTTAAGTGTTTAGAAAAGGAAACTCGTCTAGACAACTATACTATTTGGAACCGATTCTGGTTGTATTATCCTTCTAGCTGCCTCCTTGTCATCATTACTGCTACCTTGTCTTTAGATAAATTTTGACCCCAAGTTTTGTGCAGGCTAAGAAAAGCAAGCTCGCTGAGCCTCTCAAAGATGTTCTGGCTGAACTAGTTAAGCTCAAAAAGGCAACATGACAGCCCAGCAGAGATCTGCAGTAAGATACTGCAGTTGCTGATTGACTGACATGGCTTCTTCTCCGTTCTTGCTTTTCCTTGATGCTGATTACCGCCTGGTCTTTAATGTTGATTGCAGGTTCTCTTGTTTATAATCTTTACTGTATTTGCTGCTCTCGGACTCAGGGTAGAGTAGTTCGGTGGGTTAGGTTGTGTGTATAGCTTCCCCTAGCAGAACATGAAGCAGCATCCTCTGGACTTTCCTGCATCATTTTGTCACTTGTCGGATTCAGTAATTTACTTGAATTCAGAGATGTAAGGTTTATCCTTGAGGAAAGTGTTACTGATATTTTTAAAGTGCACTGTGCATATGTGTTGACTCCCTGAGCACGATAGTGTCTTTTTATAATATGCATAACGATCATCTCATGTACTCACCTCGTCTTCTCGTTGTTTTGAGCCAATGAAGTTGGTGCCATGAGCAATTCATTCACCGTACCCGAACCGTCATCTCGATGGAAGAGTTCACTAAGTGAGGTTTTCATGCAGTTCATTTCCAATCTTTAGCGCTCTCTCTGTTTCTCGAGCTGAACATAAAAAGTCCATCCTTTCATTGTCATTTTCCAATCATGGGTCTTTTATGACTAAAGGTCGAGTTTAATAGTCATAGCATATGAGATATTTAAATTTAAATGTACACCATTCCCATAATTAGCTAGTTGCTATGTTATCCAATTTCGCATTACGGCTTTATTTATGTTTTTCTAAATCACTATGTAGTTATAATTCACAGAGAGTATTCCTGAAACTTTTGGGTTAAAAGCTTTTGAGATTAGAAGCGAGTGAACTGTTATAGCAGCCGTCTGATTCCTGATTATAGAAGACTCAATTGCCAATGACTCACCAGTTATGGACATTGATAACTAGACAAACAGAATCTTAGATTCGCGCAGTTTGTCTATTGATCATTTAATGTCTTGTTTTAGCCAGTTGAGGACTTAAAATTTAAAAAACTCAGTTTGCCGTCAGTAGAATTCAAGTATTGGAATTCTTATACTTCACACAATTTAAGTAATTACAGTAATTGAGAATCAGGCCGGCTTCAAGAAGCAATGGAACATGATATTATTGATGAGTTACATGGGGTAATAAAGGATGAGCCATATCGTGAATCTAAGGGCCCCTTCCCAGATACTCCTGCACACGTCGCCGTGCCCACTGGGGGAAACGCAAGTGACCATGGAGATGGCCATCTTGAAGCCGTGGTTCTCTCGGAAGTTGAATCGAGAGAGTCATAGCTCCGTGGGGCTTTGCAAAACAACCTTCAAAAAAGGAAAATTTAAAAAAAAGTGACAATATGAGTATGTAGATTATCTTTAATTATCTTCGTTTAATTTAATGCATATACATGGGCCCGTTTCAAAACCCAATCAAGCGTTGGAAATTAAAAATTTAGCACTAAATGAGATTAAATTTGCATGATAATCATAATTAATATTTGCCTTAAAAGACTCGATTCAGTCAAAACATTCGCTTAATTTAATTATCAGTACTATGGATAATAACTCGAATCTTCCGAATTACGAAACCTGTCAAATCGATATTTAAAAAGAAATTAATGATATTTGGTGATTTACTTTAATTGTTATTGGTTTATTTCTATTTTCAGCCTCTAAATATCAACACTTACGCTTATTTTTCAGTTTTATTAAAACTATGAGCATGCTTCTACTCTGAGTTCATTTTAGATGGCCTAAAAAAAAATTGGTGGAGGATGTGGAGGATAAGGAAGCAAAACATGATATTGATGTAGAGATCACCTTGTTTATAGTTTATTAAGTGAATAGTAAAGGTATGATCAAAATTGTTCCCTTCCAACCCCTATAAAACTTAATTTTTATTGAGCTCTAAATCTGTCCAAGTTGGATGGTTTTGGATGCTTAATTTTGTTTTTCCCTATTTATCAGCAGCATCTCTTTCCTTTTTCTGATATCAATCCATTTGAACAGATTGTAAGAGATAGAAGCTAGTGAAATGGAAGCTAACAAGGACAATCCAACACCACAATAAAACAACCAATTTAGGTCGGGAGTCTTAATGAACTAGATCGTAGAGAGAAAGTTTAGAGAAAGAAGTTTTGGGAGAGAATGCTTTATATTGCTTCAATTGGTGAATGATTTTAGGGGGAGAACACTCCTATTTATACAAAGACTTGATTCATTACATTTGTGATCGAATCTCGATCAAGTGGTCAATATCGCATCTTCCAATCTACCAACTACCGATACTTAATGCAAGAGAATTCTAGAACACGATACAATTACCGTATCGCCGGTCCTTTGGAACATTCTGGAAGCTCTTGAAAATTTGGACGAGTCTTCATTGATTTCACATGGTCCTTAGTGCATGGAAACCTCGAGACTGTGACATAAACCTGTCCAAGGTTGTCTTTCTCTACATAGCAAAAAAGCTCATGTACAACATGTAATTGAATTTTAAACATTTTCAATTAATGTGAATTCACTATTTACAACTCACATGGGTAATTCGTAGCTATTACTTATATAATTTATGGTGAATGAACTAAATCGCAATTATTGAAAGGATTCAAGAATTTATTACTTTGGTTGAAGTAATTCCATTTTATAAGTAAGGTTTAGTAAACTTTTCCCCTTTGTATAGTGGTCATTGCATCACCATCATAATTGAAACTTATATGGCATGAGCTCACTATGTGCACAATAGTAGAGCCTTTGACAAAGTAGTGAATGAAATTGAAGGGATACATGCTTCATTTTGTTCCTTTTGCATTTCTTCTTCCTATGTACGTGTGGGAATGGCACATCCAAGTTCTGAACCAAATCGATGCCACAAGGAGACGGGTGGGCAACTTCCTAGGATCAAAGGATCGGAAATAACTCGCAAGTACTATTTACTTTAGCTATTCTTGTCGCGTGTGCATATAATCTGTGTTTCTCGTCTTGAGGTTTACAACAAATACTCTTTTTTATTAGTTGCATGTAACGGACGCATCTATTAATTTCTGGATTCGTTAAAGATCTTTGATCTTGCAAGAAGTCGGGCTTCGAATAGCTTTTCTCCAAATTCTATCTCATATAATGACGCCGTGGAAACGAAAAGCACCAAGTCGCAGCTCACAAGTACGAACGCTCGAAGCTTACACACACAAAACAATTAGAGGGAAAATTTCTCTATTTTTTGTATTTCTAGAAAGAGGCAAATCGCACGATTCGACAAAACACAACTAATATGCATGGTTGTAACCCTTTTTTTAGAAAAACCTAGATAAACCTAACAAAAAACTAGATCCTATGGCATCTTCTAATAAAAAATATGACATCTTATCACATTTAAAAAGTCAAACTAATAAAAAAAACCAATAAATTTAGGTTTGTTATATACTAAGTGAATATTCTAAACCAACTTAATTAAAGAAGGAAATAACAAATTTCAAAACCCGAAATTTATCAAATAAAAGAGGTAAATCCAAGCTTGAGGTACCCCACCTCATAGTCCCTTTGTTAGAAAAAGAGCTCAACCTTGAGTTTTTAAAATGTCAGATTATCTTAAAAAGAATATATGCTAAAATTCTCATGGATTTTGAGCCATATCCGCAAAATCAATCAAATTTCTTGCTTTTTAGAAAATATCCCAACCAAAGTTCAAGATCGATCTATCAATTGATTCTTTAAATTCCTGGTATAAGGAAACCGATTTTGGATCAACTATTATCCTTTCCATTTTCTATTGCTTCAAATTTTCTCGCTGAAATCTCATTTGTGTCTCAAATAAGATCAACATGAGAGTCGCTTTTCTCCAAATCATCTCTCCATCTACGTTGGAACTAACAAAGGCGTTCTAGGTAAGAGGTCTGGTGTTAGGGAATTAGTACCGACTAAGTGAACTTGAAACCTATTGGAAGATTGAATAAAGGGCACTCGAACACTATTCTACTTAGAGCCTCCTCAAGAGTTGATTCGCGCTTTGTTAAGTGACAAAGTAGGGATAGTAAATTTTAGACGTTAATTTGTATTATGTTTACTTTTATTTACCAAAAAAAAAACATTAAAGAGGAACAAGTGAGGAAGAATCCACCAATTACTCACCCAGTTTATGGATATTAATCTAATTTTCTGGACAGCAATAGAAGTAAGTGCGAAAAACAAGACTTAAATTTTGTGCAGTTGGTTAATAGAGAATTTAAAATGTCATTTTGGCCACTTGAGAAATTAAAATTTTATGAAATCTTCAAATAAATGTTAAGTTCACGACCAGTGGAATTCTAGCATTGAAATTCTTATACTCCACACAATTTAACTACTTACCATCATTGCGTGCCAGTGCGGGTGTAGTTGTGATTTATCGATATGGCCTCAGCTGCTACTCCCCCACGACGATATTACAAATACCAAAAGAAATTGTGATACCACAAATTATTGGCTTAGTATTGATTACACTTGTTCGATTAAAGTATTGAATTATTTTGTCAACTTCTGATTAATGTTAAATTATTTTGTCACCGCGGATCACGCATGTAATATTCCCGACGGAGAAAGACCACCCAACCAATTGAGCTGTTCCACCGGGATCAATTGAGCTGTTCCACACAATTTAACTACTTACCATCATAGCGTGCCAGTCTGGGTGTAGTTATGATTTATCGATGCGGCCTCGGCTGCTACTCCCCCACGACGATATTACAAATACCTAAAGAAATTGTGATACCACAAATTATTGGCTTGGTATTGATTACACTTGTACGATTAAAGTATTGAATTATTTTGTCAACTTCTTATTAATGTTAAATTATTTTGTCACCGCGGATCATGCATATAATATTCCCGACGGAGAAAGACAACCCAACTAATTGAGCTGTTCCACCGAGGATCAATTGAGCTGTTCCACACAATTTAACTACTTACTATCATAGCGTGCCAGCACTGGGTGTAGTTATGATTTATCGATGTGGCCTCAGCTGCTACTCTCCCACGACGATATTACAAATACCAAAAGAAATTGTGATACCACAAATTATTGGCTTAGTATTGATTACACTTGTTCGATTAAAGTATTGAATTATTTTGTCAACTTCTTATTAATGTTAAATTATTTTGTCACCGCGGATCACGCATGTAATATTCCCGACGGAGAAAGACCACCCAACCAATTGAGCTGTTCCCGGGATCATTGAGCTGTTCCACACAATTTAACTACTTACCATCATTGCGTGCCAGTCTGGGTGTAGTTATGATTTATCGATGCGGCCTCGGCTGCTACTCCCCCACGACGATATTACAAATACCTAAAGAAATTGTGATACCACAAATTATTGGCTTAGTATTGATTACACTTGTTCGATTAAAGTATTGAATTATTTTGTCAACTTCTGATTAATGTTAAATTATTTTGTCACCGCGGCTCACGCATGTAATATTCCCGACGGAGAAAGACCACCCAACCAATTGAGCGGTTCCACCAGGATCAATCATAAACAATGACTCACCTAAGTAAATTTGCGTTGACTAGGGCACTATTTATGATTTTGCAAGTTCGCTACACGTACTTCCATCGATCGTCAACGAGCAAACGCCCTCTTCTCCTACATTTCCCTCATCAAAACAATGTCCCTTCAAGAAGCAATAGCAGCTGATAATGTCAATGAGCTCTACAGTTCAATTGAGCGGGACGAAAATATCTTAGATCATGGATCTGAGGGCCCATTCCCCAATACTCCACTACACGATGCCGCAGACAAGGGAAAAACAAAAGTGGCCATGGAGATAGCCATCTTGAAGCCATCGTTTGCTCGAAAGCTGAATCGAGGGGGTCACAGCCCCATGCACTTGGCTTTGCACAAGAAGCATTATCACACTGCGATGGCACTTATGACCCTCGACCCCAAGTTGATTCGAGTCCGAGGACGAGGCGGGATCACCCCTTTGCATTTTGTAGCCGGGGAAAAAGGAGAGAATGAGCAGGAGGACGTGGAGCTCTTGGAACTCCTGACCGAATTCCTATCTACTTGTAAATCATCCATCGAAGACTTGACGGGCCAGTGTGAGACAGCGGTTCACGTTGCCCTCAAGAACCACAACCTCGAAGCATTCAAGGTTTTGTTTGGATGGCTTAAGCGAGTCCGTCTGACAAAAATCTTGGATTGGAAAGACCAAGATGGTAACACCGTCTTACATATTGCTGCATCCGGAGAGCAGCTCGAGGTATAGTTCATTGGTTTCATAGTTATTCATGCTTTTATTGTTCTATCCTTCAATTTGACACAATCTTATCCACACATATAATGGTAATAAGTAAATGGTTTTAGAAAACATTCAGAATTAGGAGATCTAAATGGGGTCACCTTGTTTGGCTTTTTTTGATGGAGAGAACAAAAGGAATTAGGAGGGATTGCGGTCAACTCCATCCCTCCCAATCTTCCACCTCCAATTCTCCTTTTGACAATTTCCCCGTGCACTTGGTCACGGGAGGGTAGGCTCTACCCTAGTATTGAATGCAGTTTTTACACAGGTGGATCCATTCTTTTATCTTCATTTGTTTCCTTAGTGATTATTCTAATCATTTCATTTCTCTCATCCATTCTTTTATCTTCATTTGTTTCCTTAGTGATTGTTCTAATCATTTCATTTCTCTCAAAATCACTCACCATCCAAACATATAATAGACTTTTTATGCCATTCAGATGGGTCGTAAAAATTAGGTCAACAAGTGGTGCTTCTAATATAAAAAAAAAAGTCAAATACTCATTAAGATATTTATTATATGAGTATGTAGATTGTTTTTCATTTTTTTGGTTTAATATATACATATGGGCATGTTTGAAATTTAAATTAAGCTCTCGAAATTAAAAATTAAGCAATGTATTAGATTAAATTTGTACGATAATCCTAATTAGGGGAGAATTATAAAAAAAAGTCTTAAATCTATTGTAGATTGTGATAGTTCATTTTCGTAAGTTATTTCTGCTTTTGCCAATTGTTCGAGCCTTTTCACTTTGCGTAATCTTCCGAACGTCTATAATGGTCATAGTCAATTTTGGCTAGAAAATATTCAGAATGAGGAGATTTGAACGGGACCACCATGTTTGGTTACATTATTTTTTAGATAATATTTTAACATTTTTTAAATTTTTTTATATTTATATTTTTCCTTTCCATCTTCTTTTTCTTTCATTCTCCTTTTGACAATTTCCCCGTGCACTTGGCCGACGAGAGGTTGCTAGGCTCTACCCTAGTACTGAAGGGCTTTTACAAGCAAGGGTTGGAACCTTCGTTTAGCTTCATTGGAAGTTCAGGGAAAAAAATAAAGAAAGGAAAGAAAATAAAATAAAAAAGAAAAAAGAAAAATAAATAAATAATTCAAAAACATTAAAATTTGTATTAATAAGGCCACGTTAGCGCGTTATTTATAATAAGATAGTCGGAGTACTCACATCGATGATTTTTCACCAAAATGAGCATGTAGATGGACTCAATTGGCAAAACGTAAAAAATGTTTAGTGTTCAATTGGCAAAAAAAAGTTTAGGATTGAATTGGCACAATTGCAGTATGTTTAGAAATTTTTTGGTAATTTTCCATCCTAATTAGTGTCCGACTTAAAGACTCAATTCAGTCAAAACATTCAGGTAATCTAATAATCAGTATAATGGACAGTAATTAGAATCTTCTCACTTATGTTGTTAAAACCTATCAATAGTAATCACAGTTCCATGTTTGGTAAGAAATTAATCATATTCATTGATGTATTTTAATTATCAAAAAACAATTTTTTATATCTATTTTCATTGCTTAAGATTATCAGTGCTAGCGCTTACTTTTTAATTTTATCAAAACAGGCCCATAATTTCACTTCAAAAAGTGGGAAAAATATTTTAAGCTCGAGATGCTTCCACCTTGTGTTCACTTAATTGGCCTAACAATGTTTTGTTTGGAGGAGGTAGATAAAAAGTAACGAAAGAAAAGGCGTGACATAGAGAGAGATCACCTTGTTTACAGTATATTAAGTGGAGAAAATAGGAATGATTAAAATTGTTTCCCTTCGAACCCCAGAAAAACGCAGTTATTAGTGAGCTCTAAATCTCTATTGGTTAGATGGTTTTGGATGAATAATTTCCTTCCAACTCTTTCCATCATGATCACTCATACCTAACACAATAATAACTTACTTAATTCTTTTCTATTATTTTATTTTTCATATTGATTAGCAAAGTCTTTTTCCTTCTTTTGAAATCAGTCCATCCGAACATATTGTACGAGATAGAAGCTAGTGAAATGGAAGCTAATAAAGACAATATGACACGACCATAAAATAATATCTTTGTAGATCGGAAAATTACTCCATGATCAGTTGAATCCTATGCATCAAAGGTATAAATATACCTATCTTAGGAAGTCTCTCTCTTCATTGCTAGAGAACTAATATACAAAATGAGATTGAATTCTAAGCCTTTCAATTGAAGTAATCAAGGCTTATACTCTTATGAAAGTTCATAGTTATTGGGGTCATCACTTTTGTGGATTCGCCGATATTATAATTCACATGGGATATTTCTAAATACCACATAAAAAATTTCAAGTAAAAGGACTAAATCTCACTTTTTGAAAAAAATTTGGAACTTCAGTACTTCGATTTAAATAATTGAATTTGATACATCAGTTAGTAAACTTTTTCCCTTTGTTCATCGACTGTTGCATCACTTGCATCATTCAAACATATATGGCATGAGCTCACTTTGTGTACGATTGTAAAGCCCGTAACAAAGCAATGATTGATATTGAAGTGATACATACTTCATTTTGTTCCCTTTTCTTCCAGATCATCAATATGTTGATGTGGTATACGAAAGTAAATGCGAAGAACGTCCAGAAGAGGACGGCTCTGGACATCTTCCAAGAGAATCCTCATTTTAATGAAGATGTTGCGAAGAGTTTACACCTAAGATCTACTCCTGCCCTCCCTCTATCACAGTTTTTTAGCAAGGAACTAACTGCCTTTGAGGAGTACTCAAAGTCTCAGGGCATCGAAGATGAAGCGACTCGCAACATAATCCTTGTAGTGGCTACCTTAGTTGCGACTGCCACTTACCAAGCCGTGCTCACTCCGCCAGGAGGATACTGGCCGGATTCCTCTTCAAATCCCCTGGCCAATTCCTCTGTCGTTACTTCCAATTCCAGCGCCATTATTGCTATTGAAAAGCCACATCAAGCCGGAAACATTATACTGAGTGGCGCTTATCTCTATATGTTCGTATATCTCAACAGCGCCGCTTTTTTCGTCTCTGTCGGCTCCATCATGGTCGCTGCTGTTTCACTATGGCCCCATACTCTCATTGTTTACTACGCTTTAACTTGTCTCAGCGTTGCCTACTGTGTTTCCCTTGTGATTGAATTCCCCGCATCCGATGGGGCCATAGGATCTCTCCTGTTTCAGTTTCTTTTGTTCTTTCTGCTCATCACGTTTATGTTGCCCTGGCATTTCTGGCGAAAGCACATCCGAGTTGTATCCGAAGTCGATGCTACAAGGAGACGACAGCTCAGCAACATCCCAGGATTAAAGGAATAATTCGCATGTATTATTTACTCAAGTTACTCGTGTCGACTGTGCATATAAGCTATGTTTCTAGTCTTGAGGTTTGCAAGAACTAGACTCTTCTTATTAGTTGCATACAATGGCCTCATCTATTAATTCCTTAAGCCCTAAAGACCTTTATGAATCTTTTTTTCTTAATATAACTTCATAAAAATGATGCGAGTGGAAACGAAAAGCACTAAAGTGACGAATTGCAAATGTGAACGTCCGAAGCGTACATGCACCGTACGCAAAGAGAGAAATATCTCTATTTTCTTTATTTCTGAAAAGAGGCGAACTATGCCCATAAACACAACAAATAAACACGATTGCAACCTTTTTTCAACAAAGTAAGAGAAAAAGATATCCCAAGAGTATAAAAAATAGCCCAGTTAAACCTTTAAAAACAACTAGATCACGTGGGATCTTCCAATCAAAGATAAGATACCTTCACGCATTTAAAAAGTTCAAAAAATAAAAACATTAAGTTCAACTATTGGATTCTCAATGAAGATCCTAAACTAACTTAATTAAAGAAGGAAATATCAAAATTCAAAATCCTAAGTTCATCCAATATAAGGCATAATACCAAACTTGAGGTGTCCCACATCATTCTCACTTTATTGATAAAAAAGCTCGACCTTGAGTTTTTAAAATTGTCGTTTGCCTGGCAAAGCATATCTACTACAATACTCTTGGAATTCGAAGCCATCCCTGCAAATTCAATCAAATTATTTTTGCTTTAAGAAAAGATCTCAACCAAACTTCAACATATATTGATCCATTAACTGATTCTTTAAAGTTTACAGTATCACGAAATCAATATTAGATCTATTGTAATTCTTTCCATTTTCTATCACTTCAGATTTCTCTGCCGAAATCTCATCTGTGTCTAAATTTAGATCAACATGAGAGGAGCTTTTCTCCAAAATCGTCTCTCCGTACTAATTTAAAAAATGCTCACCCTGACATTCTTCCTCGAGCTCAAAATGCTCCAAATCCTCCGGTTCTTGAAAAGGAAATTCCAAAACTTCGACTTTTTGCTCTTGAGGCTCAACATGAAACTGGCTTGTTTTCCGATCAGCTCGATCATCAATCCACGAAGAGCGCCGTCTTCACATATTTCCCATTTGATGACACATTCTAATCAGCGCTTTAACAACATATATATAGTGCTAATATTTGGACATTCTTTTCTTTTTTAGCATGTAATATTTGTATTATCCCTTGGCAACTTTTCATTGGGCATAAATTATACACGTGGCAAGTGATTAGACATGTGTCACGAGTGCAAGTTGGCCACGACCAAAATTTTAAAATGAGCGATTGAACGTGCGGCCCCACGGCATTAATACACCTTAATCGAAAAACATTTTAAATATGTAATCAAACCCGAGTTTTTCTCATATCTTTAATAGGTACAATAATGACTGACAAAAAAAAAAAGGTACAATGGTGTTGAAAATCCACGAGTACATGAACATCTTCCAGTTAGTAGAGAGAATTTTTTAAATTAGATTGAAAATGATATTACATTAAACTTCATTAATTTAAATCAAACCTTATTAAATGCTATAATTTTTCAATCAATTGTTACTTTGTTTGGCTTTGCCGACTTTCCTCCAATTCGACCGTCGCCCCCTTGCGAAAGCTAAGTAAGGACCGTTTTGTTCCTATATATTGAGAAATAATCTTGGCAAATCAAGCCAAGAGTTGGCCGTCAAACAGGTGGGTTGGGTCGGGTTATAAATGGTTTGATCCAAATTGACAAATTTAACCCGTTTTGGCCCTTTTATTTTTAATGCGAATTTCCCGACCCATACCCAATTCGTCTTGGGATTAATTTTTTAGCATTTTTTCTCCTTAAGCAAGTAAATTTTACAAAACAATCATGTCGTGGGCGAGGAGCCATGCCCAACCATGGCAAGGTTGACCTCGCCGGCCAAGGTAAGAAGGAAAGAAAAAGAAGAGATAGAGAAAAAAAAGAAAAAACGGAAAGTTTTTTCTGAAAAAATATTAAAATATTATTAAAAATTGTCCACATCAGCGCCGACTAGTCAATATTGGCTGGATACACTGAATTGGCACAAATGCAAAATTTTTAGGATTCAATTAATAAAAAAAATGTTTATAACTGAATTTGCACAATTATAATAAGTTTGGGACTTTTTTTTTTTGTAATTTTCCCTTGAATTTTCTGAACTAATTGCTAAATAAATGATTTTAGGACACTGAAAAAAAAAATTTAAGTAGAAGGGCATGCGAGTAATTTTTCACACCTACCGGGCAGATCTATCCACCTAGAGCAAGGACTCGGGGGGCAATTATTTGGAAATACGACTTCCTGACTCGAATCAAGCCCCAGAAAGACCCAATTCAACTAGGCCCCACTTCCCATATTTTTCCTTACATAGTAAGTTTTTAAATGAGTTTCCAAAGGACCCACTTATAACCCATTTGATTGGACTTCAATATTTTAAATCAATTTTGACTCGGCCCATCAAATGTCTAACAACCCATTTACAACCCAACCCCAAATATATAAGTCAAAAAATAAGTGCATGACCCATTTTGATACCTCTAGCCAAGAGGAATCATTGCCCTCTCCTTTTTGAGTTTGGGTTTGGCTTTAGTTTGGTATTGCCTCTTTGTCTTCACTGTGTAGAGAGAGATCCGGCAGATGATTTTACTCTTGATGTGTTGCCAATAAAATTTGAATCAAAATTTTTAGGAGAGAAGCAAACTTTCTTACTATCTAAGGCAACACTTTTATTGATGTTTGAGGATTTTTTCTTTTATCAAGGATGAGGCCTAAAATTAACGTGGATTCTTAAAAACAAACCCACGAATTTAAAAGTAAAAGAGATTTATGTTAACAAGCATTATAAGGGATTTGTGAAGCTTATCTAACACTCCGGAGTTGGAGTTTCTTTTGCTGGTTCAAGGATTCTTCTGATGTCTACTGGTGACTTTGGCCATAGCAGTTCAAAACATACCCGTGGGATTAGCTGTCAGCATGGTATTGGGCATCAACGGGTGCAAATTCTATAAGTACAGGTAACAAATGCATTAAAAGCCACAGTTTTGGATTTGCCCAAGCTAGATGAGACACACATAGGTCCTGATGCTCTCATAAACGTGAGAAAGTTTATTGACACTTAATTTTTTTGCTCTAGATACGCAAGAGACTTCTCACAAAAAGTCTCTTTCTCTTGTGGGCAAAAATTCGATAAGCAAGGGTAGGAAAGTGTTCTGGCTAAAATTGTCATGTGGCCATACGTTTATACTTCCCAAGAATATTGATAAGTGAAATACTCCAAGCTAGTGCTCCTGATCCAAATCTGCCCTCCACATGAAATACCATACTGCTAATAGAGAGTGGATTTGGATCAGGGGCACTAGTTTGAGAATTTTTATGAGCATTTTATGATTGCTAAATTAACATAGAATGATCTCAGACTTTCCAAATTCAGTTAGTCGGCTGGGCCAATTATAATGAATAGAATAGAAGCAGCAGCTTCTACCAGCCAAAGCAAGCTTAAAAAAGGGTAGAGCTCTCTGATCCAGTGCCTCTTTCCTAGGACTGGAAGTTCAAACTCATCCATCCAAAGGAACAAATCCTTGGAGATGTAGGACATGGAGTCGAGACAAGATCATCGTGAGCTGTAAGAAAGGCATCCTTTTGACATTATTCTAAAGTCAATTTGCCAACATTACATAATACAATTTTCCAATTACCTTTGTCTGTATGTACGCTTCGCAACAAGGCATCTTCAAGCGGCATCTTTCTTTCCTCCTCAACCGGAAAGGGAAGAAGAAGTAGCGGCAAAGCTGTCGACTCCACTAGATACATGAGCCGCAGAGGCTCTGGTTTCAGCAAGCGAAGCTCAAGCCTCCCAGAGTTCAGTCATTGAAGAACTCCCCCACCCAGAACTCCAGTTGGAATCCTAAGTAAAACCAAATGGAATAATTCACGAGAAAATCAAATTGCGATTGATAGGGCTTGGGAGAGCTTGTGCGAAGTGCACCTCGCAGGAGGTTATTCGTGCTTGCTTAGCAATCATCAAACTCCCTTGAGAAAGTAAATAAAATATTAGTAGATGGTTCATGCGATAAATCTATAACCTTTATTAAAATAACTGTTGATCTTTCTCGTTTGACATCTACACTGCTTGAATAACCCATCCCCAAAATTAGGTAGTAGCTATTGTATCTAATATTGCATTATGGTTTTTTTTTTCTAAAATGATATGTAGTTATTATTTATAATCAGTGATCCCGAAACTTTTGGGTTAAAAGATCAACTTGGGGTTGAGGGTCATCAGTGCCCTTGCGGTGTTATAATGCTCGTGTTTCAAAGCTAAGTGCATGGGGCTGTAACCCTCTGTATTAATTTTTCAAGCGAATGATGGCTTCGAGATGGCAATTTCCATAGCCACTTCAGTTTTCCCGGCGGCTGAGGCAATGTGTAGAGGAGTATTAGGGAAGGGGCCCTTAGATGCAAGGTTTAAGAGTTTTCTCTCCTCCACAATGAACCCGTGTAGCAGATCAACATCATCATTTTCTATTGCTTGGCAAAGCCGAGGGTCCATAGTTTGACTAGGGAAATGTAGGTGTAAAGGGGCGTTGCTCGTTGATAATGAATGGAAGTAAGAGTAGCATAACTTGCAAAATCATATATAGTGCCATAGTCAACCGAAATATAATTACGTAGTCATTGTTTATGATTTATCCCCGACGAACAATTCCACCGGTTGGAGGGTCTTTCTCTGTCAGAGAACTTACATGCGAAGATTCCCAATCCGGGAACCAAGATAAGTTAAACTAATCGAAGAAGTCTAATTAATCCTAAGCCAATAATTAGAGGTCTGATTTTTTCTTTTGTTTGGCTTTTGTAATATCGTTGGGCATCATTTCTCCCCAACTACTTGAAGTTGTGGGGAGTAGCAGCTGAGGCTGTCTTGACGAATCACAAGTACACCCACCTGGCACACGACAGTGGTAACTACTTAAACTCTGTGAAGTACAAAAATTCCAATGCTTGAATTCCACCGATCGCAAACTTGACATCTGATCGAAGCTTTTTTAGACTTTTAAGTTCTTAAATGGGCAAAACAAAATCTTTAATCGTGTTTCTGCAATTACCCCAATTACCGTCATGACGATCAAATCAGTATCTCTAAAATGGTGAGTCATTATCCGACCGAAAAAAAAAAAATGGTGAGTCATCGGTGAGCTCTTCATCAGTTGTTCCCCTTAATGGAATTGGCAATTGATTTTTCCATGGTCGTAAATCAGACAGCAGCTATAATAGTTCTTTTTTTTTTTTTAATTTACCGAAAGCTATAATAGTTCACATGCTTTAATTCTCAAAGGTTGTCTGAGGACGACGTGGAATCACCCCTTTGCATTATGTCGCTAGGAAAGAAGGAGACAATGAGCTGGAGCTCTTGGCCGAATTGTTATCCGCTTGCAAATCGTCCATTGAAGATTTGACGAGCCGATGTGAGACCGCAGTTCACGTTGCTGTTAAGAAGCACAACTTCAGAGCATTCAAAGTTCTATTCGGATGGCTTAGGCGAGTCTATTTGACAGAAATCTTGAATTGGAAAGACGAAGATGGTAACACCGTCTTACATATTGCTACATCCGGAGAGCAGCAGCCCGAGGTATAGTTCATCGATTTCGTGGGTATTCTTGCTTTTATTGTTCGATCATTGAATTAGACATAATCTTACCCAAGAACAAATGTTATGATAATGAGATATCATGAGTCGAAAACACATGGTTTTAGGAACATTCAGAGAGAGGAGATTTGAACGGAATAACCTTGTTTGGTTTCCTTTGATGGAGAGAAGAAAAGGAATCAGGGGCGATGGATGTCACTCCTTCCCTCGCACTATTACCTCCCAGCGGCCCTGTGCACAAGGTCGCGAGAGGGTAATGGGCAGGTTTAAGCACCTGTCTTTGGCCCATTGCACAAGGGAGTCTAATTGAGTAGCGGATTGGATTAGTAAGGCACAAAGAGTGAATGTTCTTCTGCCAATTGGGCAGCCCATCTCCCATCCACTTTGGGATCTACCGTGTCTTGATGCCCCTGACGTGGGCTTTGAATGTTTGAGTACTTTCAAATTCAATAGAATTTCTGTCGACCAAAAACAAAAAAAAAAGTAAAAGGTCACGAGAGAGTAGGCTCGACCCCTGTATTGAATACATCTTTTACAGGTTGATCCATTCTTTTCTCTTCATTTGTTTCCTTAGTAATTACTCAAATCATTTCAATTCCCTTCAAATCCCTCCATCCAAACATATAATAGACTTTTTATATCATTCAGATGGGTTGAGAGAAAATTAGATCCACGAGTAGAGTTGTTTCTTTTTAAGTTAAATACTCGTATTAAGATAGTGATAATATGAGTATGTCGATTATTTTTAGATGTTTACATTTAATTTAATAGATACATGTGGGCCTGTTTGAAAATCTAATTAAACTTTGGAAACTGAAAATTTAGCACTGAATGAGATTAAAATTGTATGAAAATCCGAATTCGTACATGACTTAAAAGATTCAGTTCAGTCAAAATATTCACTTAATCTAGTAATCGGAATAATGGATAGTAATTAGAATCTTCCTAATTACATTGTTAAAACCTAAGAATGGTAATCACATAGTTGGTCAGAAATAATCATGCTCAGCAATGTATTTTAATTTTTGTCAAAAACATTTTTCTTCTATTTTCAGAGCTTACGATTATCAACTCTAGCGCTTATTTCTGAGTTTTATCAAAATAAACCCATAGCTTAATTTCAAAAACTGCTGCTAGGGAAACTATTTTAAGCTCATGATGCTTCTAATTTGAGTTCATTCTAATTGGCCTAACAATTTTTTAATTGGAGTATAAGTAGTTGTTTAGAGGTTATTTAGTGGAGAGAAAAGGTATGATTAAATTTGTTTCCCATCAAACCCCTACAAAACTCAATTTTAGTGAGCACTAAGGGCGCACATGGAATTCATTCTGGAACAGAAATGCATTTGTTAAAAAATTTCCGGAATGCATTCTGGAGTAATTTTTGCATTCTGGAATAAAAATGCGTTTGTTAAAAATACTTGATTCCAGAATGCATTCTTGACTTCAGAATGAGTTTTGCGCAAGAAAAAGAGAAGCTACTTTTTGTAGATTCTCTCTTCTAGAATGCATTCTCTCTCTTTTATCTCTTTTTCGTGGCTTTTACAATATATTTTGAGATCTTACTAATTTTTTTTTTCAGAAATGAATAAAAATTGAAAAATTACAGAAAAATTCATAAAAATTTCCAGAAAATAAAAAAAAGTTAGATTTCGGGAAAATAGGAAATTTGGTGAATTTTTTTCAAAAAATATAAAAAAAATCAAAAATTTCGAAACTTCACAAAATGGCTTAGAAGCCACCCTTGAGTGAAATTTAAATTTTTTTAGGTGTCCAAAAAAATCAAAAAATCAAAAATTTCAAAACTTCACAAAATGACTTAGAATACTTGTGGCCACCCACTTTGAGTGAAATTTAAATTTTTTGAGGTGCCCAAAAAAAATCAAAAATTTCAAAACTTCACAGAATGGCTTAAGAATACATGTGGTCACCCATTTTGAGTGAAATTTAATTTTTTGAGGTGCCCAAAAAAATCAAAAATTTTAAAACTTCACAAAAGGGCTTAGAATACCTTTGGCCACCCACTTTGAGTGAAATTTAAATTTTTTGAGGTGCCCAGAAAAATCAAAAAATAAAAATTTTAAAACTTCACAGAATGGCTTAGAATACCTGTGGCCACCCATTTTGAGTGAAATTTTAATTTTTTTAGGTGCAAAAAAAATCAACAAATCAAAACAGATTTCTGTTTAAGAAATCAATTTCTGGAGCAGAATTAATCATGTTTTATCAAACAGATTTCTCCTCCAAAAATCAATTTCTGGCAAGAATTCCAGAAATCAATTTCTAGCAAGAATTTGATTTCTGGAGCGGAATGGTTACCATTCGTTTCCTAAATGTCTCTAAGTTGGATAGTTTTGGATGACTAATTTCCTTCCAACTCTTTGCATCATAATCATTCCTGCCGAACATAACAAAAACTTAATTCATTTTTTTCTATTCTTTTATTCTTCTTATTGATTAGCAAAATCTCTTTCCTTTTTTCGAAATCACTCCATCCTAACATGTTGAACAAGATAGAAGATAGTGAAATGGAAGCTAACAGGGACAATCTAGCACAAGCTAATATAATCCCTTGGTGGACAATCTATCTATGGTAATCTTTTTCTTCATAGCAAAAAAACACTCTTGTTCATTATGTAGTTAAATCCTAAACCTTTCGATTGATGTGGTTACTCTAAACTTTTACGAAAAATCAATCATTTGGGTCATCAATTTTGTGAACTCATTTATGTTACAACTCATATGGACAATTCCTAGGTATCACGTAAATTATTTAGGGTGAAAGAACTAAATCACACTTTTTAAAAAGATTTAGGACTTCGTTACGTTGGTTGAAACGATTGCATTTGATAATAAAGGTTCAGTAAACTTCTTCTCTTTGTATGTCGCTGGTTGCATCACTAGCATCTTTCAAACTTATGCGGCATGAACTCACTTTGTGCGCAATAGTAAAGCTTATGACAGAGCGGTGATTGAAATTGAAGGGATACATACTTCATTTTGTTTCCTTTGCATTTCTTCCAGATCATCAGGTCGTTGATTGGGTTTACAAATGTAAATGTGAAGAACTTCAGCAATAATAGAAGATGGCTCTGGAAATCTTCCAAGAGAATTGTAACCATGATCGAGATGTTGCGAAGAGGTTATGTAATCAAGGACGTCGAGCTCGTACCATCTCTCTACCACAATATTTTAGCTTGGAACTAACTTCATTTGAGAAGTACGCATGGCTTTTCGGCATCCGAAATGAATCCGCCCGCAACATAATCCTGGTAATGTTTTCCTTAATTACGACTGCCACTTACCAAGCCGCTCACACTCCTCCGGGAGGATACTCGCATGATAACTCTGCAAATCCCTTGGCCAATTCCACTGGCGTTACCGCCAATTGCAGCGGCATTGATATTGTAAAGCACATTCAGCCCTAGACCTAATCCCGTACAGCTGGAAGCTATACATGTTCGCGCTCTTCAATGGCACGGTTTTCTTCACCTCCATCGGCACAATCTGGGCCACCGCTGTTACCCTATTGCCCGTCTCTGTCATGGTTTGCTGGTCTGTATTCATGCTTGGCGGTGCCTACTTTATGTCCCTTATGATTGATCCCCTGGGAAACAAGGCGCGGTCGAAGGATGGTCAGGGCTAATTTTTGAATACTTGCTGGTCGATGCGTTGTTGCTCCCCTTGTACGTGTGGGCAAGCACACCAGAGTTCTAAGAAGAATCGATGCCATGAGGAGACACGTCGGCAACTTCCTAGGAACGATGGATAGGAAATAATTCGCAAGTGTTATTTACTTTAATTATTCTTGTTGAGCGTGCCTATAATCTATGTTTCTAGTCTTGAGGTTTGCAAGAAATACTCTTTTTATTAGTTGCATGTAACGGACTCATTTAGTAATTCCTTGATCTCTAAAGACCTTTAATCTTGGTCGAAGTTGGGACTTCAAATAGCTTTTTTTCCTAATTCAACTTCGTAAAATGACGCAATAAAAACGAAAAGCATTGAATCACAACTCGCAAACATGAATGCACGAAGCGTGCATGTATAAGAAGCACAAAGAGAAATCTCTCGATTTTTTGTATCTAGAAAGAGGCAGAGTAACATAACAAGAAAGACCAAGAATATAGCAAAAGCCTAGAATCCTTCCTAATTGATTGAAAATCACCTCCCAATTAGAAATCTCCCCGATTGATTGGAATTCTTCCAATTGGGCAATCACTAAAATTGATTCCATCATGGTATTCTTTCTAACTAAGACTTCTTATTTAGATTTCTTCCTTGTCAACGTCCTACCATAATAGGACTCATTCATATTAGGTATTCTTGATGAGCAATTTTTGGGATATTTCAAATTGATTCCCAAACATGTTGGGCTGCCCCCAACAAATACTTGTCTTTGAAAGTCTTTCTCTTTATTGCAAGAGAACTAATATACAAAATGTGATTGAATCCTAAACCTTTTAGTTGACGTACAGAAGGCCTATACTTTACGAAAGATCCTAATTATTAGGGTTATCACTTTTGCGGATTCGCCTATGTTATAATTCACATTGGTCACAGCTACCACGTAGATCGCACTTTTTAAAAAGATTCGGCACTTCAATCCATTGAATGAAATAATTGCAATTGATAAATCAGATTTAGTAAAACATTTTCCCTTTGTTTGTTGATCGTTGCATCACTTGCATCATTCAAATTTATATGGCATGAGCTCACTTTGTGCACAATAGTAAGCTGTCATTGAAATTGAAGGGATACATACTTCATTTTGTTCTCTTTGCAATTCTTCCAGATCATCAAGCTATTGATTGGGTACACGAAAGTAAATGCGAAGAACTTCCAGAATAGGACGGCTCTGGACATCTTCAAAGTGAATCCTCATTTTGATGAAGATGTTGCGAAGAGGTTACGCCTGAGATCTACTTCTACCCTCTCTCTCTATCACGGTCTTTGAGCAGGGAACTAAATGTCTTTGAGAAGTATGCATATGCTGTGGGCATTGAAGATGAAGCCACTCGCTACATAATCCTTGGAGTGGCTACCTTAATTGCGACTGCCACTTACCAAGCCGTTATCAGTCCTCCTGGAGGATACTGGTAGGATTCCAGCGGCACTGCAATTGAAAAGCCACATCAAGCCGGAAACATTATAATGAGTGGCTCACATCTTTATTCGTTCGTATATCTCAACAGCACGGCTTTTTTCGTCTCTGTCGCCTCAATTGCGGTCGCTGCTATTTCACTGTGGCCCCACACGCTCATTGTTAACATCTCTTTGATTATTCTCAGCGGTGCCTACTGTGTGTTCCTCGTAATTGAATTCCCCAAATCCGATAAGGTCATAGGAACTCTCCTGGTGGACTTTTACTTTATCTTGCTATTCACCACGTCGGCGCTCTCCTTTGTCATGGGGGTAATGCACTTCCGAGTTGTATCCCGAGTTGATGCCACAAGGAGACGGCTCAGCGACATCCCAGGTGTTAAATTGTGTTTCGAGTTTGAGCCTTTATTCGACACCTAATTCACAAGTGAATCATTTATTACTCAAAGTCACGAGCAAAAATGCTCAATACTGTGCAGACAGAGAGGAAGAAGTAAATTCTGAACGTTCTCTGCGCATGGAAGAAGTTTTGGCCATATTTGTCTTTTATTAATTAAATGTGCCCATGGGAGCAAGTCTTGACTTTTCTCCCCTACTTTTATGCATGTCAATGGAGTTGGACGTCCAATTTCTCCTCCATTAAATGCATGCATGCCCATAGATGATTGTGGGCACCGAATGTCTCTTCGTTCCTTCTGGTCATCTTTTTTAGGCTTCCCTTGTCTTTTGTTGTAAAATGAAGAAAGAAAGAAGGCAGAAGCCATGTTCATTTTTTCTTATGGCGGTGCGCGATGGTCATATGCACATGCCATCATTAATTGCATGGAGGAGCATGGCTTCTGAAGATGGGCACCATTTGTCTCGTTTCTACATCCATTCTCCTATAAAAGGAGAACTGCAGAGGACGTAGAGAAGTAAGCAAGCCCAGAGAAAGCCAAGGAGAGAAGAGAAAGCTCAAGAGATGAACAGAGGTGTGAGCTCGGAGAGATTTGTGCGGAGTCAAGTTCATTGAGTTGAGGTATCAAATACTGTGGGTATTGGGTATATACTAGGGCTGGGAAACACTTGAGCGTGAGTGATTGTAATCCTGTAATTCTCCGATTTATTAGTGAATTATTTGTCGGTTCTCCCCGTGGACGTAGGTTCCGACATTCGGATTGAACCACGTAAAATTTCTTGTGTCCTTTTATTGTTCCTCGTTTAATTTCTCTATCGAATTTCTATAGTTCCCGACTTAATTGCAAAGTTACGATCCACTTCCGCCGCGTCGCCGATTAAACTACAACACCAGGATTTAAGGAATGATTCAGCATGTATTTTGTTTACTTTAACTACTTTCGTCGTGTGTGCATAGAATCTGGGTTTGTGGTCTTGAGGTATGCAAGACATACTCTTCTTATTATTTCCATGCAATGGACTCATCTATTAATTCCATAAGCCCAGAAGACCTTTAAGAATCTTTTTTCTTAATATAACTTCATAAAAATGACGCAAGTGGAAACAAAAAGCACTAAGTGATGAATTGCAAATACGAACGTCCATACATGTACCATACGCAATGAGAGAAATATCTCGGTTTTCTGTACTTCTGGAAAGGGGCGAAATCCTAAGAACATAACAAAAGCCTAGCTAAACCTATAAAAACAACTAGATCACGTGGGATCTTCCAATCAAGGATAAGCTATCTTCGCACATTTAATAAGTTAAAAAAATAAATAAAACATTAAGTTCAACTATTATATTCTAAATGAAGATCCTAAACGAACTTAATTAAAGAAGGAAATATCAAAATTTAAAATCCTTAAATTCATCCGATAAAAGACATAATTCCAAACTTGAGGTGTCCCCACATCATTTTCACTTTATTCATAAAAAGTCCCGACATTGAGTTTTTAAAATGACGGTTGTCTGGCAAAGCATATCTACTATGATACTCTTGAAATTCGGAGCCATCTTTGCAAAATCAATCCAAATGTTCTTGCTTTAAGAAAAGATCCCAACCAAACTTGAACATCGATCCATCATTTGATCCTGCAAATTTTCTGGTATAACGAAATTAATTTTAGATCAATTGTAATTTTTTGGATTTTCTGTCGCTTCAAATTTCTCTGCCAAAATCTCATCTGTATCTAAATTCAGATCAACATGAGTGGAGCTTTTCTCCAAAATCATCTCTCCATCCTAACGGTACATATTAAGTCAATATATCTTAAAAAAAAGTACCCCTTGTAATTAAAAAGTTGCTTCTCACAAAAAAAAAGCATTTGCCTTCTTAATTTTTTATACATTCTTATCAAATAATTGTTGAAATTAAAATGTTGCGTATTTTATTCATGGGATAACTAACAGCTTCCTGAAATCACAAGTAGTTGGTCTGGGATGATTAAAACCTTGAAATCACAATTAGTTGTACATGACCTTCCTTTTTTATCTTGAAATCACAATTACTTTGTGACCATTCTTTAAGATCTTTAGCTCGCCAAGGACAATTTTCGGTGTGGCTGCTATCCTGCATTAGTAGAGAAAATATTGAGCACTTTTGTTCAAAGCTCTTTACATCCCCTGAAAAGCTTTATTTCTCTTGTTCCAGTATTGGGAAATTTGGCTTGTGCCGGATATGCTCAATATCATTTTGACTGAAGAATCGAATGCAAGTCCCGAGCTCTGAGTCAACATTTTATGTTTCAGATTCATTGGGTTCTTTTAATTAAAGGATTTTAATTTGGAGTCACCAGTTAAAAGAACTTTAGATGTTTTCCAACTAGAGTTATTGAAGTTTTGTTCATTTCCAATTCATGTAGGGTAAATATGTGTATTTACTAATTATTCCTGCATGCTAAAAACTAGAGCCATCGTAAGGATCTTTGTATATGTCATTCCATCTCCTAATGGTCATACTTGCCATTCGGCTTTGCGAGCCATTTCTATCAAAATCATTGATTCCTTATATAAGTGTTTAGAAAAGGAACCTCGTCTAGACAATGACTGTACCATTTAGAATCGATTCTGGTTGTATCATCCTTCCAGCTGCCTCTTGTCCATTTAGGGCATGTTTGGCAACTTGCCAAATAGTGATTGATTCTGTTCTTTTATTTCCAGAATCAATTTGGGAACAGAAATCCGTTTGTTAAATTTTTTGTACCCGGGCACAATTTTGCAAAAAATTGTGCTCAGAATCAATTTTGGAATAGAATTAAGAATAAAAAAAATAACTTCTTGATTCTGGAACAAATTTTTCAGAACTGATTCTTATTGGTTTTTTTCTTTTTTTTTATTGTTGTTGTTCTTTGGCCCCGCCACCCGCCGTGACCGGCCCCGCGAGATCTTGGGGACGGCGAGGCGGCGCGGCTCGCCCGCCAAGGCGAGGTCGACCTTGCCGTCGCCGCTTCCTGGCCGTCGCATCGCACGGGCGGCGACGGCGAGCCGGCCTCGCCTTGGCCGGCGAGCCTCACCTCGCCCGCTAGGGTTGGCGATGGCGAGGTCGAGCCTCGCCCGGCCAAGGCGAGGTCGGCCTCACGCGTCGCCACCCGGGCGGCCAGGACACAGGTGGCGACGGCGAGGTCGACCTCGCCCGGATACGGGGCGAGGTCGAGCCTCGCCTTGGCCAAGGCGAGGTCGACCTCGCCATCGCCACCGGCCCGAGGGCCGTAATCGCCCTCGGCCAGACCCTAGCTTGGCCGTGGCGGTAGCCCGGTGGCCGGCCATGGCCAAGAAAGGAAGGGAAAAGAAAGAAAAAAAAAAGAGATATAAATATTAAAAAATTCAAAATATTATTAAAATATTATTAATAAAAAGAAATTTTGTGTAGTTACCAAACGCATTTCTGTTCTTTTTCTATTCTAAGAACAAAAATTTTGGGCGATTACCAAACGCCTTCAAATGCTTAGACATTGTTTTTAGGTCATGAGAATAAAAAAGAATCATTTACGCTGGAATCGGTCCCAGGCATAGAATGGATTGCCGTGCAGCCTTTCTATTACCCGTGTTCGACTCCCAAGCGCCCAAATCCAAGTCCATCGAGGCTGGGCCCGGCACCCCAATGCTTGGGCTTGGGTCCATCGAAGCTATTTCGGGACCCCATGCTCATGCTCGAGTCTTGGGCTTGAGCGTTGGGGATTCAGGGCACGGGGCATCGAGGTGGTGTCTAGTTCTAGGTCCATGGAGGAAAGCCACGCTTGGAGCCCACCGCGGTCGATCTAGGGACACATAGGTGCCTAGTGCCTAACTAAACGAGAACCCGTCTCCATCAAGGCCGGTGCGACACGTGTCCTAGTCTCCGAACTCTTGAGGGCTGGGTCCATCGAAGGTCTGGGCCCATGTCCCATGCTTAGGTCTCGGCTTGAGCATCGGGGATCCGGGCAAAAGGCACCGAGGTGTTCTGTCGAGGCTGGTCCGACATCCCTATGCCTATTCTCGTATCCTGTGGTCTCCAGCCCAAGTTTATCAAGTCTAAGCGCAGAGCACTCTTGGGCCCAACCTCGATGGACTGTGGCTCGAGTGCTGAGGACCTGAGTCTGACCTTTGTGAACTCCAGCCTAGTCTCGATGGACCGGTGCCCGTCCTCAATGGATGTGGGCATGGCGTAGGGAATCCAAGCACTGGCATCAATGTCTGGGGTCTAGACTTTGTGTGTCTGGGTCTTGGGGATCCGCACATGAGTATAAAGGTTTTGGGCTCAACCTTGATAGACCCAAATCAGAGCATGGGCACTGGAATCCTGTGCCAGGCCTTCATGTACTAGGGCCCTATCTTGATGGCCGCACGGAGGTTCCGAGCTTGGCCTCCGTGGACCCAGGCCCAGCCTTGATGGACTCAGGCCCGAAAGCCGGAGAGGTAAGGACAAGCATCAAGTCCCGGGCACGGGCACATGATTAATTTTGTCCCTGCAGAACACATTGATGACTTTGAGCAGATTTGGAGTATTTGCCCTGTGCCAACATCATAGAAGAAACACAAACAAGCACTTTTAATGAGGCCGGAGCCCAACTAATGCACGTTTCGTAATTGAATTTCAATACATGTTTTTTTTGGGTCAGAAAAAGAAAATACTACCTATGTCCTGCCAAATCCTGCCAAAGGAATCCATCTCCCAATCAACACGACCTATGACTTATCGAATTGAAAAGTCTTACGTAAATAATTTGCCTCCACACTCTTTACCTCCGCGCTCAACTACTTACATTTGAATACTAGTGTGGAAGCCGTGCTATGAACGATTACATCTTCGTACTCCTTAATGATGGAGTTTTGTATATTGGTAAAAGATTATGACCTTTCAATTATCTTTACGTCCTTAAGGCAATTCGCTTGAAAGGAAATTTATGGTCCATGGAGTAACTAAAAAAATTTGTAAGATCACTGTCGATTGTTCTAAGAGATTAATATGTTAAATAAATGTGTAGTTAATATTTAAGCATTCTATTAATCCACCTCACGTATAGACTCGATTTTAACTTAAGACCGGATGTGGTAATATTTAAATATTCTAACACCCCTCACGTATAGACTGTACTTGTACCCCCTCACGCATAGGTTGGTTTTTGGCCTGAGATTAAGCATGAAAATATATAATAAGGAAGGCAAATAGAGGTGTAGAAAGAATTTAAACTCAAAACCTCTTACTCCGATATCATAAAAAAATTATGGGACCACTCCTAATTGTTTTAAAAATTTAAATTATCAAATAAAAGCGTATTTAAAATATTCTCACACTCAAACTCTCCTTGCCTTACCTAAAAAACTCATTTTCACTCTCCAATTATCCTTGGGTTTTATATCTCTTGGGCCATTAGACCATAGAGAAAGGGAAAGAAGAAAAGCAAGCCTTTTGCATGTGGTTCCACACTCGTTGACTTTTTCGGTTCATGGTCTGATGTTTTTATACACAAAGGCAGACGATAATTTCGAATACAATAAGCTAAAATAACAAACTTTTATCCGCTCCAAAGAATAAGTACCAAAAAAGTCTAAAATCTATTGTTCGGACGTCAATTCAATTCTAATTTTTTTCAATTTTGCCATTTAATCATAAACCTTTGACGATTTGTTAATGTAGTCTTTTTGATCAATTTTAACAGGAAATCATTGAAGTGGACATCGGCCGTCCTACGTGGCACGGCTGGCGTTGACGTTGATAATTTTTGCAAATTTTAAATAATTTTCTGAATTTTTTTTATATTTTTCCTTTTTTTTCCTTTTCTTTAGTCCTCGTTGACCGCGGGCGAGACAGACCTCGTCTAGATTTGGCAAGGGCTGTGGGTGAGGGACGCGTAGGCCTCACCTAGTGGTTGGCGAGGGGCTTTGGCCATTGCGAGGCCCTAGCCGGACACAGTAGGAAAAAAAAGAAGAAATAAGAACATAATAAATTCAGTAAACAATGCAGAATTTTCTTTTTAAAAATTGCAAAATTGTCAACACCAGTGTTGGCCATGCCATGTAGGATATCCGACGCTCACATAATTTCCGTTCAAAGTTGATCCAAAAAGACTATATTGGTAACTTATTAAAAAGTTTAGGATTAAATTGATCATATTAATAAATTAAGAATGAATTGGCATTGATAGAATATATTTATAATTTTTTTTGTAATTTTTCCTGGCATCATGCATGGAGCAGCGAGCTCCACGTGCTATCTCCATTGCACTTCATATTTAAAGTCCTTTTAGATCTTGGCTTTATTGCTGCGAGGTCACGTGATGATATATATTGAGAGAGACACACACACAGAGCTCCATGCATGGAGCTGCCTTTAATTGATGAATTGAGGGTCCAATTAGGTAGCGAATGATAACCATTCACATTTGAGAATGAGTTCGCAAACATAAATAGATATTTCTATTTTTGGTTCCAGATGAGTTTAGCCGAGAAAAGAAACCCGTTTGATAACGACTAAAAATTTCTATTTAAACGTAAACCCGTTTGATAACAAAGACAAAATTTCTATTTTCGAAACAAAAACCCGTTTGATAATAAACAACACAAAATTCTATTTCCATGAACAAAAATCCATTTTTTAGAAATGGAATAAAAATAATTAGAAAATCCAAAAATTCCTAAAAATCTCAAAAAAATTCAAAAAATCCAAAAAAAAATTGAAAAATTCTAGAAAAATTCATCACAATTTCCAAAAAAATAAAAAAAAATTCAGATTTCGAGAAAATAGGAAATTTGTTGAATTTTTTCAAAAAAAATCAAAAAATAAAAAATTTCAAAACTTCATAGAATTGCTTAAAATACATGTGCCCACCCACTTTTAGTAAAATTTAAATTTTTTTAGGTGTCCAAAAAAAATAAAAAAATCAAAAATTTCAAAACTTCATAGAATAGTTTAGAATATATGTGACCACCCACTTTGAGTGAAATTTAAATTTTTTAAAGTGCCCAAAAAAATTCAAAAACTCAAAAATTTCAAAACTTCACTAAGAATAACTTAAAATACATATGGCCACCCACTTTGAGTGAAATTTTAATTTTTGAGGTGAAAAAAAAACAAAAAATCAAAAATTTCAAAACTTCACAGAATGACTTAGAATATACTGTGGCCACCCACTTTGAGTGAAATTTAAATTGTTTTAGGTGTCGAAAAAAAAATAAAAACATAAAAAAATCAAAAAATTTAAAACTTCACAGAATGACTTAGAATGCCTCTAGCCACCCACTTTGAGTGAAATTTAAATTTTTTTAGGTGCCCAAATGGTATTTTTGATTTTTTGATTTTTTAATTTTTTTCGGCACCTAAAGAAAATTAAATTTCACTCAAAGTGGATGGCTACATGTATTCTAAGCCATTATGTGAAGTTTTGAAATTTTTGATTTTTTGCTTTTTTTTCTTTTCGTCGGCACCAAAAAAAAATAAAATTTCATTCAAAGTTGGTGGCCACAGGTATTCTAAGCCATTCTGTGAAGTTTTGAAATTTTTTCTTTTTTGCTTATTTTTATTTTATTTCCGGCACCTAAAAAAATTAAATTTCGCTCAAAGTGGGTGGCCACAGGTATTCTAAACAATTACGTGAAGTTTTGAAATTTTTTTTTTTTTGGCACCTAAAAAATTTAAATTTCGCTCAAAGTGGATGGCCACGGGTATTCTAAGCCACTCGTGAAGTTTTAAAATTTTTGATTGTTTTTTTTTTAGGCACCTAAAAAATATAAAATTTCACTCAAAGTGGGTGGCGGGTATTTTAAGCCATTCTGTGAAGTTTTGAAATTTTTGCTTTTTTCTTATTTTTATTTTTTGGCATCTAAAAAAATTAAATTTCGCTCAAAGTGGGTGGCCACAAGTATTTTAAGCCATTTCGTGAAGTTTTGAAATTTTTTATTTTTATTTTTTCTGCACCTAAAAAAATTTAAATTTCGCTTAAAGTGGATGGCGCAGGGTATCTTTAGCAATTACGAAGTTTTGAAATTTTTTATTTTTACTTTTTAAATTTTTTCGGCACCACCTAAAAAAAATTAAATTTATTTCAATTGGGTGGCCATAGGTATTCTAAGACATTCGTGAAGTTTTTAAATTTTAGATTTTTTATTATTTTTTATTTTTTTGGCATCTAAAAAAAATTAAATTTCGCTCAAAGTGGATGGTCATAGGTATTCTAAGCCATTTTGTGAAATTTTGAAATTTTTGATTTTTTATATTTTTTTCGGTACCTAAAAAATTAAAATTTCGCTCAAAGTGGGTATGATTCTAAAAGATTACGTGAAGTTTTGAAATTTTTGATTTTTGCTTTTTTTCCCACCTCAAAGATCGTGACTTCCGGATAACATGTGTTTTGAAGAAAGAGTTCTCTCAGAAATGATTCTCATTTTTTGTCTAAAAATTGAAAACCTACTTTTTTATTCGATTTACGGTTGAGAATCGGTTACGAAACAAAAAGTTGTTCGAGAAATAGAAAAATGGAATTGCGTTACCAAACGAGTTTACGGTCCAAAGCTATTTCGAGAACAGAAAAGCAGGTTCGGACGAGCAGGAATGGTATATCGCACTACCTTTAGAGTCTGTTAACACATGGATGACATGAGCAGATTTGGATTATTTGCCCTGTGGCAACGTCATCATGAGAAACAGTGCAACCCACCTTGGCTTTCTTAAAATCTTTTAAGAAGGCCGCAGCCTAATCCACGTTTCGTATTGATTTTCAATCGATTATACAAGAAGTCGTTTGACTCATGTCATAAGTTATATTCACGTGGAACCGAGCCAAGTCCTGCCAAAAGAGTCCTTCTAACAATCAACAAAATCTTAGGGTTATCGAAAAGAAAAGTCTCGCGTACTTTCCATCAAAGCAATTAATTTGCCTCCATACTCTTCACCTCCACGTTCAACTCCTTCATATTCACTCCGCTTGTTTTCATTCCTTCCTTTCGTTTTTCCTATTCCATTTTATGAAATCGAAATTGACTATTTTCATGTAAATAAACTCTGGAAGTCAGTATTATTTCAAGATAATAAGTAGACCTATCAAAATATATCATACAGGGAACGATAGCAAAATATTATTTCATTTATCGAGTGACAGACTTTGTATATCATGCTATATATATATATATATATATAAATTTCGAGTTTTTGGGCTTTACACTAATTTAGAGAATGGTGAATGGTCCATGTAGTAACAAGCTCTCTTGGCCTCGGTATGCAAAAACTCATTTTCGGTATCATATTATAATTCTCAGACCTTTAGAGCAGTAGGGGAAAGGGAAGAAGAAGGCTTTTTCAGTCTATGGTCAATTAATAATTGCTGATGGGTGATGATTAATTTACACAAAGGCAGACGTATCCACACACAGGCTCCATGAATAGAGCTGCGAGCTCCACATGCTCTCTCTATTTCACTTCATTTATAAGCACTTTCCAGATCTTGACTTTTTACACAAATGCAGACGAATATTTCGAATACTGTTTCCCATAAATTCAAACTTTATCCACCCACACCTCCATGCGTAGAGCCGCAAGCTCCACGTGCTCTCTGTATTTCTCTTCCTATTTAAAGGCTCTCTAGATCTTGGTTTTGATGTGTGGTCCTGGGATGATTTCTTAGCACCAAGGCCAGAAGCATATTTCGAATACAATACTGCTCAAAATCAAATTTTACCACACACAGTTCCATGCATAGAGCTGCGAGTTCCACGTGCTCTCTCTACCGCTTCATATTTAAAGGCCGGACACGTTTTACACAGAAGGAGCTACAAGGTACAGATAGTGAACAAAAATGGAGATACTTCTTTTTTGCAAAAATCCATTCTACAGGTGATTCAAATGTTAGTTTTTGACCAACATTTGCAAAAGGGTGACTTCAGAAAGCCCTACACGACATAAATATTAGGACAACTTAATCCTGCTGACGTTAGTTTGAATTACATGGAAGGGAAATAAATTTAGGGGTGTGTAAATCAAATAGCAGATGATGAAACTTCTTGAAATTCTTAAACTCAATCTCATCTTCATATAGAAAAAGTAATGTATTGGAAACTCATATGTCTACAAAATCTTTTATGTTACTTGAACAGTTTTTGTTGATTTATTTCAGCTCAGTTAGTATAGATCCTTCAGTTGCAGTTTCCTCTGCTACTGAAACGGCTCTACTCCCTGTACATGATAGTGGCTCTTTATGGCATGCATGACAATCGTCGCATGTGCTCGCCTCATCATTTTGAGCCAGTGAAGTTGGTGCCGCAAGCATTTTGTTCACTATACCCGAACCGTCGTCTTAATGAAAGAGTTCACCGAGTAAGATTTTTATGCGGTTCATCATTTCACTATCATTTTCCGTATCATGGGTCTTTTATGACTTAAGGTCGAGTTTTAATAGTCAAAGCATATGAGATTTTTAAGATAATATTTAACCCCTCCCAAAATTAGCTCGTAGCTATGTTATCTAATTTTGTATTACGGAATTGCAATATGTAAGTATAATTCACGAGAGCATTCCTGAAACTTCCGGGTTAAAATCTTTAAAATTAATATCAAGAGAGATATTATACCAATTGTACGATTTACGATTATCGAAACTCAATTGCCGGTTAAATTAGGAGGAACAAGTGATGAAGAACCCACCTATCGGTGACTGATTTTTGGATATCGGTGTGATCTTCTTCGACAGTCAATAGGGATAAGTGTAAAAACGGGACTTTAGGTTTGGGCAGTTGCTCAATTGAAGACTTAAACTTTTGAATTGGCGACTTCGAGCGATTATCGAGTTTGCTACAAAGCGGAATTCGAGCATTGAAATTCTTATGCTTCACATAGTTTTAAGTAGATACCATCTTTGTGAGCCGGGTGGTTGTAGTTGTGATTGATCAAGACAACCTCAGCCGCTACTCCCCACAACTTCATGTAGTTGCGGAGAAATGACATCCAACGATATATAAAAAAAAAAAATCAGAAAAAGACATCGAATTCCAATGTTCTCCCCCCTACTTTTGACCCACCTCACATTGAAAGACCATAAAACAGAAAAAGCAAAAGAAAAGAGAGAGCAAAGAGGTAAGAAAAGCCTATATTCCCTCCTCAAAAGGCGTTCTCTTCAAGCGCACAGCATCCGAGGATCGTAATTGCAAAAGCAAAATCAACCGCAACGAAAAGAGACGGACAGAAATACGCTGAAAGATCATCAATGGTCGAATAAAATCTTGACCTTACCCCACCACACTGGTGCTCCTCACACGAAGTCATGGGATTATCCCGTAGATAGCGGAGGAAATTTGGCTCAGATACCATTCGACGAAGAAATCAGGGGGGGCCCAAGGCATCTAACTTTGTCTTGCAAGGCCAGTTTTTCGGCAAAATTGATCGGTTGAGAGTATAAAATTGGGAACCGAATTGATCAAGACAGGTTCCCAATCTTTTTATCTAGAAATCGAACCAATTCCCATGTGACTGATAAGGCTGATTTGGGTTGGTTCTTGGATTGAACCAGCCCAATTGCTCACTCTTAATAGTATTCGTCTGATTTATGATTATGGAAAACTCAATTGCCAATTGCATTAAAGAGGAACAAGTGATGAACAATCCCCAAATGACTCACCAGTTTATAGACATTGATTTAATCTTTTTGACGGTAATAGAGATAAGCGTAGAGAAAGGGCTCAAGTTTGGGCATTTTTTATTTTTTATTTTTGGTCGAAGTTTGGGCAATTTAGTCAATTGAAGAGTTGAAGGCTCACATGCCAACTATTCACATTATGGAGTTCACAGTAAAAAGACATCGAATTCCAATGTTCTCCCCCCTACTTTTGACCCACCTCACATTAAAAGACCATAAAACAGAAAAAGCAAAAGAAAAGAAAGAGCAAAGAGGTAAGAAAAGCCTATATTCCCTCCTCAAAAGTCGTTCTCTTCAAACGCACAGCATCCGAGGATCGTAATTGCAAAAGCAAAATCAACCGCAACGAAAAGAGACGGACAGAAATACGCTAAAAGATCATCAATGATCGAATAAAATCTTGACCTTACCCCACCACACTGGTGCTCCTCACACGAAGTCATGGGATTATCCCGTAGATAGCGGAGGAAATTTGGTTCAGATACCATTCGACGAAGAAATCGAAAAAAGGGTGGCGTTAGCAGTGAACCGATTAAACCGGTTCAACCCCAGAACTTGTCTTGCAAGGCCTGCTCTTTCGGTAAAATTGATCGGTTCAAGATATAGAATGGGGAACCAAATTGATCCAGCCAATTCCAATCTTTTTATTAGGAAGGCAAACATATTACCGCGTGAATGGACTTGGAACCGATAAGGCTGGTTCAAACTAGAATCCGAATTGAACCAGCCCGATTGTTCACTCCTAATAGTATTCGTCTGATTTTTTTTTTTTGGTCAGAATATATGTCTAATTTATGATAATGGAAAACTCAATTGTCAAATTCCATTAAGGAGGAACAAGTGATGAAGAAATCACTGATGACTCACCAGTTTATAGATATTGATTTAATCTTCTTGATGGAAATAGAGATAAGCATGGAGAAGGGGCTTTTAGTCAATTGAAGAGTCAGATTTTTATTTTGGCCACTTGATGACTTAACATTTTTTATTTTAAAAAAGCTCTAATCAGATTATCGAGTTTGCAGTTAGTAGAATTCGGGCAATGAAATTCTTATGCTTCACACGGCTTTAAGTAGATACCATCTTTGCAAACCGGGTGGGTGTAGTCACGATTTATCAAAAACTGGTGAGGCCGTTTCGATAATACACCCACCGATATTAACCAAAAAAAAAATTCAGACCAGAAATTATTGGCTAAGGCTTAATTACACTTGTTCGATTGATTTAAATTATCTCTGACGACTTGACTCCTGGCATTGCGAAACTTCGCATGCAAGTTCATTAAAGAGAAAGATCCCCCAATCACTTCAATTGTTTCTATGGGATAAATCATAAACAATGAATCACCTAATTATATTTTGGTTGACTATGGCACTATATACTTCCATCCATCGTCAACGACATATAAAAAAAAAAAATCAAACCGCAAATTACTCGGTTAGGATTAATTGGACTAGTTCGATAAATTTGAATTATCTTGCTGACTTGGCTCACACAATGCAAAACTTCGCATGTAAGTTCTCAAAAAAAGATCGAATTGTTACTACGGGATAAATCATAAACAATGAGTCACTTAGTTTTTTTTTGGTTGACTAGGGCACTATTTATAATTTTGCAAGTTTGCTACTAGTACTTCCATCGATCACCAACGAGCAAAGCCCCTTTGATCCCACATTTCCCTAAAACTATGGACCCTCGGCTTCACCAAGCAATAGAATATGATGATGTTGATGAGCTACATAGGTTAATTGTGGAGGACCGAAAACTCTTAGATCGTGTATCTGAGGAACCCTTCCCAAATACTCCTCTCCACGTCGCTGCGGCTGCCGGGAAAATCCAAGTGGCCATGGAGGTGGCCATCTTGAAGCCATCATTTTCTCGGAAGCTAGATCCAGAGGGTTACAGCCCCATGCACTTGGCTTTGCAACACAAGCATTATCACACCGTGAGGGCACTGATGACCCTTGACCCCGAGTTGATTCGAGTCCAAGGACGATGCGGGATCACCCCTTTGCATTATGTTGCAGGGAAAGAAGGAGATGATGAGCTAGAGCTCCTAGCCGAATTCCTATCTGCTTGCCGATCGTCCATTGAAGACTTGACGAGTCGATGCGAGACCGCGGTTCACGTAGCCGTCAAGAAGCACAACCTCAAAGCATTCAAGGTTTTGTTTGGATGGCTTAAGCGAGTCCATATGACACGAATCTTGAACTGGAAAGATCAAGATGGTAACACCGCCTTACATATTGCTGCATCTGAAGGGCAGCCCAAGGTATAGTTCATCGGTTTCGTGGTTTTTAATGATTTTATTATTCGATCCTTCAATTCAACACAAGCTTATCCAGGAGCAAACATAATGGTAATAAGTACATGGTTTTAGAAAACATTCAGAATGAGGAGATTTGAACGGGACCACCTTGTTTTGTTTCTTTTGATGGAGAGAAGAAAAGGAATTAGGAGGGATTGGATATCACTCCTTCCCTCCCACAATCTTCTACTTCCAATTCTCTCTCTGACAAATTTCCCGTGCACTTGGTCACGGGAGGAGAGGCCCATCCACACATATAGTAGTCTTTTTATGTCATTCAGATGGGTTGTAAAATTTAGGTCAACAAGTAGTGCTTCTATATATAAAATAAAGTCAAATAGTCATTAAGATAGTGATTATATGAGTATGTAGATTGTTTTTTCATTGTTGTCGTTTAATTTATTATATACATATGGGCATGTTTGTGAATTAAATTAAGTGCTCGAAATTAAAAATTTAGCAGTAGATGACATCAAACTTGTATGATAATCCTAATTGGCGTTTGACTTATAAGACTCAATTCAGTCAAAACATCCACCTAATCTAGTAATCTTTATAATGGACAATAATTAGAATCTTCCCTATTATATTGTTAAAACCTATCAATAGTAATCATAGTTTCATATTTGAAAAGAAATTAATCATATTCAGTGATGTATTTTTAATTATCAACAAACAATTTTTTATTTCTATTTTCATCGCATAAGATTATCAACACTAGCGCTTACTTTTCAATTAAACAAGCCCATAGTTTCACTTCAAAAGTGGGAAAACTATTTTAAGCTCGTGATGCTTCCACTTTGTGTTCATTTTAATTGGCCTAACTATATTTTGGTTGGAGGTTATAGAGAAAAGGGAAGGAAAGAAAAGGAGTGATATAGAGAGATCACCAGGTTTACAGTAGTAAGTGGAGAGAAAAGTTATGATCAAGATTGTTTCCCTTCGAACCCCTATAAAACTCAGTTTTTAGTGAGCTCTAAATCTTTTTAAGTTGGATGATTTTGGATCAATACTTCCCTTCCAACTCTTTACATCATAATTACTCCTACCTAACACAACAATAATTTCTATTATTTCATTTTTCCTATGGATTAGCAAAATCTCTTTCCTTCTTTCGAAATCAGTCCATTCAAAAATATTGTACGAGATAGAAGCTGGTGAAATGGAAGCTAACAAGGACAAAACGACACAACCATAAAATAATCACTTGGTGGATCGGAAAATTACTCCCTGATTAGTTGAATCTTATGCATCAAGGATATAAATATACCTGTCTTAGGAAGTCTTTCTCTTCATAGCAAGAGAACTAATATACAAAATGTGATTGACTCCTAAGCCTTTCAGTTGACGTAATTAAGGCCTATGCTTTTATGAAAGACCATAGTTATTAGGGTTATCACTTTTGTAGATTCTCCTATGTTACAATTCATATGGGATATTCCTAGCTACCACGTAAATAATTTTGGGTGAAAGGACTAGATCGCACTTTTTAAAAAGATTCAGGACTTCACTACATTGGTTGAAATAATTCAATTTGATATATCAGATTTAGCAAACTTTTTCCCTTTATTTGTTGATCGTTGCATCACTTGCATCATTCAAACTTACATGGCATGAGCTCACTTTGTGCACAATAGTAAAGCCTGTTAGAAAGCAGTGGTTGAAATTGAAGGGATACATACTTCATTTTGTTCTGTTTGCAATTCTTCCAGATTATCAAGCTATTGATTGGGTATACGGATGTAAATGCGAAGAACTTCCAGAATAGGACAGCTCTGGACATCTTCCTAGTGAATGTTCATTTTGATGAAGGTCTTGCGAAGAGGTTATGCCTAAGATCCACTTCTACCCTCTCTCTATCACAGTTTTTAAGCATGGAACTAACTCACTTTGAGAAGTACTTATATATTTTCGGCATCCAAAATGAAGCCACTCTCAACATAATCCTTATAGTGGCTACCTTAATTGCGACTGCCACTTACCAAGCTGTTCTGAGTCCTCCGGGAGGATACTGGCAGGATTCCACTTCAAATCCCCCGGCCAATTCCACTGTCGTTACCCCCAATTCCAGCAGCATTGCTGTTGAAAAGCCACATCAAGCCGGGAACATTATAATGAGTGGCTCAAATCTATATTTCTTCGCATATCTCAACAGCACGGCTTTTTACGTCTCCGTCTTGTCAATCGGGGTCTCTGCTCTTTCACTGTGGCCCAACACTCGCATTGTTTACTTCTCTTTGATTATTCTTGGCTTTGCCTACTATACGTTCCTTGTAATTGAATTCCCCAAATCCTTTAGTGTCGTCGGAGTGTTCGCGCTGGCCTTTTTGTGGTCCTTGCCATTCGTGGGGTTGGTGCTCCCCTGGCTCTCGTGGCGAGAGCACTTCCGAGTTGTATCCCGAGTTGATGCCACAAGGAGACAAATCAGCGACATCCCAGGATTAAAGGAATAATTCGCATGTATTTTATTTACTTTAACTACTCTTGTGGTGTTTGAATGATACATATCCAAACCAAACTTCAACATCTATCCATCAATCGATTTTGTAAATTTTATGGTATCACGAAATCAATTGTAGATCTATTTTAATTCTTGCGATTTTCTATCGCTTCAAATTTCTCTACCGAAATCTCGTCTATATCTAAATTCAGATCAACATGAGAGGGGCTTTCCTCCAAAATCGTCTCTCCATCCTAATGGCAAAAATGGTTACCCTGAGATTCTTCCTCAAGCTCAAAATGCTCCAAATCCTCTAATTCTTGAAAAGGAAATTCCAAAACTTCAACTTCTTGTTCTTGAGGCTCAACAACAACCTTATTAACGGGAACCATAGAAGTGTCAATCTATTTTTAGTTGTTTTAATGGAGGATAACATGAAACTGTCTTGTTTGCACAATAGCTCGAGCATCAATTCATGAAGATCGCCGTCTTGACAAATTTCCCATTATAGGACACATTCTAATCGGAGCATTACCTGCTCTTTTCAATCTATAAGCTAAAAGAATCGCTCGTCGATAAATGGATGCATACATGCAATGGAAAGAGAGATATACATCTGCAATAAAATCTTTCGGGTTCAAATATCCCAAATTTATCAAATGAAGGTCATTAAATATTTTTCACTTAAAAATTTCTTCACGAATAAAGTTAGGAATACTAAAATTAGCCTATACTATACACTGCAATACTATACTAAGTTATGCTAATATTCCTAGGGTCTAGCTTACTGCTTCCTTGTGCTGGTTGAGTAACATCTCGAAAACATATCTTGATTCTTGGGCTTTTAAATAAGGTCAAGGACATTCATTTGGATAAAAATTAGTTCTCATGCCCGTGCTGCACACGAATTTAACAATGTAACTAAAGTGAATAAGAATTAGTTAAATACTTAAAGGATTTTTACCGCGCATGTATGACTATTATATCTATTAACCAAAATTTTATGACAATAAACGAGTAATTGCCATGAATCAAATGAATTTACCACCCAACGGTACATATTAAGTCAATATATCTTTAAAAAAAAGTACGCAATGTAATTAAAAAGCTGCTTCACACCAAATAGGAGCAAATCGAATAAAATGCACAACAAACGCACCCACTTGTTTTTTGGCCAATAGTACAAGAATTCTACCTATTAGGCCGTGTTCTTCGGACGCTTTGATATAAATTTCTGACTAATATAATGATAATTTTTACAATTAAAAAAATGCATTTGTCTTCTTAATTTTTTATACATTCCTATCAAATTATTGTTGAAAGTAAAATGTTGCGATTCTCAATTTTTGGATCTGGAAATCGAACCAGCCCTAAGATTGGCTTGGAACCTAACCGGCTAGTTTCAAGGTAGACCTGGGAACTGGCTTACGTCTTTTTTTTTTTTTTTTTCATGCTTAGTTTGAGGAAGGGTATATATGGACGCAGCTATGTTTCATCCTTCACAATAGATCCAAGTATTCCCTCTTACTCGTGACCCGCCTCACATTAAGAAAAACAAAAAATAGAAAAAGCAACAGAAAAGAGAGAGCACCGAGAGGTAAGAAAAGCCCTATTTTCACTCCTCAAAAAGTCATTCTCTCAAAAAGTAGAGTTCTTCAGCTTTCCAAAGATCCTTTCAGCATAAGGCATCGACACCAAATGAATAAAATCTTGACCTTACCCCACCACACTAATGCTCCTCGCATGGAGTAATCAGAAAACGAAACCGACATGTGGAGGAGGAGAGTGTGCGAATCGCGAACGAATTTGAGACTTGGCTCACGCATTGCGAAACTTCGCATGCACGTTCAAGAGTAAGATCCCCCAACTAGTTGCGTTGTTCCTACCGGATGCATAAAAAACACCGAGTCGCCTAATTACACTTTAATTGACTGGCACTATTTATGATTCCGCAAGTTCGCTTTACTCCTACTTCCTTCCATCATCAACGAGCAAAGCCACTCTTCTCCTACGTTTCCCTCGTCAAACAATGGACCCTCGGCCTCAACAAGCAATAGAACATGATGATGTTGATGAGCTACATAGCTTAATGGTGGAGGATTGAAAACTCTTAGATCGTGTATCTGAGGACCCCTTACCAAAAACTCCTCTACACGTCGCCATGGCCGCCAGGGAAACCCAAGTGGTAAGGCCCATGCTGACGTGGACAAATTTTTTTTTTAATTTCCTTCTTCTTCTTTTTTCACTATTGCTGGCAAGCCTCGCCCAAATATGGTTGAGGCCATGGTGAGGTAGGCCCCACCCAGATCTGGGCAAGGTCTTCACGGCCCTTGCTGGCCACAGCAAAAATAAATAAATAAAAGAAGGAAAATAAAAGGAAAAAAAATTTAAAAAAATTGTTTGTGTTAGTGCCGGCCATGTCACATAGAACGGTCGGTTCCACGTTAGCAATTTCCAGCCAAAATTAGCCGGATGGATTAAATTGATAAATTGTCCGAAGGTTTATATCTAAATTGGCCAAATTGAAAGGTTTAGAATTGAATTTACACAAATAAAATAAGTTTGTGACTTTTTTTGTAATTACGCCGGCTTGCCGAGCCTCTTTCCACTATGGAAGATCATAGATTTGAATTTCACACAAGGAAACGAGAATTCAAACTCCTCCCAATTAGACAAGAACCTCGACCACACGGGCTCACATTCTAACTATTCAGTATTCGCAGCATTGACTACTCAAAGTAAAAAGACACCGAATTCCAAATTTGCTCGCCCCTACTCGCGACCCACTTCACGTTAAAAAAACAGAAAACAGAAAAGCAAAGGAAAAGAGAGCACCGAGAGGTAAGAAAAGCCCTATTTTCACTCATCAAAAGTTAATTCTCTCGAAAAGCCAGTGTTCAAGTGGCAAGAGTTCTTCAGCTTTAATGCTATAGCCAAACAAACTTTAGGCATATGAAATCACCACTGACTGAATAATGACTTGACGTAACCCCACCACAACAGTGCTCCTCACGCGGATTCAGGGGATTATCGCGTAGATGGCGGAGGAAATTTAGCTCAGATACCATTCCACGAAGAAATCGAAAACGAAACCAACGTACAGAGTACCTCGGAGTGGAGAGGGAGAGTGGCGAATTGCGAATGAAGTTGAGATCGAGCCGCAGAAGAGGGAGAGTGAGGAACTGAGGGATTGGCAGTGAAATTGATCAGTTCAGGTATAGAATCGGGAATCGAATTGATCGAGACCAGTTCCCAATCTTTTTATCCGGAAATCGAACCGATTCACGCGTGAACTGGCATGCAACTGATAAGGCTGGTTTGGGCTGGTTCCCGGATTGAACCGGCTCGATTGCTCGCTCCTAATAGCATCCATCTTATTTATGATGATAGAAAACTCAATCATCCACTACATTAAAAAGGAACGAGTGATGAAAAACCCATTAATGACTCGCCAGTTTATGGATATTGATTAAATCTTCTCGATGATAATGGGGATAAGAGTTGAAAAAGGGCTTAAGTTTGGGACTTTAGTCAATTGAAAAAAGAGAAAAGAAGGAAAATAAAAAAAAATTTGTCAGACAACAAATTGATGTAGCTAGCAAGGATCACCTAGAGGGGGGTGAATAGGTGATCGAAAACAAGTTTTAATAATTTATGCGGAAACAAAATAAATCGCAAAAGAGTCTGAATAAAATTCAGATTCAAGACAGATTATATAGACTGTGCTCTTGATGTGCAGAATGTAAAGTAAGAGATAAGGGATAAAGAATCTGCACACAAGTTTATAGTGGTTCGGCTTATAGCAAGCCTACGTCCACTCTCCCACGCTTACGGCCCTACCGGCTGGATTCCACTAATCAAATCAATGAGAAGTTACACAAGTTGTGCTGCTTAAACCCAAGCACTTCTCCCCGAAGCTGGTGCTGCTTATACCAAGCCAATAGATCACACTATCTCACACCTAAGCACACACTTATAACACTGTCTACACCTCTCAAATGATTACACGTTTAAGCTCACGAAAGACAAGAGATTGAATCGGAGTATGCTCAAACTTTGGACTTGTTGATTCTTGATTTCGTTCTCTACCTTCTGCTCCTCGTTGATCTCCTTTTATACTCCTCCACTTCCAAACTAGCCGTTGGATAGTCTTCAGAGGATCATCTTCCAATATTCACTTTTGGACAGATTTGTATAAAATGGATTGAGTAGCCGTTGGTTGATAAAATCTGAATCCCGCTGATTCTGGTCGCCCATACAATCAGAATCTTGGTTTCCATAAGTAGAGCTTTATCCGTTGTAATGTATACTTGTCGTAATGTTTGATTGTCAATCAATTATAGCCTTAAATTGAGACAATCAAAACTTTCCTTCTGTGAAATCCATACCAGATCACTAGCTGTTATGTTTCGTTCCGAATTCTGCGCCCGAATAATTTTAGCGTGCGTCGAATAATTTCAAGCACTGCGTCTGAAGAATTTCTGCGTCCGAAGAAATTCTGCCTGAACTTTCTCGTTCTGAGTCTGAACTTCTCGTTCTGAGTCTGAATCTCTCTTGCTTGAAGTTCTTTCACAATCTGAACACGAACTAGATCAAGATTGACATATGCTTTTCTTCCAAAAACAACTTCCTGAATCAAAATACTTCAAAGCATTTATCAGACTTACAAAACACTCATGGACAGTTTTGTCAACTTCAAAAACTATTGGGAATTTTCCTTAACACAAATTACTGGGGTAGGATTAATTAGACTTGTTCGATTAGTTTAAATTATCTTGCCGACTTGGCTCACATGGCGCTAACTTCGCATGTAAGTTTTCTAAAGAGAAAGATCCCCCAACCAATTGAATTTGTTCGTACGGGATAAATCATAAACAATGACTCACCTCACCTAAAGTAAAGCTTGGTTGACTAGGGCACTATTTATGATTTTGCAAGTTCGCTACTCTTACTTCCATCGACCATCATCGAGCAAAACCCCTCTGCTCCTCCATTTCGCCCATCAAACAATGGACCCTCGGCTTCAACAAGCAATAGAAAATGACGATGTTGATGAGCTCCATAGGTTAATTGTGGAGAACAGAAAGGTCTTAGATCGTGCTATCACGTAAATAATTTCGGGTGAAAGGACTAAATCGCAATTTTTGAAAAGATTCGGGTCTTCATTACATTGGTTGCAATGATTGCATTTGATAAATAAAATTTATTAAACTTCTTTCCCTTGTACATCGGTCGTTCCATCACCACCGTCATTCAAACTTGTATGGCATGAGCTCATTTTGTGCACGATAGTAAAGCTTGTGACAAAGCAGTGAATGAAATTGAAGTAATACATACTTCATTTTATTCCCTTTGCATTTCTTCCATATCATCAACCTCTTGATTGGGTATACGACTGTAAATGCAAAGAACTTCCGGCGTAAGATGGCTTTCGAAATCTTCCAAGTGAATCCTAGTGGCGGTCCAGATGTTGCGGAGAGGTTTCGCCGCCAAGGATGCCGAGCAAGACTTTTTACTCCTACCCTCTCTCTATCACAGTATTTTCGCGGGGAACTAACTGCTTTCGAGAAGTGCGCATATTTTTTAAGGGTCCAAGATGAATCCACTCGCAACATAATCCATGTAGTGTCGTCTACCAAGCTATTCACACTCGCCGGGGAGGTGTTGAAGTGTAAGTGTTCGTATGTGCAAAATAAAGTTGTTCGACAAACCTGAAATGAGTAATCCGAATTTGACGAATGATCCGAGCCCAATGAATTTACGTTGTGTCCTTAAGACAATTTGTCTCCTCTTTCGGTACCCAAGGTTGTTGAACAATTGCCTCCTAGGATAGAACGGATTGCCTTTCCAATGAAGCAGTACTTTGTCAAAGGAAACCTTCGAACGCAACTTAGCAGAACAATCGCACGAATTACAATGATGAAGAACGATGATGCAGCGAAATGGCTCGCGGGACTGGACAAAATAGAATGCTAAGAATGCGAAAAAATATATGTTCGAATGAATAGTCACAAAGAGCCCGTTCGGTTATAAATGGGATTGAACAGTCACCAAGAGAACCGAACAAATTCGTTCGGTTGATAGACGGTTATAAACTTCCAAGAACCGAACATGTTTGTTCGTCCAAAAATAGAATAGACATCAAACATATTTGTTCGAAAAAAATTGAAATAAAATTCCAAAACAAACATGTCTGTTCGGGAAAACAAAACCAATGGGCACTGGATCCGGCCGGATGGACGGCGGCGTGCGCGTGGGGGGAAACCGACCTAGCTAGGCGTAGGTCCTCTCCCTTCCACAAAAGTGGGTACCCCTTGGGGCCCAAACTCATTTGAGAGGCTCCTTTAAATAAACCATCTTCCATCACCTCTTCTATCTAATGTGAGACTACTTCCATCCACACTTCTCATTTACATTTTATAGATTTTGGATACTAGAATCCCAACAGGAGGATACTCGCAGGATTCCTCTTCAAATTCGACGGCCAATTCCACTGTCGTTACCGCCAATTCCAGCAGCACTAATCTTGAAAAACCACATCAAGCCGGAAGCATTATCCGGAGCTGTTGGAATCTATGTTCGTCATGGTTTTTTTGGCCTCGATTGCCTCAATCTAGGCCACCACATTTACAGTAGAGGCCAGCACTGTCATGGTTTACATCTATATGCCTATGACCCTTCTCTCCTCGGGGACATGAGCATAGGGCACATAGAAGTTCGAACGACGAATCGATGCCCCAAGGAGGCGCCTCGCAACTTTTCTATGATCGGAGGATTGAGAGTACGTCGCAAGAATTCTTTACTTTGACAATTCTTGTCACGTGTGCATCCAATCTGTGTTTCTTGTCTTTAAGGTTGTCGCGACCTTCCCGGAGGTGAACCGCCAGGGGAAGGCTAACGAACTTACTAAGCGAGAACGAAGGCTTCTCTCACGAGGCAATCGTTCAAGTTTAGTGCGGGCTCTCCCAAGCCAATCCGACCCGCAACGTAGTACTCAATCCATCATGGGCAAAAGTACACCAGAAGTGCCACAACTTGTGTACGGCGATCACTTTAGTGTCATAACTTTTTTTCGGATCACTTTGGTGCCAAGTTGGAGGAAAATAGATCACTTTAGTGACTCCGGTCAAAATTCCGGCCAAAAAGCTGACCTGGCATTTATATTTAAAAAAATGGTCTGACTTGTACACGTGGAAATTATGTGGCTTTTTTTCGAATTTTTTAATTTTTAGAAAAATAATAAAAATTAATTTTTTTAACTTTTATTTAAAAATAATAAAAATTAATTTTTAATTAAAAATAATTTTTAGAAAAATAATAAAAAATAATTTTTATTAATTTTTAATTAAATAAAAAAAATTTAAAAAAAGTTTGCAGCCGCCGGGAAGGGTCGGCGGTGGTGGGTTGGCAGCGGTAACAGCGGCAAGGGCTCCCTCGCCGCTGCTGCAAGCCTTTTTTTTTTTTATATAAAAAGTATACGTCAGCGGGCTAAACGGCGTCGTTTTTTGTTTTTAATGCTGACTGGACCTCTCCGGCAAGTCATGGACCTCTCCGGCAAGCCGTGTCAGCGCCACATCAGATTTCCGGCGAGTCACATCAGATTTCCGGCGAGCCACGTCAGCATTGGCACTAAAATGATCGTTTTTTCAAAAAAGTTAGCACCTGATCCGAAAAAAAGTTATGGCACCAAAGTGATCGCCGTACACAAGTTATGGCACTTCTAGTGTACTTTTGCCATCCATCATGTAATTAATCCTACCTTTCAGAGTCGCCACTAATCAATTCTCTCAAGCCTATTCGACCGCAACTTAGTACTCAATCCATCATGTAATTAATCTTACCTTTCAGAGTCGCCACTAATCGATTCTCCCAAACCCATCCGACCGCAACTTAGTACTCAATCCATCATGTAATTAATCTTACCTTTCAGAGTCGCCACTAATCAATTACGGATCGATTAGACACCCAAGTAAAATATGGGAGCGTATTTTACTTCTACGAACCAAAGATTCAATGGATTTGGGGACTCGGTACCTTTCCTCTTTATTTTAAAAAAAATATTTTTACGGATCAAAGAATTACGTCAAGATAATATTAAGGGTTTGACCTCAGTGTCTAAAGGTCCAAACGCCCTAATATCTTGGTTAATGCGAAGAAAATATAAAACTAGATAAAATCATGTATTAAGTATTTTACAAATTTAAATTAATATTATCCTCACCTTAATTATAGTTATCCACGGGAAGTCGATCTAAAGTGAGGGGATCGCAACAACAATAACAGTGATGTAACAGCGAGCAGCAAGTACGCAGCGACAGCAAACAACCACAAACAACGACGAACAGCAGCAATGCAGCAGACGTCAACGAGCAGCGACAATGATCAGCGACAGTAGCGAATGGTGGCAAGCAGCAACAGTAGCGAGCAGCGGCAGCAGAGATGCAGCAGCAGCGAACAGCAACGAACAGCAGCAACGGTAAAGAGCGGCGGCAGGGACACAGCAGTAGCAAACAGCAATAAGCAGCAGTGACGAACTGCTGCGATGCAGTAACAATGCAGCAGCAAACAACAACGAACAGCGGTGACAAACGATGAACAACGATGAACAACAGTAGACAACAGCGAGCAGCAGCGACGCGGCAGCAAACAGCAGCAAACAGCAGCGATGCAGCAGTAAACAGCAGCGATGCAGTGGCAATGCAGCAGCAAACAGCAGCGACACAGGATCGAATTTAACAAGAGCAACGCAACTAGGCTCACTAGAACAAAGGAATTTGCTGCGAATTAACAAGAAGAAGGATGTGGTGGAACCATAGCCATAGAAGAGAACTATCTTGTTTCTCTCGTATTTTGAACTCTCTCTATTCCGAGCTCCACTCCATGTTCTGCAGTGGCTCAACTAGCCCCTTTTTATAGCAAAAGACCTCCATTTATCATTGGAAAGTCTGAATCCGTGCTCCTATGATCGTGGGGATTGCCGAATTTTAGACTTGATTTGTCGCCGTGATTTAGTGCTCCAAATCTCGCCTCTCCTCGAAATCTTCAGGTTGCCTTTTCCGCTTCCACCTGTATTGCCTTGAACATGTCCACATTCATTCATCATCGGCCATCTCATTCCATAAGTATTAATCTCTTGTCAATATGCCATTGATTCCTTTCCTTTCTTCAACAATCTTGATTGATCTTTGCCCAAAGAAATCTCTGTACGTGTGGAAGGAGAGGATATGGTGGGTGATGAGGCACCCACAAATCGCGGTTTTCGTCAGATTTGTTTCACTCATTCATTTCCTTCCAAATTGCACATGCGTAATATGGCTCTCCCCTTTTCCCTCATTGTGGCTCGGATTCCTAACTCTTTATTGGGAGTGAATTGCTAAATTTGTGCAGAGGCCAAATCAAGAGAAGAATTCTCTCTTCAATTGCTCTTTTTTGGGCCAAGAATCATGCTACGGAATCTTGGCAAAGAAAGACCAAATTTCCGCCGAATTGATCTCTTCAACTACACCAAATCCCATTGTCTATTTCAATCCGTGGGTGTTCTCGATTTGCCGATCATAATTGATTTTCTTCCCTCCTGAATTATTGATCGAGACTAAGAGCATGCAATGGCCAATTATCTATGGGAGACGATCCTTCGTACGCTTGTCCGTGGAGGTGCGCGACAAAGAGTGATCCAATGTGCATCAGTTCACGGTAGCGTCGTAGGAAGCTCATGTGGCTGTCATGTGCGATTGTCTAAGTAAAAAAATGCAAGTGATATTTTTGTTTAGGGGTCGAATTCGATCCCTAATTTTTATGCAATAAATGACTAAACGGAAAAATTAAAATTTAGGTGTCAACAAAGGTTTGCAAGAAACACTCTTTTAATTAGTTGCACGTAATGGACTCATCTACTATTTCCTCTGAAGACCTTCAATCTTGCTTGAATTCGGGACTTCGAATAGCTTTTTCCTAATTCAACTTTATAAAATGACGCAGAAACGAAAAGCACCGAGTCACAACTTGCAAAGACGTGCCCCTCAAGCGTACACGCACAAAACACAAAGAGGGAAGTCTCTTGATTTTCTGTATTTCTGGAGAGAGGCAAACTGCGCGCGGTCCAATAAAACATAACAAATAAGCACGGTTGGAACCCTTTTTTCTAGAAATCACAACTCAAAAAAAAAAAAAATACTGTGAATATAACAAAACCTTAGCTAAACGTAAAAGAACAACTAGATCTTATGATATCTTCCAATCAGAGATAAGATATCTTAACACATTCAAAAAATAAAATTAATAAAAACAGTAAATTCAAATATTCTATACCAAGTGCATGTCCTAAATTTTATTAAAGAAGGAAATATCAAATTTAATAATCCTAAATTCATCAAGCTCAAAGGCCTCCAATTTTTGAAAAGGGACTTCAGAAACTTTGACTTCTTTCTTCTTAGGCCAAACAACAACCTTATCAACAAGAATTATGAAAGTATCGAAGATTTTTTTTTCTTTGATTAATGTTGTCGAGGACAACATGAAACTGGCTTGTCAACACATCAGCTCGATCATCAATCCGAGAAAATCGCTGCCTCAATAGGTTTCACATTTTATGCCATGTTCAAATAGGTGCTTTACATGCTCGTTTATGCCCAACTTGCACTTGATCCCACAAGAAAAAAAATTGAAAGCATCTCCCTTCAATCTACAAGCTAAGGATTTGCTCATACGTGCAAATCCTTACTTTCGGGATCCCACAATTTATAGCCAAAATCCTCGTGAGCATATCCCAAGAATATGCACTCCTTGACTTTTCCATCTAGTTTGTGATATGAATCTATGCGGAAGATGATCGTTCTACAAAGATCTGTGAGTTACGAATTGCTGACCTCGACCCCCAATCGAACCTGTGATTGGTAATCTCAGTATGAACGCGACCTGTTGACGAACCTATGTCAACCAATCCACGCTATAACGCCACAAACAAGAGAATTCGCGATCTTGCTCGATAAGTTGAATTCGATCGCCACAAGGGAGCCTTGATAAGATCTAGTCCTCAAAAGAACTCAAGAAGAAAACTTCTCTATATAAAATTCTGCCTCCTCCTTTTAGAAATTTATAAGCAACCTTATATAGGGTGTTAACCCTAATCCTAACCCTACTAGGATTAAAATTACAAAAATAACCTTAATTACTAAAAATTCGTCCAAAAATGGAAAAAGGCCTAAAAGTTCATCTAAACGACTCCAAATCGCTAAAAAATGTCATCAATCACTACTAAAGTACTGAGTATTGATCAGCGGCCCATTTCCAAGCGTCCATCCAAATTTGAGCCAATTCGGAGTTCGTCAATTCTAAGCTCCTTTGGAATTCGCTGAACCAAGAGTAATCATGTTGCGCCAAGGAGCTTCGGAATCTTCAAGTTTCGAATCCAGATTGTCTCCATTCCAAATATCTTGAACCATAATGCCGACAGCTTGTTTGAATTCCTTCGCTCTCGCTCGAGTGATCGGGCCTAGCCGATAGAACAATGGGTCCCTAGCACCTCCTCCTCGATAGGGTTCGATATCCACATCAGTTTGGCTCATTCATCTCTCGGTATGTGTGCGAATGCCCCGTAACAAAACACTCTCAAATGACTATAAGATGAATTATTTCCATTCCATACACTTTGTGGTGTCTTACCTTTGAGTGGAATCAAAAGTGACAGATTTATCAAATCCACTGCCGTCCTCATTGTCTCCCCCCAAAAAGAGTTTGGCAACTTTGCATGGGAGATCATAAACCTTATCTTCTCACATATTGTTCAATTCATCTTGTCGGCAACACTAGTGAGTTGTAGTGTCTTAGTTACTGTTTTGTCAAGCCTTATGCCATGAACTCTGTAGTAATCCTCAAATGGCCCTTGGTATTCCCCACCATTGTCAGCCCTCACACATTTCAATTTTCTGTCAATTTCCCATTATAATTTCACATACAAATCCTTGAAGCTAATCTTTAATGCAGTAACCCACATCTTCCTTGAAAAATCATCTATGAAGGTAACATAAAAGGAAGCACCACCGGTAATTTTCGAAGTCATAACATAAACATGAGTATGTGACAAACCAAGTCAATTAGCCTTTTTCAATGGTGGAATAGATTTAAAGGAAACTCAATTATTTTTTCATACAATGCAGTCTTTACAAGGGTTTACAGAGGTACCTTTTTATTTCTGAGAGTAACTTCTTCGATGTGAGAACCTTCATTCCATTCTCACCCATATGTATAAGCCTTCTGTGCCAAAGCGTGGTAGATACCTCCCTAACATCTCTGCCGCATAGCTTCGCTTGTATGGTATAGAGCGATATGTCTTTTACTCCTCTTGCTACCACCAAATTTCCCTTGGTTAACTTCCACTTCCCTTTGCCGAAGTGACTCATATAACCATCATCATCTAGCTTTCCTGCGGAGATCAGATTAAGGCGAATATCACGGACATGCCTTATCTCTTTCAAAATCATCTTGCATCCATTGTTGTTCTCGATCTCAACACTTCATATGCCAACAATCTTCGACGAGCTACCCATCCTCACGAGACCAAAGTCTTCAGTTATATATGAATAGAAAAACTCTCTTTTGGGGACTACGTGGAAGGAGTCTCCAGAATCAACTTGAGAAGTGGTGTCCTGTCATGTTAAGTTGATGCTCTCATCAGTGCGGATAACCATCATGTCTTCATAAATTGTAGTGACATTTGCAGCTAGTGCTTCAACTTGCTTCTTGGCTACCTTCAATTGACAATCTCTAATGAGATGCCTAGTTTTTCCACAATGAAAACTGGCTCTTCTCAGCCTTTGGTCTTGAGATTGAATGACCTTTAGGTTCACGGCTTTTGCTCCTCCCACGATATACTTTCTTCTCTTGTTAATTGATAACAATAGTTCTATCACCATGATTATAGTACCCATCTTCCTTGCGCCTTTGCTCTTCACTTGGCAATCTGTCCTTCACTAACTCCATGATCAATGTTCCATCGGGCATGGAATTGTGAGTCGACACAATTAAGGTGTCCCAGCTTTTTGGCAGAGAACCTATCCGGAAGTATGCATGCAATTTTGGAGTGATTATCCTCTCTATTGCATTGATTTGCTTTACCATACCTCCCATAGTGCCTATATGTTCAGAGACACTTGTTCCATCTTTGTACTCCATACGAGACACTTTTATCAGGCTTGCTATATTTTGAGATGTATTCTTTCCACATGTCCGCTCCAGATTTTTCCACAAATCAAAACCGTTGTCTTCTTGGGTGAAGTTTTCAAAGATGTTTTGATCGAGCCATTTTCTAATGGTGCCAACACATCTATTGTTGAGGATAGTCCACTCATCCTCCTTCTCTTCTTCTTCTTCTTCTTCTTCTTCTTCTTCTTCTTCTACTGCTAGTTTCGAGGCTTTTGAGGAGTCTTCTGCTTTCTCTCCAACTTAGGCATTCTTGTCTTGATTGGCCTTTGCAAGCCTTTGATGTAAAGATGATCCTCCATCTTGCACCTTCATATTGCATAATTCGATCATGTTGACCATGTCTTCTGACATTTTTTACAACCTCGGCTCAGATACCACTTAGTTGTAATTTAACTCCAATCGCAACCGATCACGGTTATCGCGACCTACCCGTCCCAATTAGGGGAGAATGTATGTATAATGTATGGGTCAATGGACTTGAACATCGATTGGTTTAACCAAAAGGCTCATCTATTCAAGGACAGAGGCGCTCCCCAGCCTCATACCTCCTGTGACGTGGTTTTTCTAACCTATGAATTCATTAGGAGTCACCACTAGCCATAATCAAGGGTTGGCTAAAAACCCTAATCGAGGCACGGGAAAGACATCTCGATACTTGTACAACCAGAGATTCTAAAGATTGAGGACTTGATTACACTAGTCGTCTAACTAGTGCTCTTTCGTTACCTAAACTTGACTAATTGCTAACTAACGCGTCATGACAGCCTATCAAATGACCTAAAGTTCATCCTAACCATTCTAAAAATGAAAATAACAACTAATATATTAAAAGTGCGCAATCAAATAATTATAATAGAACTAAACAACCAATGACCTAGCACCTTACCAAAAAAAAAAACAACCAGTGATCTAGTAGCATCTCCAGAAAAGAAAAGGCAAATCAAAAGCCCTATGGTAAAGCCCTAATGGCTTATTCAATTTTTTGAATTCAATTTTCATCAAAAAGACTAACACATTTTTTAGAAAAATTAACCAAAATCTAATTTCCAAGCTACTTCCCAATTTTTTTTAAAAAATAATTTTTTTTGGAATTTTTTAATTTAAATTTTTTAAATAATAATAATAATAATAATAATAATAATAATAATAATATTTTGCTCCGAAAGAAGGGGCCTCGGGTTGGCCCCTCCTGAGCCTGGCCCGAACATGGGCGGCCGTTGGTCACACAAAAATTGGGGTCATAATCAAGCCTTCTTAATTGAACCAAGCCCATCAGAGAACAAGCCCAAATATACCCAGCCCATACTGCAAAACAGAAAACCAGCTCAAGCCTTTCTACGCTAGAATCGAGTTAAGCCCAAACCCTTATTATCTCTACCTGACCATACGCTGGCAGCTCCCGGCCATAATGCCTCCCTTTCATCAATTCCAAAATCAGACAAATTCAACAATCACACTTCCATTATCTCATTTTGAGCCAAGAATAACATATTTCATCACCAAACATTTTTTAAACACCGAACGTCCGCCGTCGACAAACATCACCGGACACTACCGCTAGAAAACGAACTTCACCTCCGACGACTACCATCGTGCCGGCCACTCATCGCGTTCAGCGGAAAAGACACAATAAATCTCGAAAAGAACAAAGATGTGGTGACTTCATTGCTCATGAAAACTAAACCTAACGACCGAACGAAACACAACAAGACGTGCCTTCGAATTCGAAACAGAAATGGAAGCTATTTTACAGTCGCTTCTCAGCGACATTTCATCGAGCAACCCTTGGGCGTTCGGCTAAAAAGTGAGGAGGCGTACCGATGAACCGCGAAACTGTCATGGTCGGCCGGTCGCCGACCGCCCGCGCCTGCTGCCTCGTTCCGCTCCTCGGTACCTCGAGTCCTTCTCCCTTGTACGAGCGTGCCTTCCACTTCTGCTCCTCCTGTCCTTCCTCTTGCAAAGGGGTGGAAGAAGAAAGGATAGAGAGGGAAAATGAGGTATGGGCTCAGAAGGCCATGGGCTGGGCCAAGATTAAACAAAATAAGAGAAATGGGCCAGGGAAAGAAAGGAAGGGAGAGGGCTCAGGTGGGGCGGGCCGGGTCAAACCGGCCCGATTCTTCTTTTCTTTTCTTTTTTTTCTGTTGAAGTTTCTAGTTTTTAATAATAAAAAAGAAAAATATGTTCGAATCCTATTAATACAAATGTGCCTAATATATATATGCAATGTAATTTAATAAAAATATATTTGTTTAGGGGTTAAAAATTAATCCCTAATTTTCTATGCAATTAAACCCTAAATGGATAGTCAAAATTTAGGTGTCAACAGCAACGGAATTCTAACTGTCAAAATCGCACAATATGCGGCCATATATTGTCTTTGTAGAAAAACGTAAATAACACAGCAAACAAGAGACAAGAAGAACGATACACCGGAATTTTTATGTGGAAACCCAATGTGGGAAAAACCGCGGGATGCTGATCCAGGAGCTGCTCTACTATAATCAAAGGATTACAATTAACACTTTCACAGTGTTTCTCTCACAATAGATCCTCATAATTGTCACAAAACACATCATCACTAGATGAATTCTCAAGACTTTTCGTGTTTACACACATTGTTGAAAACTCTTGTGATCTCTCCGGAGTATTTTTTTGTGCATACAGAAACCTCCACCCAAGCCCTTCTATTTATAGTGGTAAACCTACACCCAAGTTAGGAATCCTCCTTAATTGATTAACAACCACCTGCCAATTAGAAATCTCTCCGATTGATTAGAATTTATCTAATTTGGCAATCACTTGAATTGATTCCATCATGGTATTTTTTCTAAATAAGACTCCTCCTTATTTAGACTTCCTCCTTTTCTGCGTCCTACCGTAATAGGACTCATTCTTATTAGGTATTTTTGATGAACAAAGATATTTCAAATTGACTCCCAAACATGTTGGGCTGCTCCAAATAGAATGAAAGAGTTCACTGAGTGATGCTTTTATGCAGTTAATTTTCGTTCTTACGCTCTTTGTCTGTCCAACTAAGCATTAAAATCCATCCTTTAACTATCATTTTCCTATCATGGGTCTTTTATAACTAAAGGTAAAGTTTTAATAGTCGTAGGATATGAGGTCTTTAGATTTAAATAGATAATCAATCCCCAAACTTAGCTAGTAGCTCTATTATTTAATTTCGCGTTACGGTTATATTTTATTTTTTTAAAAATAATTTGTAGTTAATGAGAGTTCCTGAATCTTTTGGTTAAAGCTTTGAGATTAAAAGCAAATGAACTATTATAGTATTTAGAAGTGATTGGTTTCAAGGTTATTAGGTTCCAAACTAGTAATTGAAATCTATCATGTTAGAGCCGATTCTCAGTTTTGGAGACTAGAATTGAACCGGCTCTAAGACTGGCTTGGAACCTAACCAGCCAGTTTCAAGGTAAACCTGGGAACCGGCCTCCGACTCTTTTTTTTTTTTTTTTTCTCATTCTTAGTTTGAGGAAGACATTATAGGGACGAAGCTATGTTTCATCCTTCACAAGAGATCCAAGTATTCGCTTCTAGCAAGCCAATCCCATGCGCCCAGTAAGGTTTAGAATGTTGTTGATGATTGTTATCCACAGGTATCAATCATGATATCCAGAAGAATATGCAATTCCATTCGCCTCAACTATCAGATCATGCAATGACTTTTAAAAAGTAGATCCAAACCTAGAGGTTGAGGGGTTCTAAAAAGTGATTAGATGCATTGATATAAGTACAAGAACAACTTCCTCAAATATCATATCACAACATCAAACTGCAGGTGAAAGCGTTCAAAATTTCAAACTGTTCAGATACCCAGAGTAAAAGAAACAAAAACTTCCTTCTGCTTTATAGATTTTACTTAATGCTGAATGTAAAGAGAAACTTCTGTGAAGTTTGTTTTGGCCAAAAAAAGACGCAGCCAAAGAACGACACATCCAGCTCACAGTTATTGTCAAAACACAACCAAATTTCTTATAGGCTACATTGTTTTCACTATAGATAAATCATAGATCTGAATTTCACACAAGGAAAGGAAAATTCAACTCCAAATTAGACAAGAACCTCTACCAACTCTACCACACAGGCTCCCATACTAACTACTCACAGTAATAACCTGTCGCAGTAAAAAGACACCGAATTCCAAAAAGCCCTATTTTCACTCCTCAAAAAGTCATCCTCTCGAAAAGTCAGTCTTCAAGTGGCAAAAGTCCTTCAGCTTTAATGCTATGATCCAAAAAAAACTTGAGAGCTGCTAGCATGACCGTCTGACAGTGTGACGGTCAAAAGCTAGCCACAAAATTTTCCTTTCTCTAACCAAGCGTGTGGAAATTTCCAAGGTCGCTTTCTCTCTGATGTAAAATGTGTGGCTGAGGGTTAACATCCATTTTCCAAGATGATAGTAGGGTTTTATGCAAGCGTTTTCCGCAAAACACTGGTCGCTTTCTCTTTGATGGAAAATGTGTGGCTGAGGATTGAGGGTTAACATCCATTTTCCAAGAAGACGATACGGTTATGGAAGCGCGTTTTCCGCAAAACACTAGTCGCTTTCTCTCTGGTGGAAAATGTGTGGCTGAGGGTTAACATCCATTTTCCAAGATGATGGTACGGTGCATTTATGACATTCAAATTTATTAACCGAAACTTTACGACAATAAGCGAATAATTTCCATTAATCAAATGAATTTACCACCTAACCGTACCTATTAAGTCAATATATCTTTAAAAAAAAGTACCCAATGTGATTAAAAAGCTGCTTCACACCAAATAGGAGCAAATCAAATAATTTTGACAACAAACGAAACCACTTGTCGTTTTGCCAATGGTAGATGAATTCAGCCTATTAGGCCGTGTTCTTTTGATGCTTTGATATAATTTTCTGACTAATATAATGAGATTTTTTACAAGCAAAAAAATGCATTTGTCTTCTTAATTATACATTCTTATCAAATTCTTGTTGAAAGTAAAATGTTGCGTATTTTATTCATGGGAAGCCTATCTAACAGCATCCTGAAGTTCATACATGGAGATAAAAATATTAAATTCTTATACTTTTTTCTGGTCTGGGAAGATTAAAACCTTGAAATCACACGTAGTTGTGCACGACCTTCCTTTTTTATCTTGCTCTTACTGATTTTTCTAGACGAATCGTACGGCTAGCGTGTTCTTTAAGTTGATTGGATATCCAATTTATTTTCTCTTACTGTTAATATCTCTACTATCTATTAAAAAAAATGGATAAGTATGCTAGAAGTCCTTAAAATCCACAAATTACCTCACCAGTGAAATCAGAATCTGAGTTCCAAGATTTTCAAATGATTGCTATAGAATTGTCAAATTTGTCGGCAATCAACTCTGCTGCTTCAATTTTTTTCTTAAATACTGTAATATTAACCGATTTTAGTATGGTTTTTTATTATTTCATTTATCCTATATGGCGTTGACATGATTAAAACATAAAGGATTAGGCTAAAACGACATTGTTTTGGTCCAAATCTAATGTTTTAATTTAAATATTAATTAAATTAAATTTTAAAAAAAAGGCCGCCGCAAACTAGGTGAGGGCCGGCCCTCGCCGCCGCCTTACCATCGCCGGAAAGGGCCATCACTAGAAAGGGCCAGTGATGGTGGGATGAGGGTTGGCCGAGGTCGCCGTGCGTCGACCAATGGCTGGTGACCCTGGTCGACCGCAGGTGAGGACTTGCAGGCCCTTTGCATATGTCATTCTATCTCCTAATGGTCATGTTTGCTATTCGGCTTTGCGAGCCATTTCTGTCAACTCATTGATTCCTTATATAAGTGTTTAGAAAAGGAACCTCGTCTAGACAATGACTGTACCATTTAGAATTGATTCCAGTTTTTTTTTTTTTTGTTTGCTAGAATTGATTCCATCAGAGTTGATTCCATTAGTGCTACGTTGTCTTGGACAAGTTTTTACCCCAAGTTTTGTGCAGACTTGCCGAGCGTCCCGAAGATGTTCGCGCTGTACTAGTTAAGTTCAAACAGACAACGTGCTGCATAAAGATACTGCAGTTGCTGATTGATCGACATGGCTTCTTCTCCATTCTTGCTTTTGTTTGATACTGATTACCACCTGGTATTTAATGTTGACTGCAGGATTTTCTTTAAAAAAATATACTGTATTTGCTGCCCTCAGACTCAGGGTAGAGTAGTTCGGTGGGATAGATTGTGTGTAGAGCTTCACCGAGCGACCAAGAAGGACAAGCTGCAGTATCCTCAGGACTTTCCTGTATCATTTTGTCACTTGTCGGAGTCAGTTTACTTGAGTTTAGAGATGCAGGGTTCGACCTTAAGGAAAGTGTTACTGATATTTTTAAAGAGTACTGTGCATATGTGCTGACACCCTGAACATGATAGTGGCTTTTTATAATCTGTCTCATCTACTCGCCTCATTATCTTGAGCCAGTGAAGTTGGTGCCATGAGCGTTTTGTTCACTGCACTCGAACCGCCATCTCAATGAAAGAGTTCCCCAAGTGATGTTCTGCAGTTCATTTTCGTTCTTTAGCACGCTCTCTCTCTGTCTCTCCAGCTGAGCAATAAAATCCATCCTTCCGCTATCATTTTCCTATCATGGGTCTTTTATAACTAAAGGTCAAGTTTTAATAGTCGTAGGATATGAGATCTTTAGATTTAAATAGATAATCCATCCCCAAAGTTAGCTAGTAGCTCTGTTATTTAATTTCTCGTTACGGTTATATTTTATTTTTTTAAAAATAATATGTAGTTCATGGGAGTTCCTGAATCTTTTGGTTAAAGCTTTGAGATTAAAAGCAAATGAACTATTATGGCATTTAAAAGTGATTGGTTTTAAGGTGGTTAGGTTCCAAACTAGAAATTGAAATCTATCCTGTTAGAGCCAATGATCATTTGTAATGCTTTGGTTAATGTTTTAGGAACCGAACAGTTCGTAAGATTTGGTTGCGAAATGCTTTACAAAATCCATTCTAATTGGTAAATGGAATTGTGAAAGGTTATATGATTCGGTTTGTAAAATCATTTTGTGAAATGACTTTCTGGTGTTGATTGTGGGTTTTTTTTTTTTCTTTCTCATTCTTAGTTTGAGGAAGACATTATAGGACGAAGCTATGTTTCATCCTTCACACAAGAGATCCAAGTATTCGCTTCTAGCAAGCCAATCCCATGCGCCCAGTAAGGTTTAGAATGTTGTTGATGATTGTTATCCACAGGTATCAATCATGATATCCAGAAGAATATGCAATTCCATTCGCCTCAACTATCAGATCATGCAATGACTTTTAAAAAGTAGATCCAAACCTAGAGGTTGAGGGGTTCTAAAAGTGATTAGATGCATTGATATAAGTACAAGAACAACTTCCTCAAATATCATATCACAACATCAAACTGCAGGTGAAAGCATTCAAAATGTCAAACTGTTCAGATACCCAGAGTAAAAGAAACAAAAACTTCCTTCTGCTTTACAGATTTTACTTAATGCTGAATGTAAAGAGAAACTTCTGTGAAGTTTGTTTTGGCCAAACAAGACGCAGCCAAAGAACGACACATCCAGCTCACAGTTATTGTCAAAACACAACCAAATTTCTTATAGGCTACATTGTTTTCACTATAGATAAATCATAGATCTGAATTTCACACAAGGAACGGAAAACTCAACTCCAAATTAGACAAGAACCTCTACCAACTCTACCACACAGGTTCCCATACTAAATACTCACAGCATCAACTAGTCGCAGTAAAAAGACACCGAATTCCAAAAGCCCTATTTTCAGCCTCTCAAAGATGTTCTCGTTGAACTAGTTAAGCTTAAATAAGCAACGCGTTGTAGTACGATACGCAGTTGCTGATTGACCGACATGGCTTCTTCTCCGTTCTTGCTTTTCCTTGATACTGATTACCACCTAGTATCTAATGTTAACTGCAGGATTTTCTTTATAAATTTTACTGTATTCGCCGCACTTGGACTCAGAGTAGAGTAGTTCGGGGGGTTAGATTGTGTATATAGCTTCACCTAGCGGCCTAGCAGAACAAGCAGCAGTATCCTCACTCTCAGGACTTTCGTGAATCATTTTGTCACTTGTCGGAGTCGGTACTTCACTTGAGTTTAGAGATGCAGGGTTCATCCGGAGGGAAGTGTTACTGATATTTTTAAAGAGTGCAGTGCATATGTGTTGACTCCCTGAACAAGATAGTGGCTTTTTATGATATGCGTGACAATCAGTCTCATGTACTCACCTCATCGTCTTGAGCCAGTGAAGTTGGTGCCATGAGCATTTTGTTCACTGTAATCGAGCCGCCATCTCAATGAACTAGTTCACCAACTGATGCTTTTATGCAGTTCATTTTCGTTCTTTAGCACACTCTGTCTTAAAATTTAAAATTATTTGTGTCATTTTACCTTAACGCTATGATCCAAACAAAACTTGAGAGTTGCTAGCATGACCAAGGGAAATGTTTATTAAATAGTTTGAGTATTACAAGGGGGTGACGTGTGTGGGGTAGTTGATACCCTACTTTATAGTTTTTACTACTTGTCAACGCGTGGAAATTTTGAAGCAAAACACTGGTCACTTTCTCTCTGATGTAAAATGTGTGGCTGAGGGTTAACATCCATTTTCCAGATTTTTTTGCTAATACTAAGATTTTTCAGTCCTATACTTTTGACATCTGAAGAAGATCTTTCCAGCCTACACTTTTCGACATAAAGTAAAAGATTTTTCCAGCCAACACTTTTTAAAAATGGATCACTTAATTTTGACACTGTTCAGATACCCAGAGCAAAAGAAACAAAAAAACAACACTTTCCGTCTGCTTTCGCTATTATGGATGATGCTTAATGTTGAGGGTAAACCTGGATCCACTTTCCAGGATGTTTGTACGGTTTGGAAACTATTAACAGCAACAGCCAAAGAACGAACTCATCCAATTGCCAATTATTGTTATAACATCCGTCTGATTTATTATCATGGAAAACTCAATTGCCAATTGCATTAAAGGGGAATAAGTGATGAACAACCCACTAATGACTCACTAGTTTATAGATATTGATTTAATCTTCTTGACGGTAATAGAGATAAGCGTAGAAAAGGGCTTTCAGTTTGGGCATTTAGTCAGTTGAAGAGTCAGTTTTATTTTAGCCACTCAATGACTAAAATTTTTTTAAAAAGAAGAAGCTCTAATCAGATTATCGAGTTTGCTATTAGTGGCATTCAGTCATTGAAATTTTATGCTTCACACCGTTTAAGTAGAACCAGGTGGGTGTAGTTAGGATTTATCGAAACCGCTAGAAATCTTTCGGCATATGGCATCGACACTAAAGAATAAAACCTAGACCTTACCCCTACCACACTAGTGCTCCTCGCATGGAGTAAAACAAAACCGACATGTGGAGAGTACCTAGGAGTGGAGAGGAGGGCGGCGAATCGCATACGAATTTGAGATTGAGGGACGGCAGGGCGTTTGATAAAAGAGTAAAAGGCTAACTTAGGGATAGGGTGAATCTCTTCCCTAATTACACTTTGGTTGACTATGTATGGCACTATATATATGATGTTTCCAAGTTCGCTACTCCTACTTCCATCGGTCATCAACGAGTAAAGCCCCTCTTCTCCTACATTTCCCTGGCCAAAATATGGACCCCCGGCTTCAACTAGCGATAGAAAACGATGACGTTGATGAACTAGCTTGGAACCGATAAGGCTGGTTCACTGGCCCGATTACTCACTCCTAGTAGCAAACGTCTGATTTAAGATTATGAAAAACTCAATTACCAATTACATTAAAGAGGAACAAGTGATGAAGAGCCCACTAATGACTTACCGGTTTATAGTTATTGATTTAATCCTCTTGACGGTATCCTCTTGACGGTAATAGAGATAAGCGTATAAAAGGGCTTAAGTTTGGGCGTTTATTCAATTGAAGAGTTAAAGTTTTATTTTGGCCAACTTGATGACTTAATTTTTTTTTTAAAAAGCTCTAATTAGATTATCGACTTCGCCGTGGGCGGAATTCGTGCGATGAAATTCTTATGCTTCACACAGTTTTAAGTAGATACCATCTTTGTGATGCGGGTGGGAATAGTTATGATTTATGGAAACCGCTGAGGCCGTTTGGATATTACACCCACCGATATTAACATAAACAAAAAATAAAAATTCGGATCACAAATTATTGGCTAAGGGTTAATTACATTTGTTCGATTAATTTAAATTATATTTGACGACCCGACTCCCGGCATTGCGAAACTTCGCATGCAAGTTCTCTAAAGAAAAAGATCCCCCAACCAATTGAATTTTTTCTATGGGATAAATCATAAACAGTGACTCGCCCCATTGTATGATTTTGCAAGTTCGCCACTCCTACTTCCATCCATCATCAACGGGAAAAGCCCCTCGTCTCCTACATTTCCCCCCTCAAACAATGACTCTTCAAAAAACAATAGCAGCTGATGATGTTAACGAGCTCTATAGTTTAATTGAGCGGGACGAAAATCTCTTAGATCATGGATCCGAGAGCCCCTTCCCAAATACTCCACTACACGACGCCGCCAACCAGGGGAAAACAAAAGTGGCCATGGAGATAGCAATCTTGAAGCCGTCGTTCGCTCGAAAGCTGAATCGAGGGGGTCACAGCCCCATGCACTTGGCTTTGCAAAAGAAGCATTATCACACTGCGAGGGCACTAATGACCCTCGACCCCAAGTTGATCCGAGTCCGAGGGCGAGGCGGGATCACCCCCTTGCATTTTGTAGCTAGGGAAAAAGGAGACAATGAGCAGGACAACGTGGACCAGCTAGAACTCCTGGCTGAATTCCTATTCGCTTGCAAATCGTCCATCGAAGACTTGACAAGCCAATGCGAGACTGCGGTTCACGTTGCCGTCAAGAATCACAACACCAAAGCATTCGAGGTTTTGTGTGGATGGCTTAAGCGAGTCAATCTAACACAAATCTTGAAATGGAAAGACCAAAATGGTGAAACTGTCCTACATATTGCTGTGTCTGGAGAGCAGCAACCTGAGGTATAGTTCACGCAAGTATACTTCATTGATTTCGTGGTTGTTCGTGCTTTTATTGTTCGATCCTTGAATTCGACATAATCTAATCCAAGAACAACTATATGGTAATGAAATGCCAGGAGAAAGAGATTCGAATGGGATCAATTTATTTGGTTTCTTTTTGACGGAGAGAAGAAAAAGGAATTGGGAGGGATGGATATCACTCCTTCCCTCCCAATCTTCTATTCCAATTCTCTCCTTGACCATTTTCCTGTGCAAAAGGTCACGGGAGGGTGGGCTCGACCCTTATATTCAATACAGTTTTTACAGGTTGATCCATTCGTTTATCTTCGTTTGCTTCCATAGTGATCAGTCATTTCATTTCTCTCCAAACCACTCCATCCAAACATATACAGTAGACTTTTTATGCCATTCAGATGGGTTGTGAAAATTAGGTCAACAAGTAGTGTTTTTTTTTCTTTAAAAATAAATCAAATACTAATATTAAGATAGTGATAACATGAGCATGTAGATTAATTTTTACTCTTTTCATTTAAATTTATTAGAAACATATAGGCCTGTTTGAAAATCCTTTTGAGCGTTGGTAATTGAAAATTTAGCACTGAATAAAATTAAACTTGTATATTATCCTAATTACTATTTGACTTCAAAAGACTCAACTCACTAAAAACATTCACTTGATCTAGTAATTAGTATAATGGATAATATTTATATTCTTCGCAATTATATTATTAAAACCAATGGGAAAATTGTCCAAAAGTCATAAATCTATTATACTTTTATCAATTCAGTCTTAAACCTATTAATTGTGCCAATTGAGTCAATTCGGCCAATTTTGGCTGGGAATTGCTAACATGGACGTCAGACGTCCTACGTGGCACAGTCGATGCTAATGTGGACAACTTTTTATAATATTTTAATATTTTCTCAAATTTGTTATATTTTCTTTTTTCTTTTCTTTTCTTTTCTTTGTTTTTTATACAACCCTGGCAGGTGAGGTTGCCGGCCGACCATCACAAGCCGGTGATGGCTAGCGACCCTTGCCAAGATCCAAGCAAGGGTGTTGCGGCCCTTGCCTAGATCTAGGTGAGGGCCCGATGCCCTTGCTGGCCCACGCCTATGGTTGACGACCTTGCCAGTCCATAGTTGGGAAAAAAAATAGGGAAGGAAAGAAAGAAAAGAAAGAAAACAAAAATAAATAAATAAATTCAAAAAATATTAAAATACTATTTAAAATTGTCAATCTCAACGTCGGTCGTACCACGTAAGATAGCCGGCATCAATGTCAACGTTTTCTGGTTGAATTTCGCTGGATGAACTCAATTAGTAATCAGTATAATTGATAGTATTTATGTTTTTCGCAATTATACTTTTAAAACTTATCAATAGTAATCACACTTCCATGTTTGGGAAGAAATTGATCGTATTCAGTGATGTACTTTTAATGGTCATCTTCTATTGTCAGCGTTTTACTTTTCAGTTTTAGCACAACAAGCCCATAGTTTCATTTCAAGGCTGCTAGTGGGAAAACTATTTTAAGCTCCTGATGCTTCTAATTTGAGTTCATCTTAATTGGCCTAACAATGTTTCCGGTTGGAGCGATACAGAGATCACATTGTTTACAGTTTATTTAGTGGAGAGAAAAGATATGATTAAAATTGTTTCCCTTCGAACCCCTATGAAACTTCGTTTTTATTGAGCTCTAAGTAACTCTAAGTCAGATTGGTTTTGGATGAATAATTTCCTTTCAACTCTTTCCATCGTAATCACTCCTACCTAATAAAACATTAACTTAATCCATTCTTTTCTATTCTTGAATTTCTCCTATTGATTAGCAAAATCTCTTTCCTTCTTTCGTAATCAGTCCATCTGCGAGATAGAAGCTAGTGAAATCGAAGCTAACAAGGACAATTTGGCACGACCATAAGATAATCCCTTCGTGGATGTGAGAATTACTCCCTCATCAGTTCAATCTTATGCATAAAGTCTCAAGTAGTCTTTCTCTTCATAGCAAAAGGTCATTTACAAAATGTAATTTAATCATAAACCTTTTGGTTGACTTAGTTAAGTCCCAAACTTTTAGGAAAATATAATATATCGGGTCATCACTTGTGCAAAATTAGCCAATGTTACAACTCGCATGGGCAATTTCTAGCTATGACAAATAATTTTGGGTGAGAAGACTAAATCGCAGTTTATGAAAAGATTTGGGACTTCATTACATTTGTTGAAATGATGGCATTTGATAAATAAGGTTTAGTAAACTTTTTTCTTATGTACATGTATCCCTAGCATCATTCAAACTTATATGGCATGAGGTCACTTTGTGCACAATGGTAAAGCTTAGTCACAAAGCGGTGATTGAAATTGAAGGGATACATATTTCATTTTGTTCCGTTTGCATTCTTTCCAGATCATCAAGCTATTGATTGGGTATACGAATGTTCATGCGAAGAACTTACAGGGCAAGACGGCTCTGCAAATCTTCCTAGAGAATCCTAATCGCAATCAAGATGTTGAGAACAGGTTACGCCGTCAAGAACATCGAGCAAGATGTTCTACTCCTACCCTCTCACTATCAAAGTATTTTAGCATGGAACTAACTGTGTTCGAGAAGTATGCAGGGTATTTTGGCACCCAAAATGAAAATGTTCGCGAAATACTCCTTATAGTGTCTACCTTAATTGTGACTGCCACTTACCAAGCCGCTTTCACTCCTCCGGGAGGATATTGGCAGGATTCCTCTTCAAATACCACGGCTAATTCCACTGTCGTTACCACCAATTCCAGCAGCATTGCTATTGGAAAACCTCATCATGCCGGAAACCTGATCTTGAGCGGCAAGAGTCTATTGGTGTTTACTATCGTCAACAGCTTAGTTTTTACCGCCTCCATCGGCACGGTCTGGGCCACCGCTATTACACTATACCCTGACACTTTAACGGTTTACTTGTCTCTATGCCTTCTCAGCATTGCCTACTTTGTTTTTGTTACAATCGAAATACCGAAATCCGATAAGCTCATAGCAATGATCCTAGGTGGATTTTATGAGTGCTCGTTAGCCACCATGTTGCTCCTCCCCGCATACGTGTGGTTCAAGCACAACCGAGTTCTATCCCGAATCGATGCCACAAGGAGACGCGTCGGCGGCTGGCTAGGATCAGAGGATCGGAAATAATTCGCAAGTATTATGTACTTTCACTATTCCTGTTGCGTGTGAGGTTTACAAGAAATGGACTATGTTTTCCTTAGCTGAATATAATGTAATGGACTCATCTATTAATTCCTTAATGCCTAAAGACCTTTAGTCTTGCTTGAAGGCGGGATTTGGATTCCCTAATACAACTCCATTATGAAGCAATGGAAACGGAAATAATTGAATAAATGTGAATACCCAAAAAAGTTTACGAGTACAAAACGTCCAGACAGAAATATCTCGATTTTCTATAATTTCAAAACGAGGCGAACTGCGTGATCCCATAAAGCGCAAAAAAAATGCATAGTTGCAATTGTTTTTCTAAAAATTACTACTCAATAATGTAACAGAAAAAGAATGCCGAGAATATAACAAAAACCTAGCCAAACCTAAAAAAACGATCAGATCCTATGGTATCTTCCAATCAAAGATAAAATATCATAACTCATTTAAAAATTTAAATTAATAAAAAAAATTGAATTCAAATACTCATGCTAAATGAAAGATAAAAATATCAAATTTTAAAATACTAAATTTATCAGATAAAAGACATAAATGCAATCTTAACGTTCCCCACGTCATTATCTTTTTATTGGAAAAAAAAGCTCGACCTCGAGTTTTTAAAATGTCAGGTTATCTGATATAGCATAACTTGTACAATCCTTGTGGAATTCGGAACCATATCTGCAAAATTAATGAAAATTTCTGGCTTTAAGAAAATACCCCAACTAAACTTTTGGATCGATCCAACAATTGATTCTTTATTTCTATCGGGATGATGAAATCAATTTTGGGTCTACGATTATTCTTTCCATTTTCCATCGCTTCAAATTCTCTCAGATCAACATGAGAGGTGGTTTTCTCCAAAATTGTCTCTCCATCGTCATGGAAAACATGCTCAGACCTGAGATTTTTCCTCAAGCTCAAAATCCTCCAAATCCGATTCTCGAAAGGAAAGTCGAAATTATTCGATTTAGTTGCTCTCGAGGCACAACAACAACTTTATCAACGGGAATTATAAGAGCATCAATCTTTTTTTTGGTCGTTGCTATCGAGTTTGACATGAAACTGGCTTGTTTTCATATAAGCTGGATCATCAATCCACGAAAATCTCCACCTTAACAGATTTCGCCTTTGATGCCACCTTCTAATTGGCGCTTTACTTGCTCTTTTCCACTCAACCGGCACTTGATCCCACAAAAAAAAAAAGCATCTCCATTGGAAAAAAAAAGCTAAGAAAAAGCGATTTACATACGCAATAACATTTTTCAAGTCCAAATATCGATTAAAACGGAGAACCTTGCAGTTGCAGAGAATTCATGTAATTCTTTAACACAACGGTGTTGGTCACGATCCGTGGTGGTAATCTCCATGACAAGCTCCACCATGTCAACAATAATCACGGCCATCACCTCCACGCCTTCTATCGTGACCAGCGGGCTTATTACGCCCTTCAAACTCCTTACAATCCTTTTCACTGTCGTTTGAATAATCTATACTAAATGAATATACTAAACTAACTTAACTAAAGAAGAAAACATCAGATTCTAAAATCCTAAATTTATCAAATGAAAGACGCAAGGTCGACATTTTGCACTTTTTTTTCAAGAACGTGTTGCACTTAATAGTTCTTAATTAATAATGTTAGGAATATTATCATCAGTCCATACTATACCCTTCATTCATACAATAAGCAGTGTAATGTAAATATTCCTAGCCTCTAGCTAATAGCTTCCCTGCGCTGGCAGACATTAACATCTCGAAAACATATGTTGAATCTTGGGCTTTTCAATAAGGTCAAGGACATTCGTTTAGATAAAAGTTGGTTATCATGACGCACGAATTTGATAAATGAAACTATCTTGCATTTTATTTGAAGCTTCCTATATGTTGATATATTTTTCTAAAGAGAATAAGAATTACTAAAATGTTTATTGTCACGCCCTGAACCCTATCGAGCTTGCGACATCCGCCACTGGTCGATTTTGCGACATCCCAGGAATTATTGCCGACCTCAAATACGATCATCAGAGATTTAACGCACGGCGGAATCCATAATTAACCCGGACAATTAAACTGGGGAAAATATTCAGGGAGAATACACATATTTCTTTTCATTACTCACTTATATAAACTATTTACAGATTACAACCACCATAAGCACCAGCACACTGCAATTAAACCACCAGTACACCAAAAAGATCATTGACCTGGTATTCTGACTTCAAAAATGGTACTCATCCAAAACACATATTCTTAACCCCTACATATTAGCCCCTACGCCTCTTGCTAGGCGTCCATTCCGAGTCTGACTCCTCGTCCCCTGAATCTGAACTCTCTTGATCGGTCTGTTGCTCTGAGGATTTCGACTCTGCATTAATCTCAATCGGGTGATTGATATCGCCCGATTCAGCTGGAATTGCATTTTGATACTCCTCAGCCAGAAAATCGAAGAAATTGATCTCAGGTACGTAATCAGGATCCATGTATTCCTCAAACGGGAGTATATACTCCGGGTCTCCTACAGGCTCTTCCGACTCCTCCGACTCGTTCTCGAGTTCTGCTTCGGGCTCCACTTCCTCTGGTTCTTCTTCCTCTGGTTCCTATTCGGGGATTGGTTCTAAGTCTATGTCCATCGGGTCATCCTCAGCTTGCGATGCTTCGGGCTCGGGCTCATACTCAGCCTCCGAAGATCCCTGAGCGGCTGGTGCTGGATGCATCCCAGACTGCGCTACGCTAACCTCCGTACTGGTCAACTCTCCATCAATCGGGGGTACGGCAGTCGGGTCCCAATCCCCAACTAAATCAAACGGAACATTGAAACCCCTAACGGGCCCGAACTCATCCCCGTCAGCATCCCGGAAGAACCAGGCCGAACATACATGGGTTTCCCACAAAGGTAGTCCTACCTCTACAAATATGGTAGTAGTATACCTAATCTAGGTCACGTTATCTGGCATAGGGAATTCTGCAACATCGTTCTCGGAGTGCACTGGTACCCCAAAACGCACTGGTGGCGGTGGCGGGAGATTCATGAGTCCTGTCGGGATTCTGAAATTTTTGGTTGAAACAACCGTGAGAACACTTCTCAGTAAGCTCACCCCTAAACCCCACCTAGGCTATCACGTACCTCCAGACAACTACACAAACACAAATAACACACCAACGCCAAATCGACACATAGCAAGCACATCAATTAATTTACCTGACTTATCCTGCTTGCACCCTGCACGTTAGTCGCAGTCACATTATAAGCAATCACATGCATGATTAATTCTCATTCTCGCGCATTTCCGTTTGCCTCATCACATTCCTTTCCGTACCACTCGCTAGTGACCCGCGTTACAGTACACGCCTCAGGTCCACTGCGACTATCTCATCACCACACTCCAGGCCCGCGTTACAGTACACGCCTCAGGCCATGTTTCTTGCCCGCGTAAACGTACACACCTCAGGCTCAACATCTACCACCTACTGCGCAACCCGCGTTGAAGTACACGCCTCAGGCTGGCAGTCTTCTGGTAATACCGGGCATCGTCCCGCGTAAACGAACACGCCTCAGGACGGCACAATTTCCAGGATCTCACATACCGTACCACACACTATTTCTCGTTCTTTCACACGTGCAACAATCATTTGCCACTTAACTGGCCAATCACACGTGGCCCGTGCACGCAACCATTATTCACAAACCATGCTCACTCAGCAGTCGACACGGCCAATTTTAATAATTAAAATAATCTGGCCCAAACGTGCACCCAACAAACATAATTAAGTCAACCAATTACACAATCACACTCTCAATTTCAACACCACACTCGGTCATAATTCCAACGCACGAAAAACACGGAAATTGCTATTTTTCTCCCACCAAACGACGTCAAATCGAACCCGATCCTTCACGAGACTTTCTCGCCATTAAATATCGGTTCTAAAAATTCAATTTGTGTCTCGATCGGCCCATCACAGCCCCATGAAAAGTCATCCACAGCCCACGGTTGTCCTCAAATTTCCAATAAAAATTTTCCGAAATTCAATCCTAGGCCCGCCAATTGATTTCACTCCCGAATCATAACATTTCGCACATAATCTAAATCCGATTTCACCCAAAAATCATCCGTCAATACCCAATAACCTAAGTCGGGTTTAGAGCACGACTTACCCGCGTTCTAGACTATCGTGGCTAGAACGGAAATCGGCGGAACTTAATCGGGAACGGTGGCGACGATGTACGGCTCCCGGCGGGCGGCGATCGGCTTGGGTGGCGACGGCACGGCTTGGGCGGTGGCCGGGGGCTCACGGCCAAGAGAGAAAGACCGAGAGGGAGAGAGAAAACGGCGGGATGGGGAGCGTGAGGCTTGGCGGTGGCGCGGCGGCGATCCGGCGGACGTAACCGGCGGCGGTGATGGCGCGGCGGCGACGGCGTGAGGGAGAGGCGGCCGAAGGGGGGGAGGAGTTCACGGTGGGGGGGATTTCGGTGGGGAGAGAGAGAAGAGAGGAGAGAGAAATGGGTCTTGTGGACTTAAATAGTGTACATTTGACCCAAATTGACAATTTACCAAAACGCCCTCGTCTAATCTTTTTAATCCAACGGTCCAGATTCGATCCAATCTTGAAATCAACGGCCCAGATTGAATCTTACCAAAAATATCCAAGGGTATACTTGTAATTTCTCAAAAAGTTCAAGGGCAAAATTGTCCAATCAAAAGGTTATGGTAAAATTACCAAAATGCCCTTTGCCCATAAAACATGCCCTTTGTTAATCCTTAGGTGTAAAATGGTCAGTTTCTTCGTTTCTCACCGAAATCGAACTTTTCTGAAAAATCCGAAGAAATCCAGAGATGCACGTTCCAATTACAACGTCGTCCAAAGGTCCTGCCGCGACTTTCCGAATTTTCGGATGCTCGGTTTGGTCTCTAATCATTATTTAAATTATATATACATAACGTAACTCGAGCGTTTCTCAGACTAACGGGTGGCTTTTGGGAAATTCGCCTGTACGACCCGTGACTGATACTAAATCGAGTCACGTACAATTTATTCAGACCGTAATGACTTCGATTGTCATTAAAATCGCGAGGATCAATTGCTAGATCCGAGGGGCACGATCGTTTGGTATAAGTTCAGATCGTTCGTCAAGTCATTTCGCATGTCCGGCCGGAATCACCCGCGATCCACTACTATGACAAGGGCGAGCCGACCCCCTAACTATCCTTGGATCGGCCAACAGTGGCTCAAAATATCACCTCGACGATTTTATGGTCGAAAGTCCATTCACGATTGAATTATCTTTAGTCGTACGAATTTTAAATCCCTAATTAGCCTTTCCCTACTGGTTAGTATCCCAAGAATGATCAGTTCCGGGTGATAACTAACTACGAGCACATTCGCAAAATAATTCATTTCATAAATCCCAAATGAGCAAAATTCCGAAATGTCACAATCTTCCCCCCTTACAAAAATTTCGTCCTCGAAATTTACAAATCTCACCACTACCCAATATTTATAATTCCTACTACTGCTTAAACAACTGGGGGTATTGACGTTGCATCACCTCTTCACTTTCCCAAGTTGCGCCTTCAATCCCGTGGTGCTCCCAAATAACTTTGACCATCGGGATTGTCTTGTTCCTCAAAACTCGCTCCTTACGATCTTCGATTCTTACCGGTCTCTCGACATAAGACACTTTGTCATCAACTTCGATCTCCTCATAATTCAGTATATGCGTCGGGTCCGGTTCATATTTCCTTAACATCGATACGTGGAATATATTATGCACTTGCGATAGATTTGGCGGTAACGCAAGGCAATAGGCTAAATCCCCAATTCTTTCCAATACCTCAAATGGTCCCACGTACCTCGGACTCAACTTTCCCTTTTTACCAAACCTGGATAGTCCTCTCATGGGCGATACCTTAAGAAAAACGTGATCCCCGACTTGAAACTCCAAAGGTCTTCGCCTTCTGTCTGCATAACTCTTTTGACGGCTCTGCGCTGTCCTCAGCCTTTCACAAATAATCTTAACTGCCTCAATTGACTGCTCGACTAGCTCTGGCCCAGTTATAGTCCTTTCTCCCACTTCATCCCAACACACGGGCGTTCTACAAGCTCTACCATAAAGTGCTTCAAAAGGTGCCATTCCAATGCTCTACTGGAAACTATTATTATAAGCAAACTCTACTAAGGGTAGTTGCTCTTCCCACTTACCCTGGAAATCCAGCACACACGCCCTGAACATATCCTCTAGAGTCTGAATCGTCCTCTCAGATTGACCATCTGTCTAAGGATGGTAAGCTGTACTGAACTGCAACTTGGATCCTAACGCCGTCTGCAGACTTTTCAAAAAACTAGCGGTAAACCTAGGATCACGATCTGAGGTTATCGACACCGGTACCCCATGAAGACGAACTATCTGCTGCACGTACAACTCAGCATACTGTTCTAATGTGAAATCCTTTCGCACGGCCAAAAAGTGTGCCGACTTAGTCAATCGATCGACAATCACCCAAATAGTGTCATGGCCTCTTTGGCTCCTTGGCAATCCCGACACAAAATCCATGGTTATATGCTCCCATTTCCACTTTGGGATTTCCAAAGGTCGCAACAATCCCCCAGGCTTACAATATTGCGCTTTCACCTGTTGACACGTCAGGCACTTAGCCACGTGTTTAGCGATATCTGCCTTCATACCATTCCACCAGTAATATTGCCTCAAATTCTGATACATTTTAGTACCACCCGGATGAATACTGTAACTGCTACGATGCGCTTCAGACAAAATCTCTTCCCTAAGTCCTGCATTGTCCGGTACACATAACCGTCCACGAAACTTTAATACTCCATCTCCCGATACTTGAAATTCTGGCTTTCTCTTGGCCTCCTCCATCTCTAGAATCTTTTGAATTTCCTGGTGCAAAGATTGCAACATCTTAATTTTAGTCTGGATCTCCGGTTCAATCCTAAGCGTAGCCAGCAAGCTCGAGACTTGACTCACTTCGAATCTGAACTCCGAGTCTCGTACTTTTTCCAACAGTGTCCACTCCTTGACCATCAAATGTGCCATACTCGACTTACGACTCAAAGCATCAGCTACCCGGTTAGCCTTCCCGGGATGATATAAAATTTCGCAGTCGTAATCCTTTAACAAATCCATCCACCGACGCTGCCTCATGTTTAACTCCTTTTGAGAAAACAAGTACTTGAGGCTCTGATGGTCTGTATAAATCTGAAACTTCTCTACGCATAAATAATGTCGCCAAATCTTCAGGGCGAATACGATTGCGGCTAATTCTAAGTCATGCGTCGGATAATTCAACTCATGCGGTCTTAACTGTCTTGACGCATAAGCTACTACTCGCCCATTTTGCATGAGTATACATCACAATCCTTTCAACGACGCATCACTATATATCTCATATCCTCCAGGTCCTGATGGAATAGTCAACACCGGTGCCGTTGTCAATCTATGTTTCAATTCCTGGAAACTCCTTTCACATTTGTCAGTCCACTCAAACCTCGTTTCCTTTTTCAACAAATGCGTCAACGGCATTGCTATTGACGAAAATCCTTCTACGAAGAGACGATAATATCCCGGTAAACCCAGAAAACTCCGAACCTCTGTTACCGTCGTTGGCCTTGGCCACTTCATCATAGCTTCAATCTTCGATGGATCTACTGAGATTCCTTCCCCCGAGATTACATGACCCAAAAACGCTACTCGACTGAGCCAAAATTCGCACTTGCTAAACTTAGCATATAGTGCGTTTTCCCTTAAGGTCTGCAACACTCGATTCAAATGAAATTCATGCTCCTCTAAGCTCTTCGAGTATACCAATATATCGTCGATAAACACGATCACAAACTGATCTAAGAATTCTTTAAACACCCGGTTCATCAAATCCATGAAGGCAGCAGGGGCGTTCGTCAACCCAAACGGCATTACAGTAAATTCATAATGTCCATACCTCGTCCTAAATGCCGTGTTTGGTATATCCTCCTTCCTAATTCTCAACTGGTGATATCATGTTCTCAGATCAATTTTAGAGAACACCGAAGCCCCTTGCAACTGATCAAACAAATCATCAATCCTTGGCAAAGGATATTTATTCTTAACCGTCACCTGATTCAACTGTCTAATCTATACACAATCTCAACGATCCATCTTTCTTCCTTACAAATAACACCGGCGCTCCCCACGGAGACGCACTGGGACGAATAAACCCCTTGTCTAATAATTCCTACATCTGCACCTTTAACTCCTTTAACTCCGACAACGACATCCTATAAGGTGCTTTCGAAATTGGCTCGGTTCCAGGTGCCAACTCGATTACAAATTCTACCTCCCTTGCTGGTGGCAGTCCTGGCAATTCCTGAGGGAACACATCGGGATACTCGCACACCACAGCTATGTCCTCAAGCCTCGGCTCTTCAGCTGTCGAATCAACTACTGCCGCTAAGAACCCTTGACAACCTTCACTCAACAATTTTGTCATTTCTAGCGACGAAATCCATGGAATCGAGAATCCTCCTCGATTTCCCACAAATTTAAATTCTGGATGTCCAACGGGATTAAATTGGATCACCCTGCTATTACAATCCATCACAGCCCTCTGCTTAGACAGCCAATCCATACCCATGATTACATCAAAACCAACATCTTTTCATCTAAGGGAGTCGTCACGCATAGCACAACATCAAGCAATTGCGGTTCTATTCCAAGCAACTCAACAAACTGTTTCGATATAAAAGAATGCACCGCCCCAGGGTCAAATAAAGCATACGCAGCATGGTTCCACAGAGAAATCGTACCTGTGACAACCCCTAGTGCGTTCTCAGCTTCTCTTCTGGCCATGGCATACACTCGTCCTTGTGCCGGTGGCCTATTCTGATTTGCTGTTTGGGCCGCTTCAGCCTGATTCCCATTCCGAGGTGGCGGCAATGCAGGCGGCCTATTCTGTCTGGGATTGGGGCAATTCCTTATATGATGACCGAATCTCCCACATCCAAAACACGCTCCACCCCGGGTTGGACAAGGTCCACTCCCGTGTCTACCTCCACAAATTCTACACGATCCATTGAAATTCCTAACTGGTTTCCCAATATTCCTTTTAACAGAAGGAGTAAAGCGCCTATTATCCATCATCAGCCTCTTTCCAGGATTACGATTGTCCCTTCCCTGGACAAATCTCGATCCAGAGGCAGAGGCCCTATCCACCTGATCTCGCTCTAGAATCTGGGCCCTATCAAACATTTCCTCATAAGTTCCCAAATTTACCAGTAACAACTGGCTATGGATATCAGCCCTCAATCCGTCCCGAAATCTTCGCGCCTTGTCATCGGGGTGCTCTACCATTCTCGGCGCAAACTTCAATAATCTAGCAAATTCCGCCTCATATTGATCCACCGTCATCGGACCCTGGCGGAGTCTCATAAACTCTGCTAGCTTCTTCTCCCTAGCACTTGCCGAGAAATATTTTTCATAGAACTTCTCAGTAAAAACAGTCCAAGTCCGGGTTGTACCTTCCGGAAAAATCCTGTCTTTGGTGGCTTTCCACCAATTGTTTGCATTATCCTGCAATTGATATACCGCTAGAGTTACCCTCTCATTGTCATTACACTCCAGTACCTCAAAAGCCTTCTCGAGCTTCTCTACCCATCTAGGTGCAGTTTCAGGGTCACCTTTCCCAGAAAACTTGGGCGGTTTAAGCTTCATAAACTGCTCTACCAGTTGATGCATTGGCCTATTCATATTCATTTGCCCCTGCCCCTGGTTCTCATTATTATTGACAGCAGCAGCGGCCTCAGCGGCCTCGGCAGCTTGGGCAATCGGAGCAGCTCTTTCCTGAGTCTGCTGTTCTAACAGATTTCCAATCCGTTCCAACGTCCTCATAACAACTTCCATTCGAGGATCCTCAGCAGGTCTAGCTTCCACTCTGGGTTCTGCTGCAGCTCCAGCATTGACCCCAAGATTTTCTATCGCTCCTGCACCCATTCCGAGGTCCTCTACAGCCCTAGCTCGAGCACGACCTCAACCTCTTGTTCCCCTTCCAGCGCCCCTTCTTGGGACTCTTCCTACGCCTCTTCCTTCACTGCTCATTATCGCAATTCTACCACTCTCCTACCTGCTATAATTCCATTTAGGAATTAGCACTCTAGCCCAACTAGATTAATCTGATTCTAAGCAGTGAATTAGCACAATAATTCACTCGACAGGCAACCCCTCACTACCAATCACGAGATCACAATCACAAAGGTCCGAACACTTACCTCAGGTCCAGACGCACCTGCATTTCCATCATCACAACAATTAATTCATTCAATCAATCACAACAACCAGTCTGGAGGCACGTGTAGCTTATCCCGCCTTACAACTCACTAAAGTCTCCCTAATTCTACCCCACAATCTCTGCTTCTTATCACTCCAAACTTCGACCAGTTTAGATCGAGCAGACCTTGCTCTGATACCAATTCAACCAGGATGTCACGCCCCAACCCTATCGAGCTCGCGACATCCGCCACTGGTCGATTTTGCGACATCCCAGGAATTATCGCCGACCTCAAATACTATCATCAGAGATTTAACGCACGGCGGAATCCATAATTAACCCGGACAATTAAACTGGGGAGAATATTCAGGGAGAATACACATATTTCTTTTCATTACTCACTTATATAAAATATTTACAGATTACAACCACCATAAGCACCAGCACATTGCAATTAAACCACCAGTACACCAAAAAGATCATTGACCTGGTATTCTGACTTCAAAAATGGTACTCATCCAAAACACCTATTCTTAACCCCTACATTAGCCCCTACGCCTCTTGCTAGGCGTCCATTCCGAGTCTGACTCCTCGTCCCCTGAATCTGAACTCTCTTGATCGGTCTGTTGCTCTGAGGATTTCGACTCTGCATTAATCTCAATCGGGTGATTGATATCGCCCGATTCAGCTGGAATTGCATTCTGATACTCCTCAGCAAGAAAATCGAAGAAATTGATCTCAGGTACGTAATTAGGATCCATGTATTCCTCAAACGGGAGTATATACTCCGGGTCTCCTACAGGCTCTTCCGACTCCTCCGACTCGTTCTCGGGTTCTGCCTCGGGCTCCACTTCCTCTGGTTCTTCTTCCTCTGGTTCCTCTTCGGGGATTGGTTCTAAGTCTATGTCCATCGGGTCATCCTCAGCTTGCGATGCTTCGGGCTCGGGCTCATACTCAGCCTCCGAAGACCCCTGAGCGGCGGGTGCTGGATGCATCCCAGATTGCGCTACGCTAACCTCCGTATTGGTCAACTCTCCATCAATCGGGGGTACGGCAGTCGGGTCCCAATCCCCAACTAAATCAAACGATACATCGAAACCCCTAACGGGCCCGAACTCATCCCCGTCAGCATCTCGGAAGAACCAGGCCGAATATACATGGGTTTCCCACAAAGGTAGTCCTACCTCTACAAATATGGTAAGAGTATACCTAATCTAGGTCACGTTATCTGGCATAGGGAATTCTGCAACATCGTTCTCGGAGTGCACTGGTACCCCAAAACGCACTGGTGGCGGTGGCGGGAGATTCATGAGTCCTGTCGGGATTCTGAAATTTTTGATTGAAACAACCGTGAGAACACTTCTCAGTAAGTTCACCCCTAAACCCCACCTAGGCTATTATGTACCTCCAGACAACTACACAAACACAAATCACACACCAACGCCAAATCGACACATAACAGGCACATCAATTAATTTACCTGACTTATCCTGCTTACACCCTGCACGTTAGTCGCAGTCACATTATAAGCAATCACATGCATGATTAATTCTCATTCTCGTGCATTTCCATTTGCCTCATCACATTCCTTTCCGTAACACTCGCCAGTGACCCGCGTTATAGTACACGCCTCAGGTCCACTGCGACTATCTCATCACCACACTCCAGGCCCGCGTTACAGTACACGCCTCAGGCCATGTTTCTTGCCCGCGTAAACGTACACGCCTCAGGCTCAACATCTACCACCTACTGCGCAACCCGCGTTGAAGTACATGCCTCAGGCTGGCAGTCTTCCGGTAATACCGGGTATCGTCCCGCGTAAACGAACACGCCTCAGGACGGCACAATTTCCAGGATCTCACATACCGTACCACACACTATTTCTCGTTCTTTCACACGTGCAACAATCATTTGCCACTTAACTGGCCAATCACACGTGATCCGTGCACGCAACCATTATTCACAAACCATGCTTACTCAGCAGTCGACACGGCCAATTTTAATAATTAAAATAATCTGGCCCAAACGTGCACCCAACAAACATAATTAAGTCAACCAATTACACAATCACACTCTCAATTTCAACACCACACTCGGTCATAATTCCAACGCATGAAAAACACAGAAATTGCTATTTTTCTCCCACCAAACGACGTCAAATCGAACCCGATCCTTCACGAGACTTTCTCGCCATTAAATACCGGTTCTAAAAATTCAATTTGTGTCTCGATCGGCCCATCACAGCCCCATGAACAGTCATCCACAGCCCACGGTTGTCCTCAAATTTCCAATAAAAATTTTCCGAAATTCAATCCTAGGCCTGCCAATTGATTTCACTCCCGAATCATAACATTTCGCACATAATCTAAACCCGATTTCACCCAAAAATCATCCGTCAATACCCAATAACCTAAGTCGGGTTTAGAGCACGACTTACACGCGTTCTAGACTATCGCGGCTAGAACAGAAAGCGGCGGCACTTAATCGGGAACGGAGGTGACGATGTACGGCTCCCGGCAGGCGGCGATCGGCTTGGGTGGCGACGGCGCGGCTTGGGCGGTGACCGGGGGCTCACGGCCAAGAGAGAAAGATCGAGAGGGAGAGAGAGAGAACGGGGGGATGGGGAGCGTGAGGCTCGGCGGTGGCGCGGCGGCGATCCGGCGGACGTGACCGGCAGCGATGATGGTGCGGCGGCGACGGCGTGAGGGAGAGGCGGCGAAGGGGGGGAGGAGTTCACGGTGGGGGGGGATTTCGGTGGGGAGAAAGAGAAGAGGGGAGAGAGAAATGGGTCTTGTGGACTTAAATAGTGTACATTTGACCCAAATTGGCAATTTACCAAAACGCCCTCGTCTAATCTTTTTAATCCAACGGTCCAGATTCGATCCAATCTTGAAATCAACGGCCCAGATTGAATCTTACCAAAAATATCCAAGGGTATACTTGTAATTTCTCAAAAAGTTCAAGGGCAAAATTGTCCAATCAAAAGGTTAGGGTAAAATTACCAAAAATTCCCTTTGCCCATAAAACATGCCCTTTGTTAATCCTTAGGGGTAAAATGGTCAGTTTCTTCGTTTCTCATCGAAATCGAACTTTTCTGAAAAATCCGAAGAAATCCAGAGATGCACGTTCCAATTACAACGTCGTCCAAAGGTCCTGCAACGACTTTCTGAATTTTCGGATGCTCGGTTTGGTCTCTAATCAGTATTTAAATTATATATACATAACGTAACTCGAGCGTTTCTCAGACTTACGGGTGGCTTTTGGGAAATTCGCCTGTACGACCCGTGACTGATACTAAATCGAGTCACGTACAATTTATTCAGACCGTAATGACTTCGACTGTCATTAAAATCGCGAGGATCAATTGCTAGATCCGAGGGGCACGATCGTTTGGTATAAGTTCAGGATCGTTCGTCAAGTCATTTCGCGGTCCAGCGGAATCACCCGCGATCCACTACTATGACAGTGGCGAGCTGACCCCTAACTATCCTTGGATCGGCCAACAGTGGCTCAAAATATCACCTCGACGATTTTATGGTCGAAAGTCCATTCACGATTGAATTATCTTTAGTCGTACGAATTTTAAATCCCTAATTAGCCTTTCCCTACTGGTTAGTATCCCAGGAATGATGAGTTCCGGGTGAGAACTAACTACGAGCACATTCGCAAAATAATTCATTTCATAAATCCCAAATGAGCAAAATTCCGGAATGTCACATTTATTACCGTCCAATTGTGGCACTTGAATCTATTAACAAACAATTTATAACAATAGAGAAATTATTGCCATTGATAAAATTATAGATGAATTTACAACCATATAATGAACTAACAGTACGTACTAAGTCTATATATCTTTTAACACAAAAAAAAGTACTCAATGTAATTAAATAAGCTGCCTCACACCAATTAGGAGCAAATCAAATGATATGCACAACAAAGGAAACCACTAGTTTTTTGGCCATGTTCTTTTGATGCTTTCGATAAATGTTCTGACTAGTGTGATGAGAATTAATACAATTCAAAAATAAAAAAATAAAAACTCGCGGAGCAACTCAAATTTCCACTAATTATCCTTCATCCAGCGAAATCAGAGATCTACCAACAATAGAAAATTTTCGAACTTTTTCAATGACTGGACCATAGAATCGTCCGCAAATGTTTGGCAATGCACAACTCTGATGCTTCAAGTTTTTTCCTCTGAATGTTACGACATTAACGAACTTTGGTATATTTAGCATTATACTCTATGACCATGCTTTAAAATCTGTAGCTCGCCATGGACAATCTTCGATGTAGCTGGTACCCTGCATTAGTAGAGAAAATTTTGAGCACCTTTGGTCAAATCTCTTTTCATCACCTCAAAAGCTTTCCCTTTTCTTGTTTCAGTAATGGAAAATTTGGCTTGTGCTGGATGATTGTGAGAATCAAGCGGGAGCGAAAAATGCTAATATCATTTTGAACTGAAGAATTGAGTGCAAGTTCCGAGCTTTGTGTCAACATTTTATATTTTGGATTCATTCGGTTCTTTTCATGACAGAGCTTTTGATTTGGAGTCGCCAGTGAAAAGAACTTTAGATGTTATCCAACTAGAGTTATTGAAGTTTCAACATTTTATAGATATTCCTGCATGCTAAAAAACATCGTAAAAATCTTTTTATATGTCATTCTATCTCCTAATGGTCATATATGCTATTCGGCTTTGCAAGCCATTTCTGTCAACTCATTGATTCCTTATGCAAGTGTTTAGGCAATGACTGTACCATTTAGAATAGATTCGGGTCGTCTTATCCTTCCAGCTGCCTCCTTGTCATCATTACTTCTACGTTGTCTTGGACAAGCTTTGACCGCAAGTTTGTGAAGGCTAAGAAAAGCAAGCTTGCCGAGCCTCTCAAAGATGTTCTGGCTGAACTAGTTTAACTCAAACAAGCAACGAGATGGCCCCGCAGAGGTCTATAAGAAGATACCGCAATTGATGATTGACTGACATGGCTTCTTCTCCACTCTTGCTTTTTCCTTGATACTGATTACCTCCTGGCACACAATGTTGACTGCAGTTTTTTTTTTCTTTATGAGTTTTACTGTATCCGCTGCTCTCGGACTCAGGGTAGAGTAGTTAGGTGGGTTAGGCTGTGTGTATGCCATCACCTATGGAACAAGAAGCGGTATCCTTAGGACTTTACTGCATCATCTTGTCACTTGTCGAATCAGTAATTTACTTGAATTTAGAGATGCAAGGTTTATCCTTGAGGAAAGTGTTACTGATATTTTTAAAATGCGCTGTGCATATGTGTTGACTTCCTGAACATGGTACTTGCTTTTTATGATATGCATGACAGTCCTCTCATGTAACCCGCCTTGTCATTTTGAATGGGTGAAGTTGGTGCCATGAGCATTTCGTTCACTGTACCGGAACCACCATCTCCATGGAAGAGTTCGATAAGTGAGGTTCTTATGCAGTTCATTTCTGTTCTTTAGCGCTCTGTCTTGTCTCTCCAGCTGAGCATTAGAAACCATCCTTTCACTGTCATTTTCCCATCATGCGTCTTTTACGACTATAGGTCGAGTTTTTATATGTCACAGGATATGAGATGTCTTAATTTAACTATGTTTTCTTAAGATAATTTTTTTTATTTTGCTTTGTATCATATATAGTTGCTCCGTTCTGACAGTTTGTAATATTTACATAATCCTTTCTTTTTCAGTTTTGTCATATTTATGTTATCCCTTAGTAACTTTCAACGTAAAATATACATGTGGCAAGTGACTGGACATGCATCCTGAGTGCAAGTTGGGCACGACCAAATTGTTAAACTGAGCGATCCAACGTGCGGCCCCATGGTATTAATATAATTTAATCGAAGATCATTTTAAATGAGTGATCAAACGCGTGTTTTTCTCATATCTTTCATCGGTAAAATTATATTAGTGGCCCCCCCTCCGATAAGGTGGTTTTGCATTGACACTCTTTTGTATCTTGAAAATCCATGCGTACATCAACATCTGCCGGCTAGGAGAAATAATTTTTAAAATCAGATTGAAAATGTTATCATATTAACCTTCATTATTTTAAATAAATATTATTAAATGGCATATTTTTACTATCCTGGATTCGAGGTCCCGCAACCAATCGTTAACTTTGTTTGGCTGTGCCGACTTTCCTCCAATTCGTCCTTCGCCCCTTTGTGAAAGGTAAGTAAGGATCGTTGTGTTCCTATGTATTTGAGAAATAATCTAGGCAAATCAGTCCAAGAGGAATATCTGCATATACTCTGCAGTTTCTTTACCTAGACCCCAGCCCAGATATGCAAGAGACTTCTCGCGAAAATACTCTCTCTCTCTCTCTCTCTCTCTCTCTCTCTCTCTCTCTCTCTCTCTCTCTCTCTCTCTCTCTCTCTCTCTCTCTCTCTCTCTCTCTCGGGCCAAAATTGGTTAAGCGACGTTTGGAAAGTGTTTGGGCATGTATAAACGATGTGTGTACCTCATCTCGATCATTGTCATCACTCACAAAGTTTTTTTACTTTTAAGCTCCGTTTGTTTCGCGGAAAATAAATGATTTGTAAAACATTTTCTTAAAGATGATCGCTTATATTTTTCACAAAAATGAATGAATAAAACAAAATATATTCATCATTCACGAAAAAATTTGGACATAAATTGTTGTTGATAATAAAATATTTTCCATTGACTAATTATTTCAAGCGATACAAGCAATCATTTTCAGGAAAATGTTTTCCAAATCATTCATTTTTCGCAAAATAAACGGAGCCTAAAAAATGTTGATATTGACGTGGAGAGTAGATTTGAGTCAAGGGCACTAGCTTGGCAATTTTTGTGACCATTTTATGAATGCTAAATTACCATGGAATGATCTTCAGACTTTGCATAGTCAATTAGTCGGCTAAGCCAATTATAATGAATGGAATAGAAGCAGCTGCTTCTCCCAGCCAAAGCAAGCTAAAAGAGGAGTACACCTCTGATCCAGTGCCTCTTTCCAAGGACTAGAAGTTCACTCATCCATCCAGAGGAGCAAATCCTTGGAGATGTAGGACAAGGAGTCAAGACAAGATCATCGTGAGGTGTGAGAAAGGCACCCTTTTGACATTTTTCTACCGTCAATTTGCCAGCATACATAATGCAGTTTTCTAATTACTTTTGTCTGTATGTACGCTTCGCAGCCAAGGCATCTTCAAGCGGCATCTTTCTTTTCTCCTCAACCAGAAAGGGAAGAAGAAGAAGCGGCAAAGTTTTCTACTCCACCAGAAACACGAGCCGCAGAGGCTCTACTTTCAGCAAGCAAAGGTCATGCCTCCCAGAGTCCAGCCGATGAAGAACCCCCTCTACCAGAACTTCAATTGGACTCATAAGCAATACAAATGATATGATTGATGAGAAATCAAGTTGCAATCAGTAGAGCATGGGAGAGCTTGTGCGTAGCACAAGTTATTCACATCCGCTACGAAATCCGTTATATTCTCTTAAAAAAATAAATGTAATATTGATAAATTGCTCAAGTGATAAATCTGTCATCTTTATTACAATAACCATGTTCATCTTTCTCATTTCACATCTACATTGCATGAACAACCCATCCCCAAAATTAGCTACTAGCTATATTATATAATTTTGAATTACGGTTTTATTTTGTTTTTCTAAAACAATATGTAGTTATAATTCACGAGGGTCTTCGTGAAACTTTTGGGCTAAAAGCTTTGAGATTAAAAGCAAGGGAAACTATTATAGCAGCTGTCTGATTTATGATCATGGAAAACTCAATTGCCAATTACTTTAGGAGGAACAAGTAATGAAGAATACTCACCAGTTTATGGATATGATTTACCCTTTTTAATGGTAACAAAAACAACCGTAGAAACATGGCTCACGGTTTGGGCAGTTGGTTTAATTGAGGACTTAAGGTTTTGTTTTGACCGCTTAAAGACTTAAAATTATAGAAAAAGCTCCAATTAGATGTCGAGTTCGCCGTTCGTGGAATTCTTAGCATTGGATTTATAGTACTCCACACAGTTTAAGTAGTGACCATTGTCGCGACCGAACTCCCGAGCCCTTTTTTTAAACAACATGCAAAAAAGGGGGGCTCGCCTGGTACGTGCTAAGTCTAGGTTCGGGACTTAACTCGGGCCCTCCCAAGCCCATACCATATCGCGACTTAGGGTTTAAGTATTTAACATGCAAGTGGTTTATACCAAGGAGTCGCCACTAATCGATTTGGGGTGGGCCGATTAGAAACCCAAATAGGGTGATGGGAGAATCACCCTATTCCTACGAACCAGAGATTAACTGAATTCGGGGACTTGGTTACACTAGTTGGATAACTAATGCCCTTTCAGTACCATTTTACCCTATTCATTTCGAAAACATTTGTCGTGCAATTTGGATTGATTTTAGGACCTTTCTCCTAACATGTGAGGTGATCAAGCGAGTGCATAATCAGAACGATCAGCCAGAATACAAAGAATTCATGCAACCTAAAGTTCTAACCTTAACTAAGTCAGATGACATTCAAAAACACAACACTCATGCAATTGTATTAAAAACATGCATAACAATACAACGGTAATAAAAACTATCATGCAAAATACTACCGCGTAATCCTAGGTTTGTCTAATTTAAACAAGACAAAAAACATGTATAATATCACATTAGATTAAAATAACAACAATATATCACATAAAATTTTTTTTTTTAAAAAAATAACATAAAATAAATAAATAAAAATAAAATAAAATAAAATAAAATAAAATACGAAACCTTTTTTAAATAAATAAAATAAATAAAAAAGGGAAAGAAAAAAAGAAGAAAAGAAAAAAAAATAAATTTTTTTTTTAAAAATAAAATAAAATAAAATAAAATAAAATAAAAAATAATAAAAAAGGAGCGGATCCGGACCGGGTCGGGTCCGACCCGGGTCAACGGATCCGACCCGGTCGTTGACCCGGGTCGGACCAGCTGAACCGGGTCGGTGGACCGACCTGGTCAACTGATCCGACCTGGTCGTTGACCGGTCGGACCAATTGAACCGGTCGGTCGGACCGACCCGGGTCAACGGATCCGACCGGCCGTTGACCGGTCGGACCACCGAACCGATCGGTCGAACCGACCCGGGTCAACGGATCCGACCCTGCCGTTGACCGGGTCAGTCACTGAACCGGTCAGCCGAATCCGTGGAGCAGCCGCGGCGGCGGCCAAAACGGCCTCTCGCCGGCGGACCCTGCACTGCCGCCGCCCCCAAATTGGCCTCCCGGGAGTAAAACCGAGCCTCTCCACCCACCGGGTCACCGTCCGACCGCCTGTTCACGGCCGGCGACCAAAATAAAACCGGTTTCATTGAGGACTTTTGTCGAGTGGATGGCGTGCGCGATCAAAACAACAAATTCTCGACCTGTTCCGCGAACCTAGCGGATTCAAAGCGACCCAACTTACCTTCGGTGAGGACACACGGACGGCGGGGAGGACGGTATGGGCGGGATTCGCGCGAAACGGCCGGCGCGAGTCCCGGCCAAACCGAACAGAAAAACAGAGCAAAACAGAGGCGGTTCGGGACCCGGGGAGAGCTCACCGTCGACGGCGCGTCTGGGGCTTTCCGGCTGATCGGGGGGCGACGGCAACGCGGCTGGGAACCTGCAATAACCAACTCTCTCCTCTTTTTCTCTCTATTTTCTCTCTTTCACTCTCAATTTTTCTCTCTCTGTTTCTCTTTCAATTCGGCCGACCCGGGGCGGCTTTGGCTCTCTGTGTCGCCGCCGTCGGCTCGGCGGCGGGGATGGATGGCTGAAGCTGAGGCGCGGTGGCCGCCGGAAGCCCTCTTTCTCTCTCAGCTCACACTCTCACGCTCTCTCTGTGTTTTTCTCTAAAATGGCCGACCGGCCTCTCTCTCTCTCTCTGGCTATTATAGCCGGCGACGACGAACCTGTGCCTCCCCGCGTCGGCGTGACGATGGCCTGCACCGGCCTACCTGTCCCGCGACTTTTGCGGTCATAGCGAGGCCGGTGCGGGCAGAGCGGGTACAGAGTAGGGGGGCCGAGAGGAACGAGGGGAGGCGAGAGGAGGAGGGGATAAGGGCGAGCCCGGGAACTGGGGAGGACGGGACTGGCCATTAATGCCAGTCCCGTCGGCGTGCTCATCCGGCCCTCCTCTGGCCAGACAGCGACGGTGAGAAGCGGCGCCGCCGTGCGTCACGCTTCCGTCGTGAGCAGGGGAGAACAGGGGCAAGGAGAGCGACCGGCGCAGGGGGAAGAGAAGGAAAGGAAGCTGGGCCGGGCTGGGCCCAGCCGCGGGGGGGGGGAGAGAAAAAAAGAAAAGGAAGTGGGCTGGGCCCGCGCGAAAGGAAAAAAAGAAAAAGGAAAAGGGGCCGGGCCCGGGGAAAAAAAAAAGGAAAAAAGAAATGGGCCGGTCGGCCCACCCACCCGCCCGACTCGAAATTTTTTTTTTTTTAAATTTTTGTTTAAAATTTAAGAAAATATGCTCTAATAGGCCCTATTAATTCACATATGCCTAATGTCTATATGCAATGCATTTAAATAGAAATATTTTTTTTGTTTTAGGAATTAAAGAAAATTAATTCCTAAATTTTGCAATTAATTTTGGGCAAATTAAAAATAGGTGTCAACAGCTGCCCCTCTTTGAAGGTGAGCTCGCAGAGATTGAGCTCGCAGAGGTTACGTTCAAAGATAAAATGGCACCTAAATTTGGCCCATGCATGCTCAATGAATGTTATTTTTGGCGAGACCGGAGTCCCATTTTTATGATGCGATATAAGATGATGCATGCTAAAGCGAATAAAAACATACCTGGGGCTACTTACCTTGCCGAAGGGTAGAGTAATTCCAGATGGTTGATATTGTGTGTCGAGGACCCGAACCTGTCTTCGGTCGCCTTGACGAAAAAATGGTTTGTCTAGGACCCGAACCTTTCTTCGGTCGCCTTGACGGGGATTGTTTTTGTCTAGGACCCGAACCTTTCTTCGGTCGCCTTGACTGGGGGAATCGTCTGTCTAGGACCCGGACCTTTCTTCGGTCGCCTTGACTGACTGGATTTTGTTTGTCAAAGTACCTGGGGGTCGTCGCCCGAGGGTTTGACGGTTTGCCTGGTGGGTCCTCGCCAGCAGGTCTTGAAAAGGCTCAAACGATGAGCACCTGGGGGTCCTCGCCCGAGGATTTGTTGGTTTGCCTAGTGGGTCCTCGCCAGCAGGTCTTGAAAAGGCTCAAACGATGAGCACACAGGGGTCCTCGCCCGAGGATTTGTTGGTTTGCCCTGGTGGGTCCTCGCCAGCGAGTCTTGAAAAGGCTCAAACGATGAGCACTGGGTCCTCGCCCGAGGATTTGTTGTGAACATGGGGGTCGGTCCCATGCTCGAGAGGGTGAACAACGGGTCAATCCGATGTTCGGAGGGTGAACAACGGGGTCAATCCGATGTTCAATTGGTGAACAACGGGTCACTCCGAATGTTCGGAGGGTGAACAACGGGGTCAATCCGATGTTCAATTGGTGAACAACAGGGTCACTCCGATGTTCAGAGGGTGAACAACGGGGTCACTCCGATGTTCAGAGGGTGAACAACGGGGTCAATCCGATGTTCAGAGGGTGAACAACGGGGTCAATCCGATGTTCAAAGGGTACCATAACAATCGTAGGTACATAGATTTTTGGAATCAGGCATGGGTAAAATGTACTTACCTGGGCACGTTCCTGCCTCTTAAGGGCGTGTCTCCTGTCAGACAAGTTTTTTTGTGCAAACACATACGTATTCATCGGAGAAATAGACGACTGAGGCTATTCTTGAATATCGTATGAAATATCTTGACCAGCTAGTCAAGATGCTTTTCTTTTTCAAAGAAACACCCTGTTTACCTTCTGGGTAGTTTGAAAAGAATTTTGATGAAATACCTGGGATTTCTTACCCGGAGGTTCAGGGCATTTCTTTTGTGATGATAATGAGGGCTTCTCCAGCGCCCGAATTTTTGTGTTCTATCACTGGGGATTAGAACTCTGAGCAGCAAAAGCATGCTGTGTCAATTCCACTTGGGGAGCGGAAGAAATTTTCTGTGACATCTTTGGAGACGCTCCAAAGGTCATATGTTCTTTGAGTCTTTGAAGATACTTTACCTGTCAAAGAGGGTTAGCGCAAACATGCATGCATTCATCAAGGATAGACAAGCTAGGCTATCCCAGAATGTATATTTGAAAGTTCATGCATGATGATTTCGCCATGTTTGCATCACCAAACATCCACTGAGGGTCAATCAAGACAATTCTCGGTTGGGAGGTGGACTTCTCGAGATGCTGAACGAGGGATTCTCAGTCAGAAAGGACTTTCCACTCGCTCTCATTGAAAAGGGCTATTTGTCCCGTCCATTAATGCGGGAACATCGAAAACACTCAATCTCGACCGTTATCACATCCGCAAGGGTCTCAGTTTTTCATAGCGCACGACGCTGCTAATCTGAAAGGTCTTCTTCAGGGTCGTAATGTAGGCTTGGTCAATGGCTTAATGAAGGTGACTGTTCAAGTCAAGGCCATGAAAGAAAATATTCTGCAATCATCTCCGGTTTTACAAGTCAAGAACCCTGCAAAACGAGATAGAAATAATCTTGCTCGCACTTCCTCGAGCGTTGTTTATAAACATTTGAAATTCCACGTTAATTCAAGTGTCCTAGTCAGAAGAGACTTCATGAGGGACGTAACGTGGGCTCGGTTCATAGGTTGAGAAACGAAAGGATCGTTAGGCTAAAAAATGTGTGTAAGGGTGAGAGTTGGTGATCATCTTGGCATTGTCACCTGTCTTTTTCTTCATCATCAGGATCCTCTTGGACAATTCCCTGGGTAATCCCGTGTTTTAGCATCTTTGACAACATTTTCTTGAGGAGCTTCTGCGTCAAGCATTTTCCTGGATACCATTCTATCTCTGTGACAGATCTTTGTCAAGACAGAGTTCCTAAAGTAGGAATTTGTATCGAAGAAGAACTCAAATTTAACCCTTTGGGGTCGTCTTTTTCATCGTTTTTCTTCTTCTCCTTTTTCTTTTTCTTTGATTTTTTATTCACGGGCATTGGCCTTGCTTTTACCAGGCACACTGCTTTTTCATGCCCCTAGTTTTCAGCATTTTATTGCTGCTCTTTTGGTGTTGTTAGGACTAGCCTAAACAAATTTGAGCAGAACAATGTTATTAAGCTCTTGGAGTCTTCATCTTGATTCGGTACTTTGGACCCTGATGCTCAAGCTGTGGTGACTTTTGCCTTGCCCCGGTGTAGGGGATGATCACCAACTGGGTTGGTACGAAATGAAATCGCCGGCTCAATTGGGCCAGCAAGGGATATGAGTGTATGGGATAGAAGAAGAACCGCTCTTCGTCATTCTAGGGCACTCAAATTATCGCGAGAGTTCATCTGCAATAAAAACACTCAAAGATTAATGCAAATGAGAGCAAGAAAATTTCTATTCATCTTTTCACCTTGTGCGAGCTGTTGCAGCTGATGATCATAGAAAATTTTAGATATTACAAACTCCTCATCCTTCTTGTCTTGCTCATCACTATTATCAATAAGATGTTGGCATTTTGGACAAGCTTTAGTTTGCTGCTTCTCTCTTGACAAAGCCCTCTTAGCCTCGACTGTCCGGCCGTCGATGGTGTGCTTGTCTTGGAAGACTCTGTCGAGGACCACCGGATCCGTGAAAACGACGAGGCCAAAGTCATAGGGGCGGTGATCGAAAGAGAGGGACGCTCCTCTTGCTCCCTCTGAATTTGAATTCTCCCTGTGATGCTGATTTACCTCAAGCTGCCCCAATGTGGGGTGGTTCTTGACAGGGGTAATTTGAAAGGAACCTCCAAGTGTATGGGCTCAAATGGTCAAGCAAAGGATTAATGGTAGTGTATGAGGCAGAGAAATGAACTGCCTCTCGTCATTTTGGCTACCGTACCTTATGCGAGAAACTCCTTTACCTTGTAGAAGTGGAACCTTTTCGCTCATCTTACATGGGTTTGGTACGTGAGAATGTGTATAGACTAAGGATTGCCTCTCATCATCCTGAGACACCTCGTTCGATACATCGGAGCAGTTCGACACCATTCGTCGAATTGTCAAAATTTTCACAGGGAATTGGTGAATTAAACAGGTAAAATTACCATGCAAAATTCTTTCCAAAAGGCATGCGATGCACTTGGGGGAAGGTTAAGCATTTATTTGCTTTAACATGTTTCCTCATTCTTTTGATTCTTTCAACTCTTAAAGTTTTAAGGGAAAGAAATACTTACCTACGCTGTAACAGCGACGAGGTAAACCTGTAAAGCAATAAGAAAGACCGTGTTAATGAACGGCTCTTTGAGGGAATAGGAATTGGGAACGATACAACATTACCCTTCGTGATTCCCTTCATTTGAAATTAAATTGACAACTCCTTGAGTTTCCTCGGATGTCGATAATTCTCTTCTGACAAAAACAGGAGCTTATGTTAGAAATGAGATAATTGAGGGTAAATTGAGAACGATACAAATTACCCTTCTTCCATTTTGCCTTCAAAGCTAGCAGAGTCTTTTCTCCTCTTTACTTTGTTCAGCCTTCTTTGTCTCAGTCTGCTCTTCCATACTCTTGGTCTCGAAGCTTGAATGAAATCCTCTATAATTAGGGGTGCTCCCGAATAGAGGGTTCTACTGTCAGCGGATGCTGTGTCAATGCGGCTCCGGTACGTCGGGGAGTTTCTCGGGAATCATATGATTCCTGACATACACAGGATATGTGCAATTGCTTGCATGGGGAACTTCGCAGCAAAGCTAATCTCTACTTTAAAGGTCTTTGACGAACATGGGCATGACTACCATCGAGACTTCTGTGGTTGTCAGGATCTGCCTTGACACCATTTTGTCATATGCAAAGTCCTTTCCAGCTACTTGTACCATGAGTGTTCTTTACTCAATTTTGTCCTATGTAAAAGGAAAAGATATGTCATTTCTATGCTAAAGTGGATGAACTTTAGGAACGAAATACACCTTTTTGATGGACTGGGAGATCGCATGCCCCCTAGTCTACTCTTCTAATTAAGCACTTCTTCGTCATGTTTCATTCGAGAGGTCCCGACATTGGTGCTCTATCCGATTCGCTAGCACATCAGAGTCTAGCATGTTCCCCAGTTCATTATCTGCAAAAGAAAAGGGATGGAATGTCATTTCCAAAATTTGTTAAGGAATAAGACATACATTTTCTTTCAAAAAGGGTAATCTTTTCTTGATCTGCCCCCGACTTTTGTACAAAATGATGTTCCGCTCATCATGGAGTCAAGGAATGCTTAGCATTCTCTTTGACTTTCTGGGGCTGATATCACCCACTGGTAGTAATGAGATTTGCCCCATGTGTCATTTGAAGGTTGGATGATCTTCGCTTGGACTGCTCCTATCAGATGAGTTGGTCCGTGATCATTACCAGGGGCTGATGTGCTCTTCAGCTTGTGTCATTTTCAAATGTCCCTTCGTAATAACAAATCAAAAAGGAGTATGCTCTGACACACGAAGTGAGCGAGTTAGAAAAACAAACAGGGCTAAGAGCATGCACGCTTTTCCACCATTCTTTTTTTGTCCTTTTGAAAAATGATAAAACATTTGTTTTATTTTCAAAAGCTTAGAAACAAGGAAGCATGAGGAAGCCCGGGCCTCAGAACACTTTCCTTTACATGGCTGGATATCATCAACGGGCCGGTTTGGGATACTTCCTCAGGCCCTCAAAACATTATTTATTTACAATACACGGATTTACAACCTCAAAAGAGGGTGAATTCAAAAAGACATTTCTTCCAGCAGAAATGACTACAAAAAACAAAATGCAAGGATAGCCCCTTTTCCAGGGATTCATGCAAAAGGATGAGAGGAGTTCTACTCAAGCGGGCTTGCGCCCATTCCCTTCGCTGGTCTCGAATGAGAAAGTCTTGGTATCCAGCAGGTTTTGAATTCGGTGCTTAAGAGTATAGCACCCATCAGTTGAATGTCCCACCTCGCCCATGTGATAATCACATTTTTTAGACGGATTGTAGTTTGAAAAGCTCTCAGGATTAGGTCGCTTTGGTTCAGTGGAGAGCAGCCCTTTCTTCCGGAGTATTGCCAGCATCTGAGACGGAGGTCCTGGGAGAGGAGTGAACTGTCTCCGGTTGTTTCGCTTTTGTGATGGAGGGATATTGGGTTTGTATTGTTCATGTTGCATGAACTTTGGGCATAGGGTGCTCAATTCCTTAGGATCAGGGGACTCGTGGACATTGTCAGCCATGACATCTTTACCCTTTTGGTTGAGACCGGAGGGCTCCATTTGAATCATCAACCCTGGTCTTGGATGGCGAAATGGAGTCATGGTGAGTTGGTCTAAGCGGACTGACAGATGTTCCACTTGTTTTGAGAGTTGTTGAAGAAAGGCGAAGACTTGCTTCATTTCGGTCTCCATGTCCGCCACACGAGTTGTCATATCTTTTTCAGCCATTTTTACTTGGCGGGTTGGTATAATTCGTAATTACCTGTGAAAAAAAATGGCAACGAATGAGTATAAAATCTCATAAATGATCAGTCCATGACTTAGCCTAGTATTGCATCTGTCTATCACGCATTTTTTATTTGTAAAAAATATCAGAAGCAAAACAAAAAAAAAAAAGTTTTTATTTATATATTCCTTACAAACGGCGTCCCCGGGGTTCGAACCCCGGTCGCCTCGGACCACCTTCACTCCCGGGTACCACCAGGCCGAAGCGCTGGTAGTGTTACCGGGGTGCCTTTTTTTTTTTATTTATACACAAATTTTTCCTTTTTTTTGAAAACGACAAGAAATCGTATGGGAAAACAATGATTTGTAATGTGTTTATAAAAATAAAGGTACGAATTGGAAGTAAGTATTCTAAAAAAGTTTTAGTAACTATTTCTTCCAAAACGATTACGGTATTAAATTCACAACTAACCTAGACTAATCATGGACCGACCGGGATATATAAAAATAAATAAATTGCAAAGTGCATGAATAGAAAACTTACTTTACCAGGAACCATGGCAATCACAGAGACATACGCATGAGGAGTGAGGTTCGATTTCTATTTAGACTGGTTCAGCAACATGAAGTTAAAAGGGTGCCTGACCGTCGCAGTCTCGCGTTGGTGTCAAGTCCTTTTAACCTCGGCCAAATCGAAAGGAATATCTTATAGTCACGCGAATAGCGGCTAAAGATACTTCTTTACGATTTTTAGAAATAAATTTCGGAGAAAAGAAAGGCAACCTCTACATCGCGGGCTCGCGTTCGAGGTCGTATCTTTCTTAACACCATCCTAACATGCCCTATCGCGGCCCAGGTCCGGCAGTGTAGTTGTGTGTGCAACGGTGTAGTGCTAAATCATTAAAGCATGCACAACAAATTATAAACAATCAATTCGAACCTGCAAGACAAATAACACCTTAATGTCAGGATCATACCTGGAGTCCTTGCTGCCAAACAAAAATTATTTTGAACAAGACAAAAATTTTTGGCTTAAGTCCACTTTAAAAAATGCAAGTCCCCAGTGGAGTCGCCAGTCTGTCGCGACCGAACTCCCGAGTCCTTTTTTTAAACAACATGCAAAAAAGGGGGGCTCGCCTGGTACGTGCTAAGTCTAGGTTCGGGACTTAACTCGGGCCCTCCCAAGCCCATACCATATCGCGACTTAGGGTTTAAGTATTTAACATGCAAGTGGTTTATACCAAGGAGTCGCCACTAATCGATTTGGGGTGGGCCGATTAGAAACCCAAATAGGGTGATGGGAGAATCACCCTATTCCTACGAACCAGAGATTAACTGAATTCGGGGACTTGGTTACACTAGTTGGATAACTAATGCCCTTTCGGTACCATTTTACCCTATTCATTTCTGAAAACATTTGTCAGGCAATTTGGATTGATTTTAGGACCTTTCTCCTAACATGTGAGGTGATCAAGCGAGTGCATAATCAGGAACGATCAGCAGTCAGGAACGCAGCAATTCATGCAGCCTAAAGTTCTAACCTTAACTAAGTCAGATGACATTCAAAAACACAACACTCATGCAATTGTATTAAAAACATGCATAACAATACAACGGTAATAAAAACTATCATGCAAAATACTACCGCGTAATCCTAGGTTTGTCTAATTTAAACAAGACAAAAAACATGTATAATATCACATTAGATTAAAATAACAACAATATATCACATAAATTTTTTTTTTTTTAAAATAACATAAAATAAATAAATAAAAATAAAATAAAATAAAATACGAAACCTTTTTTAAATAAATAAAATAAATAAAAAAGGGAAAGAAAAAAAAAGAAAAGAAAAAAAGAAGAAAAGAAAAAAAAATTTTAAAAATAAAATAAAATAAAATAAAATAAAATAAAAATAATAAAAAGGAGCGGATCCGGACCAAGGTCGGGTCCGACCCGGGTCAACGGATCCGACCCGGTCGTTGACCCGGGTCGGACCAGCTGAACCGGGTCGGTCGGATCGACCCGGGTCAACGGATCCGACCCGGCCGTTGACCCGGTCGGACCAATAGCCCAACCGGATCGGTCGGAACTGACCCGGGTCAACGGATCCGACCTGCCGTTGACCGGTCAGTCAATTTGAACCGGTCGCCGAATCCGTGGGAGCGGTACTCGCCTGGCGAAGCCAAAACGGCTCTCGCCGGCGGGGACCTGCATCTCAGGCGCCGCCGCCCTAAATTGGCCTCCCCGGGAGTAAAACCGAGCCTCTCCACCCACCGGGGTCACCGTCCAACCGCCGTTCGCCGGCCGGCGACCAAAATAAAAACTGGTTTCATTGAGGACTTTTGTCGAGCGGATGGCGTGCGCGATCGAAAACAACAAATTCGACTGTTCCGCGAACCGCGGATTCAGCGACCAACTTACCTTCGGTGAGGACACACGGACGGCGGGGGAGGACGGTATGGGCCGGGATTCGCGCGAAACGGCCGGCGCGAGTCCCGGCCAAACCGAACAGAAAAACAGAGCAAAACAGAGGCGGTTCGGGACCCGGGGAGAGCTCACCGTCGACGGCACGTCTGGGGCTTTCCGGCTGATCGGGGGGCGACGGCGACGCGGCTGGGAACCTGCAATAACCAACTCTCTCCTCTTTTTCTCTCTATTTTCTCTCTTTCTCTCTCAATTTTTCTCTCTCTGTTTCTCTTTCAATTCGGCCGACCCGGGGCGGCTTTGGCTCTCGGGGGCGCCGCCGTCGGCTCGGCGGGGATGGATGGCTGAAGCTGAGGCGCGGTGGCCGCCGGAAGCCCTCTTTCTCTCTCAGCTCACACTCTCACGCTCTCTCTGTGTTTTTCTCTAAAATGGCCGACCGGCCTCTCTCTCTCTCTCTGGCTATTATAGCCGGCGACGACGAACCTGTGCCTCCCCGCGTCGGCGTGACGATGGCCTGCACCGGCCTACCTGTCCCGCGACTTTCGCGGTCATAGCAGGCCGGTGCAGAGCAGAGCAGAGCAGAGGGGGGGCCGAGAGGAACAGGGAGGCGAGAGGGAGGAGGGGATAAGGGCGAGCCCGAGAACTGGGGAGGACGGGACTGGCCATTAATGCCAGTCCCGTCGGCATGCTCATCCGGCCCTCCTTCGCCGGCACGGCGACGGTGAGAAGCGGGCGCCGCCGTGCGTCACGCCGTCGTGAGCGAGGGGAGAACAGGGGGCAAGGAGAGCGGCCAGGCAGGGGAAGAGAAGGAAAGGAGGCCGGTTTGGGCCGGCCACGAGGGGAGAGAAAAAAAGAAAAGGAAGTGGGCTGGGCCCGCGCGAAAGGAAAAAAAGAAAAAGGAAAAGGGGCCGGGCCCGGGGAAAAAAAAAAAAAAAAGGAAAAAAAGAAATGGGCCGGGTCGGCCCAGCTCCGACCCGGCCCGACTCGATTTTTTTTTTTTTTTTTTTTAAAATTTTTGTTTAAAATTTAAGAAAATATGCTCTAATAGGCCCTATTAATTCACATATGCCTAATGTCTATATGCAATGCATTTAAATAGAAATATTTTTTTTGTTTTAGGAATTAAAGAAAATTAATTCCTAAATTTTGCAATTAATTTTGGGCAAATTAAAAATAGGTGTCAACAACCATCATTGCGTACCAGGTGGGTGTAATTGTGATTAATCAAGACAGCCTCAGCCGCTACTTCCACAACTTCAAGTAGTTGGGGAGAAATGACACCCAACTATATTAAGAAAAAAAATTCAGACCCCTAATTATTGGCTTAGTATTAATTATACTTCGTCGATTAATTTAACTTATCTTGGCTCACGGATTGACAATATTTGCACGTAAGTTCTCCGACAGAGAAAGACTACCCAACCAGTTGAATTGTTCCTTCGGGATAAATCATAAACAATGACTCGCCTAATTACATTTTGGTTGACTAGGGCACTATTTATGATTTTGCAAGTTCGTTACTCGTACTTCCATCGATCACCGACGAGCAAAGCCCCTCTGCTCCTACATTTCCCTAAAACTATGGACCCTCGGCTTCACCAAGTAATAGAACATGATGATGTTGATGAGCTACATAGGTTAATTGTGGAGGACCAAAAATTCTTAGATCGTGTATCTGAGGATCCCTTCCCAAATACTCTTTTACACATCGCTGCAGCTGCCGGGAAAATCCAAGTAGCCATGGAGGTGGCCATCTTGAAGCCAGAGTTCGCTCGGAAGCTAGATCCAGAGGGTTACAGCCCCATTCACTTGGCTTTGCAACACGAGCATTATCAAACCGCGAGAGCACTGATAACCCTTGACCCCGAGTTGATTCAAGTCCGAGGACGACGTGGGATCACCCCTTTGCATTATGTCGCGGGAAAAGAAGGAGACAATGAGCTGGAGCTCCTAGCCGAATTCCTATCTGTTTGCCGATCGTCTATTGAAGACTTGACGAGTCGATGCGAGACTGCGGTGCACGTTGCCGTCAAGAACCACAACCTCAAAGCATTCAAGGTTTTGTTTGGATGGCTTAGACGAGTCTGTCTGACACGAATCTTGAACTGGAAAGATCAAGATGGTAACACCGTCTTACATATTGCTGCATTCGAAGGGCAGACCGAGGTATAATTCATCTTTTTTGTGGTTATTTGTGCTTTTATTGTTCGATCCTTCAATTCAACACAATCTTATCCAGGAAAAAATACAATGGTAATAAGTACATGGTTTTAGAATAAATTGAAAATGAGGAGATTTGAACGGGACCACCTTGCTTGGTTTCTTTAGATGAAGAGAAGAAAAGGAATAAGGGGGGGATTGGCCCTCCTTCGCTCCCACTCTTCTACTTCCAATTATCTCTCTGACAAATTTCCCGGCCACTTGATCACGGGAGGGTAGGCTTCTTTTATCTTCATTTGTTTCCTTAGTGATTATTCTAATCATTTCATTTCTCTCTAAATCACTCACCATCCAAACATATAATAGACTTTTTATGCCATTCAGATGCGTTGTAAAAATTAGGTCAACAAGCAGTGCTTCTATATATATAAAAAAATCAAATACTCATTAAGATAGTGATTATATGAGTACGTAGATTGTTTTCCTATTGTTTTCGTTTAATTTATTATATAAATATGGGCATGTTTGAAAAATAGATTAAGTGCTCGAATTTAAGAATTTAGAATTGGATGACATCCAACTTGTATGATAATCCTAATTGGTGTTTGACTTAAATGACTCAATTCAGTCAAAACATTCACCTAATATATAGTAATATGTATAATGGCTTCCCAATTATATTGTTAAAACCTATCAATAGTAATCATAGTTTCATATTTGGAAAAAAAATTAATCATATTCAGTGATGTATTTTTAATTATCAACAAATAATTTTTTTTTATTTCTATTTTCACTGCTTAAGATTATCAACACTAGCGCTTACTTTTCAATTTTATCAAAACAAAGCCATAGTTTCACTTCAAAAAGTGGGAAATCTATTTTAAGCTCGTGATGCTTCCACTTTGTGTTCAATTTAATTGGCCTAACAATGTTTTGGTTGGAGGTTATAGAGAAAAGGGAAGGAAACATTTTAGTAAGTGGAGAGAAAAGTTATGATCAAGATCGTTTCCCTTTTAACCCCTATAAATATCAGTTTTTTGAGAGCTCTAAATCTTTTTAAGTTGGATGAATAATTTCCTTCCAACTCTTTACATCATAATTACTCCTACATAACACAACAATAACTTAATTCATTCGTTTCTATTATTTCATTTTTCTTATGGATTAGCGAACTCTCTTCCCTTCTTTCAAAATCAGTCCAACGGAAAATATTGTACAAGATAGAAGCTACTGAAATGGAAGCTAACAAAGACAATCCGATACAACCATAAAATAATCACTTTGTGGATCGGAAAATTACTCCTTGATCGGTTGGATCTTATGCATCAAGGATATAAATATACCTGTCTTAGGAAGTCTTTCTCTTCCATAGCAAGAGAACTAATATACAAAATGCGATTGAATCCTAAGCCTTTCAGGTTGACGTAATTAAGGCCTATACTTTAATGAAAGATCATAGTTATTAGGGTTATCACTTTTGTGGATTCGCGTCTGTTACAGTTCACATGGGATATTCGTAACTTTCACGTAAATAATTTAAGGTGAAGGGATTAGATCGCACTTTTTAAAAAGATTTAGGACTTCACTACATTGTTTGAATAATTGAATTTGATAAATCAGATTTAGTAAAATTTTTCCCTTTGTTCGTTGATCGTTGTGTCACTTGCATCATTCAAACCTACATGGCATGAGCTCACTTTGTGCACAATAGTAAAGCCAGTAAGAAAGCAGCAATTGAAATTGAAGGGATACATACTTCATTTTGTTCTCTTTGCAATTCTTCCAGATCATCAAGCTATTGATTGGGTATACAAATGTAAATGTGAAGAACTTCCAGAATAGGACGGCTCTGGACATCTTCCAAGTGAATCCTCATTTTGATGAAGCTGTTGCGAGTAGGTTACACCCAAGATCTACTTCTACCCTCTCTCTATCACAGTATTTTAGCAGTGAACTGTCTGTCTTTGAGAAGTACTCAAATTTCTTCGGCATCCAAGATGAAGCCACTCGCAACATGGTCCTTGTAGTGGCTACCTTAATTGCGACTGCCACTTACCAAGCCATTCTCAGTCCTCTGGGAGGATACTGGCAGGATGACTCTTCAAATCCCCCGGCCAATTCCTCCTCTGTCATTACTGCCAATTCCAGCGGCATTGCTATTGAAAAGCCACATCAAGCCGGAAACATTATAATAACTGGCTCGCAGCTGTATTCGTTCGCATATCTCAACGGCACGGCTTTTGTCGCATCCATCGCCTCCATCGCGGTCGTTGCTATTTCGCTATGGCCCCACACTCTCATTATTTACTTCTCTTTGACTATTCTTAGCCTTGCCTACTGTTTTTTCCTTGTAATTGAATTCCCCAAGTCCGACAGGGTCGTAGGAACTCTCCTGTATGAGTTTTTTGGGATGTTGCTCGGGACCACGTTGGCACTCCCCATACCCATGTGGCTAAGGCACATCCGAGTTGTATCCCGAGTTGATGCCACGTGGAGACGGCTCAGCAACATACTAGGATCAAAGGGATAATTCGCCATGTATTATTTACTTTAAATACTCTTGTCGCGCGTGCATATAATCTGTGTTTCTAGTCTTGAGGTTTGCAAGAAATACTCTTCTTATTAGTTGCATGCAATGGACTCATCTATTAATTTCTTTAGCCCATAAAGACCTTCAAGAAGAGCTTTTTTCCAAATATAACTTCATAAAAGTGACACACGCAAAAACGAATAGCACTAAGGGTGCGTTTGTTTTAGGGAAAGTATTTTCCGGAAATCCGTTTTCCGGACTTTTACCCGTTTGGTTCGCCGAAAATGATTAGTTAACCGAGAACACTTTCCGATCAAGGAAAACATTCATGTATAAAATTAGGAAAGTGAATTCTCTAATTTAAAAGGCGAAAATACTTTCCGGAATTGCTTCCCTTTACTTTTTTAATATTTTATTCTTTTCTTTCTTTTCTTTTCTTTCTTTTCTTTTCTTTCTTTCTTTTTTTCTTTTTCTTTTTTATTTTTAAAAATAAAAATACGTTAAAAATTCGAATTTTTTTTTTGCCCGAGATAAAATCATGGGATTGAAATCATTTTCCAAATGAGATCCAAACACCAAAAAATGTTTTCGATCACATATCACCAAACAAAGGAAAACTAACTATTTTTCAAGAAAATAATTTTCCGGAAAATATTTTCCAAAAACGTTACATTTTCTGTGAAACAAACGCAACAAATTGCAAATATGAACGCCCGAAGCGTACATGCACCATACGCAAATATCTCTATTTTCTGTATTTCTGAAAAGAGGCGAACTATGTGATCCTATAAAACACAACAAATAAACACAATTGCAGGCCTTTTTCAAGAAATTATGAAAACGAAATTTTAAGAATATAACAAATTCCTAGCTAAACCTTCAAAAACAACTAGATCACGTGGGATCTTCCAATCAAAGATAAGATAGCTTTGCGCATTTAAAAAGTTCAAAAAATAAAAACATTAAGTTCGACTATTATATTCTAAATGAAGATTCTGAAATAACTTAATTAAAGAAGGTGGCAAAGCAATATCTACTACAGTACTCTTGGAATTCGGAGCCATCTCTACAAAATCAATCCAAATATTCTTGCTTTAAGAAAAGATCCCAACCGAACTTCAAGATTGATCCATCAATTGATTCCGTAAATTTTCTGGTATAATGTAATCAATATTAGATTTATTGTAATTCTTTTGATTTTCTGTCGCTTCAAATTTCTATGCCGAAATATCATCTGTATCTAAATTCAGATCAACATGAGAGGGGCTTTTCTCCAAAATCATCTCTCCATCCTAATGGAAAAAATGCTGACCTTGTAATTCTTCCTCAAGCTCAAAATGCTCCAAATCCTCCGATTCTTAAAAAGGAAATTCGAAAACTTCAACTTCATGCTCTTGAGGCTCAACAGCAACCTTATTGACGGAAACCATAGAAGTGTCAATCTGGTTTTAGTTGTTTTTATGGAGGATAACATGAAACTGGCTTGTTTGCACAACAGCTCGATCATCAATCCACGAAGATCGCTGTCTTAATAGATTTCCCATTTTATGTCACATTCTAATCAGCGCTTTATTTGCTCTTTTCCGCTCGAACTGCACTTGATCCCACAAGAAAAAAAAAAGCATCTCCCTTCAATCTACAACCTAAACGATTTGCTCATCGCTATATGGATACGCACATGCAATGGAAAGAGCGATCTACATCTGCAATAAAATCTTTCGGGTTGAAACCTTGCAGCCAATTCATGCAACTCTCTGGGACAACGGTAAGGTGACAATTCTTGGCAGTTATCTGCCCGACAAGCTCCACCACGTCGACCATCCGTCTATCTTAATAATCGCGACCACCGTACAGGTTCACCCTTCAAACTCCTCAAAATCATTCTCATGAAATCTCTGGATATACAGGACTTTTGAACCAACGAAATAGATTCATCGAATGGCTGGCCTCGGGGTCAATTTCCCGGCGGCGTCATTTCTTTGTCCCCTCTTAGGCTTCTCTCCAGCCCTAGGACACCAAGTCAGTTTGCAATACTTTCCATAGTCAGCTGCATCCCATCGAATTACTGCTCCAGGTTCCAATGAGATGCTCGCCGTCAAAGTGTGGACCCCCGATCTTTGTCAACGAGGCAGTTTTCACCATTGTCGTTGTTACCAAACATCACATTCCCACAATCTTCTACCTTCTAATATCAACCAACGAGCCAAACAGCATATTTTGACAAAACCTAACAAACGAGTACGATTGCAATCCTAATCCTAGCAATTACTACTTAATATGTTAACAAAAAGAAATAGTGAGAATATAGTCAAAGACTAGCTAAACCCTGAAAAAACACTTAGATACCTTCCAATTAAACATAAGATACATTAGGAAATTTGAAAAGTGAAAATAATAGAAACAAAAAATTCAAATAGTCCATACTAAATGATATTCGACACTAACTTAATTAAGGAAGAAAATATTAGATTCTAACAATCCCATATTTATCAAATGAAGGACATAAAGTCAATATTTTGCACTTTGTTTTCGAAAATGTGTTCCACTTAATAATTCTTTAACAAATAAAGTTAGGAATGCTAAAATTAGCCTATACTATACACTGCAATAATATACTAAGTTATGTAAATATTCCCGGCGTCTAGCTTATTGCTTCCTTGTGCTGGTAGAACTAACATTCCAAAACATATCTTGATTCTTGGGCTTTTAAAAAAGGTCAAGGGCATTCATTTTGATAAAAAACCAGTTATCATGCCCGTGCTATACACGATTTTGACAAATGTAACTATGTTGTATTTTATTTGAAGTTTCCTATATATTGACATATTTTTCTAAAGAGAAGAAAGAATTAATAAAATGCTTATCGGATTTTTACCGCGCATTTATGACATTCAAATCTATTAACCAAGACTTTATTACAATAAACGAATAATTGCCATTAATCAGATGTAGCTACAGATGTTGACAGTAGATGCTATTTGGGATAAATATTTCCTCTTCGTTTTTGAAGACATCTTCTCTGACTCCATACTGAAATTTATTCATATGATCTGAAAAACTTTGACGTAGATTCATCTATTTTGTTTCGTTATTGGTAACTTACTTCTCGGTAGGGTTATCAAAAAAGTAACTCAAAATTCCATAAATTACCCGTCATCCTATGAAATCGGAAACTTAACAATGGTAAATTTTCAACTTTTTCAATGACTGGACCATAGGATCGCCGACAAACTGTGTATGGCAATGCACAACTCTGCTGCTTCAAGTATTTTCTTTTGAATGCTATGACATTGACCAATTTCAGTATAGTTAGCAATATACTCTATGACCATGCTTTAACATCTTTTGCTCGTCATGGACAATTTTCTATGTGGCTGGTACCCTGCACTAGTAGAGAAACTATCAAGCACCTTTTTGTTCAAATCTATCTTCATCCCCTGCAAAGCTTTTTGTTCAAACTCAATTGCCAATGACTCACCTGCTATGGACATTGATAAGTAGAAAAACAGGATTTAAGATTTGTGCAGTTGGTCAATTGACGATTTAACGTCTTGTTTTGGCCACTTGTGGACTTAAAATTAAAAAAACTCAGTTCGCCGTTGGTAGAATTCAAGCATTGGAATTCTTATACTCCACACAGTTTAAGTAATTACCAGTATTTGAGTACCAAAGTCGGCTTCAACAAGCAATAGAACATGATAATGTTGATGAGCTACATGGGTTAATAAAGGAAGAGCCAAATCGTCCATCTAAGGGCCTCTTCCCGGATACTCCTCTACATGTTGTGGCGAACACAGGGAAAACCCAAGTGGCCATGGAGATGGCCATCTTGAAGCCATGGTTTGCTCATAAGCTGAATCGAGATGGTTACAGCCCCGTGCACTTGGCTTTGCAAAACAACCATTATTAGACCATGAGGGCACTGAGACCCTCCACCCCCGACCCCAAGTTGATCTGAGTCCAAGGACGACACGAGTCTACCCCTTTGCACTAAGTCGCTGAGAGAACCAGAGACATTAAGTTGGAGCTCCTAACTGAGTTCCTATCCGCTTGCAAATCATCCATCGAAGACTTGACGGGCCAATGCGAAACTACGGTTCACATTGCCATTAAGAACTGCAACCTCCAAGCATTTAAGGTGCTGTTTGGATGGTTTAAGAGAGTCAATCTGACGCCAATCTTGGATTGGAAAGATGGTTACATTGTCTTACATATTGCTGCATCCGTAGGGCAACCGGAGGTATAGTTCATCGATTCCGTGATTGTTTGTGCTTATATTGTTCGATCCTTGAATTGTCATAATCCAATTCCGGAACAAATGTTATGATAATGAAGATTGCGAGATCACCTTGTTGGGTTCTTTTGATGGAGAGAAGAAAAGGAATTAGGAGGGATTAACATCACGGGAGAGTATGCTCGACCCTTATATTGATCCATTCTTTTTTCTTTTTTTGTTTCCTCAGTGACTCCTCTAATCATTTCATTTCTCTCCAAATCACTCGATCCAAACTTATAATAGACTTTTTATGCCACTCAACTGGGTTGTGAAAGTTAGGTCAACAACTAGCGTTTCTTCAAAAGAGGAAAATTAAGAACTCATATTAAGATAGTGACAATATGAGTATGTAGATTATTTTTTATTTTTTTCGTTTAATTTAATGGATACACATCGGCCTGTTACAAAATCCAATTAAGCGTTGGAAATTACAAAATTTAGCACTGACTGAGATTAAATTTGTATGATAATGTTAATTAGTATTTGGCTTAAAAGACTGAATTCGGTCAAAACATGCAGTTAATCTAGTTATGGCAGTTCCTTATTTGGTAAGAAATTAATCATATTCAGTGATGCACTTTTAATTGTTATTTTTTTATATTTCTATCTACAGCTCTTAAGAATATCAACACTTGCACTTATTTTTTAGTTTAACCAAAACAAGCCCATAGTTTCATTTCAATTACTACTAGTGGCAATAAAATCTAATTCAAGCTCTTGATGCTTCTAATTTGAGTTCATTTTAGCTGGCCTGACAATTTTTTTATTGGTGGAGGATATAGAGGATAAGGAAGGAAAACATAGTAACTGACGTAGAGATCACCTTGTCTATAGTCTATTAAGCGAATAGCAAAGGTATGATTAAAATTGTTTCCCTTCCAACCCCTATAAAACTCATTTTTTAGTGAGCTCTAAATCTCTCTAAGTTGGATGGTTTTGGATGCATAATTTTCTTCCAACTCTAACCATCATGATCGCTCCTGCCTAATAACTTAATTCATTTTTTTCTGTTCTTCAATTTTTTTTCCTTGTTGATCAGCAACATCTCTTTCCGTTTTCCGAAATCAATCCGTCTGAACAGATTGTAGGAGATAGAAGCTAGTTTGAATTGGAAGCTAACGAGGTCGATCCTACACCACAATAAAATACCCAATTTGTGGATGGGAAAATTACTTCTTGATCAGTCGAATCTCGTGCATATAGGTTGTGCATATATCTGTCCAAGGTTGTCTTTCTCTACATAGCGGAAAAGCTCATGTACAACTTGTAATTGAATTTGAAACATTTTCAATTGATGTGAATTCGCCTATTATAAGTCACATGGGCAATTCCTAGCTATTACTTAAAAAATTTATGGTGAATGGACTAAATCGCACTTTTTGAAGAGATTTAGGAATTCATTACATTGGTTGAAGTAAATTCCATTTTATAAATAAGGTTTAGTAACCTTTCCCCTTTGTACATTGGTCACTGCATCACTGGCATAATTCAAACTTATATGGCATGAGCTCACTTTGTGCACAATAGTAAAGCCTGTGACAAAGTAGGGATTGAAATTGAAGGGATAGATGCTTCATTTTTCTCCTTTTGCATTTCTTATCCCTGTGTACGTGTGGGAATGGCACATCCAAGTTCTGAACCGAATCGACACCACAAGGAGTCGGGTCGGCAACTTCCTGGGATCAAAGGATCGGAAATAACTCGCAAGTAGTATTTACTCTAGCTATTCTTGTCGAGTATGCAAATAATATAGGTTTCTCGTCTTGAGGTTTGCAAGAAATACTCTTTTTTTTATTAGTTGCACGTAATGGACTCATCTATTAATTTCTTGATTCCTTAAAGATCTTTGATCTTGCTAGAAGTCGGGCTTCGAATCGCTTTTTCCCAAATTCTATCTCATATAATGACGTAGTGGAAACGAAAAGCATTAAGTCACAGCTCGCAAACACAAACGTTCCAAGCTTACACACATAAAACAAGTAGAGGGAAATTCTATCTTTTTGTACTTCTAGAAAGAGGCAAACCGCGTGATCCGACAAAACACAATCAATATGCATGGTTGTAACCATTCTTTTAGAAAAACCTAGATAAATCGAACAAACAACTAGATCCTATGGCATCTTCTAATAAAAAATACGATTTCTTATCACATTTAAAAAGTTAAACTAATAAAAAACAATAAATTGAAGTTTGTTATATACTAAGTGAATATTCTAAACCAACTTAATTAAAGAAGGAAATAGCAAATTTCAAAATCCTAAATATATCAAATAAAAGAGGTAAATCCAAGCTTGAGGTGCCCCACATCATTGTCCCTTTGTTAGAAAAAGAGCTCGACCTCGAGTTTTTAAAGTGTCAGATTATCTTATATGCTAAAATTCTCATGGAATTTGACCCATATCTGCAAATCAATCTCATTTCTTGCTTTAAGAAAATATCCCAACAAAGTTCAAGATCGATCTATCAATTGATTCTTTAAATTTGTTGGTATAAGGAAACCAATTTTGGATAAACTATTATCCTTTCCATTTTCTATTGCTTCAAATTTTCTCGTTGAAATCTCATCTGTGTCTCAAATCAAATCAACATAAATTATCTCTCTATCTAGGATTGGAACTGAAGGTTGGGGTCTTTTCTAGGGAATTAGATCGGAGCAAGTGAACTAATATGACTTGTCAATATTGGAATAAAAAAGCACTTGGACACTATGTTCGACTCACAGCCTCCAAAAGATTTGATTCATGCTTTGTCGGGTGACAAATTAGGGATAGTAGATTTTAGCTATTAATTTGTATTATGTTTACTTTTATTTACCAAAAAAAAAAACGTTAAAGAGGAACAAGTGACGAAGAATCCACCAATGACTCACCCAATTTATGGATATTGATCTAATTTTCTTGACAGCAATAGAAATGAGTGCGAAACAAGACTTAAATTTTGATCAGTTGGTTAATTGAGAATTTAAATTGTTATTCTGGGCCACTCGAGGACTTAAAATTTAAAAGAAAATCTTCAAATTAATGTCAAGTTCACGACTAGTGGACCCCTAGCGTTGAAATTCTTATACACCACACAATTTAGTACTTACCATTATTGCGTGCCAGGGTGGGTGTAGTTGTGATTTATCGATACGGCCTCAGCTGTCACTCCCCCACGACGATATCACAATTACAGAAAGACATTGTCAAACCACAAATTATTGGCTTACGATTGATTTCACTTGTTCGATTAGCGTATTAAATTATTTATTTTGTCGCCCGGGTTCATGCACATAAGATTTCCGACAGAGAAAGACCAACCAACCAATTGAGCTGTCCCAACGGGACAAATCATAAACAATGACTCGCCAAATTAATTTTGGTTGACTATGGCAGTACATATGATCTTGCATGTTCGCTACTCGTACTTCCATACTTCATCAACGAGCAAAGCCCCCCGCTCCTACATTTCCCTCGTCAAACAATGGACCATCGGCTTCAACAAGCAATTGAACATGACGATGTTGATGAGCTACATGACTTGATTGTGGAGGAGCCAAAACTCTTAGATCATGCATCTGAGGGCCCCTTCCCAAATACTCCTCTGCACATCGCTGCGGCCACCGGAAAAACCCAAGTGGCCACGAAAGTGGCCATATTGGAGCCATCGTTCACTCGGAAGCTAAATCCAAGGGGTTACAGCCCATGCACTTGGCTTTGCAACACCAGCATTATCACACCACTGGGGTTACAGCCCATGCACCTGGCTTTGCAACACCAGCATTATCACACCACGAGGACACTAATGACCCTTGACCCCGAGAATCCGAGTTCAAGGACAATGCGGAATCACCCCTTTGCATTATGTTGCAAGGAGAGATGGAGACATTGACCTGGAGCTCTTGGCCAAATTCCTACATGCTTGCAAATCGTCCATCGAAGACTTGACAGGTCAATGCGAAACTGCGGTTCACGTTACCGTCAAGAACAACAACTTCACAGCATTCAAGATTTTGTTTGGATGGCTTAAACTAGCCGGTCTAGAAAGAATCTTAGCTCTTACAAATTGTTGTGTCCGAAAAGCAACCTGAGGTATAGTTCATCGATTTCGTGGTTGTTCGCGCTTTTATTGTTTGATTCTTGTAGGATGGACCCTTATTGTGAGATTTTGTAGAATCGCTACTAACTGTTCTAAAAACTTAAGCTGTTAGATGAAGGCGTGATTTAATATTTAATTATCCTAATACTTCCCCTCACACTTAGTCTGGTCTTTTGCCTAGTACTAAGTGTGGATATATTTAATTGGGGAGGCAAATGGGACCCGGAAAAGTTTGAACTCGGGACCTCCAAGTCTGATATTATATGAAATTTTGTGGGACCACTTCCAACCGTTCTAAAAGTTTAAGCCATTAAATGAAGGCATGATTTAATATTTAATTATTCTAACACTTATATTGAATACAACTATTGCAGGTTGATCCATTCTTTTATCTTAGTTTGTGATTAATCTTTTCAATTCTCACCGATCATTCCATCTAAACATATAATAGACTTTTTATGTAGTTTAGAGGGGCTGTGAAAATTGGGTCAACGGGTAGTGTTTTATTTTTCTAAGAAGAAAGTTAAGTACTCATATTCATGTAGTGAATATGTGTGTGCATATATTTTTAATTATACTCATTTTGCTTAATAGATACCCATACGCTTGTTTGAGAATCCAATTAGGTGTTGAAAATAAAAAATTAAACACTGAATGAGATCAAATTTGTATGATTACCCTAATTAGAATTTCACTTAAAATACTTAATTTAGTTAAAACATTCAGATGTACAAACTTCCTTCCAACTCTTTCCATCATAAACTCCTACCTAACACAACAATAACTTAACTCATTATTTTTTATTCTTTCTATTTTTCCTATTGATTAGAAAAATCTGTTTCCTTCTTTCGAAATTGATCCATTTGAACATATTTTACAGAAGCTAACAAGAACAATATGATGCAACCATAAAATAATCGCTTTGTGGAGGGGCAAAATGACTCTGATTTGTTAATATTATGCATAATACGATATATATATATATATATATATATATATATATATATATATATATGCTTGTCGAAGGTAGTCTTTCTCTTCGTAACAAAGTAACTCATACAAAATGCAATAGAATCCTAAACCTTTAAATTGACGTGATTGAATCCTAAATTTTTATGAAAAATCATTATTATTCGGTAGAGGTGTCAAAATGGGTCTTAAACCCATATATGACCCATTTAAAAATAAATGGGTCATATATGGGTCACTTTAATTTTAAAGAGTCAACCTTAAATGGGTTTTAAATTTTAAAGCTTAAAGATAAATGAGTCTAAATGGGTTGAGTTTGGAACCCATGTCCAACCCACCCACTAGACCCATCCACACACTCTCTCCCTCTTTATAAAGATGTTTAAAAAAAATCGAAATTTAATTATTTTTCTTTTTTCTTTTTTCTTTTCTCTTCTTTCTTTTTCTTTTTTTTTATTCCGGCCGATGGTCGGCCACGACGACCGGCCACCGGGGCGGGACGACCTCGCCGATCTGGCGAGCCTCGAGCTCGCCCGATTCCGGCAACCTCGAGGCTCGCCCGATCCCGGCGAGGCTCCAGCCTCGCTAACCTGTGGCGAGGCTCCAGCCTCGCCGATCTGGCGAGACTCGAGCTCGCCGGATCTGGCGAGGTGGAGCCTCGGCCGAGGCCGGCGAAGCTCGAGCTCGCCAGCCTCAGGCGAGGGCGAGGTCAAGCTCGCCCGAGGCTGGCGAGCTCGAGCTTTGCCGGCCTCGGCCGAGGCTCCACCTCGCCGATCCGGCGAGGTAGAGCTCACCCGAGGCCGGCGAGCTCGAGTCTCGCCAGATCGGCGAGGCTGGAGCCTCGCCTGGCCGGCGACCGGCGATCTGCCAAAAATAAAGGAAAAAGAAAAAAATAAAAATAAAAAATAATTAAAAATTCGATTTAAAAAATAAAAAAATATTTTTTATTTTTTATTTTCTTAGATAATGACTTTATGGAAAATATTTTTTAGAAATGTCGCATTTTTCGTAAAACAAACAGAACCTCAATTTTAAAAAAAATTATAAAAAAATTTCACTAGCTTTGTATTGCATAAAATATTTTAGCAGTATAATTTTAAAAAAAAATCATAAGAAATAAGTATTCCTATATTAGGTTAAATATAAAAGTATTTTAGCAATATGGATCGGGTCGGGTCGGGTATGGGTCAGGTCACGTATGGGTCGAGATATTTACACTATGAATAAATGGGTCATAAACGGGTTAATGGGTCAATTTGGGTCGGACCATTTATGACCCGACCCAAACCCGATCCGACCCACCCGTTTAACAAGTCTATTATTCGGGTCTTCACTAGTGTCGATTCGTCTATGTTACGACTCACATGGGCAACTCCTAGCTATCATGCATATTTCGGGAGAAAGGACTGAATCACACTGTTTGAAAAGATTCAAGACTTTGTTACGGTGGCTGAAACAATTTCATGTGATAAATTTTATGAAACGTCTTCTCTTTGGATATTTGCCGTTGCATCACTAGCATAGTTCGATCTTATATGGCACGGATCAATTCGTGCACAATAGTAAGGTCTCTGACAAAGCAGTGACTGAAATTGAAGGGAGACGCCCTTCATTTTGTTCCATTTACATTTCTTCTAGATCATGAAGCTGTTGATTGGGCATGCGAATGTAAATGCGAAGAACTTCCAGGATAAGACGGCTTTGGAAATCTTCCAAGCGAATCCTTGTGGCGATCAAGATGCTGCGGAGAGGTTACGCCGTGAAGAACATCAAGCTGGACGTTTTACTCCTACCCTCTCTCTATCGCAAGCTTTTAGCATCGGAAAGTACGTAACTGTTTCCAGCCGCCGCCCCAAGGTGAAGCCACTCGCAACATAACCCTTATAGTGGCTACGTTAATTGCGACCACCACTTACCAAGCCGCTCTCAGTCCTCCGGGAGGATACTGGCAGGATAACTCTTCAAATCACCCGGCCACTTCCATTGTCGTTACTGCCAATTCCAGCGACATTGCTATTTGAAAGCCACATCAAGCCGGAAACCTTATCCTGAATGGCTTCAACCTAGATTATTTCGCGTATGTCAACACCGCGACTTTTTTACTCTCAATCGGCATAATCTGGGCCACGGTCATTCCACTATTACCCGGCAGTTTATGGGTTTGCCTATCTTTATCCTACCTCGGCGCTGCCTACTTTTTCTCCCTTATAATCGAATTGCCGAAATCCAAGAACGTACCAATAGGTCTGCTAGGGTGCTTTTATGCCTTCTTGCTGTTGGCCACGGTTGGGTTCTCCGTCTACATCGGGCTACAGCGCAGCCGAGATCTAAACAAAATTGATGCCACAAGGAGACGCGTCCGCAGCTTTCGCAAGTAGTATTTACTATAGTTATTCTTGTCGTGTATGCATATAATTGATGTTTTATTATGACGATGTACATTTTCTTTTGAAAAAAGGAGGACTCTTTTTATTAGTTGCATGTAATGTACTCATCTATTACTTCCTTAATGCCTAACGACCTTTAATCTTGCTTGAAGTTGGGAATTCTGACAGCTTTTTTTTCCTGTTTCCATGTCATAAAATGACTCGGTCGAAATGAAAAGAACCGAGAGTTGCACCTCGCAAACACGAACGCCCGAAGTATGTAAGTATAAAATGAACAGAGAGAAATCTCTCGATTTTTAGTATTTCTAGACGAGCCAAGCTTCGTGATTTGATAAAACACAAAAAATAAACACGCAACCCTTTTATATAAATTACTGCTCAATAGAGAGTAACAGAAAAGGAAATACTGAGAATATGACAAAAGTCTAGATAACCCTAAAAAAGCAACAGATTCAATATATTCTATGTTTAATGAATATCCTAAACTAACTTAATTAAATGAGGAAATATCAAATTTCAAAATCCTAATTCATCAAATAAAAAACGGGAATCCAAACTTGAGGTGTCCCACATCATTCTTCCTTTATTTGAAAAAATGCTCGACCTCAAGTTTTTAAAATATGGGATTATCTTATAAAGCAAGATCAGTCCATCAATTGATACTTTAAATTCTTTGGTATGACAAAATCATTTATCTACTGTTATTCTTTCCAGTTTCTATCAGTTCAAATTTATCCGCCGAATCACATCTGTGTTTAAATCAAATCGACATGAGAGGGGCTTTCCTTCAAAATCTGTCTCCATCGTCAAGGTAAACAAGCTCATCCTGAAATTCTTCTTCGAGCAAAAAATCCTACCGTTCGTGAAATGGAAATCAAAAACTGGCTTGTTTGCACATCAGCTCGATCATCAACCTAAATAGCTTTGGCATTTTATGTTTACCTGCTCTTTTACCACTCAACCTGTCTTTGATCCCACAAAAGGAACAGCATCTCCCTTCAATATATAATCGATTTACTTGTGGATATTTGGATAGTACACGCAATGAAAAAGTGATCTACATATGCCGTAGAACATTTCCAGGTTCATACATCCATTAAAACAGGTGACCTTGCAGTGAATTCATGTAACTCTCTGAGACTACAGTAATGGTCACCATTCTTGGTGGGAATCTCCATCACCAGCTCCACCATGACAACCATCCGATTGTCGTAATTACCATGACTATCACCTCCAGACCTTCTGTGGTGACCAAAGTACTGATTACCCCTCTCAAGCTTGTCATAACCCTTCTCGCTCGAATCTGGTGTCTCCAGATAAGCAGTATGTTCCATTACTTCGGACCACCGAAATAGGTCCATCGAACCATTGGCGCCGGGCTCATTTTTCCTGCAGTGCCACTTCTTTGTTCCCACCTAGGCTTCTGTCCAGCCCTTCAACACCAAGTCAGTTCCCAAACGCGTCCATAGTCAGCTGCATCCCACTGAATTGCTGCTCCAGGTTCTGTTGAGATGCTGGCCGTCAATGCCTGGGCGCCTGATCTTTGTCAATGAGGCAGTTCCCACCGTTATCCTTGTCACCAAACATCACCTTCCCACGATCTTCTAGCTTCTAATATCAACCGACGCGATGGAGACGAAAAGCATGTGTCCCAACTCGCACACACGCCCGCCCTAATCCTAGGAATTACGACCTAATAGAGTGATAAAGGGAAATACAGAGATTATTAAAAAAAACCTAGCTATATGTAGAGAAAAAAGAACAACAAGAAGATATCTTCCAATTATAGATAAGATACCTTAACAAATTTAAAGAGCTAAAGTAATAGAAACAATAAGTTCAAATATTATATACCGATCGAATATTCTAAACTAACTTAATTAAAGAAGAAAAAATCAAATTCCAAAATCGCAAGATTATAAAATCAAAGACGTAAGGTCAATATTTTGCACTTTCTTTTCAAAACGTGTTGCATTTGTTAGGAATAATAACATTAGTCTATACTATAAAGTATAACAATATATTGAGTAGAACAATGTAAATAACCCTAGCCTCCAGCTAATTGCTTCCTTGATCTGGTCGACTCTAACATCTCGAAAACATATATTGATTCTTGGGCTTTTCAATAAGGTCAAGGACATTTATTTAGATAAAAACTAGTTAACAGCATCCTGAAGTTCATAATGGAGAGAAAAAATTAAAATCTTTTCGTTTTGGTCAGGGCAGATTAACCTAGCTGTAATTTCCGGCTGGTGAAATCTTTGAATTAATTGCATTTATTTTCTCTGACTATTAATATCTCTACTATGTATTGAAAAACTCACGGTAGCTGTTATTGAAAAAATAACTCAAAATTCCAAGAATTACCCTTCATCCGAAGAAATTGGAAATCTAACAACAACGGAAAATTTTCCCACTTTTTCCATACTGACCACAGGATCGTCAGTAAACTATGTATGGCAATCCACAACTCTGCTGCTTCAAGTTTTTTCTTTTAAATGTTATGACCTTGACCAATTTTAGTATAGTTAGCATTATACTGTATGACCATGCTTTAAGGTCTTTTGCTCGCCGTGGACAATTTTCAATGTGGCTGGTACTATTGAGCGCTTTTGTTGAAAGCACTTTTCGTCCCCTGAAAAGCTTTTCTCTTTCTTGTTCCATTAATGGAAAATTTGGCTTGTGCTGGATGATTGTGAGAATCAAGCATGGCGAAATATGCTCGATATCATTTTGAACTCAAGAATTGAATGCAAGTTCCGAGCTTTGAGTCAACATTTTATGTTTTGGATTCATTCAATTCTTTTCATGACAGAGCTTTTGATTTGGAAGCAACAGTGAAACGAACTTCAGATGTTATCCAACAAGACTTATTGAATTTTCGACCATTTGATTACAATTCATGCCCCTTCCAAAATCGATGTAGGATAACTACAACAATCTCCCCCTCACACATTGGGCTTGAGTCGGTGTCGCAACAACCCTCTCTAAATGACTATTGAGTCCAGACTTGTTGGTAACCTGAGCTCTAATACTAGTGTGGAATCATCTTGGACCTCTCTCATCTTAAAAGTTAGCTAAAAGGTTAAGGCATTCTCTCATACTTATAAACTGACCAAAATGCCTTATTCTGACGGCTGGAATAGGGCATTTTGGTCCAAAACAAAATTTGCATAAAGGTTAAAAAAAAGAAAAACTAAAAAAGTCAAAATAAAATTTCAAACCAGGTCAAAAATGAAACTCAGATTCTAAGAAGAAAAGCAGGGACATTAGGTCTTTGAATGTGAAGAACGCAAGCCAATCTTAGCAATGTCAACCAACCAAACCGGGATTTTAATAGAGCAAAAGCTTGTAACTTTCACTCATTTTCTTATATGGTTGGGGGTGTGCCCCTCATTTTCTTATATGGTTGGGGGTGTGCCCCACCGCCCTTCCAACTTTTCCGATGAGTGCCGTCGACCCCTGACGGAGGGTATGTGTCTAGATGCTGAGAAAATGTGGGAAAGTTACAAGCTTTTGCTCTCTTAAAATCTGGGTTTTAGTTGGTTCACATTGCAGAGATTGGCTTGCGTTCTTCAGCTTCAGAGACCAAATATCCATGTTTTACTTCTTAGAATCTGGGGTTCATTTTTGCCTTGGTATGAATTTCTTCTTTTATCTTGGGTTTTTTAGTTTTTTTCTTTCTTTTTAATCTTTATCCAAATTCCCTATCCTGGCCGCCTGATAAATCAAGTGTTCACCAGCCAGCTATAATTTGGCCGGCCGGCGAGTTCAGACCCTTATTGGAGACTCACTTGGCCACTTCAGGTCTTTATTTAAAAGAAGGTCCATTGTAGGCCCTTTTTCTAGAAAATGAATCCACTTCGGACCCTTATTTAAAATTTTCCAAACTTTTTATGATATGCATGACAATCGGTCTAATGCACTCACCTCATCATCTTGAGATAGTGGAGTTGGTGCCATGAGAATTTTGTTCAATGTCCTCGAACCGCCATCTCAATGAAAGAGTTCACCAAGGGATGCTGTTATGTAGTTCATTTTCGTTGTTTAGCACACTCTCTGTCTCTCCAGCTGAGCATTAAAATCCATCCTTTCACTATCATTTTCCTAGCATGGGTCTTTTATGACTAAAGATCAAGTTATAATAGTCATAGGATATGAGGTCATTAGATTTAACATATAATCCATCCCCAAAATTAGCCAGTAGCTCTATTATTTAATTTCGCGTTATGGCTATGTTTTATTTTTTGTAAAACAATATGTAGTTCACGAGAGTTCCTGAATCTTTTGGGTTAAAAGCTTTAAGATTAAAAGCAAATGAACTATTATAGCATTTAGGAGTGATTAACTTCAACGTGGTACGGTTCGAGACTATAAATATCAAATCTATCCCATTAGAGCCGATTCTCAGTTTTTGGAACTAGAAACCAAACCGGCCCTAAGATTGATTGGAACCTAACCAGCCAGTTTTCGGGTAGACCTGAGAATTAGCTTACGTCTTTATTTATTTATTTTTATACTTAGTTTGAGGAAGACAACATACGGAAGCAACTATGTTTCATCCTACACAAGAGATCCAAGTATTCCCTCTTACTCGTGACCCTCCTCACATTAAAAAAAGCAAAAAAAAAAAAAAAAAGGAAAGCAAGAGAAAAGAGAGAGCACCGAGAGGCAAGAAAAGCCCTATTTTCACTCCTCAAAAGTTATTCTCTCAAAAAGTCAGTGTTCAAGTGGCAAGAGTCCTTCAGCTTTCCAGGGATCCTTTCGGCATAAGGCATCGACACTTAGGCTCCGTTCGTTTGGCGGAAAATATTCTCCTTTTGGAAAATATTTTCCCGGAAGTCATTTTCCTGGAAAATGTTTTCCCGGAACATAATTTTCCGGTGTTCGGCGACCAATATGAAAAAGTTTCGGAAAATATTTTTCGCCGGCGGCGCCGGCGACCGGCGGCGGCGGCCGGCGACCGGCGACGGCGGCGGGCCGGGCGACCGGCGACGGCGGCGGCCGGGCGACGGCGGCGGCCGGCGACCGGCGACGGCGCGGCGGCCGGCGACCGGGCGACGGCGGCGGCCGGCGACGGCGGCGGCCGGCGACCGACGGCGGCCGGCGACCGGCGGCGGCGGTCGGCGACCGGCGGCGGCGGTGGCCGACGATCGGCTGTGGCCGGCGACCGGCGGCGGCGGCGGCCGGCAGCGGCGGCCGGCGACGGCGACGGCGGCGGCCGGCGACCTGGCGGCGGCTGGCGGCCGCGGCGCGGCCGGGCGATGCGGCGGCGGCCGGCGGAGGCCGGCGATCGGGCGGCGGCGGCGACGCGGCAATGGCAATGGCGACCGGCGGCGGCGGCCGGCGATCGTTGGCGGCGGCGGCGGCGGCCGGCGACGGCGGCGGCGGCGGCCGGCGACTGGAGGCGGTGGTGGCCGGCGACCTTAGTGAAGAAGAAGAAGAAGAAGCTCCGGAAAATGATTTCCGCTTTTGAAGAAGCGGAAGTCATTTTCCATAGACTTAAGCTATTTTGTGAAGGGGGGAAGGAAAATATTTTTCCACGGAAAACGTTTTCCGCCCCCCGAACACCGGAAAACCCGGAAAATATTTTCCGGAAGAATATTTTCCGCCAAACGAACGGAGCCTTAATGAATAAAATCTTGACCTTACCCCACCACACTAGTGCTCCTCGCATGGAGTAATTAGCAAACGAAACTGACATGTGGAGGAGGAGAGTGTGCGAATCGCGAACGAATTTGAGACTTGGCTCACCCATTGCAAAACTTCGCATGCACGTTCAAGAGAAAGATCCCACAACTAGTTGCGTTGTTCCTACAGGATGTATAAAACACACCGAGTCGCCTAATTACACTTTAGTTGACTGCGGCACTGTTTATGATTCTGCAAGTTCGCTTTACTCCTACTTCCATCCATCATCAACGAGCAAAGCCACTCTTCTCCTATGTTTCCCTCATCAAACAATGGACCCTTCGGCTTCAACAAGCAATAGAACATGATGATGTTGATGAGCTACATAGCTCAATTGTGGAGGACCGAAAACTCTTAGATCATGTATCTAAGGAACCCTTCCCAAATACTCCTCTACACGTCGCCGCAGCTGCCGGGGAAACCCAAGTGGCAAAGTGCTATCGCAGACAAAAAAAATTTTATTTTCCTTCTTTTCTTTTCTTTTTTTACTATGGCTAGTGAGCCTCACCCAAACCTGGGGCCTCGACCAGATTTGGGCAAGGTCTTCACGGCCCTCGCTGACCACAGTGGAAATAAGAAAAGAAGGAAAAGAAAAGAAAAGAAACAAGGAAATTAAAAAAATTTAAAAAAAATTTATTCACGTCAGTATCGGTCATGTCACGTAGGACGGTCGATGTCCACGTAAGCGATTTCTAGCCAAAATTAGCTGGATGGATTAAATTAGTAAATTATCCAAAGGTTTATATCTAAATTGGCCAAATTAAGGTTTAGAACTGAATTTGTATAAATAAAATAAGTTTATGACTCTTTTGGTGATTACCCCAGCTTGCCGAGCCTCTTTCCACTATGGAAGATCATAGATTTGAATTTCACACAAGGAAAAGAGAATTTAATTCCTCCCAATTAGACAAGAACCACTACCACACAGGCTCGCATTCTAACTATTCAGTGTTGTTGACACCTATTTTTTATTTGCCCAAAATTAATTATACAAAATTTAGGAATTAATTTTTTTTAATTCCTAAAACAAAAAATATTTCTATTTAAATGCATTGCATATAGAAATTAGGTACATTTGCACTAATAGAGTCTATTATAGAGTTAAAAAAAAAAAAAGAAGTTAAAAAAAAAAAATTTCGAGTCGGGCCGGGTCGGAGCTGGGCCGACCCGGCCCATTTCTTTTTCCCTTTCCCCCCGGGCCCGGGCCCTTTTCCTTTTCTTTTTTCCCCTCCGCAGGCCCGGGCCCGTTTCTTTTTTTCCTTCTCCTTCCCCCCGCGCGCTGCTGGGCCTGGCCCGGCCCAGCCCTCCTCCTTCCTTCTCCCCCCGTCGCTCTCGCTGCCCTGTTCTCCCCTGTGCCCGACGGCAGCGTGACGCACGGCGGCGCCGCTCCTCGGCGTCGCTATCCGGCCAGAGCAGGGCCGAATGAGCACGCCAACGGGACTGGCATTAATTGCCAGTCCCGTCCTCTCCGTTTTCCTGGCTTCCCCTTATCTCCTCCTCCCTCTCGGCTTCTTGTTCCTCCCTGCCCGTCTCAGACTTGCTCCGCCCCTGCTCTGCACCGGCCTACAATGGCCACGAAAGTCGTGGGGTGGCGTAGGCCGGTGCAGGCCGTCGTCACGCCGACGCAGAGGAGCAGAGGGGCACCGTCGTCGCCGGCTATAAATAGCCAGAGAGAGAGAGAGAGGCCGGTCGGCCAATTTAAAGAGAAATAGAGAGAGAAGAACAGAGAGAGAAAGAGAGGAGAGTTGGCTTCTACAGGTTCCCAGCAGCGTCGCCGTCGCCCTCCGATCAGCCGGAAGCCCCCCAGACGCGCCGTCGACGGTGAGATTCCCCCCAGTCCGAACTGCCCCTGTTCTGCCCTGTTTTTATGCTCGGTTTGGCCGGGACCCGCGCCGGCCGTTTCGCGCGAGTCCCGGCCCATACCGCCATCCCCCGCCGTCCGTGTGTCATCACCGAAGGTAGGTTGGGTCGCCTGAATCCTCCGGTTCGCCGGAACAGGTTGGAATCTCCTGTTTTTGGTCGTGCACACTATCTGCTCGACAAAATTCCCCAATGAAGTCGGTTTTAATTTGGTCGCCGGCCGGCGATCGGACGGCGACCCATGTGGGTGGAGGGGCTCGGTATTGGTCCCAGGGGCCGAATTGGGGGCAACGCCGGTCTGGGTCGGCCGGCGAGAGGCCGATTTTCGGCTTCGCCGGCGGCTGCTCATGCGGGTTCGGCCTGACCCGGTTCAGCCGACCCGACCCAGGTCAATGCCCTGGGTCGGATCCGTTGACCCGGGTCGGTCCGACCGATCCGGATCAACTGACCCGACCCGGGTCAACGACCGGGTCGGATTCGTTGACCCGGATTGGTCCGACCGATCCGGTTCAGCTAATCCGACCCGAGTCAAATTAAAAAAAATATTTTCTTTTCTTTTTTTCTTTTTCTTTCCCTTTTTTTATTATTATTTTTATTGAAAAAAAGTTTCGAATTTATTTTATTTTATTTTATTTTATTTTATTTTTAAAAAAAAATTTAAAATTTTATTTTATTTTTTTATGTGATATATTTGTTGTTTTAATTTTGTGGTATTATTATGTAAGTTTTTGTCTTGTTTAAATTAGACAAGCCTGAGGTTGCGCGGTAGTATTTTGCATGTTAGTTTTTATTACCGTTGTATTATTATACGTGTTTTAGTACAATTGCATGAGTTGTTGTATTTTTTAATGTCATCTGACTCAGTTAAGGTTAGAACCTTAGGCTGCATGAATTGTTGTGTTCCTGATTGCTGATCGTTTCTGATTATGCACTCGCTTGATCACCTCACATGTTAGGAGAAATGTCCTAAAATCAATCCAAACTGCTTGACAAATATTTTCAGAAATGAACAGGGTAAAAAGGTACCGAAAGGGCATTAGTTATCTAACTAGTATAACCAAGTCCCCGAACTCGGTTAATCTCCGGTTCGCAGGAATAGGGTGATTCTCCCATCACCCTATTTGGGTTTCTAATCGGCCCACCCCAAATCGATTAGTGGCGACTCCTTGATATAAATCACTTGCATGTTAAAAACTTAAACCCTAAGTCGCGATATGGTATGGACTTGGGAGAGCCCGAGTTAAGTCCTAAACCTAGACTTAGCACGTACCAGGCGAGCCCCCCTTTTTTGCATGTTCGATAAAAAAGGGCTCGGGAGTTCGGTCGCGACAGACTGGCGACTCCGCTGGGGACTTATTTATTTTTTTTTTTTAAAAAGTGGACTTAGGCCAAAAATTTTTATCCTGTTCAAAAATAATTTTTGGCAGCAAGGACTCCAGGTATGATCCTGACTAATGGTGTTATTTGTTCTTGCAGGTTCGAATTGATTGTTTATAAATTGTTGTGCATACTCTAATGATTTAGCACTACACTATTGCACACACAACCACGCTGCCGGACCTGGGCCGCAATAGGGCATTTTAGGATGGTGTTAAGAAAGATAAGACCTCGAACGCAAGCCCGCGATGTAGAGGTTGCCTTTCTTTTCCCCGAAATTTATTTCTAACAAATCGTAAAGAAATATCTTTAGCCGCTATTCGCGTGACTATAAGATATTCCTTTCGATTTGGCCGAGATTAAAAGGACTTGACACCAATGCGAGACTGCGACGGTCAGGCTCCCTTTTAATTTTATTTTGTTAAGCCAGTCTAGATAGAAATTGAACCTCACTCCTCATGTGTATGTCGTTGTGATTGCCATGGTTCAAGGAAAGGTATATATTCTGTCCCTTCTCATTTTATTATGCAGCCTACTTATTCATTTGATTTGTTATTGTTAGGCCACCCGTTGATTGCATTCTATATACGATGGGAAGAGCTGATGTCCAATTCGTCCCCACTCCTAAAAAAGAGCTGCTGGCATGGTGGGACCGACTCGATCAAAATGGCCAACAGTATTTTGAAGCAAGAATTGGTCGCCTACTCCCCTTGCTCAAAATTAACATCCACTCTGGCATGATGCAAGCATTAGCACATTTCTGGTGCCCACAAACATCCACCTTTATATTTGGTAAGCTTGAGATGACCGCGACTCTGGAAGAGTATAGTGTTGTCATTGGAAAGCCTTTGGGATCTGAGCTCATTAAACCACTTTTGGGTGTGCCCCCTCTACCCGAATTATCCCAGTTTTTGCGAACCGATAGCAATACCGTGAAAAGAGTTGTCAAAGCCCATTGCAATGCCTGCCCCTAGTTTTTCCTAAATGAGCGTTTTGAAAGTCAACCCATGAGCCAAAAAGCTAAAATTTTTATCCTTGCTTTTGTTGGGTGTGTCATTTTCCCCCATCGCAGAAATTCGATAAACCCTTCGATTGCGTATGTGGCCAAACAAATTTGCACCGGCTTGGGTTATGTTAATTCGGTTCTAGCAGAAACATTTTTGTCTCTAAACCGTTTTAAACAAAATGATGATAAAATCATGCAGGCCGCCCCAGAGATTTTGCAAATCTGGTTTTTATCTCATTTGAGAGGATTTGGGCATCTCATGCAGCTTTTTGAAGTCGATGACTTCATGCACCCGATTCAAAGGTTCGAGGTTTTAAAAAATAATTCCCCTCAGAAGGATTACTCTACCTGGGTAAATTTTTTGAAAGACCCTGATCCCAAAGCTTTCTTATGGCATGCTAAATGGTTCCATGAGGGTCAGGTTCGGTATGCTCACCAGTTTTATAACCCTGTCCCACTACTCAGATTATCTGGCATCACTTCATACTACCCCTACCGGGTAGCTCGCTAGTACAGGGCCCTCCAGGAGATCCCGCCACCTCTCACGACAGATTTGAGGCGAGCTCGATTCACTCGTTCGAATTACAATTATGCTGGCGAAATTCGTGCCACCCAGGGGAGATGGACTGAATGTCAGCCTGAGAACATCCTTGTGCCTAGACTATTGAAAGGGCAAGAAAAAGTCCACCATGCCTCTTTATTCTACATCACACATCACAAAATCCCGGCAGAGCTACAGCCAAAAGTCCCGGATGTACCCAACAAGCCCAGTCGCCAAACACAGATCGACCAGCTCGAAAGGACCGTGGGGACGAAGGATACGCTTATTGCGGAGCTTGTCCGTGAAAATAAACGGCTCCGAGAGACTGTAGCTTCCCCATCGTTTATAGAATGAGCATCCGGGAAAGGGCACCTTTTCGTTAAAAGCCCTATCTTTTATATTTCCCTGTATTTATGTTTAGGGGTTTTGGTTATCTCCTGTAAAAATGTTTATGGGTTGTACAAATGTTAATATAACTCGGGCCGTTTTTTATGCTTTAAATAAATTTTTTTTGCCCCTTAATGACACCACCGCGGCCTTCGGCCCAGTGGTATCCGGGGATGTAGCGTCACGGTCCGAGGCGACCGGGGTTCGAACCCCGGGGACGCCGCCTGTAATGTTGATATTAATAAAAAAACCCTTTTTCTCATTTTTTTCTTTGCAAATAAATAAATTATGCAATAATAATATGACTAGGTCATAGAATGATTCTTTATTGGACATTATACTCATTCATATTAGCGTTTTCACAGGTAGTTACAAAAAATGGCCGAAGAAAACGTCCGTCTCAATAACATGGAGGACGAGATGAAGATGGTCCTCAATGCGATCCAAAATCTCACAAAGCAGGTGGAATCCATTCAGGGCAAGCTCATACCCACGCCTGCAGCAATTGAAGTGGTGTTACCACCACCGTCTACTGGAAAAGACAAAGCCTCCGCCAGTGATAGCAAGATGCCCCTGCTGGAGGACGATCCGCTTCCCCTTGCTGTCAGGAAGCCTGAACTTGAAGCTGTACCAATGACAGAACAGGACAAACGCCTTGCAAAGGTCGAGGAGATGCTGAAACAGCTACAAGGCCCGCAACATGCTGTTCCACTTTACCTGTCTATATACAAACGGGTCAAAGTACCAGAAAAATTCAAGATGTCGGAATTCGAGAAGTATGATGGTACCTCATGCCCCAGACATCATTTGCACATGTATCATGTGCGGATGACCCAGTACGTTGACAACGAACCCCTCATGATTCAGACCTTTCAAGCGAGTTTGACGGGGCCAGCCTTGACATGGTATATGTCGAAAGATGTGGATGCTTTTAAGTCTTGGGATGATGCCGCTGATGCATTCCTCAAGCAATATCAGTTCAACCTCGACGTTACCTTTACTCGTGACGATCTGGAACGCACTGAAAAGAAGAAGAGTGAGTCCTTCAAGGAGTATGCCACCAGATGGAGAAACTTGGCCGCCCAGGTTACCCCACAACTCATTGATCATGAACAAGTAAAGTTGTTCATAAAGTCGCTTCCGTACGAATACAGACACCGCCTGGTTGGCGCCACTGCTGAATCCCTTAATCGTCTTGTTCCTATCGGTGAACGAATTGAAATGGGACTGCGTGACGGATGGTTCACAGACCCCGCTTCTACAAGTAAGAGACTCCACACACGAAAAGATAAGGAGCCCCTGGCGAATGGGAACGTTGCATATACCCAGACTGTTCATCCTCCCCGGACAGTCCAAGTAAACAGTGAGCAGCCGCCAACCTCAAGTCACCAGCCTCCGAGGTGATATAAGAAAAGGCAATTTACTCCGTTGCCTGGATCCCCTTCTCAAGTCCTAGCCATATTCCGGAAGAAAAACCTGCTTTCTACCGAACCAAAACGGCCCAACTCAGAAAGCTTTTCGAATTACGATCCGTCCAAAAAATGTGACTATCACATGGGCGAGGTAGGACATTCGACGGACGACTGCTATACCCTCAAACACCGAATCCAAAACTTGCTCGACACCAAAGCCTTTTCATTCCAGACATCCAAGCCAAACGTACAGAATAACCCACTACCCGAACATGAAACAGAATCAATGCCATATCCACCTTCAACGCCAGTCGAATCAAGAGTGAGAGGGTACGCACTGTTGATGTTTATAATGCTCTAGTGAGAGCAGGGTATTATCCTACTGGTGAAGTACTGCCCTTATCCCTAATGAAAGAAAAGGTTGCCAGCATAGCGAAAGTAGGTTTGATTGTGTATGCCGACCGTACCGGCATAGTGGCCACTATCTCTGAGGTTATCATCGACCGGGACAAAGAACTCTCAGCATTGAATGCCGAAACAAGTGAATCCACCCCCACGCTTGTAAACAAACCTTTGTCTGACAGCCCAGACGAGAAGGAGGAGCTGGCAATTGAGGTACCCCTACCTGAAGGGCACATAGTGATTGAAATACCTCAGCCCTATCGGTACGAGGATGACAAAGCAGTCCCGTGGTCCTATGAATTGGATGTGGACCTAATCACCAGGTCAGGACGAACGTATGCCCAAGCTGACGCTCAGCCTCCAAAGCCTGTTACCGACGAAGAAACCAAAGAATTCTTGGCCATTGTCAAAGCTAGTGAATATAATGTAGTGGATCAGCTACGCAAATTGCCAGCTCAGATTTCCTTGTTAGAACTGCTCCAAACGTCCGTAAAGCATCAGAAAGCTCTCGGGGTGAGGTCGACCTCGCCATGACCAGGAGGTCTCGCCAGATCTAGGCGGCCTCGCCATCGCCGGGTGAGGTCTCGCCAGTGCACTCGCCGGTCCGACGACTGGGGAAGAAGATAGGGGAAAAAAAAAGAGAAAAAAATATTTAAAAAATTCGAAAAAAAATTATTAAAATATTTCCACGTCAGCCGACCGGCTAAAAGTGACCGGATGGACTAAATTAGCACAATTACAAAAGGTTTGGAATTGAATTGGCCAAAAAAAAGATTTATGACTGAATTGGCACAATTGCAAAAGGTTTAGGACTTTTTTGGTAATTTTCCCCACTTGTAGATTGTCCATTTAAGACTTGACGAGCAGATGTGAGACTGCAGTTCACATTGCCCTCAAGAGCCACAACGTCGAAGCATTCAAGGTTTTGTTTGGATGACTTAAGCGAGCCAATATGACAAAAATCTTAGACTGGAAAGACCAAGATGGTAACAATGTGTTGCATATTGCTGCATTCGAAAATTAGGCCGACGTATAGATCATCGATTTCGTGGTTGTTCGTGCTTTTCTCGTTCGATCCTTGAATTTGACATAATCTAATCCAAGAACAAATGTTGTGATAATAAAGTACTAGAGATTCAAAGTACATGATTTTAGAAATATTTAGAGAGAGAGGCTATTTGAACGGGATCACCTGGTTTGGTTTCTTTTGTAGGAGAGAAGAAAAGGAATTAGGAGGGATTGTTATTTACTTTTAACTACTCTGGTCGTGCGTGTGTGCATGTAATCCATGTTTCTAGTCTCGAGGTTTGCAAGAACTAGACTCTTTTTATTAGTTGTATGTAATGAACTCGTCTGTTAATTCCTTAATCTCTAAAGACCTTTAAATCTTGCTTGAGGTCGGGACTTCTAATAGCTTTTTCCCTAATTCAACTTCATAAAATGACGCACTGGAAACGAAAAGCAATGAGTTACAACTCACAAACACGAACCCCCTAATCGCACGCACACAAAGGGAAATCGCTCGATTTTCTGTATTTGTAGAAAGAGGCAAACTGCGTGATTCGATAAAATACCAACAAATAAACACGGTTGGAATCTTTTTTCCAGAGATTACTTCTCAATAAAGTAACTGAAAAAGAAATACTGGGATGAGAATATAATTAAAACGTCGCTAGACCTTAAAAAAAAAAAAGAACCAGGTCCTTATGGTATCTTCCAATCAAAGATAAGATACATTAACGCATTTAAAAAGTTAAAATAATAAAAACAATAAATTCAAATGTTCTATACTAAGTGAATATCCTACTAACTTAATTAAAGAAGGTAATATCAAAGTTCAAAATCCTAAATTCCTCAGATAAAATACCTAAATCCAAACCTGAGGTGCCCACATCATTCTACCATTATTGGAAAGAAAAGCTCGACCTCGAGTTTTTAAAGTGTCGGATATTGGATAAAGCAAATCCATCACAATCCTCTTGGAATTTGGAATCGTGTCTGCAAAATCAATCAAAATTCCTCGCTTTAAGAAATGATACCGACCAAACTTCAAGAAATCATGAAAGATCAGTGAAAGAACTATTGGGCTGTTTACTTGGCATGCTGGTAATTATGATGGGGAAAATTACCAAAAAGGTTTTAAACATATTGTATTTGTGATAATTCAATCCTAAACATTTTTATTGTATCAATTTTTTTTTACAATATTGTACCAATTGAGTCCTCCTTTTGACGATTTGTCAATGTAATCAATTCGGGCAATTTAGGAAGAAAATCGCTATGTGAAAGTCGACTGTTTTACATGTCATAACAGCGCTAACGTGAACGATTTTTACAATTTTTTTAATATTAAAGTGTTTTTTTATTTTTTTTATTTTTAGTTTTTCTTTTCTTTCCTTTCTTTTTTTTTTCTCAACTATGGGCTAGCGAGGTCGCTAACTAATCCTCGCCAGCCACAGGAGAGGTTTGGGCGAGGTTTGCAACCCTCTTTTGGATCCGGGCAAGGGCTCAAGGCTCTCGTCAGTGCTGTAACACCCTAGCCTGATCTAGGTGAGGACCACGATGCCCTGGCCGCAGGATAGGGGCTTGCAATGCCCTAACTTGGATTTGGGCAAGGACCCAACGCCCTCACTTGTGGTCGATAAGGGAGCAGAGGCCCTTGCCTATTGCCAACGCGGGCCGCAAAGTCCTCACTCAAACCAAATGAGGGTAGTCGGTCCTCATTGGCCCAGAGTTGTAAAAAAAGAAAAAACTCAGGAAAAATTATAAAAATTATCCACACCAGCATCATCTATGCCACGTCGGACAGTCGATGTCCATGTCAGCATTATCCAACCAAAATTGACCGGATAGACTATATTGGCAAATTGTCAAAAGATTGAGGACTCAATAGATACAATTAACATGTTTAAAATCGAATTGGTACAAATGCAACAAATTTAGGACTTTCCAAGTAATTTTCTCATTTTGATAGTATTGTTGGTTTCAGAACACTCTTTGGTAGCGGATTAGTAGCGTGAAGGGTGTAATCTTCAGTGGAAACAAGGCTATTGACAACTGAGAAAGGCGGGACGTGAACATGGGGAATAAAGAATCGAGAAGTAACTATCATTCCAAGAATTACTATGATCATGAAAGAAAGGGCAAGGTGCAGTCAAGGCACTCCAGAATTGGTGATGATCACAACTCGCTAGAACAGCTAAGCAAATTTCGCAGAAGTGCACCTCATTTGAGGGATATCAGTTAAATTACTTTCTCGAACTAGTGATCTTGTGGCGATCGGAACAATGACGAATTCTGATTGTCGAAACCTGATTTTTAATCGATAAATCAAATGTGTATAAAAATTGAATAAAATAAAGTGAAAGATCAAAAGAATGAAAAGGAAAAGAGAACAAAAACCATTTTCGAAACCCATTCGGCCATCGCATTCAAAACTGGTCTAGTAGCTTGATCCACTCATTCCACACTAAGCCCATCATCTCTAACCCAGGCTCATAAGCCTACTAATTAGGCTCTTGAAACTCTAATCAATGCGCGGGCTAGCTAAAGGCCCATTTCGATTAAAACGAAACCCATAGGATACAAAAGGAGGCCCGGCCTCAATTTTTCCAATGTCTGGAACGTGACCTGAACTCAATCAACCATATGCAAGGCACCGGAGAGGGAAGTAAAAGGGGGGCGTGTGAAAAAAATAAAAAGAATTTCAAAACTTGTCTACATCAGTGCCGGTCGTCACCATGCCACGCAGGGCGGCCGACATCCACGTCGGCTATTTCCGATCAAAATTGATTGGAAAGACTAAATTGGCAAATCGTTAAAAGATTTAGGACTAAATTGGCACAATTGAAAGGTTTAATAATGAACTTGATCGCCGCACAATAGGTTCATGAACTTTTTAGACAATTATCCCAATCTTTATGGACAATTGCCAATGTGGATGGTACCCTACATTAGTAGAGAAATTTTGAGCACCGGTGTTCAATACTAGGTTACGTAGAGTAAAAGAATGAAATTGGTTTGAGATTAAAAGCAAATGAACTATTAGAGCATTTAGGAGTGATTGGATTCTAGGTGGTTAGGTTCTAGACTAGAAATATGGAATCTATCATGTTAGAGCCGATCCTCAATTTTTGGAATTGGAAACCGAATCTGCCCTAAAATTGGCTTAGGAACCTAATAGGAACTGGCCTACTTCTTCTTATATATATATATACTTAGTTTGAGGAAGACAGTATACAGACACAGCTATGTTTCATCCTTCACAAGAGATCGAGTATTCCCTCTAGCAGGCCAATCCCATGTGTCCAGTAACGGTTTAGAATGCTGCACATGATTGTTCTCCAGCTATTAATTTATCTTATGAATCCCAAGATGTAATGATATTCAGAAAAATATATATAGTTCCATTCGCCTCAAGTATCGTATCGTGCAATGATATTTAAAAAAGTGGATCCAAAGGCCAGAAGCTAAAGGGTTCTAACAAGTGATTAGATGCATTGGTATTAGTGCAAGAACAGGTTCCTTAAATATCATATCACAACATCTAAACTCCAGGTGAAAGCGTTCAAGATCCCAAACTGTTCAGATACCAGAGCAAAAGAAACAAAAAACAACACTTTCCTTCTGCTTTACAGATTTCACTTGATGTAGAATGCAAAGAGAAACCTATTTGGAGTTTGTTTTGGCCGGAAACGAACGATACTATTGACAGCAACAGCCAAAGAACGAACACATCCAACTCACAATTATTGTCAAAACTCTACCAAGTTTCACATAGATCACATCGTTTTTACTATGGAAGATCATAGATTTGAATTTTACACAAGGAAACGAGAATTCCACTCCTCCCAATTAGACAAGAACCTCTACCCCACAGGCTCACATTCTTACTACTCACAGCGTTAATTATTCACAGTAAAGAGACACCGAATTCCATTTTGCCAATCCCTACTTGCGACCCACCTCACATTAAAAAACCAAAAAACAGAAAAGGAAAATAAAAGAGACAGCACCGAGAGGTAAGATGAACCTATTTCCTGCTCAAAAGTCGTTCTCCCGAAAAGTCGGTGTTCAAGTGGCAAGGGCTCTTCGGCTTTAATGATCACCTTACCCCACCACACTAGTGCTCCTCACACGGTATTAGGTGAGTGCTTGACCCTCATGGCCTGGGCGGTCCTCGCCCCCGCCTGGATGAGGGTTGCCCTCACCGGGTTTAGCGAGGGCTCGACCATCGCAGCCGAGTAAGGGCCGCCCTCATCGGATCTAGCAAGGGCTCACCTGGGCACCGGTGACCTTCGCCAATCACAATGAAAATAAAAAGAAAATAATAAATAATAAAAATTAGTAAAATTTGCCCACGTCAGGGCGGTCATGTGATGTAAGACAGCCGGCGTCCATGCCAACGATTTTCCAGCAAAAATTGATCGGATGAACTACATTGGCAAATCATCAAAAGTTTAGAACTCAATTGATATAATTGAAAAGTTTAATACTGAATTGGCACAAGTGTAATAAGCTTATGACTTTTTTTATTCTTTTCCAGCTAAAATTTCTAAAAATTACCCTTCATCCGACAAAATCAAAAATACACCAATAATGGTAAATTTGGCAACTTTTCCAATGACTCGACCATAGAATCTTACGCAAATTACGTATGGCCATGCACAACTCTGCTGCTCCAAGGTTTTGCTTTTGAATGTCATGACATTAGCCAGTTCTAATGGAGGTAGCATTATTCTCTATGTACATCAATAGAGTGTGAACAACCCTCGCATTTCGACCCAAAAAAAAAAAAAAAAAACCTGACCCTTGCACGGTATGTACATAAGGCGGAAATATACTATCCGGCTACTTTATAGTTTCGCCTTTTCTTTGGAGTACATAATGCATCTTTGATTGTTCTTAGCAACCCTATCTTTTGTAACTTTCTTGAATTAAAGACGACAAGTAGAACTTCCTTCTGCAAGTCTGGTGGCTAGTCTTTCTTGCCCGATTGCATCTTGGAAACCATAGACTACGGCAACCTCTTGTCTAGAATTTTCTTCTTCCCCAATTAATTTCTCTGCAGCATGTCTGTCAAAAGATTATATAAATGATGAGTCCAGTGACGCACTGCCTCCATCGTCATGGCGACGACCGACCCTTCGAAACTTCGATATAAAAATGGAACGAAAAGTCCACTATCGCGCACTCCCAAGGAAATTGACATTTTCCACGTGGCAATAGCTCATAAGGGAATCGGAACTGGTCTTGTTTTTCCGCTTTTTTTTCGGCGACTGACAGGGGATTTTGTTATGTCGACAATCCTCGAAGAGTCGCAAGAAAAGATCCTAGTGGCGTCTTACTTGCTGTTTATTTTTTTATAGAATCATTTTGATATGATAAACATCAAGATTGTTGCGTAGGATAAAGGGTGAGAGAGTTGATGAAGAAAACAAAGAAAACTCGTAGTATATAATCTTAAACAAAGTGAATATTAGACCATTAAGAAACTCCATTCGCCTTGTCCAGAGAGAGGAAGGCTCCGCTTTGAATTTGTCTTCCTCATTGTAAGCAGCAACTCTGAAGAACAACCTGCGGGAGGTGATTTCTGCGTGCTTCGAGGAATAAAGGTTAGATTTTATGCAGTCGAGGCTCACCATGTTTTAATAATGGGATTGAATTTAGCTTTTGAAATTTTTCTTTCTTATCTGTTCCTAATTAACCTTTTGGTCAACTAAGAAAACATGTAATGATTGTTGTGACAAGAGGGTTTGCAGCTTTTTTCCAATCTTGTGTTTTTTCTGGGAAGTTTACAGGGAAGTTGCTTGGGAAGTACAGAGCTTTTAAGAGTCGTGGGTTTGACTTTTATTGGGTGACTTCACTGGTTTTTCCCAAGAAATGGGTTAATAATAATATGACCACAGCTTTTAGGTGGAGGGTTGTTGTCATCCGTAATTTCCGTGAAGAACTGATCAGCTCAAGTTGCGCTCCCCATCAGTTTTGAAGCTTCAACCCCTTCGTTTTGCCTTAATTTTATTTCTTGATGCAAGGCATTGACTTTGTATTTTATCAACAGTTCAACACTCCTCTGTCCCTATATATTTTGGATGAAAACCGCTTCTTTCCTGCAGAGCATTCGTTCTGAGACCTTGTGATTGCGACAGCCTTTTCTTTCTTTTCTTTTGTTTTCACTGCAATTGAGGTAAATACAATCTATTTCTGTTGTCTATGATGTCCAGAGAATTATGACATGATCTCTGGTTTTAGTTTGTCTCTCTCGGTTTATATCTATTGCTGAATTGGCTGGAATCCAATCATAAAGTCTCTGCGTGTTTCTGAGAAAGAATCACAATTTTCATGGAGAATGGTGACAGAATTTGGTTGAATTTAGAATTTGTTTCAGCTGTTTTTGCATGTTTCTCAAGTCACTGCGCTACTGGTAGAAGTGGATGGTAGCAATTTTGCAGCTTATATACCTTCAAGTTATGCACAATCCATTGTAATTTTTTAAAAGTGGTGTGGTTAGGAAACTGTACAATGAAACGCCTTGTTTGATAGTTATCTGCATATGTTGTGTCTGTGGTTTTATCAAGCCAATGAGTTCATACTACTACATGTTGCGACAATGTTTTATTTACTTGAAACTTAGAAATTTATATCATGAAAGATCGGTGAATCCAAGAACTATTGGGCTGCGTACTTGACATGCTTATAACTTTGATGGTATTGCTGGTTTCAGAACACTTTCCGGTAGCGGATTAGTGGTGTAAGGCGTGTAATCTTCGGTGGAAGCAAGGCAATTGACAACTGAGAAAGGAGGGACGTGAATATGGGGAATAAAGAATCGAGAAGTACCAGCAGCAGCTACTTTGATTCCCGCAGTTATGACTCCCAATCATTTCGAAGCTCGTCTAATCGCTCTTCATTTTCCGAGAATTACTATAATCATGAAAGAAAAGGCAAGGTGCAGTCAAAATACTCCAGAATCGGTGATGATTACAACTCGCTGGAACAGGTGCTCAACTGTAGGTTTTACTTTTCATGCTTATTTGCCATTTGCAAAATAAAAAACACTAGGTTCAAGCTTAATTCACTGAATAAGGTGAAAATGCTTTGCATTTACAGTCTGAGCTATTCCAAATATTATAAACCACTAGGATCAAGCTTAAATTCTCTGAATAAATGTGGAAATGCAGGTCACAAATGCTCTTGCTCAAGCTGGCCTCGAGTCTTCCAATCTTATTGTGGGTATCGATTTCACAAAAAGCAATGAATGGACAGGTGCGCGATCTTTCAACCGCAAGAGCCTACATCACCTTGGGGATACCCCTAATCCGTATGAACAGGCAATATCTATAATTGGGAGGACGCTCTCGAGTTTCGATGAAGACAATCTCATTCCTTGTTTTGGTTTTGGCGATGGTCAGTACTTGTGGATGTTGTTATTAGAGGTATCACTACCTAGAAGAGTTGCTAATTCCATTGGTTTTGCAGCTACAACGCATGATCAGGAAGTCTTCAGCTTTTATCCCGACGATAGATTATGTGAGGGCTTTGAGGAAGTTCTTTCCCGTTACAGAGATCTAGTTCCGGACGTAAACTTGTCTGGTTAGTTTCAAACTTTTCGCCCTCATGTGTTGCAAATTTTGCTTATGGAACTGTGGAAATGACTAAGTACCTATGTTTTCCAAAATAACAGGACCGACATCATTTGCTCCCATTATTGACAATGCCATTGAAATCGTAAATAGCAGTGGCGGACAGTATCATGTCCTTGTGATCATCGCTGATGGACAGGTCAGTTTATAAAGAGCTCTTGTTTATGCAGTAACTGCAGCCCTTTACTTTGTGCCTTTCACATATGATGAATTTCTCGACCTTAATGATTTGGTTTAACTTCATTTGCAAGGTCACAAGAAGCGTTGACACGGGTCCTGGCCATTTGAGCCCCCAAGAACAGAAGACAATAGAGGCTATCGTGAAAGCAAGGTTTTGATATTGCATGACCTTCCATTTTACTAGATCTGATGCATCTACTGCACAAATCACAATCCTGAACGCACGTTTCCATTCTTTCAGCGAGTATCCATTGTCCATCGTGTTGGTCGGAGTCGGGGATGGACCGTGGGATATGATGCACAAGTTTGACGACAACATCCCTTACCGAGCTTTTGACAACTTTCAGGTTGACAGACCGAGCTACAATGATTATAGAACTTGCTCGTATAATACTTTGACTCGTTGTGACCCGACTCTTTTCTGCCTTGTAGTTTGTAAATTTCACCGACATCATGTCGAAGTGCATGCCCGCATCCAAGAAGGAGGCAGAGTTTGCCCTCGCGGCGTTGATGGAAATACCAACACAATACCAAGCTACACTCGATCTCCAACTTCTTGGGTAACGATTGAGCGTACACTTTGAAGTGTAGTTTAAATTAGCAATTCATAACTATAGGATTTGTATTTGTAATTTCAGATGTCGAAGAGGAACTTCGGGAAGGTTTCCTCTCCCTCCACCAAAGCAGATCCGTTCCGCAAAATCTTACCCGAAGCGCATGCCCTCAAGCACTAACGAACACAGAAGTGGTTTTTCTTACACTTCTACTCCTCCTACTGAAGGTCCTTCTCACAAGGTAACTTTTTTTCCTCAAATGCGGAGCTCAACTCAAAGTAAATGTCAGGACCGATACAGAAATGAATGTTCAAACGCTTGATGTACTTTCATATGATGTCCCGTTCGTTAATCCTTGATAGAGGGTAACACAAGTCTTGGATCACTTGTAAACCTCGGTGGTTCTTTTTTTCTTGTTTTTCAGAATTGTCCCGTGTGCTTGTGGAGTAAGAAGGATCTTGCATTTGGATGTGGGCATCAGGTAAACTCAAAAGAACACCAGATTTATTTGCTGTTACATCTCTACGGGATCCGTAACCCCTCAGTGTGACTTTTGCAGACATGCTACGAATGCGGAACGGACTTGGCCTCGTGCCCAATCTGCCGCACATTCATAACTACCAGGATAAAGCTTTATGACTGAACATCGAAACCAAGAAGATGGACAAGGCGATAGATGCGGGCCGCAATTTACTGGTGGATTTTTGGCTCTGGTACGGTTCTCTTCGAGTATGTGAGCCTTTGCGGACATGTAGTTGACTTTTGGTGTTTGTTGTAACGGGTTCTGTTTTCGGTTCTTTGCTCTTTGTTTGCTTGTAGCCGTTGATGTAAATTCTACCTCTCTTCTAGCTTGTTTATGTCTCCCTCCAAACTTTCTACAGCATCATCTACTTGCTTACAGGTTCTTTTTGGCACGAAAGGCTGAATGCAATCAACCCATAATTTTACATTGAATCTTACTGCATTGTGCAATCACTCCACAATTTTCACGCATGGAGACGTTCTTTTTATTGAAAGCACGATGTTCGAGCAATAATCATAAGATATACCATGCCAATGTTAATTTAAGAATCAATGGTTCTCATCTCACTACATAACTTCACTCTCTGTGACAATTACGAAGAGTCTACATATACTAGGGTAATCCTGAGTATGTCTAAGTATAGCGACCTGACTTCTATGACTATCGGTTTCACTTTCAGAAGAGGGGAGCAACAAAAACCCCAAGTAAGAAACTTCACACTTCAAACACCCAGACACTCCACAAAATCAAAACCCAAACCATGACCCCTCTCCAATATGTCCCAACAGCAGCAGAAGTAATATCAGTTACACCGACCAGAAACCTACATTCACCTACCGACGGATCCAGGAAAGTAACCATCCCAAGCCCATCGAAATCGCAGCTCTGTGAATTCTGCATCTGCACTTGATAATAACTGTTGAATGCATACGAGATATTTCCCTTTGCTCCAATACCATTGCATGATCCACCGTAGTTGAGCGTAGTGCAATCCGCAATACTACAAGCAAGCTTCATGTGATTCGCAACGGTGGAGAGATCCTTTGATGGGTCAGCCACGCACCACCTAGACGGGAGATATTGCACGCTCCTCGCATTTTTTAGCAACCTGTTGCCCATACGGAGGTTCAAGGCATATTTAGCCTGGCCATCAAAAGAGAAAATTCCCCAGTGCCTCTCAAAGTTTCCTGGAAGCACACTCTTGGCACCTTCGTCGACTAGACTGAAAAGATACACATCCATTGGAGGGACTCCAGGTCTCAACGGAGTTCCACTGTTGCTAAGTACATGATTAATAAGGCCTTGATTAAATGCCCGAGCAGCGGTGAGATTCGCACTCAAAGCTCCGTCCGTTGGCCAACCCACCTCCCCAATGACTATGGGCATCTGTCCATAACCTAATTTAGTAAGTGCTGCAACTAGCGTGTCAAAATTCCCATCGAATGCATTAGTGTATACATTGGCCCCATCTGTCACAGCATGAGTAGTTCCCTCAAAAAATGCATAGTCTTGAGGAAAATCCGAGCTCCCATACAGGCTTAGGAACGGATAAATGTTCACTACGAAAGGGGAACCATTCGAATTCAGGAAAGAGACGAGTTGCGTCAAGATTTGTGTAAGTTCAGGACGAAATGCCCCTTGAGAAGGAAGGTCCGCTTCATATGCATCGGCATTGCAAGGGACCACTAGCTTGACGTAGCCAGCAAGATTTGCTTTGGCCAATGACTGTTGTAGATTGAGCAGGGCTGGCATAACATAGTTCTGAAATTGACCCGCATAGCTTGAGAGGAAGGGCTCATTGCCTACCGCGACATACCTGTCATTTTGTCATTTGATAGTCAAGAAAAATTGAATCCACACATCAACACGTTAAAGTTCATTGCCATGTTGTAACCCACAGATGCAGAATGAAGAAAGTTCTTGGGAAGCAGGCATAATGATATTTAAGCAGGAAAGGACAGTGGCAGGGCCTTAGGAGTTAACAATTACGCATATATCTTCCATTGCTAGATATACTAAAGAAACATCAAGTCTAGACTCGTTTTGGTCCTTCTGATTACCACAGACAGGTTTGACCAAGCCATAAACTTCGCTCTCACCCTCGACATTGATATGAGCAGAGATCCTCCACTATGTGTAAGACTATAATCGTCCATACAACCAACTCCCACTATCTCAAACCAATGACTTAAACACTGATGCTCTAAAAAAATATAACAAGAGGATTGAAGAATCCGGACCCAGAAAATTCAACCTGCAAGGCACTAACTAAACAACAGCACGCAAATTGGGACGATTCAATGGAAAGGTGCCACAATTAAGTTAATCTCACTACTTCAAATTTAATGTGAAGGAGGGAATTCCAGGAAAAACAAAAAAAAGGCTGTATCTCCACTCTTCCACTTCTAAAAAGTGTCCAACACAATCTCACTAGCTCGCTTTAGATTCATCTAACAACCAAGATCATTATCCGACAAGGAAAGACACTTAGCTCTCAATCAAACAATCAATCAATCAATCATACACAAACCAAACCCCAAACAAAGGAAAAAAAGGCAAAAACAAGAACTTGTTGCATCATACCTGATGGCAACACCGCCTTTACCCACAAAGCTAGACACATTCTGGCGAACCCAGAGATCAGAGGCAACACTCGAAGAGCCCAACACGGCCAGCATCTCATTGGGTATCCCCACCATCACCTCAATCCCACTCCCTTCAAGAGCCCTGAGCGCACCTGGGTCCGCATCGAACAGCTTCACCTTCTGTACCTTGTTCTGCTGCAAGAGATCCACCACCGTGGATGGCCTCAGCCTGTGGAAGGAGATGGTGCCCCAGTTCACTCCAATGGCGGATTCCGTGACCGGGGGCGAGGACGAGAGCACCAAGAAGAGCGAAAAGATTGCAACTTTGGTTATGGGTTGCAACATTTCCGGGTTTCAAGATTGGTCATTAAGGTGAGAGATGGGGGAGTCTCGATTTGGATAAAGGAGTGATTTTTAGTGCTCTGTAGGGGCAAGGCGGCGGTGGGTTGATTCACATTGGAGCTGCCAAGGAGCAGCAGCAGGGTGTGTAACCGGTTCTTAAAAGGGAAGTGCCAAAAGAAAAAGAAAAGTATGAGAACCAGCCAGTGACCCGAGAGGATTTTTGTTCATTTCTTGTATTCTTTTAAGCTGCTCATTAGTGCGTGGCAAGTGGAGATTATCAGTCGCTTGGTAATCTTGCCGGGGCCCTCTTCTTTCTTGCCCATTTTCAAGAAGGAAGAAACCATGATTAGTTTGACAGAGAGAGAAAAAAGAAATCCATTCTTCTGTCTTTATTTGGCGGATGGAGGTGGGGTCTTTCTGCAAATGATGTGACCGAACACCTAAGATCATGGCACAACGTATCTATAATCTCTAGAAGCTCATGACCTGTCGGTGTTTCATTTAACCTTTAACCCCATAATCAGGTGCCATCGATAGCATTTGTGAGTGTATTCCACATGAAGCTTTGTTCCTAGCTGTTGAAATGATACTCCCTCATTTGCAGGAAACCTGAGTCAGGAGTGCCGGAAAACGAACTGAGAATGTTAAATTGTTAATAAGAGAGATTAATGGTTTCTCTGAAGTTTCCCCGATAACTAGTTAGCCTTTGCAAAGGTCGTGTGTGGCTACAGACACCAACGAAGGACGCCTGATAAAACCTAAATTTGGTTAGGATGCCCTGATGTCTGTCCTTACTTGAGCAGTTTTTAATAGCACAAACCGACTTTCACGTGAAGATGAGACTTTCTGTCCGAGCCATCTCGATCTCGATGCGTACTTTTAAATAGGAAAGGGAAAAATTATACTCTTTGCCCCAGTTCTGCCATTGATCTTTCGACAGCTTAGCCCTGAAAAATTCAAACTTCTCTGCACACAAACCAGTACAGGCATAGGGACATAACTATCTTGTGATTGACCTGAGTTCTTTTCTTTCATGAGCCTTTTCTGATGAGTATTTCAAGAATCACCGTTCGATTCCCGGCAAAATAATATTATGTCCGCCCATACCGGTCTTATTTGTTCAATCTCGTCTCTGTATTTTTTTTTGGGCAACATGACCCCCGGACCACACTTTTTTTTTTTTATTCAAGTTAGTCTTCCGTAAAAAATGCAAACGAAAACATTGATGCTTTTTTTTTTTTGCTGGCGACCTCGAAAAGCCTTCACTAGGGCCGACTCAGGCCCAGCCGCCACCAAACTGTGGCCATCGGCCGCGGAAAGTGGCGTTGGTGCTTATAGGGTCGATAGTCTATTTTTTTTTTAACTTTCTTTATATTCTTTTTCTATACTTCAATATATTCATTCTATGCTATACATTATTTTTATTTTTTTAAATTGTAAAAACCAATATAGAATATCACATTAGCATCACATCACCACTTATGGGCCACGCTAAATTTATTTAACAAAATGACTAATTTGAACAAGAAAAGACAAAACAATCGTCATACAATTACAGGGACGGACGGTAACATTATCCTAAAAATCATCATACAAACAAAATTCCTAAGTTGTTCAAAATACAAATTCAAATCTCTTTTCGATCAGCTACATATACAATTCTGATCAATTATTGTCTGTTGCAGTGGAGTAAAGACTTATCAACAAGTGACAATTCTTCATTTGAAGCAATCATGTGATATCATGAATTAAGTTTTGGCACACTAGGCCAAATCCACGAGCCCGATTAAACCATGCCATTGTACCTTGTTTGGAATCTGCTGAATGATTAAAGAGAAACACACCCCCGGAGAATGAGCTCCAACCAGTGCACATCGTGTGGGACTTATTCCCATTTCAAACATCAGATGAAAGCTGACAAGAATTCCCTCAGAACATATGCTCAACTCATGTGATTTGCAACCGACAACATTCACATGTAATGAAGCAGACCAAGACAGTTGTAACATTCCAAGCTCAACTCATATGATTCCATGAGTTCGCTTCATTGAGTTTTTTTTGCCTTTTCTTTAATCTATCTGTGGGCAGTCGTTCCCCTGGAGACTTTACCTTTATATTGCTGTTAAGGTTTTCTAGCTTTAGGGAAAGGCATTCACAAAAGTTGCAATTCTCATTCTCATCTTTTACTTTTTGAAAAGAGAACCACGAAACCATCGCCGATTCTCTCCCAAAACAAACATACATTGGCTATTTATTGACCCAAATAAGAGCTTGTCTGAAACTTTTCAATTTTTTTCTGCCATTTTCAAAGGGCAGGAAACAAAAGATTCACTCGTGCCTTGTCAAGGGCTTTTGCTTAAACAATAATATCTTACGTTGCACACGTGCCCATCACATCTTCAGTGCTTATCATGCATCTTTCACTTTACGGTTTTGCAAAGATACCCAAGGCCAGATGAGACATCCGGGCCCATATTCTATTTCCACATTATAAAGCAAAAGACCAAAGAAGAAACACATGATTATCCACAAATAGTTGCACCTTAACTTTGTCAAACAACAAAGAGAGTAGAGAGAGGGAAAATCAATGACCGACATCAATTTCATAACCATCAAATGTAAGACAGTATTGAAAAACATAAAAGATATATCAGCTAATTTGCGTTTCCAAGTTCTTGTTCTAGTAAAAAATATGTGCAGTTCCAGTGATTCAAAAGCACATCAATCAGCGCTTTATTTACTACCATCAGGCAACTACAGCATTCCGAATCCCAGGGATGTGAAGCTGATGGTACCATAGGATGCTCATATGAAAAGCGCCGCAAAATTTGGTATTAGACATCTAGCTCCTCAAAAAATCGGGCTGATTGGTTACCGACCTGACCCATGCCCATTTATGGTCCTGCGTGTTGACCTCATTCTTGGCCTTGGCCACCTCGTCGAGAGGTATATACGCGTAGTTGCCGTTAATAGGACCACAGACGAAGCCAGTATAACCTGCCATGACTCCGTGAATAGCTGAGTGAGCCAAAAGAGTGCAGTACAGATTGTCTGTGGCATTCGCCGGGACTGCCCGGATCATATAAGTAGGATCGATGTACTTGACTGTGAACAGCTCGTTCGGGTGATCCCGGTCCCACCATTTCTTCAGCTCTGACTTCAACCACCCACCGACATCCAAGAACACGAGATTTCCTGATTCATCCCGCTCTTCCTTCTGTGATGCAGTTCGCGGTATAAGATCCTGTCCTGCGCCCTCAGCAACCACCAGCACTGCATGCCCATTCTCTTTCAATCTCCAGTCAAGAAACTCAAGCAGTCCTCCTTTCCCTTCCAAGAAGAACTCGACTTCAGGAATCAAGCAGCAGTCGACATCACGATTACTGAGCGTTGCATGAAGAGCAATGTGGCCCGTGCTTCGTCCCATCAGTTTCACTAGCCCAATTCCATTAACTGCACTTTCAGCCTCCACATGCGCAGCATTGATTGCTTGTTGCGCCATTTCGACCGCCGTCTGGAAGCCAAATGATCTATCAATAATGCCAATGTCGTTATCAACAGTTTTGGGAATTCCAACTACTGTAATTTTTAATTTTCGGCGACTTATTTCCTCAAATATCTTTACTGCGCCCCTCATTGTGCCATCGCCGCCAATGATGTATACCTGCACTCTACTAAAATTAGTTATTGAACAAACAAAACACAATTAGCAGCAATCTTAAAAACTAGAATGGTGAAGGCAGAAAAGGACCCAACAAAAATATGCACATTATAATAACCAATTTGGGATCCATGGCCTAAGTCCACAGTATTTAATATTGGACTTGAATGGTCAAGTTCTTGAAGACCAATAAACTTCTTCTCTTCTCTCTCTCTCTCTCTCTCTCTCTCTCTCTCTCTCTCTCTCTCCTCGCTCGCTTCGGACAAGTTCTCCTTTTTGAACATCTTACCTCAGCTTATCAGGTCCAAACATTTTGGAAACAACATTCTCGCAATATGTTAATAAAGGTGTGCCGACTAGTACTTGGTCCTCTCTCTCTCTCTCCACTTCAGACAAGTTCTCCTTTTTGAACATCTTACCTGACCTTATCAGCTCCAACATTTTGGAAACAACATTCTCACAATATGTTAATAAAGGTGTGCCGACTAGTACTTGGTCCGCATATCTGTAATTACCCCCATTATTGTGCTCGCTTTGCTCCTCAAGCAAGTCTCGAGAATAAGGTCATTTTCCCCATAATTACACCATTCTCTTATTCACCTCATACCTAAAGCAAGTCCCAGATAAGATCACAGTTTCAAACTTGACAATTGCAAACGAAAACTCCCTAAATAACGAAGAATACTCAAGACTCTGTCCCTGTGCTCTATGACAAAAATCACCCCAATCTTCTTTGGCTAGTCAAAAACTCAACGTCATGACAGAGAGAAAAGCGCACATGTACTTGCTAAAGTTCTTCAGACTGGTTTTCTAGAGATAGCTTACTGAATGCCACTTTGGTAATACAGCACAAACTTCAGATGAACATAATAAGTTAAGCTATCCAGAGAAAACCGAAAATCTATTTGATGCAGTAGGAAAGGAAAATGCGGGACTCACAACAAAAATTTTAAGTCGATACATATTTACAAGTATGCTAAGAAATCAGACTTTAAATGACGTATTTTTGGCTTACTGAATTTCAGAAACAGTAAGAAATTCCTCCTTTCAGCTCAGGTTCTTATTAAGAAAAGTTAAAAGTTCATCAAGCAATTCTGGGTTTTCGATAAAATGAACCACGTGGAAATTGTCTATTAGCAGAAGTTCAATTTAAAACCAACTCTGCAACCAAATTTCCCAAAGATAAAGTGTTGTCAACTAGTATGTCCCATGTTAATAGGGTTAAGCCCAGAGTTCAGGCATGATTTCATTGGATCAAATTGCATGGAGGGGACAGCCCCAGAAATTGAAAACTCTCATTGTACAATAAAATGACCAGCTTGAGTAAATGTACAAACTATTAGGAAGCATGGGCAACACAACTAAGACTCCAAATGAAATCATTGGCAAAGACCAGCACCACCTCATCCAATAGAGAGCCACTTCAACCAACAACAACTGACCTTTCAGCAATACAAGGACAGTCAGTCGTAAATCAAACTCCATTGACATTTCACAGCCGAAAAGTTAAGGTAAAATTTAATATTAAACCAGATCCAGTCAGAACTCCACTATTATTAAACCTAATCCAGTCAGAACTCCACTACTAATTGGAGGATATGGCAAATTAGTGCATCCTATGTAAGAGAAATCAAAGATTGCACTCTATCTGGTTCACCACCGACTTACTAGAAAACAAGCAAACTAACCTCACGCACACAATCTAATCGCCAATGCTACAAACAGAAGAGAATCCCTAAAATACAAACCTGATTAAACCCCTTCTCTTCAATAGCATTGACAATCTTTTCGAGATCAAAGCCACCCCTTGATGTCTCGAGGGCTGTGCCGCCCATCTTGTGCCACCCGTGCACCATCTTGGGACTCAACTTCACTGGCTCCCTTGAGTAAAACCCTCTGTACCCTGCCGTAATCCCATATATCTCGCGAACGTCATACAACTCCCACAGCCCCACCACAAGCTCTCTGATCACCGTGTTCAGCCCCGGGCACAGCCCTCCGCATGTGACGATGGCCGCCCGTACTTCAGAGGGCTCGAAGAACACGCGCTCGCGCGGGCCTGCCCTGTGGTAGGCCAGGTGTGGCGCCGGCGGAGGGAACATACCTGTCCCCAAAAGATTACACGCCCAAAAGCTCCAATCAACAGACTATTAACGGATGGTGTCACGATTTTCACAAATTTGGAAGGCACCCATCAAAATATCCATTCCACGAGCTCAAAATATTAATTTACTAGCTTAGACAGCAACATCATACTAGATAACAGAATACGACTGCTAAATGTTAGCTGAATTTCATGAGAATCACCAACTAACATATGACCAGGATTCAAGAAACCAGTAATCATGCACTGCCCACATGAAAAAAAGAGACCTTTCACACGTTACGAAGACTAAGGAGTACCGGAGAGATCATAGACGATCTGACGGAGGATGACGTCGCCGGGGGAGACGTAGAAGCCGTCCACCGGATGGAAGAAGTGGTTGCTGTCGAGCGGGTTGGGCAGAGTCCGGAGGTCCGGGAGGTAGTCGGCGAGGTGGGGGAGTCTTTGGAGGCTCACCGGAGCGAACGAGAAGGTGTCCAGCGATTGATCTTGCCGCCGCCGCTGCTGCTGCTGCTCCCCCGGCGGCTGCGTGTAGGAAGAGGCGGTGAGGTCAGTGGCTTCCGGGCACGTCGCCGCCATTTTGCGGCGGCGGAGACGACGGTGAGGTGACGCGAGCAAAGAGAGTTGCAGAGGATTCGGGGAGTTTCGAGAGTTCTTGAAGTTTGAAGTTGAAGAGGATCCGCGGGAAGCCGACACGTGCTTGGATTGGATGTGTGCCTGTTTGGGAGCACACAGATCGAAGAAACTTTACGCTACAGTTAATAAACGATGGAATCGTCCAAACACCGTAAAATAATTTTATGTACCGCGGTATTTTTGTACTTAATCACGACGACATGTTTTAATATCCTAAAATATATCCAAGACATTGTGAAAATGCCGACAGGAAGAGAAATTTGGATGGGAAACGATCCAAATTGAAAATTTATAAAGGGAGCACACAGTCGAAGAAACTCTACAACGCTACAAAAAGGTAATGATAATTTTTTTTATATAGATGTGCGCATTATATCGCACTATGGGAAATTACGCCTAAAAATAAAGGAAAAAGAAAAAATAAAAATAAAAATAAAAATAATTAAAATTTAAAAATTGATTTAAAAAATAAAAAAATTATTAATTTTTTTTTATTTCTCTTGGATAATGACTTTATGGAAAATATTTTTTAGAAATGTCGTATTTTTCGTAAAACAAACTAACCTCAATTTTAAAAAAATTATAAAAAATTTTCACTAGCTTTGTATTGCATAAAATGTTTTAGCAAGATAATTTAAAAAAAATCATAAGAAACAAGTATTCCTAGATTAGGTTAAATATAAAAGTGTTTTAAAAGCCTTTGAATGCACGAGGATATTAAGTACGACCGCCCAAAAAAGGGTCTCAAAAGGGTCTCATGTCGATAGGTTCATTTCGAATTTTAGCAAATTAAAATTTTCTCTTCCAACTATTCTTTGTTCTTTTTATTTCCTCTTTTTTTGGCAGTTGTGGACTCAAGCCAACCAAGGCCAAGAATCAAAGACATGGCATCAATCACATTATAATGAGGTTGGATCTCGCTTTGGCCACTAAAAACACGAATCTTTCCAACCATTGACTGGTCCCCGGAACACAACACGAATGTTTCAGGAATGCGCTCGATTTAGGCACTGAGGAAGTCGAAGCTAAAAAAAAAAAAACCGACAGCCAAGAACCAGATCGACAATGCCCTGGATGGGAGGGTCACGACGTTGGCCTTTTTATGGATCTCGAGACCTGTACACGTACGCATCCGCATACTTGTGCACGCACCCCGCGAAGACGACGACGCGCTCGAGGGGCTGCGTGACGACATTACCCTTTTCCCCTCCCCTGCTGGATCGCATAGACGCGGACGCAAAGGACACTCCTTGGACTCTCTTCCTCCCCCTCCCCTTCTTCTTTCCCCTGTGAAGGCCGAAAGCTCCCTCCTTTTGAGATTTTCGATCGGTTTCTGCCCGATTTCCTCGGTGGGTCTTCGCTTAGATCGAATCTTTTTGGTCTGTGGTGTCCAGTTCGATCGGAGGATGTCGTACGCTTACCTCTTCAAGTACATCATCATCGGCGATACAGGTACTCTTCCTGAATTGCCCAATTGGTTTTCGATGTTGGGCAGCTTCGATTCCGACACCCTTTTCGATGGCGGCGGGTTGTGTTGGGAAATTAGCTGTTGATCACCGTCCTTGGTTTGTCGATTCGGAAGTTTGATCTTTTTCGAGGAGCTTACGGTTCGGGTTGTGTAATTCGTTATTGGAATTGCGTTGTCCCGACTTGCTTTTTCGATGTGTTTGTTGCGTGCGAGGCTTGAACGAGCTTTTTTTATGGCGCCTCCGATGCATTAATCTGGAAAAGGAGTTGCCCGAGTTCTAAATTTTGGATTTTTAGTTTTGGGTTTTATCGAAATTGGTACTGTTATTGTGAGCTTGGGATGAGCTATCTGGTGTATTTTAGAATCGGATGCAACGAGTGTGATGTGAGCTTGGCTGCTCTTCCTCTGTAGGAGTTGGAAAATCATGCCTCCTCCTCCAATTTACCGACAAGAGGTTCCAGCCGGTGCATGACTTGACAATTGGTGTTGAATTTGGGGCCAGGATGATCACCATCGACAACAAACCAATAAAGCTTCAGATTTGGGACACGGTTTGTGTTCTCTCCTCGAACTTGTGTTACCGAAAGCCCTATCTACATTGGACATCCTTAGCTTTATGAGTCTTTTCTTAGTATATTAGAAAGCTGGTTTGGAGCATTGGTATGTAGTAGTTTAAAAATGACAATTCTCTTGTTCTTTGCGACACTTTTTGAAGCTGAAGTTTGTGTTATTTATCCCAGGCTGGTCAAGAATCCTTCAGATCCATCACTAGGTCTTACTACAGAGGGGCTGCTGGTGCATTGCTTGTTTATGATATTACAAGGTACATTTTTCCCTGCTGTTGTATATGTTGTTTCTATCATGAGGTGGTTTGCTTTTGGATTCAGAGGCTTCTTTTTAATCCTTAAACTGAGTAGCTGATGTTGTCCAATCAGGTGTCTCCATTTGTCAGTCTGGAAAGAACAGTATTCACTTGTTGCTGTTGTTGCATTTGAAAGTTGCTACATAGACCAAGTCTGGTCTTGATGGTTTAATGTGCAGATATGGTGTTTGTTAGAATATTTGAATTTTATCTACGGCTTAACTTTTTAGAATAGTTTACAGTGGTCCGACAAAATTTTACAAGGTACAGAGCACGACTCTTGAATTCAAATCTTTCCCGGCCCTTTTTTCCAGCCTACTCATGAGGGGAAGTGTTAGGATATTTGAATACAAAACCACGCCTCATCTATAGTTTAAACTTTTAAATAGCAGTGGTCCCTCAAACTTTCACAAGTGTTCAATTCAGATTTTACATGATTGGCTTTTCCTTTTTCTAGGAGAGAAACTTTTAATCATCTGGCTAGCTGGCTAGAAGACGCAAGGCAGCATGCAAACGCAAACATGACTATTATGCTCATTGGCAATAAGTGTGATCTCGCTCATAGAAGGGCCGTAAGCACGGAGGAAGGGGAGCAATTTGCGAAAGAGCATGGTTTAATCTTCATGGAGGCTTCGGCAAAGACTGCTCAGAATGTGGAAGAGGTGACGAATCTACGCTTTAAGATGAAGATTTCTTGTAGTACAATTACTTCTTGGCCCTCATAGTTTTCCTTGGATTTACCTTATCTGATGGAAGAAGTTTTCCTGACAGGCATTTATCAAGACAGCTGCGACTATATATAAGAAAATTCAGGATGGAGTATTTGATGTGTCAAATGAGGTCAGTTCTGGGTTTTGGCATTTGTGATATATATTTTCTTCAGATATGGGATTATATGATGCATGTTAGGTGTTTGGGATCAGAGAATAGTACAAAGATATTCTAATATCATGATTAAGTCCTTTTTTTTTTTCAATTTGCTTATAATTAAGTTTGAGATTAGTTCCGATTTTGCATGTGGTCTTTTGTTGTAGGTGATCATGTCTTCTTGCAATTACCCTTAGAATTAAGTTATTCTTTAAGATATGATTAGGTCAAAAGAACTAGAAGAGACATACTATTCATTATTTCGCTTTTCCTTTCTGCTGAATACGTACTTTGTGATTTCATGTCAGTACTATTGATTGCTCAGAATCTTCGAAGCTTACTATCGATTTTTTGTCTGCAAATTGTAGAAAATAATACAAGAACGTGTTTGCAAAAGTGGTTGTTCCTTATTAATGCAAATTAATTAATGACTTCTTTTGAGTCTTGCATGGCTGTGCTTCGTTATGCGATTCTTGTCATGGTCATTTTGCAATAAATTCCATAAAGAGATCAATCTCCAAAGACAGTCATTTTCTCTATAAGAATGTGCTTTTTCCAGGCACTCGTTTTAAAGTGAGAATATAGGACAAGATAATTAGGTCATTGTTTTTTATAGTAATACCCATTCGTAATGGTCGCCTTTTTAATTAGGATTACCGTTGTATTGGTTGAGTCCATATTAGCAGATGGTTGCATCAAGTATTTGTTTTATTGACCAAATTGATCAGGGTTTAGATACTAGAATGCGGCTAGCATTGTTTACAATTTTCTAAAGTATGTTCGGGTCGTCTATTGCAGTCTTATGGAATAAAAGTGGGATACGGTGGAATTCCTGGTCCATCAGGAGGCAGAGACGGCGGTGTTTCTCAACCTGGAGGATGTTGCAGCTAGACCTGAATTTGGATCTTCACTTACCTCAAGATACTTTGACTTTGCTTTATCTCTTATTTGCAGTCTGAATTGTGACTTATTATTTGTAAGTAAAAACTTTTTACATTTGACATGCCTGAACTTCTTTTGGTGATCTTGATTGTAAAGTCAGCAGTGTGTTCAGTTTCATCTGTAAGTGGTCTTTTGGAACAATCACAAGTTGTTGGAATACGAGGAAAAGGGGCCATTCTTTTTGTTTGTTCTATAACTTATGTAAAAGTCCATTCTGTCTCTGTATGACTTGGGCCAATTCAAGATGGTGGAACTAGTTATCAGTTCATTGTACCTCGTTAATCTATGTAGACACGCTCTATCTTATTATGGGCAATCTAAGCAATTGGAAAATGACATTCTTGTGGTCTAATGGATTGTGTACTTTGGATCTTTGGGGATTAAACTACTACTACTATCTAACTTGCTCATTGGATTGTGAGTTGTATCCATAGTTCTCTTTTAATACTGTCTATTCATCCAATTGGGCAACAATAGTCTATTGAGTTTTAAAATATTTCCAAGCTCTCCTCCTGTATATTGCGCAACTAGGACTATTCATCACCTATCACTCTTATCAGTGATTATCTGGGGTAGATAGTCGTTTTTTTTCTGGTGCAATCAACAGCTGCGACCGTTATATTCAACTGCTGCTGAAGATTTAAGTATCAATTTGAAGTTGTTAGCAGAGTTCTTGCGAATGCTTTTTCTGTTTGCATCGAACTAGTTGGCGCTATGCCAGACTATGGTTTAACTGTTCTTAGTTTTAGGGAACATCAGTAGTATCCAAGGGTTTCGGCTACGTTAAGACAGGAAGCAGAGAGAGATCTCACTTCTGGTTTAAACCGCCATCCTGCTTTGAAACTAGGAAAATCAGATTGGACAACCACTTACAAAACAATGATAAGCCAAAACTTATATTGCAAAAAAAAAAGTGCTTTCCATGTCCATCCTGTCGTAGCTACCAGCATTGATCTGTTTCCCATCTTCTGTTTGGCCGTGGCGCCATGCTTGAGTATCTAGGACTACAGTGTGCATGTATGGACAAATCGTAGCGAGCTCTGGCTACTGGATCAGATAAGATGGCGTAGGCATTATTAATCTGGACGAAGTCGCCCTCGCCTCCGTTCATTGAAGCCGAGTCCGGGTGGTAGAGCTTCGCCAAGCTACGGTAAGCAGCCTTGATCTCCGCCTGCGAGGCGGAAGCCTTGACACGAAGCACTCGGTACAGCGTGGTCGACGGGTCCCCGACCGTCGAGAACGGCTCGACAGTCGCGGTGGCGGCCGCCGAGACGAAATTGAACCTCCTGGGATGCGATCTTCCGAAACTCGCCGGAGGGCATGAGCTGGGAGGAAGGTACGGGAGCTGAAAGGACACAAGCCTCGACATGTTGCAGACGAGAGGCAGCACGAGGCAAGTCAAGAGGGCAAAGAGCTTCTGGGTTGTCAGGACTGACTGACTGTGTGTGGGATGAGAAGACTTTGTAGTTTGTGTGGGGAGGATTGAGGATCTGGCCATGGATTTTAAATGAGTTGCAGGAGGAGAGAGAGTGATGCAGTGGGCGCCAACAATTTTTCTTGAAATGGTACGCCTTGGTAGTTTTTTCCTTTTCTTGGTCTGTTTTGCGCACGGTTCAAGGACAGCGACTTATGCTTAAATTGGACAGCATCATCATCGGCCACCCGTTCACGTCAAACGCTCTTTTGGTGGGGCTAAGAGAGAGAGAGAAAGGGAGAGGAATGCATTTTGTATTAGTAAGAACGACTTGTTTAACACAGGAAAATGGGATCATCACGTGATGATGCCCTGATTACAGACAGGCAGTAGTGTCATGCACAAAAAAAAGACGGAAAACTGCTGAAGCTTTTTCCAAGGAGAGCTGGTTTTCTATGTACTGGGAAACTGCGGTCCGGATGTGACTTCTCATCGCATCATAGAGCACACAGGACAAGAGGTCGGTTGGATTGGAAACTAGGCATAAAAGGATAAATCCGATCGTCCCTTATGATACGCGGCATAACGGATGGGTTATGGTTGAACGGATCGATTGGAATTCAGTATATAACATGACTGACTTGTCGTGGCGCGTCATTTTCGAACGCCGGAAGCATTGCTGACATTTTCGGAGCATGGCAGCCCCAAAGAAACGTGGGTGTAAACATCGCGTTTTAGGAGAAGGCGTTTGGGAAATTGCCGCGGAAAACGAACTTGCCACAGAAAACACTAGGGTACCGAGGGGTGTATGTGGTGAGAATTTACGTGGGAGTTTTTAGAATCACAAATCACAAGGTGTAGACATCTGATCGAGCCTTGTAAGGTAGAGCTGATGTGAATGTGTCATGTGGCTACTCTCTACAAATCACGCCGCACCATGTTCTTAGATTATTAATATGCATATAAGATTATGATCAAAGCGTATAATAAGATTTTTTTTGCACCAGGTTCTTAAATTATTAATATGCATATAAGATTCTGATCTAAGTCTATAATAAGATTTTTTTTGTCGGAACATAATAAGATTAAAAATAGGTTCTTATGGAATTCTTCTAGAAGAAGAATCGATCTTTTTTTTTAATCTACGTTTATGTATTATCGCTAATATACTTTTAACCTTCGTAGATGCCCGAAAGTTGAAGTTGTAGACACTTATTTTTTTTAGTTACATGACCAAATGACCAAATTATTTTTAGTTACATGACCAAATGACCAAATTACTCTCTCTCTCTCTCTCTCTCTCTCTCTCTCTCTCTCTCTCTCTCTCTCTCTCTCTCTCTCTCTCTCTCTCTCTCTCTCTCTCTCTCTCTCTCTCTCTCTCTCTCTCGTTTCCTTTTTTATTAGGTTAACCAACAAAATTACCTTTCCTATCTAAGTATCACTTTGTTCGGAGAAGGTTTTATGATCTCATTTTTTAGTCACAAAGCGATGTTTAACTTTAGAAGTGGGAAAATTACCTAAACAGTTCTAAAATTATTGCAATTGTACCAATTCAATTTTAAACATTTTTTTTGTACCAATTAAGTCGTAAATTGTTTGCATTTGTGCTGATTCAGTCTATTCGATCAATTTTGACCGACTGGCACTAACATAGACGCTGGCAATCCTACGTGGCATAACCGGCACTAACGTGGATAATTTTTAATATATTTTTTCAAATTATTTATTTATTTATTATTTTCCTTTTCTTTTTTTTTATTTCTTTTTTTCCTCCCTTCATCTTCAACCTTTAGCCGATGCCAGAGGCGAGGGCCAATAATGTCAGCCCCACTGGCTACTGGCGAGGTCGACCTTGCCCAACAATAGCAAGGTCGAGCCTCACCAAAGTTGGGTAAGGCCCACCGTTGCCAGCCCTCAACTTTGTCCGATCACAGAGTTCTGGTGACTAGCTAGAAGTTGAAGATGAAGGGAGGACAAGAAAAAGAAAGAAAATAAAAAAAGGAAAAAAAAAGAATAAATAAATAATTTCAAGAATTATTAAAAATTATTCACGCCAGCACCGACCATGCCATATAGGACTACTAGCGTCCACGTCAACACTGACCAACCAAAATTAACTAAATGGATTGAATTGGCATAAATGCAAAAAGTTTAGAATTCAATTGGCATGAAAAAAAGTTTAAGACTTAATTGGTACAATTGTAATAGGTTTAAAACTATTTTTGTAGTTCTCTCCTTTAGAAACCTACAACCTTATTCCAAAGAAACACACACAGATCAAGATCAGCTAGATAAATATATTGAATATTAATTTTAAACTTCGAAATAAAGTTTCAATCAAGCTATTTAATAAAAAGTAAGTAATTGTGAGTTCATAGGCATCATAAATAGACATTGTTAATCTTTAATGTAGCTTTGTGATTAAGAATATGATAACATAAATTAGAAATAACAACTTATATCTAGTTGGATATAATTGGGCATTTATATTGTGAAACTGATAATAGAGATATTAAAAACAAATGCATATTTATCAGTTAGCCTAACGAAAAAAAAAATCAATAAATTGAAGAGAGAAGGGTATTTCGTCAGTTAATTGAAAAAAAAAGTAGTGCCTTAGCCCAAATGGGGTGAAAATAGCGTCGCCCCGTAGGAATAATGGTAGCGTTCTAACGAAACTTTAATTATTATATGTTCTTCCCTTATTAGTTCAAGAACCAATTCTTCAAATTGCATGGTCATGGCCTTGAGCAATTACCTAAACGATGGCTCAAAAGAATTCATGCAATTTGATTTCTTCTTCTTATTTTGGTCAAAGTAATTAGATTTCTTCAATTTGCATTATTTTTAGGAAAATTGGAAAGCCTACGGAATTAATTTGACTCATAAATAGTCAACTTTATGGTGTCATATATAATTCTTGCAGCCTGCGCAATCAAACCTGTGCAAGGCTTCGAGCAAAACCCAATGGCGGGTTGACACAGTCGCGCATCCAGTTCCACATTCCCTCGGGCGTGTGTTCTTCGCCATCTCGCGATGAAGATGCGAACTTGGTGTCGCAAGACCGTCCCTTTCGCTTGCAACAAGTACGCGATCACTGCATCAGTCGCCTCGAGACCCGTTACCTCCTCTGCGACTCGTGCAGACTTCTCCGACCCAGATGCGTCAGAGGCCGAGAGCTCGAATGAACCTTGCGTCATACAGGCCAAGGACCTTCTTCGCAGAAGCCCCGGTTCTGGGTCTGGGCTTCACGTCCTCGACTTGCTCGATCGTGGGTTGCTGCAACCTGATCGAGCTCTGTATAACAGCATGCTGAGGAGATGTACCCAGTTGAAGAAGATTAATGAGGGGAGGCTGGTTTGTGCCCACGTTCTCAAGTCGATGTTCAAGCATGACAGGCTTATCCATAATACAATACTCAACATGTATGCCAAGTGTGGTCTCATGGGTGAGGCTCGGACGTTGTTCGATGAAATGCCCGTGAGAGATATGGTTACTTGGACTACTATGATAACTGGGTATTCCCAGAACAACCAGTCTGATGGGGCGGTTGCTTTGTTTCCGCGGATGCTTCAGATGGGTTTGCAGCCAAATGAGTTTACTTTGTCCAGCCTTCTCAAGGCTCTTGGGTTCTGGCCTAGTGATAAGTGCGGTAGGCAGGTTCATGCCTATTGTTTGAAATGTGGATATTGTTCGAATCTTTATGTCGGTAGTGCTTTGGTTGACATGTATGCTAAGCATGACCGAATTGATGAAGCGTGGTCGATTTTCTGTGTGCTGGTGAACAAGAATGAGGTGTCGTGGAATGCTTTGATTGCTGGATATGCTAGGAAAGGTGAGGGCGAGCGTGCTCTTCGTATGCTCCAGGAGATGCTGAGGACTGGTTTCGAACCCACTCATTTCACGTACTCGAGTGTGTATGGTGCCTTATCGGCCACAGGATCTTTGGAGCAGGGCAGATGGGTTCACGCACATATGATCAAATCAGGGGGTCAGCTTATTGAGTTCGTGGGAAATGCTCTCCTCGTCATGTATGCAAAGTCTGGTAGCATTGAGGATGCTGAAAAAGTTTTTTATAGGTTGTTGAGACGGGATTTAGTTTCTTGGAATTCACTGCTCACTGGATATGCTAAACATGGGCGTGGGAGGGAATGTGTGAGCAAATTCAAAGAAATGCTGAGGATAGGAATTCAACCGAATGACATAACCTTCCTCTGTGTTCTGAACGCTTGTAGTCATGCTGGACTTTTGGACGAAGGGCAGTACTATTTTCATTTGATGAAGAAGTATAATGTTGAGGCACGCATTGTGCATCACGCAACAATAGTTGATCTTCTGGGTCGAGCGGGTCTTTTGGATCGAGCGAAAAAGTTCATAGAGGAGATGCCTATTGAACCTACAGCCGAAATCTGGGGAGCATTGCTTGGTGCTTGTAGGATGCATAAAGACATGAAGTTGGGTGCATATGCAGCAGAGCGGGTTTTCGAGCTTGATCCCAATGATTCGGGGCCCCATGTGTTGTTGTCTAACATATATGCTTCAGCGGGTAGATGGGGCAATGTGGTTAAAGTGAGAAGGATGATGCAGAAGAGTGGGGTGAAAAAGGAGCCCGCATGTAGTTGGGTGGATATCGAGAACAAGGTCCATATGTTTGTGGCTAATGATGATTCTCATCCACATGGAAAAGAAATCCGAAAGATGTGGGAAGAAGTCAGTGCAAAGATTAAGGAGATGGGTTATGTTCCAGACACTAGCCATGTGCTTTTCTTTGCGGACGAACAAGAGAGGGAATCGAGATTGCAACACCATAGCGAGAAGCTTGCTTTGGCATTTGCACTTCTAAATACACCCCCTGGATCTACCATTCGGATCAAGAAGAACATCAGAGTTTGTGGCGATTGTCACTCGGCATTTAAGTTCGCATCTAAGGTGTTGGATCGAGAAATCATCCTGAGAGATACCAATAGATTCCATCATTTCCATGATGGCTTCTGTTCCTGCGGGGACTATTGGTAATCAATAATGCAAGTTAGAATGCATAGCCATATGAAGCTGACTGTGGTGATTAGTGATTCTATTGCTTACTTATCTGCTGCTTTATCGGCCACAAATTCGAACTATTGGCATTGCCTGCTTGGCGCACACCAAAGCAGGTTCTGTGCCCTGCAATAGTAGTAACGGGGGGTCTGGTGGAGTTGGTGGAATTAGAGTCCCTTTAGGAAGCTCCCAAAAGGTAGATCGGCGTGGTCTCTGAATGAGCTGAATGAATGCATGGGGTAATGCTGGATTTTTTAAGGACATAGGCTATGGCGAATCATGGAAAGCCAGAAAGTGGAGTTTTTGTCTTTGTGGTAATCAGCACACCATCTCTTTCATGAGCTTTGTCATAGGGCAGCGAAGAAAGGGATGATCAGCCTGGTTGCATGTTCATTATGGATCAAGCAATAATGGGCACCATCAGGATGGCATCTCGATTGATGGTTTGCATGCTCATTACATACACAAAATTTATAGCTTGTGCACGCTCATACCGGAGTTAGATTTTATATATCTGGATAGACATGAATCTCGGGTGAGAGCTTATTCCTTGGTTAATTTTTGTTCACACAGACGAGGTGATCAAGTGATGAAGCTTGATATTAAGCATAAGACGATTCTTATGCTAGAAAAGCTAGAAAAGCATGGTCTTTTCTATCAAAAGGAAATCATAAGTGAAGATCATGTTGAAAGCGGATAACAAGGAAGCAAGAGCAACTTTCTGAGGTTGGCGAGACGTATGCCCATGTAGTTGTCATAACAATGAAGAACTCTCTTTTTTCCCATGTCACATGGACAGTGTTCTCGCGTATCACAGAATATGCATATGTCGAATTTGACAGGATAGAGGCCCCGCAAGCTGCATGTCGTTTCAAGGTTCAAGGTTGAACGGTACTGAATCTCCTTAGGGCCAAATTTAGGTACCCTTCAGGAAATGCATCTTCTGCATCATGTGAGACAAAGGGTGATGTATCTTGTTTCTCGTTCAGTTTCAATTTTGACCCACTTCATTGTTCAGCGGTGTAAAATTATAGAATCAATGATTTGCAATTTCGTGCTCTCTCCTCTCCCTCCCTGATCTCATCATTTAAGCATAGCTTCCCTGTGTTTCGCCACGGTTCCTTGTACATAGGCTCAGTACTGAGGGTCGAACGGCGGCAAAATGACGGCAAAATAAAAGAGGGAAAATGCACGTCATCTAGTTCTTGATTCACATCTTTCTGTCTTTTACTGGAGTCATTTTCATTGGTCATGGATATCGTCCGTACAGTTGCCAATTTCAGACATTTTCATAACAAATAAAACTCATGATGTAGTAGTTTGATTCATGCTTTGCTGTTGCATGAAAAATGACAGATACAGGGTTTGTTGGTAAATCAGCCATTTTCTGCTTCCTTCCTCTTACCAAGCGAGGAGAAAAACAAATGGACAAGGCGGTTTCGCACCCAAAAAAGCTCGTCTCTGCCTCATCATCCGGCCATGAATAAACAATGAATCAAAAGAGAGATTAAGGACAAAAGATAGAGCTTTAAAGTAGGGCTTTTCGAGTAATAGTTACATAGGATTTACCTAGACAAGTCAATCCTCAAGCTCTTTTCAGCCCAAAAAATATGAGTAACCTAGTGAGGGAATTTCTTGACTGTTCCAAAGGCTGTGAAAACATGTGTTTGCATTACAGAGCATGTTAGAAGAAAGGGTTATTGAGTCTTGCATTACAATGTACAGATGTACATTCATCCTAGGGAAATGAAGGGTTATTGTAGATGATGAAAAATATATAGAAAAACATAAAAAGAAATTTCAGGTGAGGTTGTGTGTGGGTGTGGATGTGGGAGGGGGAGAGAGAGAGAGAGAGAAGAAGGAGGTGACTCTTGGCAACTGCGTGGCAAGACAAGAGCAGAAGGTGTGCCTTGGTGGACTGAGAGGCAACCATGGGAACGAGAAACGCTCTTGCATGGTGGTGCCTTCACCTTCACTAATTTTAGTCCCCGTTCACAAAAAAACACCAACAACAAAAAGAAAAGATTTAATCAGCTTCAGGCGTTTCAAATCCCCCCGCAAAAAAAGCAACCACCTTCACCTTCTCCTTCATCCTTCCTTGCTGCACCAATATTGTCCAAAAAAAAAAAAACAGGAAAAGAAAGAAAAAAGAGAGAAGTTATATAAAGGTACGCGTGTTAGCTGTAAATGTATGTCTCTCTGTAGAGAAAACAATTCAAGTTGGGGCTGGTGACGAAGGAAGAGCAACTGCATTCGCAGGTTTGGCTCAAGAAAGCCTAAATTATGTTCATCTGAATTCTGGGTCTCTTGACTATGTTATTCACTGGTTTAAAGTTGTATAAATTCTTTCTTTTGTCATGCATAGTTGTGCAGAATCATGTTTTTGCTTGCAATGACTTGCCTTCTCCCTTCATAAATTCCACTGCCTTCATTTACTGGTGCTCCATTTTATGCAGATCAACCATATGATGGTCAGATCAGTGTTCCTTTGATGTGCATCATCTTGCATGGATTTTATTCCTGAGCCAGTAATTATTTTCTTGACAGAAAGCTGAGTGAAAATGATGGAGCCTCAGAGCAGGAAAAGAGGAAGGGAAGGAGATGTGGAGGAGGACAAGGTTGACACCTCAGACAACACCTCCTCAAAGAGACAATTAGTTGGCGTTAGTTACGAGCACAGCAACAATTATGAAGATCATGGAGACCAAAAATTAGAGGACAAGGGTAATTGCAATGATGAAGAATTGGATGAGTGGGACTATTGCATGTCCTCCTTGGGAGTGTTCGATTTCCCATGGCTGAGGGAAGGCGATGGCATGATCTTCGGGTCGGAGGAGGACGGCGAGAGCAAAGCCGAGGACGCGTTCTCGTTCTCGCCGTCGTTCGCGGCTGCTGACCATGGCATGGAGCTCTGCGAGCTGTTGCCGTCTTGCCAGAACTCGGCGTTGTTGCTAGATTCACCAGGCGACAATCACGACACATTGTTGCCGGACCAACAACAGTCGCCGGCGCAAGGCGGTGATGATTTGGAGGGGCTGGATTGCATTTGGAGCTCCGTCCTCAATCAGCCCCTTGAAGGAGGGTTCTGAACCAACTCAACGTTGCAATCCTCCACATACATCATCCAATTTTCACTTTTCATATAGTTTTTGTTTTCTTATTTGTTTGTTGGATTTTGTTTATATCAATGTGATTTAATGCGTTTGCATGGTCAACGACCGAACATATCAACAGTTCTTCAAGAAAAGACATGACAAGTCTCAGGTATGCCGAGACAGTCGCATATATCTTAATCAGTTTTGAGATGAGCATAGCTGATGTTCTTTCAATCTTACAGTGGCCAACACATCAATGTTGCAAACCTCACCAAAGAAAGAAGCCAAGTAATGCATTGATGTAGTTCCGAAGACCGACTATGAGCACATATTTTTGGAATCAAAGAACCTTATTTAGGGCTCCGTTTATTTTGTAAAAAATGAATGTTTTTCAATTTTTTTTATAAAAATGATCACTTGTGTATCACTTACAACAATGAATGAACAAAAAATATCTTAGTAGTCCACAAAAATATTTAGATATAAATTATCGTCTATCATCCATTTTTCACGAAACATACCAACTCTAGACACAAATCACTTTCCCAAAACTTTATCTAGCCTGATTTTGCTAGTCCTGATGTAGCCCAATTCAAGATTTTTGGGCCTCCTTTTCAAGTCGTGCTCGATTTCGGCCTCCAAGCTATAAAGGCCAACCTTACCTACTTATAAACATTTTGATGCACAACTCTATCCATGTTTTGATTGTTTCTTAGATGCTGTTTGTGACTATAACTCAAATTTTTAGAATCTCGATCGCTGTTATGTTTTTTTACTGATGATTACATGAGCAAATGATTTGGGATTTCCAGGTTTTGATCTTAGAATCTGATATATTAATTAATTTTGAAAAATTAATTTTCCCATCTAAAAAATTGGACCCGAGCCGAACCGAACCGAACCGAACGATTTTTCATGATCCGGGCCGAGCTTTCTCATCAAGCTCTGAAGCTTCAGATCCACTGAGTTTGGGCTGGGCCTAAACTTTCAAATGAATAGAATTGCCTGTCTCTTGGTTCATGATGTTCAGGTCCCAATCACATGGCATTTGTCAGCAAAAGACTCCAAAACAAACTAAAACATCTCCCTCGCTCCCAAATAGTCAACGACAAAAAAATAATAACGATAAACATGACATTTCCCATAAAGGAACCCCGGTTTAGCGTGCTCTGGACCCCCACCATATGTTAAAAAGTGGCATTTGCAGATATTATAATGCTGGTTTATAAAACCGATTTCTTTTAGTAACAAGACAAATTCTTATTTAGTGTCGGATATGACTTCACGATTCACAACTAGCAGTAAGGATAAATTGGTTTTTCAAATGTGCAAAATAAAGAAAAACAAAAAGAACGATGAGGTGGATATAGTTTGATGCTAAACGATTCTGAGGTTTCGTTTGCTTCGCAAAAAAAAGAAAATAATTTTGAAAAAATATTTTCCTAAAAAATGATCTCTCATATCTCTTGAATTTATTAGTCAATAAAAAATATTTTTATCATCGACAGCAATTTATGTCTAACCATCTTCGCTTGTATATATTTTTTTCGCTAATTCATTTTTGTAAGAGATACAAGCGATTAATTTTAAATAAATATTTTTTAAATCATTCATTTTTCACTGAACAAATCAACGTTAGGCAGCAGAAAATTAGTAATATTGCTCTCCAATGCTGACCGCTCACCATGGGACTTGAAGAGAGAGAGAGAGAGAATGGATCCAGTCAATTTCAGCCCAAAAAGGGCATGTGGCAACTATCAAGATCCATGGGGGGGAAAATTACAAATTAAATTTGGAAATTCACTGTTTGAAAGGCCATTGGAGAAAGAGAAAAAACAAAACTTGCTTTTATTCTATTTTTAAATAACAAAAAAAATCAAAAATTGAAAAAAAGCAGACAAAAATGAAGATGTGATTTAACTGTTGGGGGGACCCCAACACAACAGCATCGCACGAGCAGGGACACAGCCTCGGCCACGCGGACAGAGCCGTTGTGCCGACACTTTCGGTCCCCAGCGCTCTTTCTTTATTATCATTCTCCATTTCTTGTCAACAATTATTATATTGTCCATTTTTATTTTTTAAAATAATTTCGATTTTCGTTTGATCTTTTTTTGCTAAAAGTGGCAGTCAATTAAAATTATGGGGGGCCCTTGTCTTATAAAGACTGGTCGTTTTCTAATTGTGGGTGCTTCCGGATGCCTTGGGGTTTGGTTGACTGAATGCGTGTTGTATTAGTCCAATCTCAGTTGCTATATTTTCAACCAATATAATATTATGATTAAGTTGATTTTTCTTCTTCTTCTTCTTCTTCTTCTTCTTTTTGGTATGGTATAGAGTGCTAGTTTCGGCTCTTGCCTATGTCCTAAGTTAAACTAATTTGGTTGTTTGGAGCATGTGGGGATACATCATTTGAGGACTCAGTTCAGATGCCCTAGGCTTGTGAAATGATCTCATGGCTTCGTCGGGTTCAAAAGGGACGAGAATGTTTCGAAGGCGGCATCGTTTCGAGTCTTAATAAAAACCCACGATTAGCTACGTCGGATAAATCAACCCGAGTATAACGGTTTCGAGATTGGAATTACGGCACTTTTGATTCCCTGGCGAAACAAGCGGTCGGAGATACATCGAGCGCAGATACTGCTTTTTAAAAAAAAATTAGGAGTTAAATAATGGGTCGAGAAGTTTTTCTGATCAGATTGTATTGAAATAATACGAAATTACGAGTCAAATGAATCGAAAATAGGATGTCTCGATACACCCTAGCTCATGTTGGAAGACAATAAGAAATTTCACAATACTTGTTACGCACTGATTGAACTACTCATTTATTTATTGGATCGAGAAACTGAAACTTAAATTCCTTATTTCATTGACACCGCGTTGACAAAATGGGCATTTATCACTCGATCACTATCTTTGGATCTATGGTTAGGGCAAGCAATTTATTATGGTTGGTAGCTGGTGAGCAATTTCACTTTTGTAGAAAACCTTGTGAATGAACCCTATTCAAAGCATGGAAAGAGAGAAGTTCTTATGCTGCTACTCTAGAAAGAAGACCCAAACAAAATAGTCAGCTTCCAAAATTAAGAAAAGAAAAGAATAAAATAAAATAAAATAATGGTGGTGATAATTATTAGGGTTAATATCATTAAAGATGTCAAACCGATACCTTATGACACATTTTCTCAAAATTAGCATTCGTCTCCTCAGAAATTCCATACTGGTACTCTTATGATATATTTACCTTGAGTTAATTTACTTTTCACAGAAATTCCCAACAAATGCAGATTCCTACCCGATGGATAGACTATGAAATAGCAAAGACTCTAGAGCAAGAAAAGAAAAGAAATAAATGGGTTAATACTACAAAAAAAACTCCAAACTAGCACATCCGTGATAAATCTACTCCAAATTAATTTTTTGATCATTGAAAATTCCAAACTGATACACCTATGACAAATTTACCATAAATTAATTTTTTGACCACCAAAAACTCCAAACCGGTACAATTGTGACAAATTTACCCTCTGTTAGTTTCCGTTAAATTTGATTATCATACATGTGACAAAACGAAAGGTAAAACCTCAAATTGGTGCACTCGTCAATTGCCATGTGTCGTTTAACTCAGCAATTTGACAGTAAAAATTAACGGAAATTAACGAAGGGTAAATTTATCACAGGTGTACCAGTTTGGGATTTTTTGTGGTATTAACTCAAATAAAATACATTACACCCTCTATTCTTTATTCTCGGTCGAAATTACACCCTCTATTCGCCAAATATATTTCACTAGAAGTATGGTGATATTATTTTCCCCTTTTTTGGGCAACAAAAAGAAAATCACACAAAAAAAAAAAAAAAGACTCTCTCTTTCTTTCTATTTGTCCTTTTTCCTTATTTTTTTAACCAAGAGTGAGTGAGTACGCGTGTGTTTTTCTTCGTTCACGCGTGTGCTCCCTCTCTCACCCGTGAACCCTTCGCGTCCCTGCCGCGTACCGTCTCGTCTCCCACTTCGCGTTTTCTTCTCCACGCCTGCATCCTTTTAACCTTTCCGGGTCCACCGAAGGGAAGAGATGATAATGGCGGAATATTGAAAAACCCACTTTCAACAATCCATCTCTCTCTCTCTCCTCGCTTTACTTTACCCAGTTGCAGAACACACACAAACGCCTTCTCCCGCAAGAATTCTCAAAGCCCCAACAGCGAGCCGGCGCTTCTTTCGCGGCGTTTCCTTCAATGTGACTTCAGGTTCGAGTTTCCAGGAGCTTGGTTTCGAGAAGCCGCCATCTGGGTCTTCGTTTTCGTCCCCAAGGGAGGAGCTTTCTGGGTTTTTCTTTGCTTTCTTTCTTGTTCGTTTGGGCATCTGGGGTTGAAAGTTCTTTGGGTTGCGAGAGGGGCGAGAGGAAGGGATGATGTTGGTGAGGAATGCCGTGGTGTTGATGCTGCTGGTGACGGTTATTGCTCCGATTGTGCTCTACACCGATAGAATCGGCACTTTCAAATCTGCCTCTTGTAAGTTTCTCTTTGTAGCTTTTTATGATTTTCCCACAAGTTCTTTCAAGAAATGAATCTTACCCCCCGAAACTTCAGATTGATTGATTCCCATCTCTCTCTCCCTCTCTCTCTTCCTCAGTCTAACGTGAATTGGTTGTTTTCCCCCTTTGTCTATTTCTTGCAGCTAGGAATGAATTCATAGAGGAAGTCACATCCTTTGTAAGTTACTCCAACTTGCAATTGTAGATTTATTTCACGAGCACCCAAAACGATTGATTGCTGATTTTTGGTGTTTTTTGCTTGGTGTTTGATGCTCAGACTTTAAGTGGTGATGCAGAGCGTTTGAATGTGCTTCCGCAGGTATATTAGTCCTGGTGTTTTAATTATTTCTTCTGTTGCTTTTATTTTTATTCTCTCTTTTTTCTGTGGTTGTTCGTGCTGTTAATTTACTGAGATCTCGCTCTCACCCCCTTTCTGTTTGAATGCAGGAATCATCGGCAACTCTTAAAGAACCGATTGGATTAGTGTACACAGATAATATAACTAAAGGTACGCTTTCCTGATCGATTAATCTGTTTGATTTGGATTTGGATTTGGATTTGTTTAGCTGTTTCTTCTCCACATTAAATTGTGTGATAAAAGTTGTCAATCTTGTCCTAGAAAAATTTGGTCAAGCAGTGGAAGTTTTTCTTGAAAAATTTATTGAATTTTCATTTTGTTGATATTATAAATTAGATTTGCAAAAACAAGAGGGAATAGAGCATAAATCTGCAAGAGTTTTGTCGGCGACGACGGCGGATGACGGTCAAGCTCAAAAGGAGAACCCCATCAGACAGGTAACTGATGGGAAAATTCAACAAATGCAGAGTGGAATTTCGGAAAAGTCTACTGTAGCAATTGAAAATGAAGTCAGGAGAGATGGGAAAATTCATAAGGACAGGGATGGGAATGCTAAAGTTTCCGGGCGGTCATCATCAAATCATGTTGCACAGAATGTGGTAAATTCATCTCTACCCTGACTAGTTTTCATGTAGCGGGTTGGCTCGTCAAATCTCTTAGTTATTGAGTATATGGTGCAGTAAGGGCTTGTTTTGTGTTTTTGGTCTTGGTCCTAAACTAATACAACTTGCAGGCACGCCTTGGGTTGAAATTGATGTTTTCAGTTAAGGAGCTCTTTTAGTTGCTTTAACTTTTGGGTTAGTGTTTTGTTACAAGGGTCTGAGTATTTTTCACAATGCATATGGGGTTGGGCATTGGTAGTGACTTTAGAATTTGACAATCAAACTTAATTGCTTATGGAAATCTTCTTTTGTCCTTCCTTTCTTATTTGTCGAGGTGGAGAACGCAGTTGATTGATTGATTGATTTTATTCATCAGTTTTGTTGTTTAAGGCCATCAACTCCTATGCACGGTTTTTTGGTTGATTTCTCGAATGTTTCAATTGAAATTGAAAATTTATTAAGAAATGCACAAACTTTTAGGTCTCAGAGAGTGTAATTTGACTCCATATAATTAAGATTTCACAATTCTTGTTCAGGAAGTGAAATCTGAAGACCAGTCTCCTAAGACTCCGGTCATCCCTGGAAAACAAGAGACTGCAAAATCTGGAGAGGGACAGAATGGGCAAATGGCAATGCCCGATGCTCGTGTCCGGCAGCTTAAAGATCAGTTGATCAGGGCCAAAGTTTACTTATCTCTACCAGCCACTAAGAACAATCCTCATTTTACTAGAGAGCTTCGACAGCGGATCAAAGAAGTTCAACGAGTGCTTGGGGCAGCATCTAAAGATTCCGATCTGCCGAGGAAGTAAGTTGATGGGTCTCTACTGCTAAGATCACCAGTCGCATGCTTTCATATGTATGCGAGTCTATACTAATATCTCGATTGGCACATACAGATGTATGATTTTAAATGTGATTCATTTTCTCATCTTGTTTAGCTATGAGAACTGACAGAGAGTGCCATGAAATGTGCAGCTCCTATGACCGGTTGAAAGCTATGGAGCAAACATTGGCCAAAGGCAACCAAATTCAAGATGACTGCGCTGCTATTGTACGGAAACTTAGGGCTATGCTCCATTCAACGGAAGAGCAGCTTCGAGTGCACAAGAAGCAGACGCTGTTCTTGACACAGTTGACTGCAAAAACCCTTCCCAAGGGTCTTCATTGTCTTCCTTTACGCCTTACTAGTGAGTACTATGCCTTGAATTCTACCCAACAGCATTTCCCAAACCAAGAGAAATTGGAGGACCCCCGGCTGTTCCATTATGCGCTGTTCTCTGATAACGTGTTGGCAGCAGCTGTTGTTGTGAACTCAACTATCACCCATGCGAAGGTATCTTTGTTTTCCTGTAAAGATTAACTCTATTGAGATTGGCTTCCAAGAAGAAAGTAAATGGTAGGAAACTTAGTGACTAGGTGAAATGGTAATGTTGTGATGCTTCTGCTTTTCTTTTCCTTTTCTTTTTGGCTTGACTTCTTTTTTATTTCTTTCGGGATCATGGACAGGAACCCTCGAAACACGTCTTCCATGTTGTTACAGACCGGCTCAACTATGCAGCAATGAGGATGTGGTTCTTGGTAAATCCTCCGGGGAAAGCCACTATTCAAGTCCAGAATATAGAAGAATTTACCTGGTTAAACTCGAGCTACAGTCCAGTGCTCAAGCAGTTAGGTTCTCCATCCATGGTCGATTATTACTTCAGGACTCATCGTGGGAATTCTGATTCAAATCTGAAGTACAGGAACCCTAAGTACTTATCTATTTTGAACCATCTTCGATTTTACCTACCGGAGATCTTCCCCAAGCTGGATAAGTTGCTGTTTTTAGATGATGATATAGTAGTACGAAAGGACCTCACTGGTCTGTGGTCCCTCAATTTGAAGGGAAAGGTCAATGGTGCGGTGGAGACTTGTGGGGAAAGCTTCCATCGCTTTGATCGCTATCTCAATTTTTCTAATCCTCTCATCTCAAAGAATTTCGATCCCCGTGCTTGTGGCTGGGCATATGGCATGAACGTCTTTGACTTGAAGGAATGGAAGAGGCAAAACATCACGGAAGTGTACCACAATTGGCAGAAACTTGTAAGTAGTCACTGGGACATTCTTATATTCAGTTCGATACATCTTTCATTGTTTGTTCATACAGTCTGACTAGTACAAGTGAAGCTACATGTTTTAAAGAATGAATAGAATGCCAAACTTACATATATACGCTACCATGGTGGAGGGATTTGGAACTAGAGTATCAGGTGGTCAATGCTTTTTTAACTCAACTACTGTGCTTATCTCATGATACTATATTAAAGCAATAGCCTCGGGCAGAAAATTTTATTGTCCAATCAGTCAATGTAATTGATGACAACTAGGCCTGAGTTGCTCCTCTCTTCAATCACTGAAAATAATTTCTTTTTGCAGAATCATGACAGACAATTGTGGAAGTTGGGGACCCTGCCACCTGGCCTTATTACATTCTGGAATCGCACTTATCCACTTGATCGGTCGTGGCATGTGCTGGGACTAGGTTATAATCCTAATGTCAACCAGAGGGAAATAGAGCGGGCTGCCGTCATTCACTACAACGGCAACATGAAACCGTGGCTTGAGATAGGCATTCCCAAGTACCGGAACTATTGGACAAAGTATGTCGATTACGATCACGTCTATCTGCGGGAGTGCAACATCAATCCATAAACCAACTCTGGATTTGCCCTTCAGTGACACTACCTGAGCATCAAGATACCTATTCTTACAGGTCCGCATCACTCTCCGTGTAGTCCCTTGTTTTTTGTCAGGAATTCACGCTCTCTGATTCTTTCTGTACACATTTCAGTTTTCCCCCTTCTTTTTCTTTTCTTGGTTCATTTTTGGGCATGGTAGATTTTGTTCGAGAACGAGTTATGCAATGCTCTGTTCCTTGTAGCAAAAAGTGCAGGTGAAATTTGTAAATGAATGAAGCTAGTGTTTTTTTTTTTTGGCAATGTATCTTTAGAATCAATGTTAATCTTCTCGAGCATGATTCTCCTCTCCTCGACATTCGACTCGTTTGCTCATGCCAATGAACTTATTGCCAGAATGTGTAGGGTTTTCTATTGAGTTCCTGACCATGTCGTGCCCTTCACCTACGGATGAAGGGTTGTTCTAGAATTCTAGTGCCCTTTTTGGGTTTCTCCTAATGAATGTTCTAATCGGTGAGTTTACTGTCAGACATCTTCCTTCTTTCAAAAGGACAAAGAAAGAGGGTTTTGAATCTTTACATTGTTTAACCAGAGTACAGCCAGTGTGCATCATTTGTCCTTTTCTGCACACTGCCGACAGATGTGAAATATAGCAAGGACTGATTTTTTAGTAGGTTTTGTTTGGGACTGTGTTGTAGTTTCCGTGTGCGTATATATAATGTTAGGTAAGGATGATAATGAATGGTGTGAGCTTTTTGCTGTGAAGTTGGGAAGGGAAATAGCTGTCAAATGTGCGGATACAGTGATGGTACTCAAGACTGAGATCTGGGTGAGGCCAGCGTACGAACCCCACATGTGGTCGGTCCAGTATGAACTGAAATTATTAATTGCTTGAGGCTCATCACATGCAAACATATCCTTGGTGTTTAAAGAAATTGCATGTTTGGTATATATATATATTCTTGTCATTTGGGAGTCATTTGCCCTTCAATTACGGTTGGAGATGAAGATGAGTGAGGGTGGTGGGGGCGGTGGTGGTTGTCAAGCAATCATATGGGTCCTCCCCCACCTTTCGGCGAATACTTATGGTGGGTGTTGGCCCCCACATGCTTTCTTTTCTCTTTTTGATTGTATTCTTGTGTTCCGTAGAGAAAGAAAAAAATTGGATTGATGAATGTTTGGTGATGAGTCTGGTGCTGATCTGCACTTTGCCATCCTGGATCACTGAATTTTTAGTGAATTTTTGCTATTGAATTATTGAATTTCGATTTCAAGTACGTTGTAAAAATTAAATCTACATCTTTTGTTTTGAAATTCATGCGTTGAACGGAATCCCACCAATTTCGGTCACCTAATCCCACTAAACGTGTGAATAGTTAAAGGAAAGATGACAAAGGGCCACGTCAGGTGCTTTCAAAATTAAACTTACATGCCTGACCAAAAAGTAAAAGTGAACTTATATTAATCTGGGTACAAATGATATGTTGCGCGTTGATGTCAGGCTTGAAATTTGAATGGCTAGGGAAAATTGAATATATGCAACTAGGATTTAGATGACCGGAACAAGCGGGATGTGATTAGACAGTGGCACTGCCCGCGCTGATTGTCCGGAGCATTAGCACTCCTCGTTGCGACAATTGACAATTAGATCTCCTTGTTGTTCGATAAGTTGTGAAGGAGGGAGATTGTTCCTTCATTTGCTCTGCATCTGCATGGTTGGTTGCCTCGGATTCGGGACGACTGAAGCAGCTGCAAAAGCTCGTCACATGTCGTCTGTGTCAATGTAGACTCGGGTATCGTTTAAAATAACCTCCTCCTTGTCGTTGGTTGTTGTTGCGTGCATTGACAGTTCAAAGTTTGCCATAGTTAGTGTTGTGAAAAGATAGTGACGCCATGACAGGGACTTAAATCTATATGCTCACATGCACATTCGGTATAGTCCCTACATAAACCTCGGACTTTTTGAATGATTTCGTCATAGCCTGCATCGGTCCGGACATAGAAATAATCACAAGGAAATGGACTATGTGAGTTCATGACCATTTTGGCGAGCGAAGATGTAGATATGGATTGCTGCATTATAAGTGAACTGGGGGCCTTGACAAAGACAGGTACCATGACGAACGTTTAGATAATTTTCGTGGTGTGGCATGTTCTCCAATATGCTTCACATGTCTTGGCAGAGAGATTTATGCTGGTCCAACACCTATTTCTAAATCCAACATTGTAACAAGATGCAGAGATTGACAAAATAGGCCAAGTTTTAGCAGTTTGGAAATTTTCTCGACACGTTTTGAGCCCTCCTCCAATCTATTTTTGACAAACGTGCAAGATAGAAGTGCAATCTAGGGAGATTCTGTCTCTTTTTCGAGTAATTGCAGTTCTGCTTAATGCACTGGTCTGATCTGGACTCGACAGGAGCGTCCTGCTGGGTATCAGGTCTAGTGGCCGGTGCTCGTGATGCCCTTTGACAGAAGTTGTTCATTCCAGAATCAAAACGTGGGTATCTTCTGGTTTTTCTGGTCGATCAACTCAGAGCCGTTCATGGAATCATTGCAATATAATGCTCGATGCCTAAGAGGATGACAGATATCTAACATATGGCTCGATAATGCATTTTAGCATGTCAATTCTAAAAGAGTGTACCGATGAAACGAGCTTGCTTTAATACCAAGATATGCTTATCAAATTATCAATGTAATTAATACCATTACCATCCTGTAAAGTGAATTTTTCGTTTGAAGTGAAGTCTGTCTGATCTTGTCCGCAAACCCCTTGTGCATTTCGCTCATTCATGTATACTTTTCCTGTCCATTTCTGCTGTCATGGTACAGTGAGATTTTGGTCTTTCACTGCTTCATGAAATCCTAAGGAAAAGCAAACACCGGGATACTTGCCCGTTGCACTTCATTCAACACACATCGGATCATTCCGATTCTAAATGAAATTCACTTTCGATCTTATTCCCCTTTTCTTGCTAGGTCTCGTTTTGATCTTCAGAGAGCTGGCTTCTTGATTTTTCCCTGTATTGGATGATCACTCTATCAATCATTTCCAGTGTGCTCGTAGTCGTTACCGAAGCGGACACTTGGTGTGTCAGGAGTTACGGCGTGGAAATGTCTGTTATAGCACTTGAAGAGTGAAAGACATAGAGGATAGTGAGGAAGTCATAGCACGTTTGTCCCTTGTATGAATTACACTGCTGAGGATGATAGGCAGGTTACTGGATTTGATCAAAAGTGGTAAATTTGAGCCTACCTTAGGCTATTGTTAGACTCGTGCATCTATGGTATGATAATGATACACTATAGAACGAGTGTTCAGGCTATTTGAAGCACCAATTTGATTGAGAGCATTACCCCGAAATCCTTATGCCATTCAGCTTCAAATGATTCATCTTAAAATGTTAGCTCTGTGAATTTCATTTCTCTCAGCTTCCCATTCTTCGGCAGTGTTAATTCTGTTCATGTTTGTTAAAGCTAGAAAAGCACAGCTCAGCCATCTTCAAGATTCAAAAGCAACACAAGATAATGACAGCATCTTATTCATGACATATCCTGTCTTCCTCATCTTGTCATCCTTCAGTCCTTTTGTGCCATAGTCGTGACTGAGCTGGTCGACAAGGTCTGCAAGCAAACATCCAACTACATTCTGCACTACATCTCTTTATTCTGATCTGCGCGCACCTGATGCTGACGACTACACACCGGCCCACATAGCCTTTGGCTTGGTGTATCATAAAGCTTTGAGCACCCGAGGTTACACAACTTCGATGCCAAATAACACGACCGGTCCAGGTCCGTGCACCAGTGCATCCAGCAGTGTCGAAACGATTATGAGAAGGCCGTAGTGAAACTTGAAGAAGCATTAGGTGACTTGGACCCCAAGAGCTTCTTTGGATTGGCTGACTTGGCGATGATTGCTGGTAAGGTCACAGACGATTGCAAATGGGGCTTTAGGAGGAGATCACCTTCATCAATGTTCGATAATAATAGGGATCTTAGAGGTCTCTCGAAAACATGTGTTGCTGTCGCTAACTTGTGTGCTACACAAGATTAATCACTGTCGGTCCATCACTTTAGGTGCACGCGATGATGACTAAACTTGATAGCCTATGGTCGGCATTCCTCGTCATAACAGAATCAACTCGAGGTCGTATAATTGATGAATTGGCTTTATCATATTAATGTGCTTGGATAGCAACTGATTATGGTCTTACTACAGATGGACTTGATGACAAAAGGCTTGCTGATATGCACCTAAATCTTCCTTCCTTGACTGATACTATTGGACAGATATAGTAAATGACATGTTGCTAGCTCATTTTGGTACTAAAATCAGGATCAAGATTTAGTTATATCCTTTCCATCCAAAATTACGTCGCAGAAACCTCCATGTAGCCGCAATGAATTGATACAATCCTGTTAATCCCTGCAAATTTTTACATCTATCTTTCCTATTTAAGCAGAGATCAACTGGGCTCCTGTAAGCAAGATTCAACCATTCCCCAAAGTTCAGTTAGAGGAAAGAGAACGATGGCAACATCTGATGCTCCTTCTCTTCTGCAATCTCACGTTCTTTGCCTCTCTTGCGTCGATCATCATCGAATCCTCGGCTGTCGCCGCCGATTCTGAGCTCGTCAACGACATCTACAACCGAACACTCGATTACAAATTTTGCAAGGACGCTCTCGACCCTAATCCGCGCACGCCGGGTGCTGATTCGGTCACACTAGCCTATATAGCCTTCGGCTTGGCGCATCTAACGCTTCGAGCACACGAAACCAGATAACTTTGCTGCTAAGCAACTCGACCGGTCCAGTGCATCAGCACCTCGAGCAATGCCACGGAGATTATGTAACGGCCATCGCGACTATTCGAGGGGCTTTAACCAACTTCGACATGGAGACATATGTCCGATTGACCTACTTTGCTAGTACGGTTGGCGACCAAGCGAAGGACTGCGAATCGGTCTTTAAGGGAACTGAATCTCCGTTGAGTGATGGCAACAAGGATCTTTATGGGCTTCCGGTGATTTGTGTCTCTATTGCACAGGAGCTCACTGTCTGACCTAGAACTATAGGTATCGGTTTCAGAGTTGGTCAGTTCCTGACCTAGAACTGGGGACCGGCCAGATCTATTATAGAACCACTGGTTCCGGTCCGGTCCGCGGTTCTACTAGGCAACCGCCGATTTTAGGTTTTGGGCCAAATCTTTATAATAATATCTATAAATTGCACAATTTCACTAATAAAACATTTGTTTATCAAGTTGTTGTGTTGTTTGTTCATGGGGACCATGATTTGATTTTTCATGGGTGCACAATTTTTTTTTCTTTTTTGGTGGAAGAGGCTTCAAACCCGTTTCGGCCTTAGAACCGGGAATGGAACTATCCCTAGAAAGATTCTAGGTTTTCGGACTTGGAAATCATATCAGTTCTCTCAAATAGGTTCGATCTAGTTCTCGGATGGAAACAGAGGCGATGCTCACCCCCACAGTACACTCTTTACTTTGTTCTCATTTTATCTTAAGTTTCACTTCGATCTCTCGATCCGCATGCATGGACCAAGTTTCGTTGCATGGGCATGTATCCACAAAATCTCAGATACAATATGTCTGATATCTGAGGTAAGTTTGGATCTCGAATGCATTTAATGAAAAGAAACTAAACATCTGGCTCACTAGATCAGATTTGAGGACTGATTTCCTGCCTCTGAATAGCCGCTACGAAAATTCAACGGTGATGCCTCATCCTGTCTAGCATCATTGAAAGGAGACGGAGAAAATATTCAGATATCTAATCACCACATCAACCCACCGGACGTGCATGCTCCACCCAAAAGATGGCATGGGGTCTTTTGCTTTCGGATTCGAGCATTTATCCAATTTTCTTTTTGATAGGAGAGTACGTAACATTAACTTAAAGAGAGTTTTGCGGATACACATCGAATGCAACGGACCAAAATAAATCCCAAAAAGCTTGAGAGGAATAAAGGGTTTAATCGCTAGGTAGGCTTCTTTTCCTTTCGACCCTGGCAACCCAATCCGCAACTTTATCATAAAGGGTCTAATCAACTTGAGGTCCTTCAATTGATGAATGGCTTTATCGTGTTAATGTGCTTAGATATAACAACTGACTTGGTCTTAATATAGGTGGATTTGGGGACAAAAGACTAACTGATATGCACCTAAATCTTCCTTCCTGGACTGATTACCTTACCCAAGTGATGGTGAGGAATATACGAAAGGTATAGCAACCGACATATTCCTAGCTCATTTATGGTACTAAAATCAGGATCATATTCATTCGCATCGAATCTCTGGGATTATATATAACGGGGCATTTATTCAAATCCTTGACATCCATAATAATGCAGAATCCTCCTTGGAAAGCAAAAATTTTCCAAATAAAGCTGCAATTAGTTAATGCGATACTGATAATCCTGGAAATTTTACATCTCTCGTTCTTATTTAAGCAGAGATTAATTGTGCTCCTGTAAGCACAATTCAACCGTTCCCCATAGAAGAAGAGCATAAAAGAACAATGGCAACATCTTATGCTCTTCTTCTCTTCTGCAATCTCGCATTCTTTGCCGTCCTTCTTGCGTCGATCGTTGCTCAATCCTCTTATGTCACCGCCGATTCCGGGCTTGTCGACAGGGTCTGCACGCAAACATCCAATTACAAATTTTGCATCAGCGCTCTTAACTCTGATCCGCGCACACCGGGTGCAGATCAGTTCACACTAGCCTATGTAGCCTTCGGCTTGGCATATCGTAAGGCTTCGAGCACCCAAGGCCAGATAACTTCTCTGCTAAGTAACTCGACCGGTCCGGTGCACCAGCACCTCAAGCAATGCCAGGGATATTACGCTACGGCCATCGTGAAAATTCGAGAGGCTTTAGCTAACTTGGACTCCGAGACGTACGACGGATTGGACGGCCTGGCGACTAAGGCGGGCGACCGAGCGGTCGACTGCGAATCGGCCTTTGAGGGGACAAAATCTCCATTGACTGATAGCAACAAGGATCTTAAGGGGCTTTCAGAGATTTGTGCTGCTGTTGCACATTTATTTTCGTAAGGATCGATGCCCATAATAAATGTTGAAGCAAATTTATCAACCTGTCTAGGCTTAATTCGAATCACGTTTGAGGAATATTTTGAATTTCTCTAGCAGGCAAATTTGTAAACTTTTCTTTCTCTTTGCTGGATTGAAGTGTACTACCGCACAAAATAGAAATATCGTGTTTTTGGTCGAAATCAAAACAAAATATATAGACATATTGATGCCACATATCAATGAAAAATGCGATTGATACTTCGGTAACGGAATCCTAATCCCACGATATGTATGAAGTGTCATGATTTTGTTTCCGTTTCATTTCCTGCCTTTGATAGACATGAAAAATGGGCTTTATATTTTCTTGAATAAGACATCCCTTTACAAAATCATACCCCATGTAGAACAAATACCACATGCGAGATCTCTAAATTGTAGGACCCCAACTCCTATTATTTTTTCCCCTTTCTCTCTTTAGTCCCCCGTGAGCCTAATTTCCATTTACCATGAGTGACTATGATTAAGAAAAGTTTATCGACATTTTTTTAATAATGACTAATAATTAAATAGGCTTAATTCCCTAAAAAAAATTCTCAAACTTTAGATTTAATCCCAATTTTGTTCCGAACCATTTTTGTTAAAAATAAAATCACCAACTTTCGCTCTAGTTTCGAATATGATAAAGACGCATGTTCTAATAGTGAACCTGTAACTAGCCCTAGTTTTAATAATCTTGAAGAAATTGGTGGCGATTGCAAATTTAAAACTAAATTAAAGTAAGTTCAGGATAGAATTTAGTTGAACTTAAAATTTGGGTGTTTTTTTTTTTTTTGGAGAATCGGCCCAAATACGATATGAAATCACAGCACAGTAAATGCGCAAACCAAATAGAGCTAGCGCAGGATGCCGACACCAAATGCTCGAATCCGAGAGCAAACGGGACAGCCATTCAATGATGTTGACAGGACAAGGCATCATAATCACCTATTGAATTTTCGTAGCAGCTATTCAGAGGCAAGAAACCAGTTCTGAATCTGAGCAAGTGAGCAAGATTTCGGTTTCTTTTCATTGAATGCATTTGAGATCAAAACTTTCTTCAGATATCGGATTTATTGTATGTGGAATTTGGTCGATCCGTCGCTTTTGGAGTGTGATGCGGATCAAGAGATCGAAGGGAAACTCGAGATAAAACGAGAAAGAAAGTAGAGGGTGTACTATAGGGGTGAACATTGGTTCGGTTCAGCCCCAGAATCGGATTGAACCTGCCTGGACTTGATCGGTTCAAGGTTGGTTACGGGGAGAACCGGTTTGATTCTCGATTTCGCAAACTTGGATTTTGTCTAGGGATGGTTATGTCCGCAGTTTTAAGGCTGAAACCGGTTTTGAAACCTCTTTTACCAAAAAAAGAAAAACACCTTTGCACCCATAAAAAATCAAACCATGGTCTCTATGAACAAAAAACATATTAACTCGGAAAAAAAAATGGGTGAAATTGTGCAATTTTTTGATATTAACACAAGGATTTGGCCCAAAACCTAAAATCGGTCAGCTCCCTAGTAAAATCGAGAATCAAAACTGACAATTTCATAACTAACCTGTCCAATTCTCGATTCTAAGTAAGGAACTGATCTATTCTGAAATCAATACCTGTAGTGTATCAAAATCGACGGCGCACCAAATATAAATCTATTATTACCTTCCCCACCATACTTACCACAAAGTGGGTGGATTGTAGGGCATGCTACATACTTGTGCACCAAGTAGATAATGGAGACTAGCCATGGCACGGTCGCATTGATGGCCTCTCATTGAATTTCTAAACATGACATGCTTCACTAGCCTCGAGCATTCCGGTCATTGACTAGTACTTCAAAAGGACCAAGTTAAAATATTCCTTTCTTTTTGCACTTTCTTAATGGGCCTTATCGGGCATTAATAATCAACTTAAACAAGGACGAGGTACATGACAGCATTCAGATCTCTCTATCCTAAGAATTATTTGTCAAGGGCGATTTCTTCAAAGCACATGTACACTATGCACCTCCTCGGCCAAGCAAAAAAGCAAGAAATTTTCAAAGGAAATCTTAGAATGAAGATTACGTGCAAACTGTTTAGAGTTGGGATCACCTACACACGCTAAAAGTATGAGCTCAACTGATTCATAAGGCTCTAGAAGTGTTTTTACGGGTCTCTAGATAGCCCGATTTCTCTTGGCTCGTGCCCTTGAATTATAGAATAACAAGAATGTTTGAATGAATAAGGGTATCATAGAGAAAACATTAAATTAAATCATCCCAAAAGGTGTCTCGCACATTCTTAATGACCACGTTGTCATCCGTGAAACTCAAAATTTCTTCATAAGAAAAATAAACGCAGCTAAAGACTATATTATTGTTATCAGAAAAAATGAAATTTTTGAATGTCATCTGTCAAACAACCGACATCAACGCTTGTAAAATGTGGAAATGACTTGCATAAATTCGAGGAAACACAAAGCACATTGAAGCTAGCCACTCGTGATGCGGTCACCTTTCAAAGCCGGGGGGAAAAAACTAGTACCTCTTGAGAAATTTTCAAGCTCAATCGCAAGCAAGGGGTGATGCAAGGAGGATCTCGTACATCCCTTGCATTAAACCATGCCAAAGGGTGTACATTCTTAATGACCGCGTGATCATCCGTGAAACTCAAAATTTCTTCATAAAAAAAAGAAACACAGCTAAAGATCATATTATCGTTATCGGAAAAAATGAAATTTTTGAATGTCATGTGGCAAATTTTAGACATTCAACCGACATCAACGCTTGTAAAATGTGGAAATGACTTGCATAAATTCTAGGAAACACAAAGCACATTGAAGCTAGCCACTCGTGATGCGGTCACCTTTCGAAGCCGGGCGGAAAAAACTAGTACCTCTTGAGAAATTTTCAAGCTCAATCGCAAGCAAGGGTTGATGCAAGGAGGATCTCCTATATCCCTTGCATTGTTGAGATGGAGGAGCAAGTCAATCTCTTTTCGATGAAATGATGGAGGAAAATCACTTTGGTATTCATATGTTAAACACGATTCTTGATCGGTTAGATTTTTCATGTGCTTGCCACCGGCACGTGATGAAACGAACATTTTATGATAGTATTGCCTTCGTCCCCGCCCTGCGAACAGCGCTCCTTCTCCAGCCACTTCACCCGATGCACCCTTGGTTCAGGTCGCAATGGGCAAGAGTACCACCATTACTTAAGATCATCGTCCTCGGCCTCGGTTGACCTTAAGGTCACTCGACATCTTAGAGATGTAATCGTTCTTATTTAATTCAAATGTGCAATTGGATTCCTCAAGAAATAAGATTGCGATGCCCACTACTTTCATGTTTAGAGAAACATCAGAGCACGGATTTGAATTCCAAATGGAATAGAATTTCTCAAAAAACGCGGGTTAGTTTATCTTGTTATAGAAGGCATTGGAATTCCATTCCATATTTTTATAACCCCAAACTTTCACAAACTCAATTCCACCGCCGATCGCCACAGCCACTGATCGCCAGCCTCCGACGACGTTAATCCGTCACCGGTCACCAAACTTTGCCATCGATCACCGTCACCGACGAGAGTTCTCTTGTTGAAGATCAAATGTTTTCGAAATCCAAACAATTGAAAAGGAACCTCGTTTCTAGAAATATGATCACTTAGAGTGGGAATCAATTTGAGGATTCCTTGGAATGGAAAAGGGATCTGGTTCCTCAGAACGGGATCACTTCGAATGGGTGAATCAATTCGAGAATAACTTTGTCATGGGAGCCAAACGAGACCTAAGTGGCATTAAATTTTTGAGTGCAGTGAATAACGTGGCATTCCCTAAGCTTGGAGGCTTCCATTCATATAAAGACCCACAAAAGGTTTGCTTTTCAGCCATCTCTCTCACCCTCCCTCCCCATCAGATAGAACCACACATTCTCACTCCCTCTCACAGTCGCACCCAAGAAATGGCGTCGTTACCATCTCCACGCCCCGCGCTCCTCTGCTTCTTCGTCGCCGTCATCGCCCTCTCCGTCGGCCCTTCCTCCGCCGCCGCGACGGAGATCGTGAAGCGGGTGTGCGAGAAGACCAGCGACTACCGCTACTGCGTCGCCGCCCTCTACTCCGACCCCCGCACCCCCAACGCCGACGCCTACTTCCTCGCCTACATCTCCTTCGGCCTCGCCTACCTCAACGCCACCCACACCCGCGACCACATCTCCCGCCTCCTCCGCAGCCCCGACCTAGCCCCCCGCAGCCCCCGCCTCACCACCAGCCTCCAGTCCTGCCGCCGCGGCTACGCCGCCGCCGTCACGGAGCTCGCGTCCGCCTACAACGACCTCAACTCGGAGACCTTCGCCGGCCTCGCCGGGTACGCCGGGGGCGGCGCCCGCGCGGCCGGGGACTGCGACAGGGCCTTCGCGGGCAGCGCGTACGCGCCGCTGGTGGCGGGGAGGAACCGCGACCTGAAGCGGCTCTGCGAGATATGCACCGTCGTGTCGGAGCTCTTCACCTGACGGGGGGGCCGGCTTCTCCGGCGGGATCCATCCGTGTTAAGCGTAGCTAATCTCTGTGTTGTTGGTGCTTTGCTATCTTCGTCACGGGATCAGCTGGTGCGGTGGCGTCACGTGACGTGGGAATGTCTCAAAAATTTTTTTGTCTGTGTCGTTGAAAAGATGATGAAGCTCTCTTCTGTCTCTATCTATGTTTCTCTCTCTGCATGTGAATTTGTGGGGCCCGCTGGGTGTCGGCGATGAGAAAAATGTGACGGTTTTTTTGGTTCGGTCCTCTTTGTCACGTGGAGTTCGTATCCGTTCGACGCCTTTCGCGAGAAATGGTGGGTCGGTTTAGTACGTTATTACGTTACGAATGGACACTACAATAGTCCGTTACCGAGTGAGGTTCTTGATGCGCAAATGTAAGTAGAGAAAAAGGTTTTTCATTCGATTTAGTCTCGTGATTCGACGGCTATCGATCTTGAGCGAGGCGTTTCGACCTGAAAAAGAAAAAAAATCTTGAGCGAGAGGTTAAATTCGGGTAAATTATTAGAAAAAGGTATTAAACTTATTGTACAAGTGTCAATTCAGTTCTCAACCTTTTAATTTGGCCGATTTAGTCTTAAACCTTTGGACGATTTGTAAATGTAATCTTTCTAGTCAATTTTGGCTGGAAATCGCTGACACGGCCGGGAGACAATTGGCGCTAACGTAGACAATATAAGCATTTTTTTAATTTTCTTTTTCAAAAAAAATGGAAAAATGGAAGAAGAAAAGGAAAAAAATTCAGAAAATTGTAAAAATTGTTCACATCAAAGCCGGTCGTGCCACGTAGGATGGTCGATGTCCACGTTACTAATTTCCAACCAAAATTGGCCTAATGGACTCAAATGGAAAAATGTGAAAATATTTATGACTCAATTGGTAAAATTAAAAAGTTAAAGTGCAATAGATTTAGGACTTTTTGGACAGTTTTCCCTTAGCAAATTATCAAAAGGTTTAGGACTAAATTAACCAAATTGAAATGTTTAGATTGAATTAATTAACATTCGTACACTAAGTTTAAAACTTTTTTTATTAATTATCCGATTAAACTCACCTACATAACTAATTTTCAATTCGTGCAAGCCAATTAAAGTTGAACGAGACGAGAAACAAACATGTCTCCTTCACAAGTTAGGGAGCAATGTATTGTTCCTAGCATATCAGTTTGAACCAAATCATTTTTCTTTTAACATTTTCCTTATTACAATTATTGTCAAAAAGAAATAATTTAGAAGGGTGACTAGGGGAATCACCAGTAGACGTCTCTAGGGTTCTAACTATCTCTAAAGTAAATTAAAATAAGTGTGACAATCTTCATTTATCATTTTTCTTTAGGAGATTTCAAATGTTTTATCCGCAGTGCTTAAGTAAGATTTATTTATAGAGCTCATGTGTCCATTGGGGCAACCCATCATAATGTACTTCTCTTTTAACACGTAATGCAGCCGACACGCCCTTTTATCCCCAATGAGATTATCTTAACTAATTCTATTGCATCAAATCAGTCACATCGTAAAAAGCAGTCCAATTCATGCTAGTTTCTTCAAAAATTAAGGATCCCAAAAAAGAAAATTAAACTGTCGGTCTTGCCGTAATCAATTAAGTCGGTCATGTCATTTACACATGCATAACGAGATGTTGTAATAGCTCAAACATATGATATAGCCGAGGTCAAACTAAGTATCTGATACGATATGAAATGAGAGAAGCCTGGAGTTGGAACTACTATGGGATAGCTCCCAAGAGACGAGCTTGAAACACAAACACGAAAGATAATGCTGCATGGTCATCTTCTGCATGCCTATCTCCTGGGAGAGGCCCACCGGCTAGTGAATATGGAAGATTTTCTCATTTTTCCCATAGATTGGGCCCTGGGGACAAGCGTGATGAGGGTTCATTAAGTCATTGTCAGGTGGAGTTGGACCAAGGGTTGGGTGGAGATGGAGCATGCTGGAGTTGTAGGAATTTATTGCAAGCTGAGCTTCTTTATTTCGAAAACTATGGAAGCTCAGCTGCTTTCTAATTGAGAAAATAACACAAATAGTTCTGAATTTTAACTCAATATATAACGTAATTTCTAAACTTTTAACTTATTTAATGTTGTCCATGGACTTTTGGTACGTATTTTATCAAAAGTTTGGGGACCATTGAACAAATTAAAAGTTCAGGGACGACTTGCACATTGGGTTAAAATTCAAAGTCCACATTGAACAAATTAAAATTTTTGGACTACATTGCACATTTGACCAAAGTTCAACTACTATTTGTGTCATTATTCCTTTCTAATTTGAATAAGATGTTTAAATCGATCATCTTGACGAATGTTACCGAAATACTTATTAAACAGACTTATTATTTCGAATAATAAAATATGAGATGAGGGCAATTTATGGCATAAAAATTATAAAGTTTCCCTCATCAATCCCTTAACAAGTGTCCTAGACACTCGTTAGCAAAACCTTATAGAATTAGCTATAGTAAATTGATTTTCAAAGTGACGCGACAGATTTCTATTAATGCTTAATTGAATTCTGGAACTTAACTAACAGGTTGAATCACTTCCGCACATCGTTCTTAGTAATTTTGACATTGTCACACTTTCAATTGTGGTTTTCTTTTTGAACTTTTTCCTGTGGATTTAGCCGGGCAAAAGGTTCGGTAGATCATTTTCCCCGATGCAGTTCTCCCCCTGATTACTCGTTTTGTGCATGTCATGGCTGCTGTGCATGCTTGGCTCCTCTTGTCGATGGTAAATGTGATCTGCGAAAGAGAACTCTAGTTTCCATTGGAGAGAGAAAGAGAGAGAGAACCAAACACAAGTTAACGGTGGCTGAGAAGTGATTGATAATGGTGGCAGGGGAGACGCCAACCGGGGACGGCAACAACGTTGGTGCCGACGGTGGTAGCTATGGTGGCTCTTACGAATGGCCACGGCAGCTGGTCTACTTGAGAGACAAAGTGAAAGAGGTGGACGAGTTTGCATTTGGTAGAAAAGTTGTGTTTAGTTTATCAATATAGCTCAAGTTAAACGTTATTTCTACGTGGGAACTATTCAATGAAATGCCCATATAAAGTTGAGTAAGTTAAATAAGTTTGGGCCTACCCAACTTTTTATCATTCCTTGGTACATATCACAACTAAACTTAAACTCCCCAATTTGGTAAAAAAGACACTTGAGTTCTCCAATCAAAATTTCACTTACAAGAGCATCAAAGAACAGGTAATGATGCATCCCCCACTCTGCAGGTTCTTATAGTAAAAGTGGGAGGTTTTGGGCACAACCCAGATGAGCCCTGTTATAGCTAGACTTGGGACCAGAATTGCAGAGTTCAATGAAGCAATCCTCTGTCCTGACTATTGGGCCATTGCTCAGCTGGGCTTGTTGGTTTCGAGAATTTGGATTCTCACACCTTTCGCTGTCCCTTTATATTATTATATATTGTGTATTTTCCAAATAATTTTGGAGTATTGAGTGTCATCTCAGGAATCTAGCCTGTACTTACACACTTGTTATACATGTATGTCTGTATATCTTTTGTTGTACAATGTGCATCTCTCACTATATTGAGGGATTTGAAGCGTCGTTGACTGCATGATCAGATTCGACATTAGTATTATGAGAATGGTAAATTTAAGACTCTTGTTGGAGTCCTCAAATGTTCATTATTCTTTTCCGATTGGTTTGCTCAATGAGTATAAGTTAAAACACTGTTTTAGGTTTAGGCTAAATGGCCAACTTATATGGCATACCTGATCCTACCATCAATCTATATCCAACAAAATGATCAGAATTATTTGTTGAATTGAAGTGTGGCTTAGACTACGCTTGGCCTGGCATTTCCAAAGGTCTTTGAGTCGAAGTTTGGTGTTTGATAGCACGATCTTAAATAACTTTGGTAACAAAGTTGAGCTGTGAAAATGGTCAAAGCTCATTGCTACTTCACTCTAGGGCTTTTAGCCATTTCCGGAATGCTACTTCAAGGGTTCAAATGCTCTCATTAAACTATCTAAATTCTAGTTTTACCGTCACCTCTCTCTCTCTCTCTCTCTCTCTCTCTCTCTCTCTCTCTCTCTCTCTCTCTCTCTCTCTCTCTCTCTCTCTCTCTCTCTCTCTCCCCTATGCGTTGCCTCCGCCACGTTGCTGCTCGACCCGGCCATTCGCTAGGGGTGAGCATGGTCCAGGTGGAGGGTTCCCACCATGAAATCAGGAACAGCCCACTAAGGAATAGGTTCAAAAAATTAGAATCGGGAATCGCCCGTTGGTTCCATGAATCCACCCGTGAACTGGCCCGCCTGTCTGGTCTGATTCCCAAGTGAGTCCATGGAATCGGTCCTACCAAGCTTCATGCAAATGGAGGTGATTGGGAGCGAGAGAAGGAAGCAATGAACGGCCGGAGGCGCGGCAGTGAGTCGATGGGAGATGAGAGTCGAGGCCGTGAGTTGATGGGTGTTGAGCTTGAGAGTCGAGACCATGAGTGAGAGATAGAAACACGACTCAGACAAGGTGAGAGTGAGACGAAACGAGCACTCAGTTAATAGGCGTTGAGCTTCAGATTAGGGACTTTAAGGTTTTTATTTTTTAAAAAAAATTTCTTTTTTTTGGTTGAAAATTTTTCTTAAAAAATTATATATACTACCGGTCCGGTGTGAGTGGGCGAGTGGGCGGTTCCACACCTAAAATTGGAAATCGGACCGGTACTCATTATTTCTAGTAAATTGGAATCGGGAACCAGACCGGTCCTCATGGGAACCGCCGGTTCCGAGCCAGTTCGGTCCGATTTTGGGCGAACCCGATTACTTTGCACGTCCCTACCATCTACAACAAGTCCAATGCTCGACTCCACACACGACCACCGCCAAACTGGATTACAAAGGCCCAACTGGATTACATATGATAAACCTTCCTTTTGGGCCCATCCTTGATATTGCCAGCAAAGGGGTTGTAAGTCAATGGTTCATTATGGCAGTGAAAATAAATCTAAAGAAGATAAACCACGTAGAAACCAAACTTTTTGTACTTTCACAATTTATTGGTATGATCATAACTCCTCCGATCGCACCCGTTTATTGTTTACATTGATGAAATACTAGCTAGGAGGAGGAGAAAAAAAGAATATCATCGAGAAAAGAAGCCAACATGGGTTTGTGTACACTTAATGGGAGACACAAGAAATCATTTACATTGATGAAATACTAGCTAGGAGGAGGAGAAAAAAAGAATATCATCGAGAAAAGAAGCCAACATGGGTTTGTGTACACTTAATGGGAGACACAAGAAATCATATGGAGGAAATTCTGTGCACATCGTGCTCTCTGGACAACATAATGTGAGAGATGGGGTCCAATTTCGTCGGTGTAGTTGACAACAACAACATTCCGGAGATTACGAATGTGTGTATGCAAATCTTTCATACGCTTGTCCATCATTTCATGGTGTCAACAACTAGCTACATCAGCCCCTCTTCATGATTAGGGATATTATCTTGGAAAAGATCTGCGAATCATATTATAAGGCGGAGCATCAATCTTCGCTACTGATTAGAAATATCTTTCAAAGATTTCGCCAATTATGAGCGAGGTGCTTTAACCATTTAGTTACGTATACTTAGCCAAAATCCTCGTATACGATGAATAATCCAGTTCCTATTGAAATGAAATCTGTAAGATAAATCGATGCAACTAACGATGAATGATAGAAAGGATTCAGATCCCAAAATCTCTTTATATTACATATAATGAGAGAAATATTGATAATTCATTTTCTAGGTCTCTAATTTTCTAAAACCCTAGTCAATGCTCTTAAGAAGTGGCGTTTTGCGAAATGGGAAAACAACTACAGGGCAAAAGAACGTGCTTGGATTATGTCATTTTTAATGAGCTAATGATCGAGAAAGATTGTTCGTCCGCTTTAAGTGGGATTTGACTTGGTCAAGAAGAGAAAAGGGCCATCTTATGTAAGCAAACCAAACAAAATTTCCCCTTGTAGATTGGCAAATGGCAAGACAATGCAAAGATACAAATCAATCTTTCACCTTTTGCTTCTTTTCATGCGCGACCAAGGATCTTTGAAATCTCTCACATGTGTCAGTCAAAAGAAGAAGAGCAGGATTCCCCAAATTCCACATACTGTTGAACAGTGCCCTTTAGACTTTAGCTCCATTGGTCCTACTCTATTTTCTAGGCAACTTTTTCCCAATTACTTGTCCTGTTCTAATCATTTGGTGAGACCATTCTAATATATATAAGCAATAAGCTTTCTGTAATAGATTTTGCTAACAGAATCTTCCAGAAAAAAAAGAAGTCTAATTTAATCTAGCAAAAGGGTCCTGCATGATTCGGCAGATTTGAAATTCATATGGTGCCTTAATTTGAATGATCTCCCCCAGATTTATTGTAGAGGGGATAGATGATGGCTCAACTACTCAAAACTGATGATTAGTGTTGTTTAATCAGGTAGATTAGAAGGAAATCCTATTTTAACTGAAAAGGAAAAGGTTAACAGTTTGATGGGATTTTCATCATCATTGTTATTTGTCTTTGAGTGAATGACTCTATCTCTCCAAGAATAATTAAGTGCATGTTTGGCATCTTAATTGGTAGATACGGGCTAGTTAGCTGCATCAAACACTAAGCTAACTCAGTCATGTGGAGTCGGATCAGCTATCAACACTTGGCTTCAGCATACATTGAGTTCATATCAATTCCATTCTGACCACAAAATGTTAACATAATAGACTATGCAACTGCTATCCATATGTTCGATGTGAAGTTAATTGGGACGATAACACGCACAGCGGTACAAGTTCAATGGAAGCAACGCAACTTGCAAGTTCGTACATCGGATGATTTGATCCATATAATATGTTGTACTGAGACAAACAATTTGAGGTTCATATTCATCAGGCTGATCCACATCTCTATCTTTCACATTCACCATCAAGAACGTAATAATGTTTGTAGGCCTTTTCAGAGTCTTGTTCTGGCCCATATAGGTAAAGATCAGCTCAAGCATTTTGCTGAGTCTGCTGATGTAAATATACAGAACAAATTGGTCAGTATCTTTCTCATAGACTAAGCCATTACAATTCTGTGTAGCACGGTTGGTTCGCATATGACATGTGCAGGTAATAAAATGAGTCCAAAGATGTACTTCTATTGCTTTGGTGGCCAGGGGCCAATGCCGCTCCACTGTTAAGCGCAATGCAACGGCCCGAAGAAAAGTGAATTTGGCGCAAAGCCACTCGTTGCTTTATGTGCAGCATCATTCTAAAAGGCCAAAAGCCATAAAAGAACCAGAATGTCTCTTCTTCTTCTTGATCAGAGCAGACTTGAAATTCAAATGCAACGGTCTTTGTCTCCATTGTTTTTTGACCCTTTAGCTTTTCCCCTTTCCGTCTCATATTTTCCCATTTTTATGATGGAATTTGATTAACTAAAAAGCACCTGTGTGGATTATTAGGATGGTAACAAAGTTATGATAGTTTGAATACTTGGTTCTTCTTACTGTATATCACAGATTTTAGTTCAAACTAAACAACAAATTAAAACAGATATGAACTACAAATTACATTTTCATATGAAATTAAATTTAAACAAACATTTAAGACTAAATTAATTCACTACTGCTAAATATCTCCAGCTGAAGACATCTGGAGACAACCAAACTCGGGTTTCATATTAGACAGGCTATTCTTTTCCCTTTTTTTTTTCGTGAGACTTCTTTTACATATAGTAAAACTTATATCGCGGTTATTGTCGTTGTTTGTTGTTCGAGATAATAAGAACTTGATGGAAAAATTTTAACGAAAATTGGAAAGATGAGCAGAGATTAAGAAGCAAGTTGGAATCATTAAGGATGTTGGGTATGCTAAGTTTAATTTTCAATAAATATCAAGCAAAAATCCCCACTTACCAACTATAAATGCACATGCATATTAGCTGTTATTGGCGAAGCAATGCTGCCAATTCAAGAATATATGGCAACCTCCCACTCAGAACTTTTAAAGCCCAGAAAAAGATGGGTAAGTGTGGACAGACCTCACACTTCATGCACCACACCAACACTCTCAAATCTCATTTTCTCTCTGAATGTATGATGATGTCACTTGGGACCCTTTTTTTTGGGGCCCCCCCTTGTCCTGCAACAATGTATTGGTTGCATTTACTGGGTAATGCTGATTTCTATATACAAATTTCAATTAACGTCGAGGCCTTCAAATTCATAATTCCGCACATCATTCTTTCTTTCTTCTTTTCCTTTTAACTAAATCCACATAAGAGCCACGGAATATCATCTACCCCATCCCGAACGCAAGTTCTATGTAGACATAACAACATACAAATGAATTGCATGTAATATCACGTGCGCGCGGTCTTGACTCCTCTGAAGTCGCGTCTCTAATGTCCAACAGTATTAGCATGGTGAATATAGCACCCTTAGCAACATTACCAGAAGAGGGTGACATGTACAAAATGGTAAGTCTATATCTTTGGGGAACAACAATATTTCTTTGACTTACATGTTCTGCCTATATGTAAAATCTAATGCTCAGCAGTATGATATCCTGCCTTTTCTCTTTGACTTACATGTAGCCCCAAGAAGTATCTGTCATCAACTCATTCAATCTGTTCAATCTGTTTTCACTCTAATCTTTCTATTTTGCAGCTGCCAAATACTTAAAAGGAGAGCATGGATTTTTACTGAGGCATTGAAGTGGAAACGAAACTCATTGTTCAAGGGGATTTTTAAAGGCTAAATTTCAAACGCGCAATAAAGAGTAACTTGGAAAATTTTGAGATGACACCGGGAAGGAACTTGAATGCTTCTAGGGAATTGTTTTACTGCACATGTAAGGAAATGGATTACAACACTCCATTACAAACAGGAAAGTGACAGCATGAGAAATAGTTTTGAAATAGGAGACAGATTTTGTTTTTTTCCACAGTAAAACAAGAAAGCAAGTTTGTTTTGAAAGAAAAAGAAAAAGAAAAAGAAGTGTTTAGTTTATTCCTTTTTCATAAATAAAGTAACAATGATGCGCAATATAATAATGAGGGAGGAAGGGCGTGTAGATGGAAGACAACAATAGAAAAAAGCAACAGAAGCTGACCATTTTTTGCAGGCACTTGGCAGAGATTTGTCTCCTTCCCCTGCCATTTTTCTCACTTCCATACATACAACACAAACACAAACACAAACCCAAGTCCCCCATTTTTGTTTCATACCTCAGTATCATCATCATAATCATCTCCTTCTTCTTCTTCTTCTCTGCTTTTGTTTCTGAAACGACATTTATTGCCACTTGCGTAGTAATTTGGAGCAGAGGAAGATAGAAGAGAACAGAAGAGTCTAAATTTGAAGAAAGAGGAAATGGGGGTTGGAGAAGGAGCAACCTCAATGCTGAAAAAAGCCGCAAGGAAGGTGGTGGTTGCAGCTTGTGCCTCCTTCTCACGTAAACAAGCTCTTGTTGATCCTCCTGTTCTTGGCAACAATGTATGTCTCCGTCTCTGTCTGTCTCTCTGTGTCTGTATAGTCTGTGTTGAATATTTCCATTTCTTTTCCCTTCTGTCATCAACAAAAAGATCAATTTTTTTGGCACATCTACTTAAGTTGCAAAATAATGCTTGCTTATGCAAATTTTGTTTTTAGCAGAGACTAGAGAGTTCCCCACACAACAATTCTTAGGAAGAGGAATTCTCTTTGTTTGAAATTCTCTAGCTGCTTGGTTCTCAAAGCTCATGTTAGATTCACCAAATAAAACCCATTTGTTTCTTGAAAAATATTCCTCCCCACATTTGCTGCATTTTGCTCTCTCTCTCTCTCTCTCTCTCTCTCTCTCTCTCTCTCTCTCTCTCTCTCTCTCTCTCTCTCTCTCTCTCTCTACTGTCTGTGTTTGATTTCTCTGGGTCTTAATTGTTCTTGTAATTCTTCATCCCATTTAAGCAAATTTTATCCCCCTCTTTTGTTTTCTATTACTCGTGACTGCACTTGATCTTGATAGCCGTTTTTGTTGATGTTGAATAACGAAACAGATCTCGAATTCATCAGTGATGTCTCTCAGAAAACGAGAGAATTTCTCAGAAAACGTGGAGGAAACAGAATCGGCCAACAACGTCACTTCCAAGGTAACAGCTCTCTTCCACATTGCCCTCATTCCAAGTATCAAAGATCCGTTCTTGAATTCCTCCCACAATTTCATGAAGAATAGGAAAAAGATAACCAAAATGAAAGCATGCTTGAGGGAAAAAAGAAAAAGCTTTTGATTTTTAATGAGTGTTGAGTATATGTGAAGCTTCTGCTCATTCTGTGTAGTCTATCTATTGCTACAAAAAGTCATTTAAAAGTGGCCTGAGTCCATAGTCTCCCGTGGGCACTGTACCATCGCAATCTTTCATCGATGGATTAAAATGCGTCAGATCTCAACCGTTCAACAAATTCACCCTCAAAAGCGATCACACGCTAAATTTTCGCTTTTGGAATCCAATGGCTCTTGATTTTGACCACCCTCTCGCATTTTTCATATTCTCTGCTTTTCCTTTATTGTTTCCCTTTCAAATTGGTACAATTTCCAACATTTTTATTTCAATTCCAAGAGCTCACACAAATAAAAAAATAGCTAAGTATGAGTACTCCTTGCAACCTCTACTGTTTCTTTCTCCCATATTCTTACATCTTGGAGTTTGATTTGAAGGCAAGTGCCTGCAGGCTGCACTCTTCACTCTTGTAAATACCGGCTGAAGTTTGATAATCTTTAAGTATATTTTGTTAATCAGTCTTATTCAGAAAAGCATAGAAATCTTAAAATTTAGAGAGGGTTTGATCGATAAAACCGTTGCCTATTAAAGCAACAAAAAAAAGTTAAGGGGAAGTGCTAACTGTAATCTAGCAGAAGCTCAAATGTGATCTTTATACTCATATATTCCATCTAGACCTTAGAAAAATCTCAGAAAATGAAAAAAAAAAAACTGCTGTCTTGTGATCTTCCCTCTCACCAACCAGATAGAGAGAGTTGGTCAGTTTCAGCTAAAAGAGAGGCTGAAATCGAAATCGTGCATGACTCGGGACCCACTGGCAATGTCCCACACATGGATCACCAGTAATGGCTTCATCAGATTTTGAACACTGATTCGTTTTTGAATGTTGTCCCTCACTTTTTCGTAACCACTCTCACCCACATTTGACATGTCATGTGATAATTCTAGAAATGACAAAACCCTGCCATGTTTTGGGTGGGACATGCTGTCAAGTATGTTCTTGAACAAGATCGATATGCACGAAAAAAGCCTCGAAACATGCCTTTCTCTTACCAAATGGTATGAAACTTAGTGGGGTTTGCATTGCACTAGAACACCCACGATTGAATGCCCCCCACAACCCAAGAATATAATCGATTGATTTGGACCCCAATAGCATAATCACATTGCTCTGAGCAATTATATGGTGATTGCTTTGTTTCTGGGGAGAGAACACGGTCATTATGCATTGCGATATTTTCAGCGACAAAGTACTTTGATTTATCGAAACATCAGAATCCGAAGACGAGCGACGTCTTTAGATTCCGGGAAAGTGAATGCATTGCTTCCTAGTTCTCAGGAATTCTAGCTTGCATTTGCAGCATCTGAACGGATTTCTTGCTTCAACTGCTACGCCACAAATGAGTTGCAACAGCAGATCTATGTCAAGTTTACTATTAAAGTAGTTAAGCAGTAGGAGAAAAGGAATCAAACCAGTATGAAGAAGTAGAAATTAATACGTTTGCCGTGAATAAGTCAGATAATTGTTATCCTGTAGGGGTAAATTTGACATCATGAGTTAAGAGTGACAACTTTATATCCAAGAGCCGATGGAAGTTTTGCATTATTTATGATGTCAGTTCTTTTCAGCTTTCTGTTCATATGAATCGATTATTTTTCACGTTGAAGATCTTAGATTGTGTAGAAGAGGCTGACTCCACCCTTTTCCTGTGGCAGAACTTGTGTGCAATATGCCTGGACCCTCTGAGTTACAGCACAAGTAGCAGCCCAGGGCAGGCCATATTCACCGCCCAGTGCTCTCACGCGTTCCACTTCAGCTGCATCTCCTCGAATGTCCGGCACGGGAGCGTCACTTGCCCCATTTGCCGTGCCCACTGGACTCAGCTTCCCCGCAATCTCAACCTGCCCTTTTCCATTTCTTGCAGCCAAACCGACCCCATCCTCCGAATCCTAGATGACTCCATCGCCAACTTCCGCGTCCATCGACGCTCTTTCTTGCGCTCTGCTCGCTATGACGATGATGACCCGGTAGAGCCTGACCATACATCCAGTTATCCCCACGTAGAGTTTTCTCTCATGCTGGTCCCACCCTCACACCCAAGCTTCCGTCCCTGCACACACCCGTTTCAACAAGTTAGTGAGCAAAGATCACACCATCCTCGTGGAATCACGTCCTCACATCACCTGAGCAGCTCATCCCTGTTTCTGCATCAATTACCAATACCTAAACATTTCACATCCCCAGATCAGACACCTTACATGTGTACCTCACATACGCGAAGAGCATACCTCTCAGTGAAGCTCACGCACCAACCAGCAATGGATTTGGTCCTTGTGGCAAGTCCCAACGGCCCGCACCTTAGGCTCCTTAAGCAGTCCATGGCGTTGGTGGTGTTCTCTCTCAGACCGATCGATCGCTTAGCCATTGTCACCTATTCATCTGCAGCTGCCAGAGTTTTTCCTCTGAGGCGAATGACCTCTTACGGAAAGCGAACGGCTTTACAAGTCATTGATCGCCTTTTCTACATGGGACAGGCTGATCCGATCGAAGGGCTCAAGAAAGGAATGAAGATACTCGAAGATCGAGTCCACAAGAACCCGCAATCATCTATATTGCATCTGTCCGACTGTCCAATGAGGTCCTACCATTCTGTTAACATTGAAATGTCAATACCCATACACCGGTTTCATGTGGGGTTAGGGTTTGGCACGTCAAACGGGTTCGCCATGCACGAATTCGAGGAGTTCTTGGGAAGGTTGTTGGGTGGTGTTATCAGAGAGATTCAACTGAGGATCAGAGAGGATGGCAGGATCGTAAGGCTCGGAGAGATGAGAAGCGGCGAAGAGAAAAGGATCTTGTTGGAGTTGTGCGAGGAAGAACACGTGTATGTGGAATATAGCTATGTCGAGGGCGCGGGTGATGAGTGCCTTAGGACAGGAGAGACTCTGGTGAGTCTTGAGGACAAGGGAGAGAGAAGAGATAGTACAGATAGTGCAGGGAGAGATATGAGCATTGGTGGGAGGAATAGCAGTGTTGAGAGTTGGGACTACCATGACCCTTTCATGGCTAGAAGATGGGCCAAACATTTGCACGGTTATAGAATGTGAATTAACTATCATTGGTAATATTGTTTTGGGTATAAAGAACAACAGTTCCAGTTAGTCTGCTCCAACAATATGAATTTGTGACATATGTACGACACTTTCAATTAGCAATCTCCGGTGCAAAGCCTCAAATAATTCAGCAGAAATGATCTCTGATGGCACTGCCAAATCTTGAACATTCGGTCATGTGACAAGTCTGAAGAAATTTTTGCCAATCACCAAGAACTCGAGAAGCCCTTTGAGAAAGAAAAGGTTGCATGTGTTCCCATAGAGAAGCAATTATTTGTCAAGCTTCTAATCATCTTTTCATATAAAGGCCAAGCAATAATATAGTTTGTGTTAGCAGGCTGAACATATAAACAGCTTCTTCATCCATGTAAAAGAATTGGAATTCAAGATCAACAACAGGGATTTGCGAATGTAAATGCTATTAATCATGGTGATAATCATACACAGAGAAGTCACTATACAACAGAGAGCTGTCTTTGGAGTAATGAAGCAAGAAATAGCAATTATCACAAAAATAGCAAGGGTTCTCCCTGGCCCATTTGTCATCCAGGGTTACCTTTGTAGCTCTATAGATCTTACACACGCAGCATTTTTGTGCACGTGTTTTCTGCTGGAACGTGACAATAGGATAAGCCGCTCGGTTATGTACATCTTCTGGATGAATCAACCTCATATCTCTAATCACAATTGTGTGCTTGCAATCTCCCTGAACCATGAAATTTCCAGAGAAGCATCAGTATCCGATGGTCAGAAGACAAACAACGATAGTTTGTTTACAAAAGAAAGATGTCAGGGCATCATCCAGAGAATTTTACAGTGGGCGAAGATGAATATGAGGAAAACAATTGCCACACCTGATGACAATATAGATATGCGGCACCTAGTTGAAATTTCAAATCACAAAACCGCGTCTTTTGCATCTCCACGGCTTTGAATTGAGGCAGTTGGGAGATCGCTGTGTCACCTACAACATCCTTCTGCTTCTGCCCCAACTCACCAGCTAGGATGCACTCCCATTTTTTGAGAGCTTCCTCCTTTGAACTCCTAAGCCACTCAAGGATGGGTTTGCTGTAATCTATAGCAGCGGGGTCCCTCAAATCATTGCAAAAGAAATCCTGCATAACACAGACAATCTTCACAATTTAGCCATAAACTATATATCTCATTATGACAAATAGAGAGGTGAAAGAGCTTCTTACTTCTATGAGGAAATATCCTGAAGAATCGTGCTTTCCAGCTTTCTGCATTATATGGTCCATCATGCAATATATCTTGTCCCTCAATTCCGTCAACAATTGTCGTCCAAGAACCAAGAACTCTTGTGTCTACAGAAAATTTCAAAATAACTTCAGAAGCCAAACAAGAGAAGGAAATTAGTTGAGGTACAATCTCTTTTCAGCTGAAGCCCAGTAAAATGTCAATCACAGCACCTACCCTCTTAAAATCTTTTTTCAAAGATGATAGCATGAAAGCATCTACCTATTCTAAAATTTTTCAGACGTGAATGAGATGAAAGTAAATATCACCTCACCAAAAAAAGGTCCTCTAAAAAGTTGCTACCAAGCTAAACTATCAAAAGCAACCCAGGTTGAAGGCCCTCAACAAACAGGGGACCATTATCTACCTTAGTATGTTTTTACTTATCTTGCACTGGATTAACTACACCAAGTACTAACTTTATTTTGGCACTTTGGATAATCAAAAGCCAGACAAAAGAACCAACCCAAATTCCACAATGCCAAATAGAATGTCAGGGAACATGTTCCCTTCCACTACAACAAAAAAAATAAACAGATATAATACCTTGATCCATCTCCTTACGTTATGGTAAACCTCCACGCAAAGAACAATTTCAGGATACAACACAGGCATGTTTTCCTGAAGGTCTGATGATTTCACCTGTACAGATCAGAAGAGAAAAGAACCTAAGAACTATGATTACCCAGAAATATCAAACGGTCAGAGCTATAAAATTTTGTTAGTGTCGAGCTTTGAATAGCCTTAAACATCATGTTCTGAGATTCATTTGAGTTCGTGCATCATTCTGAAACAGCAACCCAAGCATAAGCTTTTTATTATAACTTATCCAAAGGAAAAATTCTAGGCAGCTTCAGTAAGATTCTTCACAGTTCACATTTTTTAGATTCATAAGGAGACTTAGAATGGTGAAGCAGCTCCAATATAGACTGTTAGCTCCAAAAGATACTAAAGGGAAGGAGGGAACTAGAGTATGAGGGATGCGTTTGTAGTCAGTACCACAAGCGAAGGTGAGGTAACAAGTGGCACATAAGTATAAGATCGATAAATAGAAGCCCAAGACGCATGTAGCCTTTAGCAAGTGAACTAAAAATGCAAACAGAATGTTAAGTTGTGAGCAAACCTTCACTTCAGAGTTTGTCAACCTCAAGGTTTGCAACCTCTCAACTCTCTCCATAGGTGGAACAGCACCTTCATCAATCTTACAGATGGCACTGGACATATGAGGTTCTATAGTAAGTACAAATCACAATATACATATAACCAGAAGAATTTTCCAGGTTAGGTCACAAACTTGAATGAATGCAGCCTTGCTGCTTCCTTGTCTTCATCCTGCTTTAGTTTGATCTTCACAATTTCATCCACTTTTCCCATGTAACTATGCTGAAAAACAACAATGGAAAATTTTAAGAATCTTATGGCACTGTCAAGAATAGAAGAAGAAATATCTAGAAGGACAGTATATTTCAAATATTGAAAAAGCACCTGAGAACAAGTGGATGCTTCAATAAGTTTTATTCAAACAATCGATCAAATTCAAGCAAATGGAGCATCATACATGAGCGAGTCCTTTTCAAAAAATTTCTTACCTCACAGTCCAACACACGAACCATCTCGGATTATAACCCCAGATACCAAATCTAGGAGATATAAATGCGAAAAAAGATGATGTGAGAGCACTCACAATTTCCAAACATCTTTGAGCCAAACCCACTAAATAGTATTAACAAGAAAATGGCAGCTGCATATTTTCCTCATTAATCTAACAATGAAAAGCTACTTTCGACCAACAAAAACCAATTCTTCAGTGAAAGAGTTTCAAAAACAAAGTGCAAGTAACTAATAGACAGAGCAACAGAAGGTAAGGAAACACACACGCACCCTCACACAAAATTACTGGAAGTTTAGCAAGTTAACAGCCAAATAATTGACGTACTTCAAGAGCTTGACTGTTTTCCTCATTTCTCGTTCTTTTCTTGGAGTTCTTTGTGCTCGAATTTCTAGCTGTTTTTTGAGAATGAAATCCATTAAAGCATTCTAATGCATTTGAGGCTTCTCCTTGGCTGGCTGAGTTCTCTAAATTTGGATGGTCTCGGCTTGTTGCTCCTTGGTCATCTTCATGCCTGAATGTAACAAACCGAAGATTAAAACAGTTCCGGATAGGCACTTCAAAAAGAATTAAATAGCCCAACAAAAGGCAATCCAACGAAAAAGAGTACCCTCTTCATGGAAAGGATATAGCAGAGTATTGTCCCTAGAGTCTAGGTCAAAAGATAAAGGCATTAACCAGGTTGATATTGCTACGACCCTCGGAAAAGGCACGGAAAAAAATGCAGGTCCGTATGTGCTACAGGACTAGCAGGGTGGCTTTTCACCGCAGTCACAAGTGCAAGCATTGAATTTGAATATGATGGAATAATCGTCTCCAAGCACCTACTTTTACTGAATATCATATCCATATAGGAACTTACACAACTAACACAACTAAAATCTTCGGCGTCCGCTTTACTCTATCGGTGCCGAATCAAAAGGCATGTGGAGGTATAAGTCTGGCCAAAAAAATTAATCTTGACTACATAAACTTGTGATGCATAATATTACTGATGAGCACAATTACAGATCATCTCGCAACAGCTAGCTTAAAATGCACATATGTGGACACAACACATATAATTTACCTAGAATTGGATTGGCCTTCTGGATGCTGTTCAGAACAATCAAGAAGTTCCTGATCCTGCAAACAACAACCCCGTGTGAGCAAGTAATGAATAAAAACAATTGACTTGAGAGAGGAAAAGAAACCAAGAAACTGAAACTGGAGGGGCATACTTGAAACGCCTCCTTCATAGCCATGTCTACCAACTCTTCCTCACTGAACACTTTGAGCTCATCCACACTGCACAAGCACCAAGCCGAACCACACCCCACAATGAGAACAAGCCTTTCGACCAAAAAGAACGAAACTTTCGCGAAAACCCTCCAAAAACAAGCTTCCCCAGATGCATAAATCTACCAAAGACAGACGCCATTCACTTACGATAAGTCCTCATCGCACTCTTGCTGCAAACCGCAAGAAACCTCCGCCTTCAGCTTCTGCAAAGAACCCAGAATTCACCATCACAACGCAGGCTCGGGAAAAAGAAAACAAACAACTGGGTCGCCACCGAAAACGCGATGGGTCGCTTCGATGGGTAGAGAGCGAAGAAGGGTGGTCGTGGAAGGTTATTACGGGACCTCGAGCTCGCGGAGGAGAGAAGCTTCGAACTCGGGGGCGCGAGTGAGAGGGCCGATGAAGTTGGGGACGAAGAGGGGCCCGCCTCGAGCAATGGAGGCGCTGCTGCAGCATTCTTCTTGAGCAGCGCCGGTGGTCACGCTCGATTCTTCTTCCACCATCTCTGCAGCACCGCCGCCCACGGAGGAGGAGGCGAAGGAGGAGGAGGAGGGGATTCCGGGGAATGCCCTTTTCTGGGGAAATTTTACAAAATCCCCCCTCAACTTTGGAAAAATCATAGATCAGTCCCCTAGACATTTGCAAGCGTTTCGCTATGGCCCGTGAACTTTGAAAAGTTCCAGTTTACCCCCCTCAATTTTTTGATTTTCACTGTGGCCGTTGATTTTTCCGTCTGTAATGAAATTGAGAAAATAGAGAGTATTACATGTTTAATGAAGTTAATAAATTTTAACGAAGGATATTTCGATCAAGAGACATGAAATGTTCTATTTTCAGGCAACTTAATGACTATGTATAAGGAAAAAACTAAGGTTATAAGATAATTTAAAGTTTGATATAGTAATTTATAACATCTTAAAATTTGCGAGCTATAATGCAACGACGCCGAAAATACCAAAGTCCAAGAGACAATCTAGAACTCTTTGAAGTTTGAAGGCTTGTCGGGCGACGAGACCAAATTTTAGGGATCGGGAGCAATTTCCTTTTCTTTTTATTACATCATTTCGCCTTCTATCCCGAACTATTTTATTCACCGAGAAGAAAAAAAGAATAGAATTAATATATTCACAAAAAGAAAAAAACTCCTTTTTCTTTGATTTTGCCCACCCTCAAAGTTTGATCTGCTCTCCAATTTCAGCCCCACCAAAAGTTTGTCGACCCGCCCAATTCATGCAATGTTGGGAAATGGTAAAAAAAAATAATAGGGAGAGTGGAAATTTGAGGGTACAAATGAGCAAAAGTCTCTAAAATTCTTGCAAGAAATGGGAGAGGAGTGGAACAAAGCATTAGGTGGGCTTGGCGCTGGAACAAAGGTAGAACTTGTGAAATTTCTGTAGCCCAATTGTACGTATCGTCGAACTAGGTTCAAGATCAAACCCTAAGAGAGATAAGCCCAACTACATCGTAAACGTCCCATCTTTGGCTAAGATGCTAGGGCAAGACCCGACTTCATCTTTGATTGAAAGTTTTACTTTGTATTTTTATTGCAAGGTGTGGCTCATTTACAATGTTGATGGACCCCATTGCTCGTGTGACGTATTCTTCAAGGGTGACTTTGCCTATGCCCACACGATTCCTCCTCCGGATTCATTGGCACAAGTCGAATGAAAGTGTTACATCAACCCGAGATAACCGAAGACTAAAGGGGTAATCGTAAGTCGCCCTCATCAAAAGTCCCACATCGAGGACGTACCGCGAGGGTTGTGTGATGTTACTTATGACCCAGTTCCCCGATTCTTAATGCTCGAGTTTTCATTACTAGGATGTCAAGTCCCGATCTAAAAGCTATACGCATCTAAAATATCAATATATGATAACTTGCTACAGCTTCTCATATTGAGTTCATTTCATACCATGGAAAAAAAATCGCCCGACATGGCAATAAATCAGCATCTGCGAGCGCGTGTATCGTCCTGCAACTCTCGAGCTAAACAAGCCGCGCCGCTCCATGTATTCGATGTTCTCTCAAACATTCACGTCTCGCGTCGTGGTGCCGTGCGTGATCGAATCACGTCCAAACGGTCCAATCCTTAAAATTGCAGAAAGGGATTGGGGGGCAATCGAAGCTTGGATGTTGCATTAGGAGGGGGAAAGTCCAAAGCCATCCCTATCAAAGGTTGCCGGATTAATTTTCGATTTGTGGGGACGGAATATTACGCAGAAGATTCCTTGGGGGAGAGAGGCGGGTCGACCATGTCATCGAAGCTCTCGTTCATCTAAGAAAAATACGCATAGAGAAACCTGGGTTTGACAGGTAGCTGGCCGAGCTTGAGCCTTTTGGTGATACGAAATGCACGAAATGTCTGCCCGCGGGCAGTTCTCTGCATCATCTCCAAGATGTTTTCTCTCTCTCTGTCTTTGTCCTGGTCTCGATTGCTTGGCCTTTTTGGCCGTGTTCTTACCAAGGACAAGAACTGGCCCATCGATTCTAACTTTCTTCTTCTTTTTCAATGGTCGCGAGGGGGAATCCGCGCCGTCCTTATTTGCACCGGTCGTAACGAGTGAACCCCTCGCGGGACGGGGACGCCCAGAGGCCGATCGATTCTATGGCCCTCCCAAAAGAAGTTAGGTCCGGCTCGTGTTCGTAATCTTAATTATTTGATTGATTTGGTTTCTTCTAATTCCATGTGAATTCCTAAAACTTGATGAGTAAAGTATAACCGAGGTGCAACATTTTCAAAATGGTTCGATCTAAGCTTCGCAATCTGTCGAAATAGCGTAATCAAATCCTTTGATTATTTGATTAGCTCTTGCCTATTTTGAGCGAGAGGAAAATTCAACTTTCATTTTTTCAGTATTATTTCTTCCCTAAGTGACCATTGAAAACCTACCTCTACTGTCTCGGCCACCGGTGATGCCACCACCCTCGTCCCACTCCAAGCTAGCACAACAACCACATCGACGATCACTAGTTAGCCCCGTTCTCTTTCTCTCTTGGCGCGCTGATAAGATGGGCTCCATTAGCAATGGCCAAAGGTAGTCCGTCCTGGCTTGTCACGATCAACGTAGATAGGATAAGCCAAACCTGGCTCCACCAACCTCGACCTGCGTGAAGGGCTAATACCACGAAAAATCATAAACTGGTATATCTGTGATAATTTTACGCCGAGCTATTTTTTGGACCACAAAAAACCCCAAACTGGTATACCTGTGACAGATTTACCCTAAACTATTTTTTTGACCACAAAAAACCCCAAACTGGTACACCTGTGAAAATTTTATCCCGAGCTATTTTTTTGACCACCAAAAACCCTACACTTGTACACATGTGACAATTTTACCCTCGAACTAATTTTTTGACCACTAAAAACCCCAAACTGGTACATTTGTGATAAATTTACCCTCCGTTAGTGTCCGTTAAATTGGATTAATATCACGAAAAATCACAAATTGGTAAACTTGTGACAAACAGTGGGGTAAAACCCAAAACCAGTACACCTGTCAATTACCACGTGTCATTAAACTTAACAATTTGACAGTAAAATTTAACGGAAACTAACAAATGGTAAATTTGTCACAGGTGTACCAGTTTGGGGTTTTTGGTGGTAAAAAAATTAGTTCGGGGGTAAAATTGTCACAGATGTACTAGTGTGGGGTTTTTGATGGTCAAAAAAATAATTCCGGATAAAATTGTCACAAGTGTACAAGTTTGGGGTTTTTTGTGGTCAAAAAAATAGTTTGGGGTAAATTTGTTACAAGTGTACCAGTTTGGGGTTTTTCGTGGTATTAACCCCCTACGTGAATTAAATGAGTAGAATATAATTAGAAAACCCTAAACTTCTTAAATATGCATTAAGTAATAGAAAAAATAAAATAATTAAAAAAAAACAAAACCATAGCCCTGCCGACGACGGCAACGTTGGCCGCCATCTTGCAATGCCGCTTTGAGCTCGGGTGTCCATGGTTGTGAGTTGTCGAAGCTCGAGTAGCCATGACCGTAAAGGAAGAGAAAGAGCACAGTCATGCCTGTGAGCCCAAAGCTTGAACGGTCATGGTTGCGGCCTTAAAGCTCAGGCACATGATCCTAAAAGCTCGAGCATCAATTGCGGCCGTGTGGTTAGAGCTCGAGGGGCCATGGCCGCTCAAAATATGTTATAGTCGTGCTCGCTCCGTGACGAGTGGCCGGAGATTCGAGAGGAAGGATGAAGACCATGGGGAATAAGAAGAGGAAGAATAAGTTTGGGTCAATCGGAGGGAGATTTTCAAAGAAGAAGAAAATGACTTCAGGTTACCAAAATTTTAATGCCAATGTCGGCAATTTTCAACGGCATTAACACCCCCAACAGCTGAAGATGACCGGTGGCGCTTTCAAAAGAGTAGAGGATGCTTTTGACAAAAAATTAGATAGGCTATTTAAATTTTTGCACAAATTTATGCTCTCGAGTGGAAAAGGCATTTCCTTTTCTTTTGGTCAAAATAAAAAAGCATTTCTTTTCGTTTTTGGTCGAATAACAAAAAGTCAATTCAACTGGGGAAAAGAAGTGAATTTTTTTTTCCTGAGAATTTGAGGGAACCCAAGTGATTGAGTGTAAGGCAAATTAACGTTTTGGACCAAAAAAAGAAGAAGGCAAATTAACGTTGGACAAACTATTGCCAACGGTCATTTAGCATCAATCCAACCAAAGTGAAAACCACTCCCCATTCATGCAATCATGCCCACATAGGAGTGATTTTTTCATTTTTCTTTCGGAATTCGAGATTTCGATCATATTTAAGATTAAATAACAAAAAATCACTATAAAATATGCAAAAAAATATAAGCACGGACCTTCCCTCTTTCTTAAATTTATCGCAATTAAGAATAAGCAAACCCCGAGATAATCATACCATGTTAATATATGAAATTCTATTTTCTGCCCCCAAAAACTTACATATGACTCGCATAAATGGAAAGATACATATACACACAAAGACGAGTCCTGTTTTTGTTTTGATTATCAAGAACGGAAACAGTCTAAAGCAAAATATCTTGCTTGTCCCAAGAACTTTTTACGTTCGAAAGAGAGAACGAGATTCGGACGGCAGTATCCTTCGAGAGAACTAACGATATTTTTCTCCAGTCAAGACCAAAACATTTCCTGGTAAAAGTGGGGGACAACAACAGAAGAGCCTCACCTCACTCGTGGTCGTGGGTGGCCAAGGCTTCCTTCCCTTTTCTTTCTTTTCTTTTTGCGTCGGAAGAAATGGTCAAATTCTCCGCCATTAGCTACTCGCACTCCTCTGCGATTTGCAGCAAGCGCTTAGAAGCAAAATAGATAAAAAGGGGCAAATGAAAATTTAAAGGAGAAGTTGGAAAAAGGGAAAAGAGGAGGGCAGTGGAATCTTGATCAGAGAGAACCCAGATAGAAGTAGAAGGGGGAAGCCTCTTGTTTTATATTCTCTCCCGTTCCTTTGCCCGAAACAGAGCAAGCTCCCCGTTTTTTCTTCTTGTCAAATTACTTTCTGCCTTCTGGGTCGTCGTCCTCTTCGTCTCGTTCATGCACTTCCCTCTTGTTCTGCTATTGGGTGCATGCTCCCGGTTTCCAGGATTCTGCAGATCTGCTTCTGGGTATGTTTCTTTTTTCCTCAATCTCTTTTTTCTTGCGCATTTCTGTATCTTTTCGTGCCCAGCGTTGCCAATTGGAGATTCTTGTTTCTTTCCTCAGCTGGAAAATTGAATAAAAATTGAAGCTTTACGTCCCTAACGTTTCAGCTCGCACTCTTTCTTAACCCCGTAGATAGGCAGGTCTTTGCATAGGAATAAACAGCTCGATGCTCGGTCGATCGTCATTTGAATTTGATGTTTCTAATCAAGGGTTCTGTGTCAATTTACTCTCTCGTGGGAGGTTTTGTTTTGTTGTGTCGTTTGTTTCTGTTTCGCCCGTCTTTGAAAGTTTTTGCATCTTCTTTTCAATTCCCGATTCCGAGTAGTTGCAGATTCATCCCATCGTTAGCCTTTTCCTTGCGTTAATTGTTCTCTTAGAGAGGGAAAATTGCTGGTTCAGCTTCAATTTTCTGATAGATCTCAATTTTAGTTTCTTTTCTTCTCACTTTCCTTGCTTTCCTCGGTAGAGTTGTGGAATGCTAGTCAATACGGCTTGATTCATTTACTTCCTTTTACTGCTCGTTTGAACAGAAGCCAATACCAACACCTAGCTGTTGCTACTGTGATTATTCTGTCAACGGCTGTTGTTTCATTGTCTACATAGTTCAAGACTGTCCAGACAGCTGTTTATTGCAAACTTAGAAATTTCCTGTATTCATGGAGACAAATAAGTATATGGCAGTATATAACTGTCTAATCAGATGGGTTCCTTTGACGCCGGACGTGTTGACGTTCTATGCTTGCGCTCGAGCGCCTCTTGCATATGCATGCAAACATACCATGTATGGATTGCTAGCTTGAGTTTGTTCGTGCACGTTGGAAGCTGGATTTTTCTTTTTTTGGGTCAAATTAGTATTTATAAAGACAGTGAGTAATTGTATCTCTTGCACCTACCACTACGTCAAGATCCAATTGAAATGCATCTGTGACTGCTGTAGATTTTATAAGCCATGTTTTGAAGTCATTGGTATCTTTGGTTCTGTGTACTGTTCTTGATAAACATCAACCAAACTTATCGCAGAGGACATAGAAGGAATTCAAATAAAATGGAAGATATTTTGAGCCATGGAAGGTAACAATCAGTAATATAGCTTGCATTTAGGCAAAAGCAGTATCAGAGATCACAAGTTTCTCTTTTCTAGTAGCTTTAAAAAATGAAAAGCATTTCTTGTTGACCCTTCAAGTCTTTTATAATGTGATTTTTAATATTTCTCTTTTGGTTTTTGCAGTTCAATGAAGTATGTATCAACAGAAAAGTGGCCCTAGTTCAAGTTTAGTTCCCAGTAACGCAATGGTTCATGGTCAACATTTAGATAGTGGTGCCAACACAATGGACTCCATCAGTGGAGGGACCAATCACAGTAACAATTCCAATCTCGCATCCAAGCAGCGGTTACGTTGGACACATGAGCTTCATGATCGCTTTGTTGATGCCGTGGCACAACTTGGTGGGCCAGATAGTAAGTCATCACGATTATGTTTGTGTTATCTCGATTATCTGTAATTATCTATTTACACTCTTGTTTCAGATTTTATTTGGCAATGTTTTGATCTACTTACAAAGTAATGAAAGGCTGGAATTTTATAAAGAAAAGTATATAATGAAGAAGTGACGGGGCATCTACTCTCTATTTGTCCACTTCTTTAAAGGATACATGATGACATGCTTGTCTGTATAGTCACATGTGGGTGAATTGCTTGGAAGACATAGAACTTTGTGGAAGATTTTAAGTTGATGACTTTAGATTGTGAAAATCAACAAAAAGAAAATAATAGAATGGAACATTTAAATTATGTGCTTACCAAAAAAAACATTTAAATTATGTTGTTAGGTTGATGTGGCCTATTTTCATGAAAAAGATAAGTAAATTTTACCAAGAAAATCAGTGTAGGTTGTGCACTCAAACCGAGCCCTGGTTACACCCGTCCTCTTTGAGTTTGTTGAATACGAAGCGGAAAAGGAAATATATACAAAATCACCCATGAAAAAATAATCTTGAAGCTCAGCTGCCAACTAAATCTATTTTACTTTATTGGTCTAGTTGATTTGTACAACGGGGCATTGCCCATGCACCCTAATGAAACTCAGCATACTAGGTCCAGTACCTCCACTCTCACAAGCGATCTCTTGAAAATTTTAGCGTTCATTTTTGTTTTGTTTTAGGGATGTGATTGAAAATAATTAAAACGTTGGCCGATGAATGGAAAAAACAAAGAGTAATTTAAGACGCCCCAAAGTTGAAAGGCATTGGCCCCAATGTTGCATGCTAGTATGATGATCTTAATTAGCAAGCAATATCTTTCCATCTTTTTGTGCATCTTCATTTCTTTTTCTGGCTGGTAAATTTGCGCTTTTTTCAAGAGTTAAGAAAATAACTGCATAATAGAACTTGGCAACACATAGAATAAGCTAGATCTACTTCTAAATTCGCCTTAAAGAGTTCGTTAATGTTTAATTTATGTGTAGCTACTAATTTTTCTGATCTTTGTTTCATTGCTTTCTTTCAGGGGCTACACCTAAAGGTGTTCTCAGAGTTATGGGCATGCAAGGTCTAACAATATACCATGTCAAAAGTCATTTACAGGTTTAAAGGACAAACTTTTCCTCTTTTATTTATTTTGAATATATATTAATTCTTTTCTGTTAAAGAATTCTTCTGACTAGACACTTGTAATGCATGCAGAAATATCGACTTGCAAAATATCTACCTGACTCCTCGTCTGACGGTATGATTTAACAAGTGGTAATCGGTTTTCATGTTGTTTTTGTAATCTAAGATGATTATTGTGCTCGCTCGAAATGAATTCTTAAGATACCTTAGAATGGATCTCCATCTTACATTCTTACGGTTGTTCCTGAATTACTGATTGTAGGTAAAAAAGCTGAGAAAAAAGAATCGGCTGATATGCTCTCCGACATGGATGGCTCCTCGTAAGTACCATTTCCTCCTAATATCATGCTTACTTCAGATACGAGATATGAAGTAGGTCATCGGTTGATCAAGTGGTAACTCTAAATTGAACTGTTGGAATTATTAATTCTCCCTGCTGGTTTTTCTTGTCTGCTATTCTTGAAAGATAGTACTACAGTAGGATATTAACAATTTTATTGAGAAGTAATTGCATTTGGATTTTTTGATCTGATTCCTCTATTTTTTGTATCAATCTGATTCTTTCGTTGATAAAATGATCTTTAGGTAAATTGTTATATTTATATTTTTATCTCTCTTTAATCGCTAACATTTGAACCTTTTACTTTATATATGACAAAATGTTTGTTTTTACTGTCTACTAGAGGTGGGATGCAGATCACCGAAGCTCTCAAACTGCAAATGGAGGTGCAAAAGCGGTTACATGAACAGTTGGAGGCAAGTTCGTTGTTTGTATTTTAGCTTTCTGATTGGTTGGAATAACACGGTTAGAATTAATATTATGATATTCAGATCTTTATTGCAAATCTGACTTAAGAATCGTCAATCATTTTTGATGATGTGCCGTATCTGTAATGTTGAGAATTTTCGAGGAGTTTGCTAGACTTTTCCCTATATCATTTCGTTCTCGAGAACATTCATTAATAGAACATCAAGACAATCAAGTGTGGAAATGCTAAAAGTGATATCATACAACTTTACCAGCTGTCATATATATGATTCTGCAATGTATGAGATTAGGTGCTCATGTGGCCTTTAGTATGACGGCTGTCTTTTTACTATGATAAAGATGCAAATAATTTCAGGTCCAAGTTAGGCCGAGTTAGTTTTGCATCCTGATTCCAATAAGTTACTTCAAGCTAATTTTGTTTCATTTGATGTCAGCAGGTGCAGAGACAGCTGCAGCTGCGGATAGAAGCGCAAGGCAAGTACTTGAAGAAGATAATCGAAGAGCAACAGAGACTTAGTGGAGTTCTCGCGGATGGGTCAGCACCTGAATCGGGTGATAAGGGCCAAGAAGACAGCAAGACCGATCCACCTACCCCAGTTCCTATCTCAGAGTCACCCATCCAAGATAAGTCTAAGGACCGTGCCCTAGCCAAGAGCCTCTCACTTGATGGATCACTCTCATCTCCTAATCATGAACCATTGACCCCCGATTCCGGTTGCAATGTCAGTTCGCCCGCCGAAAGCCCTGATGGCGAGAGGTCAACGAAAAAGCCACGGGTTATTGCTGGTGCTTCATATGCTAAACCCGAGACGGTGCTACACCCGATATTTGAATCAAGCATGGGTTGCTCCTATACAACCTCCTCATTCAAACTACCTGACCAGGGATCTGTTTGATTCCCAGTAGATAAAACTAGAATGGTCAAACTGGGATTAGCCTTGGCAGATATATTGTAACATCTTGTACTGCTTGCTGTATTGACTTGCGGACTAGTTTGTTTCCACTTGCATGTGTAGTTTGTCAGGAGAAAGTGAACTATTTAACTTGGTAAGTATTATATAGGTAGCTTAGAGGTCATTGTATATTTTGATGCTTAGTTCAAACTTGTGAGGATATGGCATTTTCTGGGCAGATGGTATTGAAGGAGGGATTAGTATGTGCTCGTTGCCGTGCGGATGAGTTCTCTTTAGTAGGCGTTGAGGAACATGAAACCCACGTCCCAATTTATAGGTCGTCCTCAGGGTAGACTTAAATATTTCACTGAATGCGGACCTGTAAGTAACTTAATAGGGTTAATTTGAGTACTGCAGTGAGAAAACGACCAGTCGTACATTTGGAAGAGCACGTTCTTTGAAACACATGAGTTGAGATTTTTATTTAAAGATTGACGATGATCCGCTGCAATTGCCCCAGAAAAGCATTGGTCAGCAAATGAAGATGTCGGCAATTACACTTGACAGAAAGCTCCGCATGGAAACGAACTTTACCTGAATGAACTGCCAGAACTCACAGGCATTGCAAATCTACAGTAGTCATTGAAAAGGACTTACACCTACAATATACTACACCCCCTGCTTTTGCTAAGCACTAACTGCAGTTTTACTAACAGGGCTTCTAGGCACTAAAGATGCCAAAAAGCCCTAGGCTTCTCTAATCATGACCTTTAACACAGAGTTATGCATCCTTTGCACATTACTATTTGTGCATGACAATATGATAAAAGATCTATCAAGACTCTACATGAAGAAACCGCACACCATTGCCGGTGAGGCTTAAGGGAATAAGGGCCTCTTTCAACCTGGAACATGGACAAGCACAAAGCTGCTCAGCTGTATACACTCTCCAATTTGATACAACATAAAGTCAGGTAAACTCAACTAAATCTGCTTCTCAAATTCAACAAAAAAATTACATAACCCCTTGTAGCAATATCATGACATATTGCGGAGCCAAATTGCTAGCAATTGCTCTTCTTGATGGCAGAGAAGATGATAAATTTCTTATTAAGATGATGTAATGTTCTCTGGTGAGCTACTCAGGCCTCCGTGTGAGAAAAGATGCCTAGAAACTTCACATATCAGGCATCGAGATGTCATATACAGACTGGAGCGACAATCTCTCAGTCATATCAGTATATGGTCCTAGTGTTCGGAGCAACCAATTGGCAACCAGCTACCCATTTGTCTAGCTGTATGGAAAGCTGACGAGCCCCTGAGAACGTGAGGAGTTTCTGATCACGTCAGGACAAGATATTGCTTCATCAGCATCTTCAAGTTCTACCCCCGGAGTAGGCAGTATGCCAGTGACGAAGAATGGTTCAACTATGTAGTAGGTTTGACTATGCCCTGAAGCTTCCACCCACCAAGTCCAGCCAAAGCAAAAGCCTGCACAAAGGAACATACCATATGATAGAGAGATCCCATAAGATGATAATGATGACTTTTGTCACAAAGAGAGAAGGAATTCAGCGACTGTTAGGAGGGAACGTCTACGGTCTTGTGGCCAAGAAAACAGGATGCAAGTTCTCTAAAAGTTCCAACTACTCAAGGATACATTTTTTTCATACAGGAGTGTTAGACCCTATATTATGATATCAGAAGGTCTGTTTTCAAATTCATAACTGAATTATTATATTATATGAAGATTCATAAAATACATAGGAAATTTACTATTACTAACCATCACAATATGGAAAAAGAGCTTGAGAGAAATACCACCTCCTCAGGAAAAGTTCCTACCATCAAGGGTTTTGACTATATCCACATGGACACTCACTGAGTATAAGAGATTTATAAACACTACAGGAAATGTATTAATCTTGAGCATACAGAGAAAGGTGATGTGGCAAAATATGTGTGGGTTCCTAACATGGCTCACTTGTTCAAAGTACCTACTCTACTTACAGTTTGTCACATTACTTTGTCAGCCGATTTTATAAACCAATCTTCATATATCTAATAGTACTAACCATTATCATGTTACTGATTCATTTAGTATTGTGTAATCTATTTTTGCTCAAAAGTAACTGAAACGATCATTTGACTATAACAGTATTTAATAGTAAACTAATTGTTTAAAATCAATGTTTATGTAATTACCTAAATTTTATCATTTCCAAAGTTTAATAGAATGGTACAAAGTCACTTTCCACATATATTTTGATTTTCTTTAATTGCTAGTAATTTCTACTTTACCTAATCCATACTTTTCTGAGGTTTCCAAATTCTCTGATGAAAATTCTTTGAGCGTTCCTAATTGAGGATATCCATCAGGTAGTAAATTACCTGTCAGATCGTCATTGTCCTTAATTGCTCATAATCCACGGTATCCATTGTTAGTAACTCTTCTAGAAGGTTTGTAATCTTCCCTCGAGTGGTCATAGGTTCAGAAGTCCTCATAGTTGGTAACTTTTCTTGAAAGATTTTCCTTCATTGCTCATAATTTCTAGTAGGTCCCATCATTAGTAACTTTCTCATAATATTTTCATTTCCCTTAAGTTCTAGTAATTTTAACTTCTTATCCATCCTTAGCAGAATTTCTCAAAAGTCTTGTTTCTTTTTGTGTTTGCAATTGAGGGTAACTCAGTATTAGCAACTTTGCCATGAGATTGCAATTTTACTTTATCGATTCTAACTCAGAGGCACCTATAAGTTACAAACTCTTCAGAAAGACTGCAATCTCCCTCAAGTCATCGTAACCTCTTAGTGTACCGATGTATGTAGCTTTTCATAAAGGATGGTAATTATCCTTAAGTGCTCATTACTTTGAGGGCTCATGTCACTGATTGTGATTTTCCTTAAGCGCTTGTAATATTGAGGGCCCCTATCGTCAATTACTTTCTTATGAGATTATAATTCTCCTTTTGAAAGTAATATTGAGGGTTTCTATGGTTAGTAACTCTCAAGTGGGATTGTTGTTTACTTCAAATTCTCGTGACTTTGAGGGTATCTATGACTTTCAACACTCTGAAGTCTTAACATTTGGAGTAAAGATCCAAGAATAACACAATTAGTAGTTGCATTTGCTCTTTTAAGGTACACTGTCTTTTTGTCAATTGGCTAGCAAAACTTCTGTCTCTACAAAAACTTGTTGCCATGTTTATGTCGTGCCAATACAAATGCTTGTAGCAATGTTAAAAAAGAACAGTAGCAGAGAATGATGATGCCTACCTCTTCCCAAGATCTTCCAGTAGCTTCGAGCAAAGCAGCATTGCATGTTTTAAGTTCAATGGATGCACCCGTAAACATGGAAGCCGCCTCCTCCCATCCCCTATTATGCCCCATACACCTGCACAATTACTCATATGATTGACAAATCCGTCCATGCTGTTTCAAACTATGAAACCAGAATAACTAGAAAAATGGTGGTCTATGGTTTTGTAAAGCTACACAAGTTAGTACAAAAGGAAGATATATTCGTGAAAGCATTTTTGCAATACAAAAACCAACACTATAGTCCATAACCACCTGATAAGACCGTTCAAAGTACCTAATCACCAAAGCGACCTCGCATTAAGGTACAAAAGCAGGCATTATCCATGCTAACAGCGGAAAGATTTGGGTCAGAGCATCTTTGGTGTCACTTTTTTCTTAAAAGGAAACAACTGCCTTGTAGCTTCATAAATATACTTTACCCTATGAACCTAATATTACTATAAATATACAAAGATTACAAAGGAATACAATATTGGACCCATTTATCCATGTAATATGCATCAGACTCAAATGAGAAACATCCAGATTAGGGTTATGTCTCTGTCCTATATTGTCTGAACAGCTTCAGCAACACTACCAAATGAACATCAGAAGACACAAATCTAGCCCTCTGCAATGATGCCATTACAATAATCAAACCATGACAAAGCGATTTAGGTCTACAAACGACACCAGATTACATCCTTTACAAAAACTCGTGTGATGAGTGTATCCACTGGGAATCTTGCGTCGAAATGCATTGATTCGAAAAGGAACCACTTCATGTAATTCCAGAATAATCATACTTCCATCCAGAAAAAGACTAGAATCAGGACTCACATTACGGTCAGTATCTCGTCCCTAGAATATTTACAGATAGCCTTTTGCAGGTGCTCTGCTGTCTGACCATCCATTGCTGCGATCGAATAAAAACTCGAAATGAAATGGACCTCAGCTTCCAAAAAGCTTTGCACTCGTTCCTGCATTATCCGCAGTGTCTCACGCGTTCGAACTGCATCACTACCTCAAAAGAGGGAATTCAAATCGAAACCAGCCAAGCGTAGATCATCAAAATTAGTATTATAAACTCATCTATGTTTTGCAATTCGTTAATCTACGCTTAGAAAATTGCTGACCTTAACAAAATAAGCTGAGGGATCCAACCCAATTGGTGAAGCTTGTGTGCTATTTTGACAGCATCATCTCGACCGCTCTTACTGAGAGGGCGATCATGATCTAGTTGCAATGATTCAAGAAAGCAACAACATTTACAATCCTTTTATAAGGATCCAAAAGGAAAAGGCACAATGGCAAATATATCGGTGAAATGGGAGGAGGAATCAGAACCCCCTCCAATTTAACCAGTTAGCCAGTCAACGCCCATCACTACTACTATGAACAAACATTGCCTAGACACACTCAAAAGACTACAGCAAAGCTTTCACATTGCCTATCTTATTCTCTCAAACACTGCAGCAATCCTCCTCAAGCATCTAGATAAGAAAAACAAAAAAATCGCCATTCTTGGACAAGAGCAGCTGAATGCAAATATTTTGATTTGAATATCCCTTTTTTCCGGGAAAGAAAAATGAACCTCTAAGGGAACGGTCAGACCAGGAGCTCTTGGCGTGGCGAAGAAGAACGAGGCGGCGAGGAGCGGCCGACGCCGACGGGCTCGGAGCCTCGTCCTCCTCCGCCGGAACGACCCGGCCCTCCGCCGTGTCCATAAGCAGGGACCGCCTGAGAAGCAGGGAGCCGGGGTTCCTTCTCCATCGGAGGAGAGGTGGGAGATGTGATTTGCGGGAGGTGGGGTTGGGCAGTGCAATGCAAAGGGTCATTTTCTTTGGGTCGAATCAATTCTCCGGAAAAGGGAAGCCAAAAGCGAGGATCTTGTTCATGTAGAGAGAGCGAGAGAGCTCAACAATGGAGGTTTTCACTCTTTCTTGCTTTGCCTTCTTGCTTCCACTCTGTTTCTGTCTCTGCTCTTACTGCCTTTTTTCCTCGTTTGTCCTAGGTTGTTTGTTAAGAGGATAATGTTCGCATACACGCACAACAATCGAGTCATCAAACTAACGCATGAAAAAGGAAATTTATTACACAACCAACTCCTCATGTTAAATTCGGATAATAAGGTAGACGTACAATATTAATTTGATTAGCGAGGCATGGACTGAGTATAATTAGAAATCTAAATAAGTGGGTTTATACAATATCTAAGGAGAGTTTATCTCAATTTTGGTATTACCAACATTATTTTATCATTTATAAGTACTCAGGATGGATCGTGCCCCTTAGTAAGGAATTGGGGAGCTCGACTCACACTTCCATGGTCCAATCTCACTCGGTGTGCAGGACGGGATGATTAACATGTCCCTTGAGCTCGATGAAGGGGAACGGATTTTTGTTAATTAGAAAAGAGAAAGATTCGTCATACCGCGAAGAGGATCCACCTCATTAACATTACATGCTTCTGCAACCGTGAGCGACTTTATCTATTAAAGTGAATGTTAAAAAAAACTGCCCACTATTTATTTGCCATTACTAGTTCAAGGATAATGTCGGATAATAATCTTTTCTTCTTGCTTCCTTATTAGCTAAATTAGGTTATCACATTTACAAGCTGAATCTTTATGGCAATCTGTTCTTTTTTATTATATGCAACAGTGACAGTTGCAAATGCCTAAGCTTCTAGTAATTAAATTGACAGAAAATTGCGAAATCCGGAATCTTCAAACTCAATGGAAGAACAACAAGATGGATCCCATGTTCCTCACTTTCAATTTGTTTTCGAGCAGATCAGATTAGCCATGTCATAGTCATTAATTAAGAGAACCCTATACTACTAGTCAGTATAGTTTCAATAAACCAGACAATGCCAACACTATGCAACTCTTGCTTAATTACTTAAGATCTTGCCATTCCCTCAGGCAGCTACTTTGCCAAATGAAGAATAGTTAAGTTACTGCAGGGCCAATAATCATTAGAGAATGAATTATGATTATAAGATATAAAACTCATTACAAAGGATACAGCCAAAAATCAGCATTATTTTGCCGAAGTATATACAATGCCTGCAGAAATAATGAAAGAATCAAGGTGAACTTGCATCTTTTCCCTGGCTTTTTCTGCAGAGGAAACTGAATGTGTCCCACTATATTGAGTGTTTACTCTACCACGCGACTTCCACCACCAGTCGAAAACGCAAGCAATCATCACGGCACATAGATCCCAGTGCAGCCAATGTATCAGATGCTGTTGTTAAGCCATATCCGTCATGACATTGACTGACGGTATCGGTGAAGTTGAATAATGTGGCCTCTCAAGCTACACTCCTCCACCTGAAAATCACAGGGACAAACTCCTTCAGGATGGACTTGGGTATAGGCAGGAAGTGTCAGGGGAATACACAAGCACAATTTGATACAGGAAAGAGTAGCTCCAACAATCCGTATTACCACTTGATCATACGTGAGAAATGAATCGTTTTAAGCAGATTCGATTAGGCTAACCTGGGATAGGTATCTCTTGGACAACAAATCACCACTTTCTTCAATGACAACTCTTTCTCTACTGACCACTCTGGCTAGTTCAGAAATGAAAGCTTCCAATTGTTCAGCCTGCATCGAGCAAGTTCCTAATATTTGAGAAAGGCAAGAGGAAGGGATGATGATAAAACATGCATGGAATGCATTGCACCTTGGGCATAAAGCTTTCGACATGGGAAGCAATGGTGTCCATGAATTTCTTGGATGAACTCAGAGCCTCCCCTACCTCTCTAACATCAGCCTGTAAAGAGTACAACTCAATGTGCATTAAGTTCATTGAGAAAGCAGATATACCAACTTATATCAGATGAGTGAGATTAATACTATACCTTAACATTCCCACTGATTGGTAGTTGAATGGAGGCATTTAACAAAGCTTGGGTCACTTCAGACAAAGATGCTAAATAATCACCCTCACAAGCAGACCACTCGTCGAGATATGGCATCTAGATGCAAGAACAGTAAAGCAAAATATACATAAATACATGAAGAAGAAGTGATTTTACGACAAAATTAATCAAGCGTTCAGCACAGCTGAACATTAGTTTATATACAACCGGCAATTTATAGTGAATTGACCAACTACAATTTATAAAAAAAATTTATGATTAGTATTACACAAAGCTCGTAGCCATACTTGAGATTCGAGAACTGCCGATACTGCTTTTGCTCTTTGCACTATACCAAGTTCTGCACGTTTCGTCATCACAGAATTGTACAAATCACCTAGCTTGACATTGAGGGAAAACAGCATTTTCTGCAAGGAAATTGAAAGACGATAAAGAGCTAGAACATTTTTAAATCATAAAAAATGCAGCACTGAGAGAATGGCAGGAATTGCCTTAAAGCTAAACCAATGTCAAACGACTACAGATTGGCCATCAACATATTACCACCAAGCTTCATCTGTGCCACAAACTTCTTTACATGCATGGTGTTCGGTGAGTTAAAAGGGTTCCTTGCCATACAGTAGATACTAAAACTCACCACACTACATCCATAAAAAATTGTAGCCTACACTACATCCATAAAAAATTGTAGCCTTTCTTCTCATTGATGATGAACTAGAACATTTTTAAATCATAAAAAATGCAGCACAGAGCGAAGGGCAGGAATTGCCTTAAAGTTAAACCAATGTCAAACGACTACAGATTGGCCATCAACATATTACCACCAGGCTTCATCTGTGCCGCAAACTTCTTTACATGCATGGTGTTGGGTGAGTTAAAAGGGTTCCTTGCCATACAGTAGATACTAAAACTCACCACACTACATCCATAAAAAAATTGTAGCCTTTCTTCTCATTGATGCAATTAATTTCTTCTCAAGAGCGTTTTAAGCAAAACATCTAATCAAACCATTCAATTTGAAACTGCCCACATTTCTTCTTTTCTTTTTTTGGGCCAAAGGAACTTCCCAATGTCAAAAGCACCAAAGTAATGAGGAAAGAAAGAGGGGAAAGGAAGAGTGAACATTTCGATATAAAATAACATGTAACAATTATTGTCTTTCCCAGAAAATTTTCAACTAGGATGAAGTATTGAATGCTCCTAATTTAGCAAAACTCCTCAAAAGTAGCCAGTGATTGAAAATGGCTACTTTCACAATTTCATAAGTAGGATTCATCTGACATAGGGCAATAGTGGAAGAGGATCCTTTCCACACCTTCACGTGATGGTATTTCACAGACATATGAGGTTTATATACATGACTTAATGCGCCATATTAGCAAGTCATTCCACTTTATGGCTTCTTTCAAGTAGCTCACTCTGCTCTTAAGATTATTTGAAATTAAAGTCACTTCTTCCATATCATTGAAGTCTTCATGAGTCAAGCCTAGTCAACACATTATAATCATTAGGAGTTTCCCCCTTTTTGTAACATCAAGTCAATCCTATTGTGGATGTCTACTCTCTGAAGTTCGACCACCAATGCAGACCATTGCTCCAAAGAGGCTGACATTTGAAGGTATTAAAGTTTCATTGTGTAAATGTCCTAAAAAGATAGACTTTAATAATTAACACAACGTTAACAAAGATTTTGGAGTTCTTGCAACTCAAGTTTTGAACTACAACCTCTCTTATATTCCCTTTTGAAGTCTGAATTCTCCAAACTCTTTATTTCCTTCACTCTAAGAAGGATGCATACAGAGCTTTCGTGCACAACTCGTCATCCAAATTCAATGTTGACCATTTAATTTACATCGCATATACTCATACCAGCAATTCTCTCACCATCAAATCAAACTTCAAGATCATTCCTCCCGATCTCTCACAGTGTCTACTCAAAACAGGACCACTGTCTAGTCTAGCACAACTAATGACAGGTAGCCAAGGATGGCATCGGTAACGAAAGTGATAACGATAAATTGCTATATGTTCATTCAAAAGATAGATTTAAGTGTAGACACGACAAACCTCGGCTTCCCTTTTCTGAGCCTGCATAGTGGCCTCTGCCTTTGCATTGGCAAACCTCCACTGGAGATAATGGTTGTGGAGCAATTTTAGAGAATGCACGTCTTCTTGATGGCTAGAAACTTTCCTTCCCTTCTTTGCATCCATCACCGTCTTTGGGCACGGCGCAACCGGAGGTAAACAAACTTTTCCACCGTTCATCAGCATCATATGCTGCTTCGAGGACCCATATGCTAATTTTTCGCTGCCTCTGACGGAATTTAACATGTCGCAGCTCGATAAAGGCGTGCTAAGCGAACGCGAGAGTGGGGTAGCAGGGATCTTCGAAGAATCGGAACCACCAAGATTACCCATCCTATTCACATTTCTCTCTGCCAACAACCGGTTGGACACTGAGGGCAACATATCTGCGTCGGGCATTGAAGACCGCAGTAATTGCGTGGAGTTCTCACCGTGACAATTGCCAACTGAACTGGCTTCGGCGTTTGAATTCTCGTCAACCGCCGCTTTCGAACCAGAAGCATGACCGCCGGTAAGTGACATCCCACTCGAATGCAACAATTTTGCAGCTGCCGAAGCTCCAGCACTGACCGCTCGCGGGAGATTCCGCGGCGTCTGTCTAAATCTCGACGACACTATCCTATCCATGCCAGTGCTCACGATTGGAGTGTCGGACCTCGAAGCTCGGCTCGGAACTTTGGACCCTTTACCCTGCGGTCCGGCTCCGAGCAACGGCGTGTCCAAGCTCCTACTAAGTTCCGCCCTACTACTTTCATCGGCCTGAGACGAAGGCTCCAGGTCCAGTCGCCGCCGCCGATGCGCAGACACCGACCGCTGCTGCTGCTGCTGCGGCTGCCGAGGGTCGGCCGCGTGCCTCACGACCGGCGACCTGGAGCCAGGGAGGTGGAGATCGCCAGGGGAAGGCGAGGAGGAAGAGACCACCGGAGACATGAACCTCGAGCGGACCTCCCGCACCCGCGGGCGGCGCTGCGTCGTCGTCGTCGGCGGCGGCGGCGGAGGAGGAGCTGCCCCCACCGTCTCCTGCTGCTGCTGCTGCTGCTGCTGCGTCGGTGGATCGATTTCCGCCATTGATCCACGATCGTGCGAATTCAGGGGTGGGCCGTTGACCTCGTCGTCGCGGGTCTTCTTCGGACCTGAAAGCAGCGATGATGGTGGTGACGATGATGATGACGAAGAAGAAGAGAGAGTTCGAAGGACAGAGATGGAGACAAAGAGAGATGTGGTGGAAAACTAGCCGTTGTGGGGCTGGGGGCTCAGGAAAAAGCTGCAACGGTCTCATTTTTTCGAAAAGCGGGTTAATAATGATAATGCTGCTTGCCTTGGATTGGGGGGTGGAACTGAATTTGCTAATAAATTTACTTGCCATTTTTTCAGTTTTCTTTGCCATAAAATAGAACTGGTGATGAATGCTTGGATAATAATGTACATACCAAGATTAATTTCATAGATTATTTGTAAAGCGGTTCGATTGTAATTTTTCGGAACCTCGAATATTTCTTTTGTTTTGTTTTATTATCTTGTCGATTGTCACGTAAATTGTATATTAAGTTGGTACCGTATTCCTTGTATCGATGATGACTGATAATCATTTTATTATTAAACGGTGATTTTAGTTTTCTATTTATACTAGTGTGTTGTCTATGCATTGCCACGGTAGTGCCGGTTATTATTGTGATATAAGCTTATTTTCTGAAGCGAATATGTGGAATGCTTGGGGAAACATTTAGCATCTACTATTATTGTAGGTAATTGACATATCGAGTAGACCTAATCGATATGTGAGCCGAGCTTAGTAGCGAGCCTAAATTCCTCGTCCATGTTGCCCGTGATGATTAAAAAAAAATCCTATAAAAATTTTGATCGAGCTTTGGCGCGGGTTTTAGCAGGCCGATCTCGAGAAGGTAATTAATTGCGTAGGCCGACCCACTTTTTCCTTTGAGCCAATTTGGGGCATTTTCGGATCCATAATCATCTTAATCTCAAGAGACATTATCTTACTTAATGTGTAATTAATTGTTTCGTCTTTAAAAAAATAAAAAAAAAATCATCATAGGAAATATCACACACCATAAACTCCACCCAATCACATGTTGAAGATTCTAATCATCCAATGACATCTGAGTCTTCAGACATCAAATGTCTGACTTTTCATTAATTATATTAATCATGTAAAAAACTAACTCCCCAATGGCAATTTTGACATTACATTTTCTACAAGACCAAGAAATGAGTTAGGCAATTTCAAAATAACAAATTCGCATGAGCTAAAATTGATCCCGAGATTGGATTTTTCTTCTGTGCATATAGTCTCCACCGTTGGATTCTGATAAATGTGCTCCACCACTGCACCAGTTTCAACCGAAAGTTGTCGAAGGAACATTCAAAAGAAACACAGCCTACCATAGAGTCATCATTTGCCATCACAGATGAATCCTATCACAGCAAAATGCTCATCAATAGTATGTCCCTTGCATGGTCTGAAAACCATAAAAGTGACGATGAAATTTGCATCTGAGGCTTTACTTGACTGCCCAGAATTGTGGTGTGTAATGAAAGAAGTGAATGTTGGATAGGGAAAAGAACATTGCATACTGGGAAGACTTGGCCAAAAAGCCTTGCATAGATTCCAAGAGAGAGCTTCACAGTTCACAAGCCCATGAATCAAGGAATCTTATCATGGACTGTGAAAAGATAACACCGCTCACTTTGAATGCATCAGCGCAGATAAGTCACTGCTGATGTCGATGAAAATTGAAGTTTCTGTTCGCGTGCCCGTGTTCAAGTTCTGACCTTTTTTTTCCTCCGTAATTTTCATTCATGATCAGACGGACTTGAGGTTCCAAAGCCATGTGGTCCTCGCTCTCCAGGAAGCTGCAGAGGCCGAAACCAATTTCCAATCTATCTGCTGCCAAAAATAAAAAACCCGAAATCAGACCCGGCCCGACCCGACCCGACCTGACCCGGCCTTTGGTGTATATGTTGAACAGGGTCTTGGGCCGGGTTGGGGCGGGTCAAGCGCAACCCTGTTGGTTTCGATTAGGCCTCCACTCCCAAAGGTTGAAGAGGCTGGATGATCTTATATTGAAAGGCTCACAGATCAAACATTTCAATGCACATTTTAGGCTCGGCGCCGCCTGATCACTAGGTGGGTTTCGGCGGGCTCAGGACGGACCTAGCTGTGGCGTAACAAGCAGTGGCCCCGTCCAGGCCCCAGTTTAGGACCTACTGTTGGGGTCAAGCCCACCCATAAGATGACAAACAAAGATTGGAAAACCCTAAACCCCTCGCTCCCCCTCTCTCCCCGACTCTCCTCAATGCCAATACTCAAATTCCCGGCAAACATGCCCAGGTACTTGACTCCGACGCACAAGTTAGGGCCTGGGTTCACAGAGGCCGGGCTTGGGTCTCTCACGGTCGGGTGACCCCAATGCCCATGCCCAAGTTGCTGCCCAAAAAACAAAAGAGTACAACTTGCAACTATAAGCACGTTTTTATTCCCAAAGACCAGATCTGTCAAGCATCAAAATACAATCGGTGATGGGGAACTTGTCAAAAAGGTTATCAAAGAGGTTCAAAAGCAATTGCGCAAGGTTGAGAACGATGGCGGAGTTCCTTAGGCTACAGCTAATTTTCAAGGGAAGTCTCTACCTCATTCCGTCATCCACGTGAGCTGCCATTAGGATTTTTAACAATGTTTACGAAAGGTAAATGTATCACACAAATATAAGTTAGGAGCTTTTCAAGACACAAAAAGAAGTCAGAGGAGATGTCACCAAGGGAGTGTGCATGGAATGCGTGAAAAATGCTAGTGTCAGTATCAAAGAGAAATGTCCTATGGTCAAAGAATCCATCCTCTGGTTCGATCACTGCATGTTTGCATGTTGTTGTGCGATTCATTTTTTTTCCTATATATTTTTTTGTTGACCAAAATTTGACCGTTGATAATTTTTCCGTCCATTATTCAATTCACTCGATTATTTTAGCAACGGAAAGCCCGTGATTCAATCTCTAAGCCCGTGATTCAATCTCTTTAAAATGAGATTAAAATTTTTATGGGAGTGATGAAAGTTAGTAACCTTTAGCCACATGTTCATATTTATGTAAAAGTTTAAATATGTATTTAATAGGAATTGTGTGAAAATAATATGATGTAGTTAATAAGAATTATGTGAAAATTTAAATATAATACACGGAAGATATCCCATCTTATAAAATGAGGGAGTTGTTCCGTCCACTTTCGCTTTACATAATATCACCATCCCCACTTTATACCGTCGGCTCTAATTCTAAAGTCTATGACCTAATCAAGGTCTTTTTTCTTAACCAATTTTCCACCTTTTTCATTTACAGATTTTTTTTATTTTTTATTTTTATATATTTATTATCTTTTTTGTTCTATTCCCCTCAATTTCCTTAACACACAAGCTCGTTGTTCAATTCACTCGATTATTTTATCAACGGAAAGCTCGCGTTTCAAATGAAATGAGATTAAGGTTTTGATGGTAATGATGAAAGTCAGTGCGACATGTTTGGATTTAAGTGCGACATGTTTGGATTTATGTGAGAATTTAAAGATGTAGTTAATGGGAATTATGTGAAAATAATAAGATATAGTCAATAAAATTATGTGAAAATTTAAATATAAACCTGGTTTTCCCATGTAGGAATATGTCAATGCACATAGAAGGTGGCGGAACAAGTTTAAGGGTAGAGATCTCACCTTAATTCAGAGCTGGTGTCGGGAATGACAAGGTAAGAGCAAGGACGAGGACCTGAGATAGACGAAATGAGAGAGAGATTCGTAAAAAAAAAAGGAATATGAGGGAGAGACCACCCTTACCGAGGGAGACCCACTGAAGAGATGTCCAACCAACGGCCTTATGAAGAATCGGGCGAAAGAGAAAAAAAATGATGGCGCTAATGATAGAGCCGAGGGAGTTGGAGTCAGAGAGGGAGAATATGTTAAATAAACTAAATTAAAAAAAGAAGAAAAGAAATAATAGATAAATTGAAGAAATAAAAAAAATTAGAAGGTGATGATTGGTCGATTATGGGCATGCGCACAATCTCGACCGGTTTTACTCATAAGGCAATCATGATCCAGTTGAAATGATTCAGGAAAGAGCCTAAATTTAGAAGCTTGGCAAGCAACAACATTCTCACTTATTATGTGGACATACCAAGGGAAAAGCATAATAACAAAGAAGTTAATGTAGCAAGAAGTTTAGACAATGCTTATTATGAAGGTAAATCAGTGAAATGGAAGCTAAATTAACCAGCTCGCACGTCACGCTTGTTCTCGGTTGTTAAGCTCAAGAAAACATAGTTTCGCGGGCTAGAAAAGTAGATGAGAAAGAGATAAAATGAGAGAGATTCGTAAAAAAAAAAAAAGGAATGTCAGGGAGAAACGGCCCTTATCGGAGGGAGACCCACTAAAGAGATGACCGAGCGACGGCCTTATGGAGAATTGGGTGAAAGAGGGAGAAAAAGAACATGATGGAGCTAATAAGAGAGTGCGAGTCGGAGTTGGAGTTGAAGAGAGAGGTGGAGAGCAGCTGAAAATGATTTTTAAGTACTGCAACGAATACTGTTCTTAAATAAACTAAATAAAAAAAGAATAGATAAATTGAAAAAATAAAAATAAGGGATAAATACACTAAGGGTGAGCATGATAATCATTCTGTGCCCGAAAACTATTTCTACTCAGAAATGATTCTTTTTTATTCTGTGCTCGGAAACAATTTCTAAGCATTTGAAGGCGTTTGGTAACTGTCCAAAATTTCTACTCCTTGAATAGAAAAGAACAGAAATACGTTTGGTAACTACACAAAATTTCTTTTTATTAATAATATTTTAAATTGTTTAATATTTTTTTTCTTTCTACCCTTCCCTTCTTTGGCCATGGCCGGTCGCCGGCGCATGCGACCGGCCACAAAGCCGGGCGTCGCGGCCCTCGCGCCGCCCGGCCGCCCGCTCTCACCGCCGGCCTTGCTCGATCCGGGCGAGGACGACCTCACCGTGGGTCGCAACGGCAAGGTCGGCCTCGCCAGACGGGCGAGGCCGAGCCTCGCCGTCGCGATCGACGGCGAGGTCGGCTTTGCCGTGGGTCGCAACGGCAAGGCTCGGCCTCGCCCGATCTCGGGCGAGGCCGACCTCGCCATGGGTCGCGACGGCGAGGTCGGCCTCGCCCGCATGGGGCGAGGCCAAGCCTCACCGTCGCGACCCACCGGCGGCCGACCTCGCCGGGCCGTGGACGGCGAGGCTCGGCCTCGCACGATCCGGGCGAGGCCGACCTTGCCATGGGTCGCGACGGCGAGGTCGGCTCGCCTCAGACGGGCGAGGCCGAGCCTCGCCGTCGAGACCCACGGCGAAGCCGACCTCGCCGTCAGTCAAGACGGCGAGGCTCGGCCTCGCTCGATCTGGGCGAGGCCGACCTCGCCATGATCGACGGCGAGCAACCTCGCCCAGGGGGCGAGGGTCCAGCCCTCACCCTCGCCTCCGCCGGCGAGGGCCGTGACGCCCTCGTCGGCCCTAGGCTATGGCCGGTCGCCGGCGGCCAACACAAAGAAGAAAAGAAAAAAAAAAAAAAAGAAGAAAAGTAACTCATTCTCAAAATTAGGCCGAGAAACAAGAAGCAATTTTTTTTTACTTTTTGTTTCTCTTCCAAAACTGTTTCTGGGCACAAATTTTTGCAAAAATGTGCCCGGGAACAAAAAGTTTACCAAACGCATTTCTGTTCCCAAACTATTTCTGGGAACAAAAGAATAGAAATTTTCACTGTTTGGCACGTTACCAAACGGGCCCTAAAAGTCCTAAAACTTGTTACAAAATTGCAATAAAGTCTTAAAACTTTCAAAAAGTGCAATTAAGTCATAAGATTTTTTCAAGAAAGCATAATCGAGTCCTAAAACTTTTTAAAATTGCAATCAAGTCTTAAAACTTATCACAAAAATGCAATCGAGCTTTAAAACTTTCTAAAAGTTTAATCAACGAAAATACTTGATTTGATCAATTTGATAAGTTTTAGGATTTGATTGCATTTTTTGAAAATTTTAAAACTTAATTACACTTTTTGAAAGTTTAAGATTCAATTGCAATTGCATGACAAGTTTTGGTACTTTTGATGCACTTATCCATACAAACAATTAAAAAATGGTGATTGGTCGGTTATGGGCATGGGTTAGAAGCTTGGCAAGCAATAGCATTCCTACTTATTTTATGGGCATCCAAAAGGAAAATGCATAATGACAAAGAACTTAATGCAGCTAGAAGTTTAAATAATGCTCATTATAAAGGTAAATTTGTGATATGAGACCAGGAATTAGAATTCCTTCAAATTAACCACCGTGCAAGTCAAGTTTGTCCCCGGTTGTTAAGCTTAAGAATACATGGTAGTTCTGAGGTTAGACGATGAGCTGACATAAATGAAAAGAAAAAGAGATTTGTCAAAAAAATAGGGAATGTGGAGGAGAGACAGCCCTTATCGGAGGGAGACCCACTGAAGAGATGATCGAGCGACGGCCTTATAGAGAATCGGGTGAAAGAGGGAGAAAAAGAACATGATGGTGCTAATGAGAGAGCGGGAGTCGAAGTCGAAGACGAGAGCAAGACTAGTTAGAGATGTGAGGGAGAGCAATTGAAAATGTTTTGACTTAATTGTTGTGACGAATCGTGTTCTCTATTGAACATGAATTAAAAAAAAAAAACATTTCCACTCGTTTTATAGGCATCCAAGAGGAATTAAGATTTAAGGCATAATGGTGCAGCTGCAAGTTTAGACAATGCTTATTATTATGAAAACTAGTTACATAACAATCAAGTGATCAACACAGGAGTGACACGACAAAGAAAACTAATTACACAATAAAATCCTTTTGTTAAATTTGGATAATAAGGTCCATATACAATTTATTTTATTTAGTGAGGCGTGCACTAATTATAATTAGATATTTAACTAAGTGGACTTGTACGATATCTAAGGAGAGCCTGTCCCATCTCCTAGGTCGGGAATTGAGGAGCTGAACTCACGCTTCCACGATCCAATCCCGGGAAAATTACCAAAAAAGTTCTAAATCTTTTATAATTGTGCCAATTCAGTCCTAAACTTTTTTTTTTCCAATTCAATCCTAAACCTTTTGCAAACCAGCCAATTCAGTCCTTTTGGCCGGTTGGCTGACGTGGCCGCCGGCCGGCGTCCACGTGGCAATATTTTAATATTTTTTTTTTTATTTTCGAATATTTTTTCCTTTTTTCTTTTTTTTTTCTTTTCCTTCTCCCCCTGACCTGCCCGGCCAGGGGGGAGGCTCGCCGGCGAGGGCCCAGCTCCGGCAAGGCGAGCTGGGCCCTCGCTGCCGCTGGGCGAGGGCCCAGCACGCCATGGCTGGGTGAGCTCCGCCCTCGCCCAGATCTGGCGAGGCGGAGCTCGCCCTTTCGCCCTCGCCGCCGCTAAGCGAGCCTCGCCCAGCTCCGCCCTCGCCCAGCCATGGCGAGCTCGCCCAGCTCCGGCGAGGGCCCAGCTCGCCTCGCCGGAGCTGGGTCCTCGCCGGCGAGCCTCCCCCCTGGCCGGACAGGCCAGGGGGGAGAAGGAAAAGAAAAAAAAAAGAAAAAAGGAAAAAAAATTCGAAAATAATAAAAAAAATATTAAAATATTACCACGTGGACGCCAGCCGGCGCCACGTCAGCCGGCCAGCCAAAAGGACTGAATTGGCTAGTTTGCAAAAGGTTTAGGACTGAATTGACAAAAAAAAAGGTTTAGGACTGAATTGGCACAATTGCAAAAGGTTTAGGACTTTTTTTGTAATTTTCCCTCCAATCCCACGTGTTGTGCAGGATAGGATTATTAATATGCCCTTGACTTCGATGAAGCAAGACGGATTTCCCTTAATTAAACACAAATTACTAATTAACCTAAACAATTTTATATAAATCTATTTTACTAGAGTAAATCAATCGTATATTAGTCATGGATAGGATCCACCTCTTTTTTTTTTCCGGAATCCACTTCATTAACATCATATGCTTCGCAATTGTGATTGACTTTATCCATAAAGTGAATGTTAAAAATAACTACACTATTTGTTTTCTATTACTCGTTCAAGAATAATTCGAATAATCATCTTTTTTTTTCCTTACTTCCTTATAAGCTAAATTAGGTTACCACATTTATAAGCTAAATATTAATGGGAACCTGTTCATTTTTATTGTATGCACTTACGGTTGCAAATGCCTAAGCTTCTAGAAATTAAATTCACAGAAAATTCTTAAATCCGGAATTTTTAAACTCTATGGAAGAACAACAAGATGGATCCCATGCTCCTCACTTTCAAATTGTTTTCGAGCAGATCAGATTAACCATGTTATACTCATCAATTAAGAGAACACTATGTTAGTCAGTATAGTTTCAACTAAACTAGACAATCCCAACACTATACAACTCTTGCTTAATTACTTAAGATCTTGCCCTTCCTTAAGCAGCTACCTTGCCAAATGAAGAACATTTATGTTACTGCAGGGGCAATAACCATTAGCGAATCAATTATGACTATAAGATATAAAACTCATGACAAAGCATACAGCCAAAAATCAGTATTATTGTGCCGAAGTATATACAATACTTGCAGAAATAATGAAAGAATCAAGGTGAACTTGCATCTTTTCCCTGGCTTTTCTGTGGAGGAAACTGAATGTGTCTCAATATATTGAATGTTTACTCTTCTGTGCGACTTCCTTCACCAAGCGAAGACAAGCAATCATCATGGCACCTAATTCCCAGTGCCGTGAATGTATCAGATGCTGCTGTTAAGCCTTATCCTTCAAGAAATTGACTGACGTTATCAGTGAAATTGAATAATCTGGCCTCTCAAGCTACACTCCACCTGAAAATCACAGGACAAACTCCTTCAGATGACTTAGGTATAAGCAGGGAAAAGTGTTAGCAGAATGCATCAGCACAATTTGATACAAGAAAGAGTAGCTCCTACTATCTACATTACCACTTGATCATATGTGAGAACTGAATCATCTTAAGCAGATTCAATTAGGCTAACCTGGGACAAGTATCTATTGGACAACAAATCACCACTTTCTTCAATAACAACTCTTTCTCTACTGACCACTCTGGCTAGTTCAGAAATGAAAACTTCCAATTGTTCAGCCTGCATCAAGCAAGTTTCTAACATTTGAGAAAGGCAAGAGGAAGGGATGATGATACAACATGCATGGATTGCATTGCACCTTGGGCATGAAGCTTTCGACATGCAAAGCAATGGCGTCCATGATCTTCATGGATGAATTCAGAGTCTTCCCTGCCTCTCTAACATCAGACATCAAAAACTGCTGCTTCAAGAATGAAGCCATAATGTAGATACTAAAACTGGCCACACCAAGTCCATAAAAAATTGTTGCTTCAAGAATGAATCCTTTCTTCTCATTGACGCAATTATTTCTTTCATCACTCAATAGCGTTTAAGCAAAACATCTAGTCAAACCTGTCAATTTGAAACCGCCCACCTTTTTTATTTTCTTTTTTGGGCTGAAGAAACTGCCCAATGTCAAAAGCACCAAAGTGATGAGGAAAGAAAGAGGCGAAGGAAGAGTGTACACTTCAATATAAAAGAACATGTAAAAAGCCTTGTCTTTTCCAGAGAATTTTCATCTAGGATGCAGTATTGAATGCTCCTAATTTAGCTAAACTCCTCAAAAGTAGCCAGTACTTGAAAATGGCTACTTTCACAATTTCATAAGTTAAGGATTCATCTGACATAGGGCAATAGTGAAAGAGGATCTGTTCCACGTCTTCACATGATGCTATTTCACAGACATATGAAGTTTATTTACAAAACATATTGGGCTATATCTGGAAGTCAATTTATGGCTACTTTCAAGCAGGTCACTCTACTCTTAAGATTATTTGAAACTAAAGTCATTTCATCCATATGTTGCATTGCATGCCGCATCATCCTTGTCTTATTATCGTAATGTTGGTTGCAACAAAAGTTCACTGATTTTCATCTGTTGCGATGCATACTGAAAGTGAAAGTTGAAAAGTTCTCCGAAAGTCTGACATAATTTTCTGATGCAGCTACTTTATCTTGGAATTGACATTGAAGTCTTCATGAGTCAAGCCTAGTCAACATAATCCAATCATTAGGAGTTTCCCCGTTTTGTTAAAATCAAGTCAATCCTGCTGTGGATGTCTACTCTCTGAAGTCTAAATACTTATGCAGACCATTGCTCCATAAAGGCTGACAATTGAAGGTGTTAGAATTCCATTGTGTAAATGTCCTAAAAAGATGGGTTTTAATAGTTAACACATCATCGATAAAAAATTTGGAGTTCATGCAACTCAAAGTTTGAACTACACCCTCTCTTATATTCCCTTTCGAAGTCTGATTCTCCAAACTCTGTTCTTTTCACTCTAAGAAGGATACATACAAAGCTTCCATGCACAACTCTTCATCTAAATTCAGTTTTGACCATTCGATTTATATCTTTTATACTCATACCAGCAATTCTCTCACCATCACATCAAACTTCAAGCTCATTCGTGATCTCTCACAGTGTCTACTCAAAACAGGACCACAGTCTAGTCCAGAACAACTAATGACCAGGTAGCCAAGGATGGCATCGGTAACAAAAGCGATAACAAAAATTGCTATATGTTCATTCAAATGATAGATCTAAGCATAAACATGACAAACCTCAGCTTCCCTTTTCTGAGCTTGCATAGTGGCCTCTGCTTTTGCATTGGCAAACCTCCCTGGAGATAGTGGTTATTGAGCATCTTTAGAGAATGTACACTCTTCTTGATGGCCAGAAACTTTCCTTCCCTTCTTTGCATCCATCACCGTCTTTGTGCACGGCGCTACTGGAGGTAAACAAACTTTTACACCATCCATCGGCATCATATGCTGCTTTGATGACCCGCGTGCTAATTTTTCACCGCCTTTCATGGAATTCAACACGTCGTAACTTGATAAGGTGAACTAAGAGAACGCTAGAATGGGGAGGCAGGGATCTTAGAAGAATTGGAACCGCTAAGATTACCAGTCCTATTCACATTGCTCTCCACTAACAACCAGTTGGACACTGAGGGCAACATATCTGCCTCAGGCATGGAAGACCGCAATAATTGTGCAGAGTTCTCACAATTACAATCACCAACGGTACCGGCTTCTGCATTTGAAATCTCGTCAAACACCGTTGTCAAATCAGAAGCATGACCACCAGTAAGTGACATCCCACTTGAAATCAACAATTTTGCAGCTGCAGAAGCACCAGCACTGATCACTTGCGGAAGATTCTGCGGTGTCTGTCTAAATCTCGACGACACGATTCTATCCATACTAGTGCTCATGATTGGAGTGTTGGACCTCGAAGCTCGGCTCGGAACTTTGGACCCCTTTACTCTGTGGTCCAGCACCAAGCAATGGTGTGTCCAAGTTCCTAGTAAGTTCCGAACTACTTTCATCAGCATGAGACGAAGGCTCGAGGTCCAGTCGCCGCCGCCTGTGCACAGAGACCGATCGCTGCTGCTGCTGCTGTTTCCGAGAGCCCGGAATATAAAGATAGGGAAGAACAAACCCTAATTCAGGAATACGATGAAGCCCTGAATCGCATCGAATCAAAACGAATCAACTGTCATAAGGCACACAGCCAACTCTTGGCATGTAACATTCAAAAGAACATAGCCTACTATAAAGTCATCATTTACCATGACAGATGAATAACAACCAAAAAGCTCCTATCAAAGCAAACATGCCAGTAATGAAATGTTCCTGCATGGTCTGAAAACCATAAACGTGATGATGAAATTTGACCATGCTGAGCAGTGAGCAGCTGAAGGTTTACTTGACTGACGCACAATTGTGGCGTGTAATGAAAGAAGTGAATGTTGGATAGGGAAAAGAAAATTGTATCCTGGAAGACTCAGCCAAAAAGCCTACAAAATTCCTAGAGAGGTACATAGTTCACAAACCCATGAATCAAGGAATCTTATCATGGACTATAAAACAGTATGGAAACATCAAAGAAGCATACACACATGAAAGAACACCCAGTGTGGACTCATTAAGAATATGCTCAGGTGAAACTCTCCAATATATTGCAGTAAATTTGACTCTTGTGCTACCCATTTGCCAAAAAAAGGGACTAGTTCAGGTTCCACATGTTCCATTTGAACTCCCAGATTGAACCCCCAATTAGAGAGCTTCATCACCAGTTGAAACAATCTATCTAATGCTTTTGAGACAGCAGTTCAAGAAGGTTACCGCATAATGAGGCAGTAACTCATAATTCATATTGTTTCAACGGTCAGGTCAAGCACATCTTCAGCCATCAAGAACATCTTTTGTCAATACTTTCTTCACCAGCAGCGTACCAAAAGCATTTCCCACAATAATCGCTCAATAGCACCATAGTACCCAGAAGTTTACATCCAACTTCTGCCTTACTGATAACTTCTTAAGCAACAAGATCAACTTCATCACTGTCAGGACGGACGACATCCACCCTCATCATACTTCGATAGCAATCGGGTATTGGGGCACCAGCCTGCACACAAAGCTCTACCACAGCAGGAGCTTTGCCATAGTACCTCTTCAAGTTGTTATTCAAAGCTGGCCCGTTTAAATTCCGGACATGCCAGACATAATTAGGGCCAACAATATCATCTATTGTTGCTTCCTGCCAGGCATGCAAACCATTGCGAGATTGGTGCTTTGATGACTTGCACATTCTGACTTTATGGCCCTTGGGACCCACCTGAACCTCAGGACAGTACCCGCAGGTCCACACAGTATAACTTTCCATTATTTTTTTCACTCCTTCCATCATTTCAAACCACGACTCCAGTGTCCACATACTCAATTGCTTTATGTTTTTGACTTCATCAGTTGAACTACTCCAAAGGTCAAATTTACTTTCTTCAATAGGGCTGGTTCTCGATGGAACTATATCCCTTCCCAATTCATCCCTCTCAATTACTGATTCAGCAACCATGTCGATGTCTATTTTGTGTGTTTCACTTATGGACTCAAAATCTACAATTCTTCCCTCGATACAATACACAGGTTTTGTTCTTCTCTTTGAGGGAAATTTTTCAAGGTCTACGCCAGCTTGTATACAAAGCTCTACAACAGCAGGGATTCGTGGGACACTGTGCCTCTCGTCGTGCCCAACTCTCGGTTTCCCAACACGATCATAGAGATGGAAACACTTGGGGAAAAATATGACATCTTGAACGCCCCCCTTTCTCCATACATGAGTAGCGCTACGAAGACCACTATTTGGACCAGTGCATGTGCGGATCTCGTGGCCATAATGACCAATATGAACTTCAAAACAGAACCTAACAAGCAATGAATCCATTAGTATTAATAATTGTTCAAGCAGGACTTCCTTAAAAATAAGAGACAAGCAAATAAGAAAATGCTAAAAGACTCATCAGTTTTATAGTCATGTTTATTAGTCTGTTACATCAGAATCTCCCTCCCTCCCTCTCTCTCTCTGTATTTTCCCCCAATCAAAGAGTGAATAAGGTAGGTCTCTCCTCCCCTTTTTCCGTTGAAGAAATTATTGGATCCTCATATTGTTCCCATGTAGAACTACATTACAGATATCAGCACAAAATTGCTGAAGTATCACAGCTTGGTGGCGTTTAACCCATCGAGATCTTAGTTATCTCTGAATTCATTATCTAATAAAGGTGACATTCAACTAAAAATAAGCAAGAAATAATCCAAGCAATACTACATTTGAAAACGAAACAAAAACAAAAGAATTAATAAGGGGTACAAGAAAGAGAGCAAGTATGAAGACAATAAATTTTCCCCCTCCATTTTCAAGAGTAGCTCCGTCAGGTAACATGTAACTAGCAAGAAAAACCTAACAGACTCTCAGTATCCCAAAGTAACGCTACACAGGCAAATTCATCGATTACAGGAAGATGCTTCAATATCTAATAAATTTAAGCCTATCAAAAAGTAAGAAACACGAGCCAAGACAAAAAGCATTAGAAATTAACCCAATACCTACAACGCTGCACCGGAACAACCTTGACGAGTTCCGATAAACCCTTGAGTAGGGACTCTCGAGCGTGATAGACATGGCGAGCCACCTCGACGAGCACGGGAACGAGCAATCCGTTCTCTGGCGGGTACTCGAGCATGCGACAAGGCTGCAGCTTTCGAGCTTCTCTCTCTTCCTTCGCCATCCGAATCAGCTCTTTCATGGGGGTCACAAAAGGCTTCCTCTCGGTTTTCCGCCTCGGAGGCCTCGGCACGTCCGAATACAACTCATCATCACCATCCACTCCTACACTCAATGCTCCAGAAGAAGAAGAAGAACAAGCAAAAGGGTAGCTTCCAATGAGGCGGCAATTAAGCCTTTCCATGTGAAAAATCTGCAATCTTATCCTTCTCAGCATAGTTGGCTACGCTTCGGAGAGATACAGATGCTAGGACACATGAAGCAATGCTTCAATGTCAGAGGGCTTTGAAGATTGCACTCAAACTATAAACATTACAGTCGGAATTGTAAAAAATTGGAAAAGCCAAAAGCACATGCCAATACAGTCCGAATTTCAACCGACCCAGATACAGATGAGGGATGAGAGATCGAGGGAAACTAGAAAAATCGCATCTTTAGGACATAAAAAGTGATGGTGTGTTCTCCTCCAGGTACCTTGGTGGTGCCGGGGGCGGTCACCGGCCGCCGGTGGAGGAGACAGAGGCGAGAGAAGGAGGAGCCGACGTTCGAGAGGAGGGCCACCGGGGGAGTTCTACATGTCCCCGGGGGATTAATCCTTAAATAGGAAAATGACACAAACAGTCTTGAACTTTGACTCGTTATGTAATTTAATCCTGAACTTTTAATTTGTTCAATATAGTCCCTGAACTTTTACCCGATATTCAATACGGTCTCTAAACTTTCAATTTGTTCAATGTGATCCCTGAACTTTTGGTACATATTCAATATAGTCCCCGAACTTTATAAAATGTTCAATGTAGTCCTTCTATTAATTCAAGTTCAGGGATTATATTATACATTTTCATATAATTGAGGAACTAAATTGAATATTTACTAAAAGTTCAAGGATCAAGTTGAATAAATTAAAAGTTCAGGGACTACATTGAACAAATGAAAAGTTCATGGATCAAATTACACATTGAGCTAAAGTTCATGGACTGTTTGTGTCATTATCCCATCCTTCAATTTTTTGTGACCGGCAACAGCCGGTTGTCTTTGGCTTTAATTCTTTTTGGTTTTTTCTTTTTTGTTTTTGCCTTCCCTGGACGCTTATTTATTTTTCTTTTATTTTGTATTTGCCGCTTTGGCTTGGACTCTTGAAAAAGAAATAGGTAGAAAGTTTTAGAACAGAAATTTTAACTCAATTACCACCAAAAACCTCAAACTATGCCACTTATGATAAATTTTCCCTGAATTTTTTTTGTGACACGAAAAATCTCAAACTATGTCACTTGTGACACATTTACACACAATATTTTGACCCATGGGCATTTTCGTCTTTTTCTTTTTTCTATTTTTTCTCCTTTTTTTTTTTCTTTTCTTCTCTCTTCCCTCTGCCGGCCATGGCGGAGGAAAGCCGGCGAGGGCGACCCTCACCGGGGCTAGGGTTGGGCGAGGGCTGCCCTCACCCAACCCTAGCGCCGATGGAGGGAAGAGAAAAGAAAAGAAAAAAAAGGAAAAAAAACAGAAAAAGGAAAAAAATGAAAATGTCCATGGACCAAAGTATTGTGGAGTAAATGGGCCCAATTCCAAAAAAAACCCTCAACTTTACACTTTTTCCCAAATATACCCTGAACTTTTTTTTGTCTCAAGAAAAATCACAAACTTTTATCTAAGTCCCAAATCTGCCCTCCCGTTAAAAATCCGTTAGGAAAAAAAAAAAAACAGAGAACCGGCAGCTGCGGCGGTGGCCAAGCCTTCGCCGGTGGCCGCCGCAACAGCCGTCGGGAAGGAGCGGCGGCCCACGCCTGGGCCTTCCCGAAGTCGCCGGCCCCCGGGCGAGCCGCCGGCGAGGGCGCGCAGCCCCCGATCTGGGGCGAAGCCGGAGTAAATGTGTCACAAGTAGCATAGTTTGGGGTTTTTCGTGTCACAAAAAAAAGTTCAGGGTAAATTTGTCACAAGTGGTATAGTTTGGGATTTTTCGTATCACAAAAAAAAGTTCAGAGTAAATTTATCATAAGTGACATAGTTTGAAATTTTTGGTAGTATTTTCCCTTATGGAAACTAAAGAAAACTTCTCAATTTCGCTCTTTTACCTCATAACACCTTATGTAGAGCCAATACATGAACTTTACCTTATTATTACCTACAATTGTAATACATAGTATAAGCATCGATTTGATGTAACTATACTTTAAAGAAAAAGAAGGAATTGAAGCATTTCTAGACCACCTTGCAGAAGTTCATGGTGCATAAGAATCTCTCTCTTGTTATGACCATTTTTTTTTTGAGTAAGACAATTGGTAAAGCCCGAATATTATATTAACATTTGCCTAACAATGTTTAAACCATATTGATTTCCTATCAATAGGGGAATTAAAGTTATTGGTGGCCTATCTAATATTCGAGTGGCATTTATATGCAAGATTGGGAAATCCAATTTGCTAACCAATATACACATGAATTTCATTCCCCCAAAGCATGAAGAATTTAAACTTGTTGGAAGTACTTTAACAATTTCTGAATTCGAAATATGAGAATATCGCAAAAACGCTGAAAGATAGTTGGTTTCTGAAACTGTTTGGGAGTCCAACCCCATAGTAATTTTGTGAATGCATAGAGAGATTGCTAGTTTGAGGCCCCACACCATCTACATGTTGGGCAAAACTAGGAAGCCAGTTGCTTGACTCATTGCGGAGAAGTCCACCTACTAAAGTTGGACCCGAGTTGCCTTTAGAAGCCTTGTCAGTGTTGAGCTTGATCCAACTAGGGGGAGAGGTTGTCCAACCCATTTACGTCTCTCTTTTATCCCTTTGAGAAGATAGTCTCCTTTTTTCCATCATTTTAAAATTGTAAGAAATTAGATATTTTGCAATGCGTGGTACCATATCATAACCAAAGCGCCATAAATTAGTTTGAAGATTATAAAAGAAAGGTCGACAAAGCGTCATAAATTAGTTTAATATGTCTTGACAAGGGCAATAGCACGTACCGTTAGTTAACCATCTTCTTAATATGTATAATCAGCATTGGGTTTTAGTTTGAATTATGACAAAAAATCAATTACAATATGTTGCAATTATAAACAACAATTGGATACTTAAACCAAAAAGACGAAGAAAAGAATCGAAAAGCTCATTTAACAACCTGTTTTCAGCCAATCCAAAGAAAAATTCGTCTGATAAAAAATGCACTGAAAACATATATATATTCCTTTTTTCCTCTAAAAGGAATCCGACAATGCAGATAAAACCGTTAATATAGTTGAGAGTGTTTCTCGTTCTCGCTCTCATGTCATGTTACTTCAACCGCTCTCTGGTTCTTCACAAGATGAGCTTCACCTCTCACTCTCACTCTCTTTCGATCACCATTGCGGCCAAGACCATCCCACCTGCTGCTGCTCCTGCGACTGACCCTGTTTCTCCGCAGTTCCCGGTGCTTCGCAAGATCGAATCTTGCAAATCCATTCGAGAGATCAAGCAGCTCCACGCCCTCGTCGTCAAATCGAGGCCCCTTCAGACCCAGCTCGTGTACAACGCCGTCATCAGAGGCGTCGCGAGTTTCGGGACCGGCCGCGGTTCCTCGTTGGAAGCAATCCTGTTGTACAGAGAGATGCTTGCGAAAGGACTGGTGCCCAATGATTATACCATCCCGTTTCTTCTAAAGGCCTGTGCGCGGGAGTTTGCTTTGAGGGAAGGCGAGGAAGTTCACGTGCACGCCATCAAGACTGGGCTGTTGGGTTCTAATGTCTACGTGAGCAATACTCTGATGAGGGTTTATGCGGTCTGTGGGGTTATTGGAGCTGCTCAGAAGCTGTTCGACGAATGTCGCCAACGGGATTTGGTCTCGTGGACGACGTTGATTCAAGGATATGTCAAGACGGGGTCGCCGAGGGAAGCTGTCGAGGTGTTTTTTAGGATGCACGAAGCAAATTTTGTAGCTGATGAGATGACGCTGGTGATTGTGCTCTCGGCATGCGCTATGTTGGGAGATTTGAGTCTAGGGAAGAGGATTTACAGGTATATGCATGAAAATGGGGTAAAGAGAGATGTTTTTGTTGGCAATGCTTTGGTGGACATGTTCCTGAAATGCGGTGCTGCGGATCTCGCTCACTGGGTTTTCGGTGAGATGCCCGTGAAAAATGTGGTATCTTGGAACTCTATGATATTGGGACTGGCGCAGCAAGGAAAATTCAAGGAAGCGTTGGTTGTGTATGAGGAAATGCAAACCGTAGGCATTAGGCCCGATGATGTTACTCTAGTTGGCGTTTTGAATTCTTGTGCTAATCTTGGATTGCTTGAGTCTGGGAAGTGGGTTCACGCGTACATCAATATACATAAGATTAGTGCAGATGGATTCATAGGGAATGCTCTGGTTGATATGTATTCAAAATGTGGAAGCATAAACCAAGCGCTTAGAGTTTTTCAAGGGATGAAACGCCGGGATGTCTATTCTTATACGGCCATCATCGTTGGTTTAGCAATGCATGGAGAAGCAGCACAGGCTTTGGAAATCTTCTCTGATATGTCTTTGCTGGGCATTAGACCAGATGAAGTAACTCTCCTCGGTGTGCTTTCAGCATGTAGCCATGCAGGACTTGCAGACGAAGGACAGAGACATTTTGAGGACATGTCAAGAGTTTATGGCTTAGAACCTCAAACAGAGCATTATGCCTGTATGGTAGACCTTTTAGGTCGTGCTGGATTGTTAAGCGATGCAGAAGAGTTTATAAAGAATATGCCGGCTGAACCCGATGCCTTTGTTTGGGGGGCCTTATTAGGAGCCTGCAGAGTTCATGGGAAAGTTGAACTCGGGGAACTTGCAATGAAGAAACTAGTGGAAATCGAGCCAGAGCGAGATGGTGCATATATATTGATGTCAAACATGTACTCATCTGCAGATAGATGGCGAGATGCGTTGAAATTGAGAAAGTTCATGAAAGAAAAGCATGTGAAGAAGACTACAGGTTGTAGTTCCATTGAACTCGACGGCATAGTTCACGAGTTCAGGAAAGGCGAGAAATCACACCCCAAAAGTAAAGAGATCTGCAGGTTTCTCGAAGAATTTACAAGTCACTTGAAGAGCTATGGGCAACAATATATAATTGCATTTGCTTGATCTCGAGGCAATCGGGTGCTTGCCGAGAGAACTCGAAAGACAAAAAAGAAAAATCTGTCATTTAAGAAAGCAATACAACAGAAAGTCAGAAGGGAAAAAGCTGAACATAAAAATCGGTCATGGAAGCCGTTCTAACATTTCTGGCTATGTAATTCGTCGGAAACCAGATTCTATACTTTGGCCATTTCTTGCACTGAATTAATCACGGCAACTTCACTGACAATGACATTAACTACTTATAGAATGCTGCAGTGTTAAACTACATCCGTCATCTATGACACGAGATCCAACTTTGTGGTGAGAATGAAGAACACTGTCTCAATGCCATTTGGATCATTTTAGACTCTGTTGAGGCCTCCACTGGAAGCCTTCCTCGTGAACTTGCACTGTAAAAATTTGGTTTGTAAGTTTACACAGGACAATCTGAATTCGCGATCCCTAATAGCATTCTATGAATTACCCTGAGCCTCAATTTTCATGTGTTCTGGTGTTAAGAATGCTTTGGTCATTATACATGTGGCTACCTTACCCATTAATTAAGTAGTTATCTCACACTCCATTTTCATCATAATTTTTAATTTTAAATTACCCGCGTTGTCTCTCTTTCTCTCTCTCAAATCTTTCCTTGAAAATGAGAGAATACGTTAAGATTTTTAGATGATACTATTCGACCAAGTTCAAAAAGATTTTTGACTTCCCGGGATCTTCTCTTCCTAACGGCCACATTAGCCAAAAGATCAGCTTCCACCCGATCCTTTGCTATCTTTCCCAACAACCCATCTCTCTCTCTCTCTCTCCCTCTGTTTTGCTTCTTTTTTTTTTTTGTCAAAATTTTCCATTGCCAGATTACTTCTTCCATTTTCACCACCTCTCTTACACCAGAAGTTCTTACTTCCTTCAAGCTCTCTCTCTACCTCTAAACTAAGTTTTCATACTATAGGTGGGTCTCTATCTTGTGTCTTCTTCACTTTGATTCGTTTGTCGACGACTTGGTGGCGCTTGTTCAAATGGAAGATTTCAATTGATGGTCGCTTTTCGTCCTAGTTGTTGTAGTTGTGATCTCCGGTGAAAGTTCCCGTGGCCCATTTTCTCCTTCTACACCTTCTAATGAATGGCTTATATACTGTTTAAGAGTTCTTCCAAATAGATGGAACATAGCTCTTGGTTAGCCAAGAAAATCGAAGTCAAGCACATCTTGTGAGTCTAAGATATGAAACTATCATATGCTTGAAATGCAATATCATTCATCTGCTCGACTTGGAATGCATATGCAAATGTTGTATATTTTAGAACTTCATGGCATACTCACTTTTATCTTCTTGTATGTACGGCAACCAATCATATACTATCTCTGTAGTAACTTCTTAGCTGAAGAACAGAGAGACCAAAATGCAGAATATGGTCAACAAAAGAAGCTTGGAATCATCTTTGTGAGCACTTCATCCTTTGATTGTCTTCTCTCTCTCTCTCTCTCTCACACACACACACACACACACACATTACTTTTCGACATTAATTCACATCTCTATCTTGACTTTCTTCACTTGTCCCCTTGTTTTTCAGGTCGTCCAAGTCGAGTGCCCCATCCGAACTTCAGATTCTTGATTGCTGCGAGCCCTTCACATCAAGTAAAGTGAGGAAATTTGTCACAAGATTAATCTTAGATCACATAAACTCGTTTTTGCTTTTCTCTGTTGGATCAATGTTTATGGCCTAAGCCTAATGTGAAAACTACACCGATGGTCTACCATTTAATCCTATGAATTGCTGATTGCGATTTAACTGTCCAATTGTTTTATCAGGAGCTTCTAGCGGCAAAATCAGCAAAACTAGCTTCTTTGTTTGAGGAAAAAGATTCCTGTGAAAGGATATCGCACTTCCTGCGAGACATCTCCGCTGATCCCAACACCTTTGAGCTTGTGGCGAGGTTCTGCCACGGGTTTGAAGTACAGCTTTCGACTGAAAATGCAGTACCCCTCATTTGCCTTGCTTTTTATCTGGAAATGACCGAAACTCACAGCCCCAACAATCTTCTGAAGAAGGCTATCGATTTTCTCGAAGAAAGAGTCCTCCCGAGCTGGAACGAGACCATCAGGGCCCTGCGACTCTCGGAGAAACTCCTTCAGCAAGCTGCGGATCTTGGCCTTGTTGATGCCTGTTTAAGTTCGATTGTTGCAAAGGCACAAGTCGATCCCCGCCTTCTCGGAAAGCCAATTAAGGCTCCCAAATTGGATGAGAGCAGTGAGGGAGAGGAAGATGGGGAGTGTAGACCCAATGCAAGGAGAAAGCTTTTTGTTCTCGACTGGCAATCAGAGGATTTAACGACTCTTCCTCTGCGATTTTATGAGCCGGTCATTAAAGCAATGAACCTACAAGGCGTCCCGCCAGGATATGTGGCCGCATCTCTTTGCCAATACGTGAAAAGATGGATTTGTTCCAGCCCAACAGGAGACGAAACCATGTCAATGTACAAGAGGAACTCTCAGAGGGAAGTAATCGAAGCAGTGGAGAGACTCCTGCCTCGTGAGCCGAGGCTCCTTCCATGTAATTTGTTGTTTCGGATGTTGAACTCTGCAGTTTCACTGGAAGCAAGTACTGACTGTAGAAATGGATTCGAGATCAGGATAGGGAGACAACTCGACCAGGCAACCGTAACTGACCTCCTAGTACCTTTTCAAGGCTATGCCACAGAAACACAATATGACATTGGTTGTGTCAAAAGGATCCTGAAAAGTTTCTACACGAACTACACTTGTTCGGATGCATCGGTATTTATCAAAGTAGCGGATCTCATCGAAGAGTTATTGGCAGAATTAGCAAGTGATGTGGACTTAGAGGTCAATTCGTTTCTCGCCCTGGCCGAGATGTCGCTCGCAGCATCCTTAGAAAATCATACAAATTCTGATGGAATATACCGCGCGATCGATATTTACCTGGACAAGCATAGGTTCTTGACAGAGTTGGAGAAAGAAGAGGTGTGTCGGGTACTGGACTTCCAGAAAATGTCTCCTGAAGCATGTGAGCATGCAGCGCAAAATGAAAGGCTGCCGCTAAGGGTGGTTGTTCAGGTGTTGTTTACTGAGCAGTTGAAGCTGCGAGAAACAGTCGTGCAGGAAGTAGTAGTGCATAATACCCAGCAACGAATTGGAAAGGATGGAGAAGAAGAGGCGGAGGAAAATGAAGGGAAGTTGAGTAGTACCGAGGAAGGGTTGAGGATCGAAATGGAGAGGATGAACAGCAAGGTGATGGAGCTTGAGAGAGAGTGCGGCATGATGAGGAAAGAGATGGCGAACGGATACGGCAGCAGTCATAAGTTGGAGAAGAGACGGAAAGTTAGTATGTGGGGAGAGATAAAGAGGAAGTTTGGGTGCATGAGTAACGTGCATGATTGTAGCTCTCAAGTGAAGAAGAAGAAGGTGCATGCTAGCCATGGCTAATGGTTTTTGGATGTTTCACTTTTTGGGACAAAAGTGTTTCTTTCGTTTCCATGTATATAGTGGTTTTTTGCATCCTCAACTAGGCTTAGTTACTATTCCACTGATTGTGATCCTCGTAGCATTCTCTGGTTCAAAGAAGTCTTTGGAGGGAATGGTAGGGCTGTTTGGCAGAGCTTAACCAAGATTGTTCATTTGACAGCTAAGCTTTGTATAATTTCACTATTAAATAATTACTAGTTTGAGATTCTCTCTTTTACCTGATATATTTTCTGGAAATATGGATGATGAGTTCTTCGATTGGAACCTCAAACACCAGCAGAAGCTCATTGTGGTACTGTGCCATGGACAAAGCATTCACTATGAATTATTCTACAAATTTGTCCAGATGAACGAGTTTGCCCTGCAAAAGTAGTCAGAAAAAGTGTACTTTACTCATGCTTCATTACAATCAATACATAAGCCGGAATCAATGCTATATTCAGCTTTATAGGCTGTGTCAAGTTTCATATCCCATTTAAAATTAGTCTCTGATACGCTGGCAATAGCTTTGTCCGGGCAAAATATTTGGCCATGCACTTTGAATTGACATTGAAAAACAAACAAGCTTGCAAGCAATGAAGGCATCAATATCAGTATTGCACATAATGATAAGCATCTTCCTTTCTGGTTCTCTTATTACATGTATAACCTCTCTCATGAAAAGGAGGTAAAAGAACAAACGAGTTCACAAAATACATACTTTGTCACTTTTCCACACTTTGGCCCAGAAGATCATCACATCATCTTACTTGACATGAAGTCTATGTCAGTTTCAGAGACCTCAGCCCTTTCACAAGAATATTTAGACAATTCCTGTCACATGTAGGCAAAATCTCAATACACTCGGTTTCTATCTCGCCGCTTGACTCGAAACAGATTCACAGCTTGAATTACGAAGCAAAAAAAGGAATCATTCTTCGGTGAAATCACATCGACTCCATTGTCTCATCTTGATATCTAACAAATATTGACAGCTATTTGCACCGTATGCATCAGAAATGTTTAACATTAACCTTCACACAAGGTTCATTTACAAGAGGAAACCCCAAGAGTCAATGGCATCTCGCTTTCCCTCGAACCGATCGACAGATCGTGATCATTTAATGTGCTTGAAGTCGACCCGGTGTTGCTGTGAGAATGATCACCTCCACCTTTTCCATTCCCCAGAGCATTATTATTATGCCCTTCAACACCTGATTGATGTTCGTTTTGCTGCTCATTCCCCATCACAATCACAGCGCCAAAATGAACGCGCCTTTGCTCGTCATCATCATTGTCCCCGCTGCGAGGGGAATCCTTTGCCGGCGACTGCGGATTATTCGCCGGCGCCGGCGCCACAGCTGTGCTATTTACACGAGCGGAGAGCCCTTTGGGCGGATTATTTGCAGGTCTAGGCCGGAGACAAGAGTAGAGATAACCAAGAAGCCAAAAGCACCATGGGATGGCCTCGAGGACTATGCCGGCGAGATAAAACCAGCTGTTGGATTCCGTCTCGGGAAGGAATATGTAGAGGCTGAGGAAGACACCCCCGGCAACGACGCACACGAAGAAGAGGCAGATGACGGCCTGGACCCGCGCATCGCCATCCCTTTCTCCCATAGAAATCTAACTGAGATGGCTAAATCTTATGTAATACGAAGAACATGAACCAAAATTACAGACGAGCAATGGATGACCCTATATTCATTTCTTTCGCTAGGATGGTTGCCGGCGTATGACAAAGCGGTGTCGGCATCTCATGGTGGTGGTGGAGAGAGAGAGAGAGAGAGAGAGAGAGAGAGAGACAGAGAGAGAGGCGATCAAAGCGGGAGTTTGTTGATTGTTCCATGCATGGCCGCTAGGGGCAAAGCTATATATACATATGCAAAACGCACGAATGCATTCAAAGGACAGTCAAAGGCCAGTAATATTTATGTCCTTTTGATCTTCTTATTGCAGCTCCAATTCGAACTTTCTTTTTCTGTTTTTCGGTTTCTCTAGGTTGGAAACAAATTATTATCAACAAGAAGAAACGAGAATTGGAAATGGATGGTAGCTTCTTAATAGACAAGTACTTTTCACGAATAAGATATGTTTAATCCCTCCAATAAAACTTCTCATACAGTAAAGTAGGGAAACATCACAGGACATGTTTTTTTATAAATGTAACGAATCGGCCCTTTTCATGAAGGTTAAGCAATATACCGCCTATGTGATGTGTCGAATAGGGTATGGATCTAGTTTCCAGAAGAAGTGCTATGAGGAACCACACGAGCTTATCGGGTATGAACCACAACAACTCTAATATTATTTATAATGATCTGCAGCGTTCTACGTGGTTAAGCCAAACGAATACTTTAAGTAATTATACGATATTGTGGTCATTGGATAGTGAATGTTAGCTTATATATCACTAGCCTCTCCTAACTAATGTGGTGCTTAAGATATCATGATCAATGTACAAAACGTTCATATCGATTCTTAATAAATTGTATAAAATAGAAAATTTGATATGGTTAGTAATTTGTCTCATAATAGTGACATTTTAACTGAAGAAAGTAACTACTGATACATTTATAATGATTAATATTCACACTAGTATCCTGTATTTTTACACAAATACAATAATAAATTTTTTATTCTTGTAACTTACTGATTATTATTCTAGCGTTAGACATTCTTTTTCCTCATTTTTTAACACCACATCCTAGGATAAGATATTTTCCGCAAATATCGACGGAAATAATATCAAGAACCAGACAGGAGCAAGAAAGCCATGGAAGCCGAATATGAGCAAGTGATTGCAGCGTTACCCAGTTGGCTTCGTGCGAACCTGGTCTGAGAGACGAAACAGTAGAAGAAAAAGAGCAAGCTATGACAGAAAGTTGGGTCCTGCCCTGCACATTATTCAAATGCATAATCGCGAGGCCGAGGCTTCTCGGCCATAACTTCAAATGGAGATTATCAAGTAGCTCGGAAAAAGGTAGTTCTCTGGACAGTTTTAAGAGGGACAGCTTTTACATCGATAAGCGTGGCAAATTGAGAAGATTCGATCACAGAAAGGTCTCCAGGAAAAAGGGTAATCAGTAAAATGTTCGGTCTTTTTCTTTGTTGTTCCCTTTTTGCCAAAAATTTAACTAATTTTGACAAGTTTTGGCAGGTGGGTCTTTGAGAGGCCAAGGCTGGAAGTATGGCTCTGGGTTTGTGGATGGGATATTCCCTGTACTGAGTCCTAGTGCTCAGCAAATTCTGAGCTTCGTTACGGAGGAAAATGATGCTAAAAGGGTCAATGCTTGTCTTGATACTCTCCCTCCAACTCATGCAACTTGGGATGATGTCATAAATGTGGCTGTTCAACTTCGTTTGAATAAGAAATGGCACCCCATAATTCTGGTGAGACAAAGTTTGGATCTTTTTATTTAGATCTTATTTTCTGTGTTGTTTAATAGAGGATTCTTTTATGTACCATCTGCAAAGCAATTTGAGCTGACCAAAGTTCAACTATGTTCGATAATTTCATTTCTGAAGATTTTTAGTGGTTGGTTTGTAACGCCACGGTTACGCATTTGCTGTTTTTGATTATGGTTGGATATGCGATTTTTCTTTTGTGCTCTGCTGCTTTAGACGCTAGTGACCTCACATTCATGGTTTGTATGTTCTTCTAATTGTTCCATGATTCATTTAGTTGAGACAAAGTTGGCTTATACAGCTGGAAATTCTGCAAACCTTCAATTAGATGCTAATATCTGTATGACGTCATGATTTTTCTTCAGTGAGAGAGGATATGCATGATGTTGTTTACATGCAATGTCTGACTTTCCTAATGTTTGTGATGATATGCACAGATAGGTGAGTGGTTACTGCATAGGAGCTCCTTCCAGCCAGATGTTATTTGCTACAATTTATTGATAGATGCTTATGGACACAAGTCAATGTATCAGAAGGCAGAAACCACGTATTTACAACTTATTGAAGCTCGGTGTGTTCCTACTGAGGATACATATGCCCTTCTTCTGAAAGCCTACTGTACATGTGGCTTGCTAGAGAAAGCCGAGGCTGTCTTTGCAGAGATGAGAAAATATGGCCTTCCTCCAAGTGCGTTATGGTAATATATAGTAAGTCGCATAGTGGTAGAATCATCGGCTAACTGAATTTTTAACTCTGAGAGGACTTCAAATGAATAGGTTTGCACGTACTAGGTGGAAAGGTGTAAAGATGGATTGTTGATTGGCATGAATTTCTTGTCTTGCTGAAAGTAATAAAAAAAAGTTGGGCAAGACATTATTTTGCTTTAAATGTATTGTAGCAGAGTAAACATATATATATATATGGTTCTTTGATGTTTTACATCCATAATTTTGTGGCGTTTGTAACCAAAAATAGCCTTTTGCATAAGGACAGAAGATCTTTTTTTATTTGTTTGAAGACAGAAGATAGTTTATTAGGTGATAATATCACATGGTATGAATTATTAGAGCCAACATTTCTTTCATTTCATACCGAGGTGAACTCAAGATAGAGTTATGTCATTGATCATGCAGAAGGCCTTGTCTCAATTATGTGAATCCAAGGAATCCACTTATACAAAGTTGAATTCCTCTATTCACTGCATGGAGAGGTGTGAAATAAACCATGTAAAGAGTATGATCTCCTAGTTTGTCCAAATTAGTTAGTAGGACAGAAGCTGCTAGCCTTTGAGACTCTAACAATGCCTAGAACTCCTCTGTCCATCAGCACGAACACATAATTACTGCTAGATATGTTGTCATATTGGCTCGAGAGTCAAAAGGTCTCTGTGCATCGTCTTTGTTTATGGGGTTCTCTGAGCGACCTCGAAGAGAAGTTTTGCATTGTATTGCTTCCATTCCACCATATTATGTTTGGTACTTCATATTCAGTCTGGCATGAACAGGACAATCTCTCATTCAAGCAGGTGCAGCTGTGTATAATGCATACATTGATGGGCTAATGAAGGTAGGAAAGCCTGAAAAGGCACTCAAGATCTTTGATAGGATGAAGAGAGAGTCTTGCCAACCAACAACTGAGACTTACACCATGCTGATCAACTTGTTTGGAAAGGTGACTTTGACTGTACAATGTACTCATGCCTTTCAGCAGCTGTCCTGCTAACTCTAGTCACACTAAGTGCAACACGCTTCCATTGTTGCGACTTTGACGTTTAATTAGTGTTTGAGGTCCTCTTAACAAGTTTGGCCTGAAGTGCAATACGTACTTGATGCTGATCATTTTTTAAATGATTATTATTATCTAGAGAAAATATATGAGATCAGCTTGCCTCTCATGCTTTGTTCTTTTGTGGAAATTTCTGATTGGTTATGTATATTCTTGTGCAGGCAAGTAAATCCTATATGGCCTTAAAGATGTTCAATGAAATGAGAAGTCAAAGGATTAAGCAAAATATCTGCACATATACCGTTCTCATCAATGCATTTGCAAGGGAGGGGCTATGTGAAAAAGCAGAAGAAATATTTGAGCGGCTGCAGGAAGCTGGGCATGAGCCTGATGTTTACGCTTATAATGCACTCATGGAAGCTTACAGGTATTTATTTGATATGGTTTCTTCTCTTAAATTTTTATGGTGACAATATCCTTTGCAAGCACTGAAAAAAGTATGGTGAAAATATCTATAGATCAGAAGGTAGCAACATGATAGTTAACCAAAGAATCACAAGAGAAATCTTGTAATCTCTGGTGCTTTAAGATTACAATATATTACTCCACATTGATTCTGTAAAATTTGTAGTAATGGTTATAGATCACATAGCGGCATTTCTAGACTCTAATATAGCTTATGTTACTTGCGAGAATGCTAAGAAGGGTTAGATTGTATTAAAAACAACTTCAGTAATTGATGAGTTGCAGGAGAAGTTAGTTGTGTAATCCTTCAAAGAAATTAATGTAACTTTTGGCTTTTGCCTCCTCGAATCTATGGCTACAATACAAATTCTGGTTTTCAATTACCAATAAGTTAAAGCTGAAGGATTTCATAGGGAGCATAGAGATATTTTAAGTTTGTACTTGAAGCTGCATTGTTCATGAGCCTTGATAATTTCCTTTCTCTCACTATTTCTGAAATGATTAGGCCAAATTCTTTGACAGCCGTGCAGGTTATCCTTATGGTGCAGCAGAAATTTTCTCACTCATGCAGCACATGGGCTGTGAACCTGATAGGGCGTCATTCAATATTATGGTAGATGCATATGGGAGATCAGGTCTTTATAAAGGTTAGTCACAACTTGAGCTGATGATGATGTGCTAGACCATCTTCCAATAGTCAAGTCCATTAAGACCTAAAGTTACTATGGTGTTAATCAGGTCTTTACGAAGGTTAGCAACTTGAGCAGATGATGCTTCCTATAGTTACTATGGTGTTGATGAGATTCGAAAATGAAACACTACACATAGGGGTATGGGTCTTTTTTTTTTTTTCTCATTTATCAGAAGAGATTAGTGAGCATGATATTGAAATCTGGAGTTTACTTAGTTGGATCAAACAAATGCAATCTACCTAGAATGTTGGCCATTAGCATTCTGTCCAGTGGGAGGGGAGATTGGCACGTGATCCATCCTGGGAATAGCAAGAAAAGAAAAATCTATATAGAGTGCTTGCTTCTGAGTAATTTTCTATGTTTGGATTGATTAAGCTTTGCATTTCACATTTTCCTAAATGAGCTCGCAATAAATTTTAGAGTGGAAATAAGATATTATGGTGTAGGATACTCATTGCTCTAATAAAATCATTGCCAATATCTTGCCATTTTTTTTTGGCCTCATATACTCTATAATTACAGTAATGGTTATTTTAAATTTGGCTATGAGGATTGAAAGAGATCCAATAGCTTTAAATGCTGGAATGGCATGATGTTTGCTCATTCATCTACGGGAAGCATAAAACACTTGGTGGGACAAAATTAGAATGCATCTCTTGCGGAACTAGATTCATTCTTGTAAGCACTTGCCTGCTGTCCCCATCCTTTATCTAACTCTTCTTGGTGCTTGTGGTTCAGATGCAGAATCTGTTTTCGAAGACATGAAGCGAATAGGGATAGTCCCCACGATGAAATCGCACATGCTACTTTTATGTGCTTACTCGAAAAGTGGCAACATAGCTAAGTGTGAGGACATCGTAAGACAGATGCAGCAATCTGGGCTCGAGCCAGATACTCATGTCCTCAACAGCATGTTGAACCTCTATGGTCGATTAGGACAATTCGAAAAGATGGAGGAAGTGTTGACTGCAATGGAAACTGGACCATATCTAGCCGATATAACCACCTATAATACACTGATCAATGCATATGCACGAGCAGGGTATTTGGAAAAAGTCGAGGAGCTTTTCCAGACGATTCCTATCAAAAAGTTACAGCCAGATGTCGTTACGTGGACATCACGACTTGGAGCATACTCAAGAAAGAAGCTTTACAAAAGATGTTTAGACATTTTTGAGGAAATGATCGATGCCGGTTGTTTACCGGACGGAGGGACTGCGAAAGTTCTGCTTTCGGCATGTTCAAGCGAAGATCAGAGAGAGCAGGTCACAGCTGTCATCAGAACTATGCACAAGAGCATGAGAACTGCTTTGCCTGTATAAAGGAAGCGCGCTTTCTATAGTTTAATCAGCGAGAACAATCTTGGAAATGAGATGGCTGTGCAAGGTGTGATTTCTTGGTTAACATCATCAGCAAGCCAGCCTCTTCTCCACTCATTGTTCCACCGCGGCACGACCACACTAGCTCCAAATAATGGTTTTGGAAATGCGTGCGACTCTCTATAGTTATCGCTTAACTTGATATTAATGAGAAAGAACTGTTCGAGTAGTTTGATAGAAATTTTCTGCAAAGCTCGAGTACTGCTGCATTCCGTTTCGCCGTGGTACTCTTCTTTTCGGGATGGTGACTTATAAAAAAAAAAAAAAAAAAAAAATATTCAAACTCAGGTTGTTTCTCAAAGAAAGCTGAACATAAGTACTTGAAATACATGAAAAAAAAATATTGAGGGAGAGAGATTTGGTCCTTATGCTATTGTTTTCTAAGGCTGGCATTTGAATGTGTAAAAGCATGATATTAAGAATGTCCTTTCGATTAAGAATTTTGCAAAACGATAGAGCTCTAGTATCTAAATGTGCAAATGTCGTGCTAGGAGTAGGAGCTACGTCGAGTATGCTTGTATGTTCGCCCATATGTCAAATTGGAAGTTTTTATATGTAGCTTAGAGATATCTTTAAGAACACCAAAGTGGTGTACCAAGGGAGAGAAGCCCGGATGGTCAACACATTTTGTTGTGTGATGGTAATTTAATTTGACAAAACCACTCTAATTTAGGTTGGTAATTTTGATATAATAGTTAGTAAATTCAAAACATTAGAGTATTATAAATAAAAGTAGTAGTTAGTATAAAAATTACTAATTTGCAAATTATAAAAAAAGTTGTATTTTCATAATAATATTGGTAAGTTATTACTAAGTTGCTTGGGGAAAAAAAAGTCACCAGTCATTTTTTTCACAAACAGTTTTTTGATACTTATTGATAGTTATCGAAATTAAGTCTTGTTAACGAGTTCTTCCTAGTCACTTATTAAGTATACTTAATTACATTGTTACCGACGACTCATTGATATACACAAAACCATAGAAGGAAATTCTCGACCAGAACATCGGGCCAATTGCCGAAAGAAGTGATTTTATAGTAGGTATGAGTTGACATGGATGGAGGTGCAATTTGCGAGAGAATCGAGATTAATAAAATGGAACTTGGGCTGCTAAGGATTCCTGTGCTGCAGCCACTAAGCACGTGATGTTCATATTGGTGCACACAAATCAGCATTCCACCAACTTTCTGCTCATTGGAGTTTGCTGAGACAAATGACTCACCACCATTATCTTTTTCTTTTGTTTGTTTGGCTTCGTTTCAATCAATTTGGAATATTTATACTCAATTTCCAATTTCGATGCAACAACCCCAACGACAACAAGGGCAGTTGCTGTTTGGAACATCCACCAAACCCCACATCCTGTGTAAATCTTTGTGGGAGGGAGAGAGAGGCATTGTGGAGTGTGCACAGACGACTGAAGAGGGATAGTCCCAGATTAGAATACAGATATGGCGTCGTCGAGGCTGCTGTGGGCGTCAAGAGCGGCCTCATACCTCAAGATCTCAGTGTTCCACAGAGGATTTTCCACAGGTAAGAGAGGAAGAAAAGGGTCCTGCTTTTTATCTCGATCTTCTTCTTATTGATCAAAGCTTTGTCTTTAGATCTTGCTTTCAGACTGTCTCCGTACATTGTCATGACAAGTTGGTTAACATATTTATGGATAGACGTGGAGCTCACCGATATGGTATTTAGAAAGAATGATATGTGATCTATGTTGTGGAAAAAAGTAGAAGAAAAGGATCTGATCTTGATCAATGGGTTGCGTAAGTGGCATTGTTGTGTTGAGCATAGATCGGTGGGATCGAGCCAATAACGTTTGTTCCCTGTTGCTTGAGCCAAAGTGGCATTGTTTTATGTTGTGCGTGTTGAGTCCAAACTAGAGCATATTGATCAGCATGAATGAGTTGCAGAACAATCTGCCAAAAAAAGGACAATCTGCTAAAAAAGGACACATATTCAAGTCACTAGCATCTTCAATTGAAAACTCAAATGGCATTAATAAGCCAGATCAGATTTGTTCTCTGAATGTAACAATTATCCCTCTTGTTGTGTCCATTCAGGAATCAAGATCAGATGACTATTTCCAATTATCTAATTTACTCACTGTGACCAGCTTGTTTCGAATCTGTGGATCATCCTCTTATAGTCAGTGTGCTGATTGCTATAGAAATTACTTCATATGGCATATCCCTGTCTTGGAATTATTGCAGTTCTCAAGGATCTCAAGTATGCCGATTCTCATGAGTGGGTGAAAATTGACGGCGCTTCTGCAACTGTTGGAATAACTGATCACGCGCAGGACCATTTGGGAGATGTTGTGTATGTCGAATTGCCGGAAGTAGGGGCTGCGGTCGCGCAGGGCAGCAGCTTTGGTGCGGTTGAGAGCGTCAAGGCCACTAGCGATATATACTCTCCCATTTCAGGGAAAGTCGTCGAAGTCAATGAAGAGCTCAACAAGTCTCCTGGTCTAGTGAGTTCTCCTTTAAAATTATGTTCTTGTTGCATTGGTTTTGGTGATTGAAACGATTAGTTAAATTTGGTTCTTCATGGCATACCGATTCAAAAAGTGGATGATGGTATTTTGTTGGTTCGGTTTTTGTTTGAATCAATGTGTTAACTAGAGTAGCTACTCTTTAACTGATCATTTGAATACCATCTTTTGAAATATTTATATCTTCTGTGGAGATGTTCAAACCGTTGTCATCAGGTTCAGCTGTCTTGCTAAAGTTTACGATTAGAAGGGTTCTTTGTCTGCGGCTTTTGCAGGTTAACTCAAGTCCATATGAGGATGGGTGGATAATAAAGGTCGAGGTGAGCGATGCAAACGAAGTGAAAGACCTGATGGGGGCTGACGACTACTCAAAGTTCTGCGAAGAAGAAGATGCAAAGCATTAGGCCTCTGGCCTTGCAGAACTGAAGTTGTGCTTGAGGAGGCATGGCACTCAACTTGGACAACCGTGCACTCCTTTTTCCAGACATTACCAGCTGGCCATACTTTACTATCGTGGTTTCTTCCAACTATGACTTTGTAGAGCAGCGTGTAGAATTTCATGTAATAATTCTAGGATATCCTCTGTTTCCATCGCATCGGTGTCATCTCACAGATCCTGGTTTTCCAATCTAAATCTCTAAGGATCGCAATTTTCTCCGTTTGTGAAGTGAGTTGGATCCATAAAACTCGCGTCTCTCGAATTCTGAGGTCATATCTAAGGTCGACTTTACACATTTACATTGTAAGAATACTGTGGAGATAAATCCGTCTTTGACATTGACACTTTCCTGAGAATTTTCCTTTGCCCTGGGACTTGGTGTGCCAGTCTTGATCATTATCAACGACATGGTGTTCAATGCATACGCAACAAAAATCCCCTTCTCGTGATTGAAATTCTTCAGGCTACTGAAAGCTCTAGTTCCTGGTTTAGGGAGGTGCAAGTACAGAAAAAGAGCAAAAACTAGAAGATGACAGATGGTTCGACATCAAGTCTCCGTTTCCATTTTATTGTCTAATTGTGTTTTGCTTGTGTAGAGCGCTTCTAAGGCCAGAGCGTGGATGATGGAATTGCTTGGAGCGCTTGCTTTTCAATCCAAGGCCTGTTCCATGTTTGAACGATGTTGGAGCGTGTTTAACACTACAGACGAGTCCAAACGTGAGTATAAGGAGTGTGTTTTAAAAGAATGATAAATTCGTGCTGATCTAAACTTATGAAGTTTATAGAGTTTTTAAGGATTCAAGGTGTTTGACGTTGCCACCAAATGTGATAACTGAATAATAAAAGGGTCATGCTATCTTTCATGAGATTACAAATTCGAGCCATGTTGTGAGCGAACCTCTGATCAGCTTATGCTTTGGGCATTATGCTATCTCACATTAAAAGACTTCATCACTTCTAGCACCCCAATGGTCCTATGGAAACATGCTCGTACACTTAGGATGGACTGAATAGTTACAGCTCGTACATTTTCGCAAATGAAAAAACTCGGCGTGCCAGTGACGAGCTTGTACACTTGATATTGATAGTTAATAATAGTGGTTCAAATCGAATATTTCATTGCGGGGTCGGACAGCAACCTTCAGCGGAGCAGCTACGATGGCCGCCCCGCCCTGGCCCGCTCGCCCTTTTGCCGATACGATTTATTTTTTGACATCAAATTAAAGCCATGAAAAATGAAAAAAAAGTTCACTCCATTATATAGCTTCCTCAAATGGGCCTCCTTTCGACCAAAAAAAAAAAAAAGGGCCTTCTCATTTTCCTTTCTTCTTTCCTTTTCTGTTCTACATACATAAGAGGAGAGAGAAGCAAACGATTGGCGTGGCGACGAGTATCCAAAAGCTCCGACGATTTATTCCAGCCGCGAACCCCCATCTCTTCTTTCCTTTGCTCGTGACCGCCGCGAGCTCAGCCGCCGGTAACCTTCGCCCTTCCATCTCTCTTCTCTTGCCTTTCTTTTAAACCCCTTTTCCATGCTCATGGGTTCTCAGCAGCAGAAAATCAGCAGTAGCAACTTCACGTAATTTGCCTCGCTTTCATATTCTGGATCATCCCTTTAGCATTCCGATTGTTGGGTCGCTGACCGTGATCATGGTTTTTGTGTTGAGGCTTCTTGCTGAGGCTAAGGACTGTTTTTCGCTCTGAGTGGGGCCTGATAGATGGTGGGGGTTTGGTAGTTTAGATGAATTTTGATGGCACAAGCTTCGGAACATTCTTGCTTGAGCACACATTTCCTTGTGCCCTGCACTCATGTCGTCTGAAGTGGGTTTTTTTTTTTAATCCTTAATGATAGTAATGAGACTGGGACTGATGTGGAGAGGTTCTACTGTTGAGAGGCTTGAGATTTGGATTGATTGAATTAATTTCTGATTTTTTCTTATGTGTGTTTGTGTGGTGCTTTTGCTTTGGCTCTTGCATTGAAAACTTTTAGTACGAAATCAAACATGATTTTGCAAAAAAAAGAAAGAAAGAAAAAAGAAGGGGGTGGTACAGTTCTCTGTTCTAGGTTCTCTAGAACCGTCCCTCTGGCTTAGTTCCCAGTTCCAGCCGTGGAAGTGGAACCGGACTGTGTGGACATGCTCACCCCTAGTTGTTTCCACTGCATGGCTTATATGGTATTGATGATGATGATGCAAATTTAGGTTTAATTACTTTTAGTTGCAAAAGGTCTGATTTATTAATGGATTGATTGATGATGACACGAGCTTGAGAAACCACTTCCAGATGCAAAGCTCAGATTCGCTTTGGGTTGACTGTTGATTATTGTTTATGAGCTCTATCCAGACTTTGGTGGAGTTATTTGTTTGAATGTTATTAACTATTACATATTTTTGATCCATTGTATGAATTATAACTGATACGCTGCACATAATCTTTGCTTTGTAGAGATACTCCGTGGTGCGGTCCTTTAGTGCATAGAACATACAACCTTGAGCTGTACTGCACAAAGCATCATGGCGAGAGCCTTGTCGAACCTACTACTCAAGGGCATTACAGGGTCCCCAGCAGGATGCTCTAATAGAATGGTGAGCTTTTGTTCCTGTGTCAACTAACATAAGATGTGGTTATACTGGATATTATTGGATGGATTTTGGTGCATAGGATTGAATTCTGAAGATGAAAGATGGTTTTTGAGGTGTGCCCTAAGATATTGAGTAGAAGCTAGTTTAAATGGGCAAATAAGAAAACAGAAGTAGAAACGTGGAGCTCAGCGGATGTTGCCCTGAGCAGAGGAGTCACTGTAAACCGCTTTCCTTCTTTTCTCCGAAGGGTCCTAATTTTAATTACATAGGTTATTTCCGTAACGACCCCAAGTTGCTTCTTCTCCAGCATGACAGTTGTGCTTATGTGATACTCCACTGATGGAAGTGCAATGCTAGCCTTTACTGGCAGTTACTTCCTATTTCAAACTTAACTTCTTTTCTTAGTCATTGGCAATGTAACAACTTTTAAATAAATTCTTAAACTTGTTTCTCTAAGGATAGTGGAGGCAGTGCTCAAGTGAGATAAAAAAAGCCATTGGTTATTGGTCAGGTGTTTAGACCCACTAACTCTCAAGCCTAATAGCTGATAATGCCTGAATTATTCGAGTCTGTATGTTATTTTATATTTGCAATATTGTGCTAACAACCCTTTTGCAACCATTATTAGCAGGTATCTGGATCATTTATTCAAAGAGGAATGAGATACTCCACAACTGTACCAAATGACCCTGACACGCATGATGACTTCAAACCTACGGATAAGTTTCAGGACTCTGCCACTTCTCTAAAGGATGTCGTTGAACAGGTAGGTGCTCTGAGACATGACATGACATGGTTATACAGTTCTTCATTATGTTCTGCATCCTACTTACTTTGCTCATCTATTCTCGTCATTTGTTCAACTTCGTTAGTTTATGATTTAGGATGTCAAGGAAAATCCTGTGATGATATACATGAAAGGGGTCCCTGAGTTTCCGCAGTGTGGGTTCAGCTCTCTAGCTGTAAGAGTATTGAAACATTACAGTAAGTTCTCTTGCCTTTTATAGCGTTTTCAGCATGTCTTTGGTGGACTTACCTACTCACGTTTTCAATTTGAAAGACTATGGCGAAGTGGCATTGACAAAATTGGCTGCTGAATGTATTTTCTGATCTTTGTTTTAGGCTTTTGCTAGAACTTTGCAAAATGTGATTCGTATAGAGCTGGTTATGATGTGATTAGGGAGGCAAGTACAGGACTGGATTGTTTTTAATTGCTACAGGAATTAGCATAGAGTTGATCTTGACTTTCTGGATGATGCGATTGGAGGAATGTACTCACATTCCAAATGAACCTATCGAGAAAACCATGAATATACAATTCCAAGTATAATTACTACTGGGAATGTGAGAGTACATAGCTACTGCATTCCTAGGTACTGCAGTAGCGCATGAGACTTGAGTACTGATGCTGATCATCCTTTTGCATGTGTTATCACTACAAACATCAACATTCGATCAGCTCTACCAATAACCAAATGGTACTGTTAATTTTTATGTGAAACATCTTTGTCCTCTATAGTACCTACACATCTTGTGCCTCAGCGGGAGCATTCTGAAGGCAAACCAGGTCGAGAGTTTTTGTCAAATGCTTAGCTTCCCAAGATTTCAATTATTGAAAGAGCTTTGGTGGGGAAGCAGCTGTAAAACTGGAAAAAATCTAACCCAAATCAGCTATATTCTTTTTTTGTCAGCTCGTAATGGTGGTTTAATTTCTCTTTCTGTATGACGGGCTTGTGTGTAGCTATAACAGCTTGTCATATGCTGATTGCAAGGCTTCATTGTACGTGGAAATAATATTATCCACGTCTTTTTATGTCCTACACAGGTATAATGTCCATGTACCACACTAAGTGCTAGTGAATGTTGTGCATGGAAGAAAATGTCATCAATTTCATTCGTATCTGTTTCTTCTCACGTATTGCAGTCCCTTCATGATGTGTTAAATTTTTGAATTTGATTGATTGAACCTGCTGAAGTCTTCTTACCACCCTTGCAGATGTTCCGTTAAGTGCTAGGAATATTTTGGAAAATGCAGAGCTGAAAGGTGCTGTGAAAGCTTTCAGGTGAGTCTCACCTCCCTTTTAACAGTGAGTAAATTTGGCTGATTTTTCATATACATGTTACTTTTACACTGAAAATGCTTCAAGGGCCCCTGATATAACATATTTAACAATGCCAAGATGATTATAGTGTTGATATACTACTTAAAGTTATAGCAGCCAATATAGGTTTCTTTCAATGTTTTTCTTTCTTGTTGAACAAATTACTTCAGCCTCTAGTATCTACCTAGAATTCCATCCATCACATCAAGGGACTCTGGTTGTAGTATGGACTTCTGCACTTTCAGCTACATTTTGAGAACAAGCGTATGACTTCGTGTCATAGGTTTTATTTTTCATAGAATAGATAAACTTGCAACATGAACCTATGTCGGCGATTTGTGCTGAAATTTTCAATTGTGGAGATGAGATTTCATACGATTCTGTTTTCTTAGCCGTTCTTTCTTTTGCAGCCACTGGCCAACTTTCCCCCAGATATTCATCAAGGGGGAGTTCATTGGAGGTTCTGATATTATTATGAATATGCACCAGGTGAGGGTTCGTTTGATACTATTTCTGCTTCCAACTTCCAATTAATTTCGCTGATGTGGCTTTTTTTCCATCCAGAGTGGAGAGCTGAAGGAGAAGCTCAAGGATATTGCTGCCAACCAGGACAAGTCTGCTTAAGCAAATACATGGCCGAGTAGAGAGAGAACAGAAATTTTGGGGTTTGTGAGGTTCTCATTCAACCATGTTCTTCTTCCTGCTTTTCATACTTCCTATTTAGGTGCTTTGTGATGACCATTGAGAGCGTAACAATGAACTTACGTTGAATAATTATGTTCTTGTACCTGATTTATGCATCATAATAATGAAGCTTCTATTGTGATTCATGTATCAAATGTTGCAGAGTCAATACTTGCAGCAAGTTTCGAGTGGTTGTATGGTGATTTTGCTACTGCTGCCGCTTGTTTGTTGAGTGCAAAAAATTGGCGCATTGTCTATGATCCTCTTTTTTCTTAGCTGAATCTATCAGCGTACATGAACAATAGAATATTTTGCACCCTCTGTTAGATATCTATGTTGGTAAGGTATGTGCCGAGTTTTTTGTTCATATCGTGTAATGTGTACTACTAAAGCGATCACGTCGGAAATGAGAAATGAAAATGCGATTCAGGTGGTGAGCAGGAAAAAAGTGATTCTGTTGAACCTTGGTGAAGGGCAAGGGAGGGTCCTCCAAGCTCCCACTGCTGTATCTTTCTCTTCTATTTTGATTTAGAATGCTTCAAAGCAACGCACAAGACGCAATTTCCTTTCAAAAAGAAAAAAGAAGCGTTTTATACTCATTAACTTATAGTATAACCCATCATCCACATTGGATTCTACTATTCAGACAACTATTCCAAAATTTCGTTCTCTTTCATTTGGGATTTCGTGTATGATATATGAAAAGATGAAACTGAAACTAATCAAAGGTTTCGTCATCTGCAACTGTATCTTTGAAAGAAACAGTGCTATTTAACGGACATATAAGTATTACATACTCTTGTCATATGTATGTTTGCTTCCAATAAAAATCAATAATTATAAGAGAGAGAAGATCATACTCTTTAGGACAAGTTCTCGTAATTAAAGACTCGAAAGAGGAGCAGGACTCTGTTTCCTCTCCTTTTCTCTGCTCTTTCCCATTCATCTCATACTTACAGGTTCATAGGACTAGGGAGAACTTGAGCTAATTTCATTTGATTCCAGAAGTGATCTCCATGGTGCTTTGACATGGTGCCTATGCTAATGACCATGGTTGGATTACAAAGCACAGACCGTCAAAAGGAGGGAGGACAGAGTGCATCTTCTTAAAAGTTGGAGGACATATTCATTTCTTCCTTGAGGAACAAAATCAATTGCTTCAATTTTTCCATCTTCCGTTTGCGGAGAATAATTCCCAACTCTATATATTGTGAATATCGTGCATGTTCATATCGGGTCGACTGTCAAATGGGTTGTCGGGGAAGGAGGGCCATAAGTATGTTTTCATGCCCTGGTGAAGCCTGATATCACCATGAGACCTTCAGTCCAGCTGCATGGTTTTCTAAAAGAGCACTGTCTGTTGAGATATGCACAAAACAGAAATTTCACCACCATAATAAAACATAGCTTAGATCTAGATCAGGAACTAATCGAAACTATCCATGTTCAGCCGGAGCCAAAGGCCAATCCTTTGATTTGATTCCTAAATACTAACGATTCTCACACTAGTATGAACTCTGAAAAGCAATATAAGCTTCACCTGCATAAAAGGGATGATACACAATTATGAAGTAATTATTCAAAGATCTGTCAACATATGCTTGCAACACCGGCAATTCTCTAGAGTTACCGACACCACTTCAGAACTGTCACTAATTTTTGGCTTATTGAACCTCTGACTGCAAGAGTAAATACCTGTGCCGAAACATATTCAACAAGCATATCCTCAAAGCTCAAAATTGTTCATTAAATTCATAGCTGAAGAAAACATTGAAGACATTAGATCCGAAAGAAAATAAATGCCCTAGCTAGGAAGTTAGGAAGCTGTAATGCACTTTGGTTCAAGGAATTCTTGGACAAGACCCAAAATCCTTAGATCCGAAAGAAAATAAACCTTTCCTGCTTGTGAGGGCTGAAGCTAGGAAGTTTAGAAAGCTGCAAAACACAAGTAAGGGTTCTTCTTCAGCTACTTCAGCAGTAGCATATGGGTTGGTGAAGCAGGAGGAGATTTCAACGGCGGCCGCGATGGTGTTTCAAATGCATTTGTGTACAGCTTCTAGTACTTTTCTTGATGTGTGAAATAGATGGCCTCGATCTTGTTATGCAGAAATAGCGATGATACATGGATGCTTTTTTGTTTGGAAAACAGAGATGTGGATCAGATGGGCATTCCTTCTACTTTTGAAAGCAGAAACTTACTTCAGGCAGTCACTGATAGGTGGAAATTATGGTCTGCTCCATGCAATTTCCAATGATCCAAATCCTGACTATTACAGGTTATTTATAATTGAATTCCTCCATCAATCTTTAAATTTCAAAATGCGACATTTCAAGCTCTTTATGTCATTTTGGTTGGCTTCTCCATTAGCTGATGGATGGGAATATTCCTCCTCTCAAATTTTATTCATGGGTCCCCTTGTTGTTAAATCCTTTTGTCGCACCTCTACCTAAGGGATTTGTTTTGGCTAAGCCTTCCTTGAAGTCCCAAAACCTACATATTGATGCACTTTGCCAGTATATTTACAGACCAAGAGTAAACATGAGCGTAGTTTGTCGGCACTCCCTCTCTCTGCAGCATGTTATGAAAATACGACCTTCAGATTCTGATTTCTTCTCTGTAGTGCGCTGCTTTGGCCCTGACTCAGGGGGAGTGATGTTCTGGGGGCGAGCTTCTCTGGATTGAACAAGATCTGTGCCTATGCTCATTGTGCAAATGCCTCTGTAAGTTTGTTTTGCATATTAGTTGGCTAAAGAACCGGGTGTATCCTTTGTGTTTGCGCTTGCTATCTGATCCGAAATACCCACTATTGCAGACGGGTCACATCACTGATGATAAACCTGGACGGTACCTCTAGTTTTGTGGTCATGGATGCTGGTGACGGAACAACTACCGGGCACCATGGACTCCGACATAATGAATAAGATTTGGCTTCTGAGAGGTTTAAACCATGCAAATATGAGAGAAGAATACCATTTAACGCGGAAGGATGGGAATCTAAAGAGCCAACGGTGCTGCTTAATAGAAATATGTTACTCCTGAGTCCGTCTTGTGACATACCTACTCTGGAGCCTCAATATGTGAATTCGTCTAAGTTCAATGGTAACCTTTCCTCATTCTGTTGTATTTGCCTCACATGCCATATTATGTCATTCCTTCTTGTAATGGATAGGAAGATGGAACCGGATTAGTTTCCTACTGAAATTTGTTAAAGAAGAAAAACAATTTTTTTTTCTTTTTTCCAATCACTTCGTACATCCTGGTGGTTTGTTCTACTCTATTCGGAGAACTAATACGCAATCAAATATTCCTAATTGCGTAACCAAAGAAAAAGCACGATCATATATTGGAGAAATCAATGGCAACGAACATGTTCAACTTCTGCACCAAGTCACATTAAGATCGACATGCTAAATCCCTGAACAGATCTAATCGTTGCCTTCTCTTTTCCTATGAAAAAGCCTCTCTTGACAACGTTAGCTAGGTATCAAATGGCTTATTTTTCCATGCGTGCATAATCAGGTTTTAGTTCTAACAAAGACTAAAATGCTAAGAAAGGAGATATTCCCTTCTAGTGATGGGGTACAGTGTTGGTATATCAAGCTATGTTAAGGCAAGTCGGAACTGTTTTGGCATTTTCATTTTCTCATCTTGTTTTATGGCGTAACGAACTGAGTTTTCGACTAGTTATAGTAAGGAAGATGTCCAAGACTTAATTAGAAGGCAATCTGAATTTCGAAAGATCACATTTTACTCGAACTCCGTAGCAACTCCAACATGGCCCCTTCAGACAACTAATTAACCTGACTGGGCTTTTATTGTTTGGACATCTGCGTCTCCTCCTTTCATTTCCTTTCTTTCAGTAACAGAACAGACTTGTCAAATTCGAACAGGAGACATCCGTTAATCGTGTCACATTTGAATCCAAAAACGACATATTTACTAAATAGATTACACAACATGATATGGACAACATGTTTCTTAACTCCAAAAGAATTCATTGCCAGTCTTCAGAAAATTAATGCAAAAGATGAATAATAGATTATGACACTTTGGATCTTTGACAAAAACCCTCTTGTAAAATAGGAGATGATCGAGACTAACTCCATGATCGAGTCAATGTTCAGTGGATGGAGATGGGGCGATCCTGTGTTTGGGAATTCGTCAACAACCTCAAAACCTTCTTGACAACCTGTTTCACAAGTACCCCTTCATGCCTACCAATTGCCAAATAAAATTGAAGTGAGCTCTGAGCAATAAAAGAAGTTTCCAGTAATAGGATCACATAAGTAAGTTTCCAGTAAATGAGTTTTGGTGGGAATGATGAAAGTAAGTACCCGTCGGCGATTTTTCCGGATTCCAATCCTTTGGAGGACCCAACCTCCTTGAGAGCTTCCTTCCACCGCTTATAGCTACTTCTGTTGAATAGCTTCTTTTGTTGACGCATGTTGTCACCAAAAGAATGCAATAGGTCTTGCACGTCCGAGGGCTTCACTTTATAGAAGATAGGCAACATCTCTTGCCTCTTTTTTTTCTTGCATTCAATCATTTGAGCTAGCTCATCGAGGCACCAATTAGAGGAAGCAAAATTTTCAGAGAGAATCGGAATGGAAATCTTGCACTGGTCGATGGCATTGCAAATCTCACTCCTAACGTCTTTACCTATTAGGAACGGATCATCAAAACTAAACACTCTGATTCCAGCATCCACAAGGCCGCTGTAGAGTTAAGCTGCAAAGCCGCATCGAGTATCAGGGTCATGGAAGGCCAAGAAAACTTCACTTTTTTTCTTCTCGGAAAAGTAAAGATACGCTGCAATCCAGCAAGACAAACCAAAGCGATGATGGTAAGATTTAGCTAGTACGAATTATAAGAAAATTCGGAAAAAGTCAGAGATTGAAAGCCACAAAATCGGTCTAGGTCATAAACCACGCAAACCGTACATGCCTTCCCTATGCGGGAGTAGAAGGGAGGGCGAAGTTCTCACATGATGAACACGGAGAATACTTAGGAATGGTAGGTGCTGGGCTCAAGCGGAGTGGGGGAGATACCTGATCTTATGCGGTAAAAAGACATCAATATAGGAAAAATGGGGAGCCGTTCGAACCACATCGTCTTCAAATCACTCAAAACCTTTGCGGCCACCATTTTCACCAGCTCTGCTTCATTCCTGCCCACATATATATGTGTAAAGACCAACATTAATCGTACAGTTTAATTCCTTTACTCCCCTAACTCTGTGTTTCCAGATCGGTCATTCCCCTCCAAGTGCATGGAGGTTCAGATTCTGATTTGTAGATTCGTAAATACATATATAGACATACATACATACCCATTAGCAATGGTCTGTGATGTCCATCCTCCAATTCTCGCTACAGAAGTCAGCGCAAACTCCCAATTTTGCACTTCTGTTGAGCTGCAACGCCTTTTATGTTTCCGTAGAGCCTCTCCAAATTTACCGCGTTGCTCAAGTACATCAACATCTACCTTATAGAATACAGGGAAGACTGATTTGCGATGCTTTGAGTGGCATTCCATAATCTCAGTGAGCTCACGGAGGCATGATTTACTCTGTACATACTGTTCAGAAATGATGGGGATCGCGATCCTACAATTCCTGATTGCCTGGAGAAGCTCGGGGCCTATCTCCTTGCCAGCAGGGAGTGCCTCGTTGTCCTTGAATACATGGAACCCGGCATCTACCAGGCTGTTGTAGAGGAAATCGGTGAAGCCCTTGCGAGTGTCTTCGCCTCTGAAGCTCAGGAACACGTCGTAGTTCTGAGGGACGGCCCTTGTTTTCTTTGGCATGATGTTGCAAGCGTACATGGGCAGAAGGGCTGGTAGAAGAGTTACTAAGGCATGCATTTTCTTCTCGTCCTCGGGACTTGATGCTTTCAAGACTCAACTCATTGTTTTCGTTTACCCACCAATCCAAGGACCTCAACGTGAAAAGCGTCGACTATGTTGCACCTCTTTTCCTTTTCGATTCGGCCTCTGCTTTATAGATTATCAACCCCGGCTTGTGTTTTGCCTCCATGCTTCCAACAATCGCACCAGAAGACAAAGTAGAAGAAGCTAATGTTCTCTCTCTCTCCATTGTTGTTGTTAAAAATTGTATCTTGAGTGTGAGCCCGTGAATAAACCCGATTTATTAAAGGAAAGTCCACACCGTGAATTCGTATTTTCTATTCAGCGGAGTTCAAGTTGAATATTTCTATTTTGTCTAGATACTAAATTGGCCTGCAAAACTTGTTGGTCAAGAAAAGAAAGGAAATAGAATAGAATAAAATAAAATAAAAGGAAACTCGGACTTGCTGACGGATTGACCGAATTTGGATGCTCACGGGGATTTCTTCTCTCCACGCTGAAGTCGGCAAAACCAAAGTGGTCATTGGAGGGATGCCGTGCAAAGTGATCAAGAAGCACGCCGAAGATGTAATATTTGGGTATTAAAAAAAAAAGGGTCAAAAAGTCAAAAAGCAGAACAATGGGAGCTTCAGCTCATTTAAGTCGAGAGCATGCTCGGCCGAGAAAGGGAGAAAGGAAAAGAAAGAAAGAGAGGAAAAAAGAAGGAAGAAGAAGAAGAAGAAGAAGAGAAGAGGGTTTTGCGCCGCGCGAACCTCGCCTAGCCGATTCGATTTCGTATTACAACGCTCAGTAAGCACTCGCACCTCTCGTTCATCCGATCGGAGAAGTTTTCAGATTTAGGATTTAAATTCGGAATTTTGGGAAATTTAAGTTGCGAAGTTCGATTTTTGAGTCGTTGAACTGCGTATATATATAGAATTAGTAGTTCAAGGTGTTGTGGAGCCGTGGGATTTTACAGATCTTGATTTGGACTTAGTTTCTTTCGAAACAATTTTTGAAGTTTTCCGTGTGAGATGAACAGTACACGTCCGGCAACCTTAAGGTCATATTTCATCGGTTTTCGGCTCGATTTTGAGACGGCCAAGCTTGGACTTTTGTAATACTTTGAACAAGCTTTCTTTTGACTATAAGGAAGATGCACTAGACTTAATCACAAGGCAATCTGTATCTAGGCTAATCACGTTTTACTTCAACTCGATAGCAACTATTTTATATTTCGGACATTTTTTTCTCCTCCTTTTGTTCCCTTGGTCTCCCTGCCCTCATTCACGCATCTCTTCAAATCCTCTCTCTATCTGTAATTAGAGCAGACTTGTCAAATTTGCACACGAGACATCCAAAAATTCAGTGGATGTCTCGTGTTTGAGGATTGTTCAACAACCTCAAAACCTCCTTGACCACCCGTTTCACGAGTACCCCTTCGTGCCTGTCAAATGCCCATTAAAATTTGAAATAAGCTCTGAGTACTATAGTAAAGTTACCAGTAATATGATCAAATTAAGGCTTTGGTGGGAATGACGAAATAAATTACCCGTTGGCGATTTTCTCCGATACCCATCCTTTGGAGGACCCAACCTCCCTGAGAGCTCTCTCCCACCGCTCATAAGTAACTCCATTGACGAGCTCCTTATGTAGAAGCATGTCCTCTCCAAAACGATGCGATACGTCCCGCACGTTCGAGGGCTTCACTTTATAGAAGATGGGCAATATTTTTTGCCCCTTTGTTCTCTTGCATTCGACCATTTGAGCTAGCTCATCGAGGCAATAATGAGAGGAGGCATAATTTTCGGAGAGAATAGGAATAGATATCTTGCAGTGATCGATGGCATTCTGAATCTCACAACCAACATATGTACCTATGAGGGAGGGATCGTAATTGCTGAACACTTTGATTTTTGCAGCCACAAGGCTGATGTAGAGGTAAGCAGCAAAGCCGCGTCGAGTATCAGGGCCACGAAAGGTCAAGAACACTTGCCATTTAGTTTGTCTTCTTTTCTTCTCGGAAAAGCAAAGATACACTGCGATCCAGCAAGACAAACCAAAGTGATGATGATAAGATGTAGTTGATACGAATCATGCGAAAATTCCAAAAGAACAAGATAACTTTAGAAGCCACGAAATCAATCTATGTCATAATCCTAGTGAACCTTACATGCCTTCCCTATGTGGGAACTCAAGGGAGGCCAACTCACACATGATGAACAGAGAATTCCTACGAATGGTAGACGCTCGGCTCAAATTGGAAGATACCTGATCTTATGAACATGGGGTGCCGTTCAATCCACGATGTCTTCAATTCACTCAAAACTTTTGCTACCATTGTTTTCACCAGCTCTCCTTCATGCCTGCCCAAGTAAATGTGTATAATCAAAGTTAGGCGTACAGTTTGGTTCCTTCTTTCACCTCACTCTGCGATTCTAGATCGGTCATTCCCATTGAAGTGCATTGGGGTTAGGATTCAGATTTCTGATGGAAATAGATTCCAGATTCGTAAATACAGAATACATACTTTGATATGTATACATACGTACATACCCATTAGCAATGGTATGTGACATCCATCCTTTGATCCATGCTACAGAACTCAGCGCTTCCCGCCATTCTAGCACTTCTTCTGAGCTGCACTGCTTCCCATGTTTCCATAAAGCCTCTTCAAAGTTACCGCGTTGGCGAACTACATCAGCAAAAAGGACCTTATAGAATACAGGGAAGACTGATTTGCCATGCTTTCTGTGGCAATCCATCATCTCGGCGAGCACGCGGAGACACCATTTACTCTGCGCATACTGCTCTTAGATGATGGGAATCGCGATTCTACTAGTCCTGATGGCCCACAGAAGTTCCGGGCCTATCTCCTGGTCGACTTGGAGTGCGTCTTCATCTCTGACCACATGGACCCCAGAAGCTACCAGGCTGTTGTAGAGGAAATCTGTGAAGCCGGTGCCTGTGTCTCCACCTTTGAAGCTCAAGTACACATCATAGTTGCGAGGGACGACGCTTCTTTGTTCCTGCAAGGAATCTATAAGCGTGCATGGCCAGAAGGGCTAGTAGTACATCTCTTAATAGCAAAAATGAATTCATGAGAAAATTTTGCACTTTGACAAGTCGAAGTTGTCCTTTTGACTTGGGTTATCTGGACGTGTAATGGTATTCAGAGCCCGACAGCAAATATTCCACAACTGGCGTACCAAAAACGAAGGTACAACCCCAGCGTTTCCAGGCAACGCTCTTTTAAACTAAGACCAAAGAGAAACAAACAGAGCAAGTAAGCCTTCGGTTGATGCAGCAGAGTACAGAAAGTTGTCCGATTACCTGCCCAGATTTTATTCCAACCGCGAACCCTGAAGCCTGAATCAATGGTGAATCAATAGGCATAGGGGGATCATGTGTCTGGGAATTCTTCAACAACCTTGAAACCTCCTTGACGACCCGTTTTACAAGGACCGCTTCATCCCTGCCATTTGCCAAATAAAATTGAAGCTAGCTCTGAGTAGTGTAAGAAGAAGTTTTCAGCAGTAGATCAAATTAAAGTTTTGGTAGGAGATGAAAGTACCCATTGGCTATTTTCGCCGATATCCATCCTTTGGAGGAACCAACCTCCCTGAGAGCTTGCTCCCACCGTTCATAAGTACTTCGGTCGACTAGCTCCTTATGTCGAAGCATGTTCTCTCCAAAACAATGTGAGACATATCGCACGTGCAAGGGCTTCACTTTAAAGAAGATGGGCAATATCATTTGCCCCTTTATCCTCTTGCAATCAACCATTCGAGCAAGCTCATGGAGGCACCAATGAGAGGAGGCATAATTTTCAGAGAGAACGGGAATGAATATCTTGCAGTGGTCTATGGCTTTCCAAATCTCATTTCTGAAATCTCTACCTATGAGGGACGGATCATCATGGTTAAACACACTGATTCCTGCAGCTACAAGGCTGGTGTAGAGGTAAGGAGCAAAGTTGTGTCGAGTATCAGGGCCGCGAAAGGACAAGAATACTTGGCATTTACTTTCTCTTGTTTTCTTCTCCGAAAAGTAAGGATACGCTGCGATGATAAGATGTAGCCAAGACGAATCACACGACAACTCCGAAAGACCATGCTAATTTTTAAAAGCCACGAGATTGGTCTCGGTCATAAACCACACGAACTTCACATGCCTTCTCTATGTGGGAATTGAAGGGCGGCCAAAGCTCTACATGATGAACACAGAGAACACTCACGAATAAGCGGCACTTGATTCCAATGGAATTGGGAGTTACCTGATCTTATGGGGAGCCGTTCAATCCACATCGTCTTCAATTCACTTAAAACCGTTGCGACCATCATTTTCACCAGCTCTCCTTCATACCTGCCCATGTATACATTTGTAAAAGCAAAGTTAGGTGGACAGTTTGATTCCTCCTTTCCCTAACTCTATGATTCTGGACCGGTCATTCCCATCCAAGTGCACAGGGGAACGCATTCAGATATGGGATGGATATAGACTCGTAGATTCGTAAGTAAGTACATGCATACTTACTCGCATCCTCACCACATAAGATTGAAAGATCCAAACCTTCCTCCACGGAGCGGAAGACATACGTACATTTATATATACACACCTTCATATATACAGACAAATATACAGACATACATACCCATTAGCAATGGTCTGTGATGACCATCCTCTAATCCTTGTTACAAGAAACAGCACTTCCCGCCAGCCCTGCACTTCTGAGCTGAACTGCAACTCATGTTTCCTTAGAGCCTCTCCAAATTTACCGAATTGGCGAGCTACATCAAAAACGTCCACCATATAAAATACAGGGAAGACTGATAATCCATGCTTCTCGTGGCAATCCATAATCTTGGTGAGCTCACGGAGACACCATTTACTCTGCATACTGTTCAGAGATGATGGGGATTGCAATCCTACAACTCTTGATAGCCCGGAGAAGCTCCGGGCCAATCTCCTCGCCGACCGGGAGCGCATCGTTGTCCCTGGACATGTGGACCCCAGCAGCTACCAGGCTGTTGTAGAGGAAATCCATGAAGCTGGTGCGAGTGTCTCCGCCTCTGAAGCTCAAGAACACGTCATAGTTCTGAGGGACGGCTCTTGCTTTCTCCCGCAGGAATCCGTACGCGTACACGCCCAGAAGGGTTCGTGTCTTCTTTCAATGCTTTCTGTTGTTCAAGAATCGATGCTTTCAAGATTCGAGTCATGGTTTTCGTTTTGCTTCAAATCCAAGCGCCTCATCATGAAAACGTTGACTATATTGCATTTCATTTTTGTCTCTTTTTCTTTTTCTTTTTTTGATTCGTCTTCTTGACTTTTTCAAAGGGTGATTATACTATTCTTCCCCTAAAATTTGAGGCTTGTCTTAACTTGACTTGTGATTTTAATTTTCCTTGATTAAAAAGAAAAACAACACCGATGAGAGCAACTCTTAAGAGCAAAAATAAAATTGCATGAGATAATTTTGTCTTTTTGACTTGGTGATTTTCCTAAAGTGTTAGTGAATTCAATTGTATATCACGAATAACTTCGTAAATGTCTTAACAACTCACGGATTATTTGAAATCGTCCATGGAGCAAGTCAATATTCATTCAAAACGACTTAACAACTAACGAGCCTCATCAGTATTGCTTCTGCATCATCTTGTGTGATCGGATTATGCTTCTTACATAGGGGGGCACCGAAATATGACATAAGAAGTAAACGTTTGCATCAATTTCTAAGAATATCCCAAAATTTAGACTAACTAAATCATCCTTCCCACATTTCCTTGTTTTGTGTTGATTAGAATCTAAGCATGTGCTGATATTGCCAGTTCTCGACACCTATAACAACAAACTAAATTGTATTACGCAAAATGGAGCTGGTCACAAATTAGATTTTCCGTAGGCTCTATAAATACCCTATGTTTTCAGTAGTTTCCTTTCAAGTCCTTTTAATTACTCCCGGTCACTTCTAATACAATGTACACATTTTGCTCAGATCTCCGCATTGAGACTTGACTATATTGCACCTCTTCTTGTCTTTTAATTTGTCTTCCTGACTATTCAAAGGGTGAATAGTCTTATTATTCGTCCCCTAAAATTTGAAGCGGATCACAATTAGACTCGTGCTTTTAATTTTGAAGCACGGCTAGTTGACTTTGACTTGACTTTTTTTCACAGGTAGAGAGAATGCAGCAATTAGATCTGTTCAAGGATTTAGCATGTCAATCTCAATGTGGCTCGATCGCGAAAGTTGCACGTGCTCGCTGCCGTTAACTTCCACGATAGTGCTTTTCCTTTGGATACGCAAATAGGAATATCTGATTGCTCATTAGTTTTCCGATAGAGTAGAATAAGCCACAAGGATTAAGGAAGGAATTGGAAAGAGAAAAAATTGCGTTATTTCTCTTCTTCAATCAATTGTAGTAGGAAACTAATTTGGTTCCACCTTCCTATCCATTACAAGCAGGAATGACATAATATGACATGTGAGCATTTACAATTGAACTTAGATGAATTCACGTATGTAGGTTCCAAAGTAGGTATGTCACCGGATGGACTCACGTCGAATATATTTCCATTAAGCAGCACCGTTTGGCTGTGAGTTACTTCTTCATCAATCTATTAGACGAAGCTTGTGAGAATCTATAGTTTTTTACCTCCAATATTGTTGCGCATACATATGCTCGTATTTTGCATCGAAAGCTCAAAAACCTAAATTTAATCCAATTTAAGATACGACCCACAGTATAAATCTATAGGGGGGAGTGATTGGTCCTGCCATGCGCAATTTTCGCACAAACTTAATTAAAATGCTGACATGATGTGCCAATTTTGAAAAGAAAAGATGACAGCATCTGCTTCTTTGGAACTACGGAATTGAAATCGCGATTGAAGAACAATCAGAACTTAGGAAAGTCTAATTATTAAACTCCATAAGGCTAGATTGAAGGTTTTGACGGCTCGTCAACGATAATAGCCAAATTAATATGGCTTGTGAAATAATGACATTGGTCCATGCATGATTTCTCAAAGCGTAGAATGGGTCTATGCATGTCAACGTACCAAACGTCTATCAAGTCGTATTTTTGTTTAATAATATTTTCAAGTCGTACCATGGGAATCCAATCGTCTATCATCACGAAACATTAAAATATGTTTTTGGCTCCGATCTTAGGTTAAATTTAAGCAAAGGATAATGCCTAAATAAGGGTGCGTTACTCGTGCAAAGAATAACGGACCATTATTGACCACAAGGTAAAGAAAATGTCAAATAATAATGATGATGATGATGAATTCAATACACTAGTTGAAGATATAATTTTTCTATTTATAGTTCTTAATTATTACTTAGACTTTTTTCTCTAAGTTCTTAAAACGGAAAAAAAGTATTTATGTTCCCGAAAATTATGAAAAAGCATATGCCATTTTACACTTGAGTATTTGATATTTGAATATTTCGTAAATTTTCAAGTGGTTCGCGATAACAAAAGTTCAATATTTGGGAGATGACCATCTAGACAGGTAAAGTTCTATTCTGCTTCTGGATCTATGTAAAGTGACTTCAGAAGCGTTTCCTCCGCCAATATACGCTTATTTCCGATGATGTAATCGGTATTACTTCCAATAATATATGAGCGAACTCGACTTTAGGCGGATGAGATGCTTATACTGTGGGTGATGATTTTGTATGTACACATTTGGACACGTTGACCCTTGCTGTTCAGGGATGAATTGACTGGGAATGGAGTCGGTATAAGAGTGGCATCTCAAGAACGTGATGTTAGACATTTGCAAGAGTATCATACCCAAGCCTCTCATCCTAGCGCCAGGAGGGAGCTACAATGCACTTTGGTCCAATGCAATTGCTCTTCACATCTACAATCTCGGATAAGGTACATTCTTGAGTTACTTTTCAACTGCCTGATCGAATCTGAGACGACTTTTCCTGCTTGTGAAGGCTGATCAGCACCTCGTCGAAAAGATTCTTAATCCGACATATCTTGATGGCATAGCTAAGTAGAAACCAATGATTATAAGAGAGAGAAGACAATACTCTTTAAGACAATTTCTCGTAATTAAAGACTCGACGAATGAAAGAGGAGCAGGACTCTGTTCCCTCTCCTTTTGTCTGCTCTTTTCCATTCATCTCACACTTCAGGTTTATAGGGACTTAGGGAGAACTTGAGCTAATGTCATTTGATTCCAAAAATGATCTCTATGGTGCGTCAACATAGTGCCTATGCTAATGACAATGGTCGGTCCACAAAGCATAGACAGTCAAAAGGAGGAAGGACAGTGCATCTTCTTAAAAGTTGAGGACATACTCATTCATTTCTGCCTTGAGGAACAAAATCAGCCGTGCGATACAAGACGTTTCAAATTTTCATCTTTCTTTCGGGGAGAAGAATTCCCGTATCATGCCTGTTCGTATCGTATCAAATGGGTCGTTGAGGAAGGAAATCCTTAAGTATGTTTTTATGCCCTGGTGAAGCTTGATATCACCATGAGACCCTCAGTCCAGCTGCATGGTTTTCTGAAAGAGCACGGTCTAATGAGATAGATGCACAAAAGGCAGAAATTTCACCACCATTAGTAAACCATAGCTTAGATCTAGATCAGGGAACTAATCGAAACTATCCATTTATGGCCAGAGCCAAAGGCCAATCATTTGATTTGATTCCTTATTAGTAGTGATGCCAAGAACTAATAATTCTCACACAAGCATAGAAATCCGAAATGCAATATAAGCTTCTCCTGCATAAAAGAGATGACACACAAATCTGAAGTAATTACTCAAACATCTGTCAACATATGTTTTGCAACACCGGCAAATATGCAGGAGCACACACTGAGATGGAACTCCAGAAACTTAGAATAGAGGACGCAAAGCAGGGCACATTTGCCGCGATGGACGAGCGTATAGTACCTGGTGGTGGTGCAGCTTATGTACATCTTTCTGATAAGGAGCAAGATGGAAGATCAAGAGGAGCAGATTGGTTCTAACATCATAGCAACAGTATGATTTCTACTTTCTTTCTTCATGTCTTCGTGTGCATCATTTTGTGTAATTTAACTTCCAACGAGCAGTCTGAAGGAAACTGAGGTGGCTGGCGCTTGACTAAATATTGTTCATGCATACCTAGTTTGGTCCAATAAGCATCGACTGGTGCCTCTGATCTCTAACAAATCATCAATCTTGTGGTGCAGTTGTAATGGGGCCTTGGAGGATGTACAATGACAAACCATGACCGAAGTAAATAAGTTGATTGTGCTCTATATATTTGTAATAGAACATGAGCAGCCAGATTTATCAGTTAGCCTATATATTAGTTATCGTTAGCTTGAGACAACATCGTGCCTCCTCGAAACTAAACCTGTCTCGAATATCTAATGTCCAGTATGGTTTGGTAATGCAGGTTTTGCATGAATGAAAAGTTTAAATTGGCAGGAGTAGTTGCCAATTCTGGACAACCAAATGCGGGACAACGTAGACGAGGCTCAAAGCTGGCATTGCGTGATATAGGGGTGTGCGCGATGGTTCTGGAGTGGAGGTGCTTTCTCTCTGTTGATTATTGAATTTTGACAGCAACTCTTCTCCGTTGACCAGTGTAATAACCTCTCGTGTGGGCTTGGGGAAACTGTATTTTACCTTTTCTTGTGAATGATAAGCTGCTTAAGTGAGAATGCCTTCTCTCTTCCTATGAAAACCTCCCTCTCAACAAAGTTAGCATGGCTTCTTTTTCCATGCGCGCATGATCAGATCTTAGTTTCAAGAAAGATGAAAAAGCTAGGAAATGAGATATTCTCTTCCAGTGATGGAGTACATTGTAGTATATTTCAAGGTATGTTAATGCACTCCCATTTTCATTTGCTCATTTTGTTTTCGATTAGTTATAGTAAGGAAGATGTCCTAGACTTAATTTGAAGGCAATCTGTATTTCAGACAATTGCATTTTACTTCATCTCAATAGCAACTCCCTTATGGCACCTTCAGACAACAAATTAAGATGACTGGACTTTCTATTGTTTGGACATTTTTCTCTCCTCCTTTCGTTCCCTTGGTTTGCCTGCTCTCATTCACGCTTCTTTTTATATCCTCTCCTTATTTGTAACAGATCAGACTTGTCAAATCCGAACATGAGACATCCGTCATTCGTGTCACATCCGAATCCACCAACGACGTGTTTATTAAACAGATTACATAACATGACTCTCGTAACATGTTTCTTAGGTCCAAAAGAATTCGTCGCCCGCCTTTAGAATATTAATGCAAATGATGACACGTTTGATCATCCAGGAAATCCTCTTATGAAACGAGAATCACATATGCCAAACATGAGCTGTTACTGACCCCAGGAATTAATCAATATTCATTGGACGGGCATGGTGGGATCAAGTGTTTGGGGATTCTTCAACATCCTCGAAACCTCCTTGACGACCCGTTTTACAAGTATCCCTTCATGCCTGCCAATTGCCAAATAAAATTGAAGTAAGCTCTGAGTAGTATAAGAAGTATCTAGTCATAGCATCAAATTAAGGTTTTGGTGGAAAGTATGTACCCATTGGCGATTTTCTCTGATTCCCATCCTTTGAAGGACCCAACTTTCTTGGGTGCTTGCTCCCACCGCTCGTAAGTAATTCCATCGAACGGTTCCTTGTGTTGAAGCATGTCTGCTTTAAAACGATACGATATGTCTCGCACGTGCGAGGGCTTTACTTTATAGAAGATAGGCAACACTTTTTGACCTTTCGTTCTCTTGCGTTCGACCATCTCAGCTAGATCATCGAGGCACCAACGAGAGGAGGCATAATTTTCAGAGAGGATCGGAATGGATATCTTGCAGTGGTCGAAGGCATTAAGAATCTCATGAGCAACATCTGTACCTATAAGGGACGGATCATGATCACTAAACACTCTGATTCCTGCGGCCACAAGGCTGATGTAAAGGTAAACACCAAAGCCGTATCGAGTATCAGAGCTACGAAAGGCCAAGAACACTTGCCATTTACTCTCTCTTTTCTTCTCCAAAAAGTAAAGATACACTGCGATCCAGCAAGACAAACCAAAGATGATGATGATAAGAGGTAGCCAGTACGAATCATACGAAAATTCCAAAGAAAAAGGTGACTTTTTAAAGCCATGAAATCGATCTAGCTTATAAACCACGCGAACCTTACATGCCTTCTCATTGCGGAAATTGAAGTGATCCCAAGGCTCTCACACGATGAGCACAGAGAATACTCACGAATGAAAGGCGCTTGACCACATAAGATCAGGTGGTCATTAGACATCAATATAGGATACAGGGGGAGCCGTTTGATCCATGTCGTCTTCAATTCACTCGAAACGTTCGCGACCACCATTTTCACCAGGTCTCCTTCATGCCTGCCCAAATATTTACGTGTAAAACGAAAGTTAGGCGCACAGTTCCATTCCTTCCTTCCCCTACCTCTGCGATTCCTGGTTGGTCATTCCAATCCAAGTGCACAAGAGGTTCGCATTCAGATTTGTAGAGTCATATATAAATACATACCCATTAGCAATGGTCTGTGATAACCATCCTCTAATCCTCGCTACAGAAGTCAGCGCTGCGCTCCATTTTGCCAGTTCTTCTGGGCTGCACCGCATCCTATGTTCACATAGGGCCTTTCCAAAGCTACCGCGTTGGTGACCTACGTCAAATAGATCCACCTTATAGAACACGGGGAAGACTGATTTGCCATGCTTGGTGTGGCACTCCATGATCTCGGTGAGCTCCTTGAGGCACCATTCGCTCTGCGCATACTGCTCGGAGATGATGGGGATCGCAATCCTACAAGTCCTGATGGCCCGGAGGAGCTCCGGGCCTATCTCCTCCCCGACCGGGAGCGCGTCGTCGTCCCTGAACACGTGGACCCCGGCAGCTACCAGGCTGTTGTAGAGGAAATCGGTGAAGCCGGTGTGGGTGTCCTCGCCTCTGAAGCTCAAGAACACGTCGTAGTTCCAATCTGCGCTTGTTTTCTCTTGCAGGAATCTGTAAGCGTACACGGAGAGAGGGGCTAGTGGAAGAACAATTGCTAAGCCATGCAATGCATTTCTCTTATTCATTTTCTTCTTCGTTCGTGACTTCCCTCGTCTCCTTTTGGGTCTAAGTATGTGTTCTTTCAATGCTTTCTCTTATTCAAGACTCGTCATTGTTTTAGATAACCACACGTCCCAAGGGCCTCCGCGTGAAGACTTTTGACTATATTGAACCTTTGTTTTTTATCTTACTATTCAAAGATTGAAAAGTGTTATTATTCTTCCCCAAGAATTTGAGGTGCGTCATAATTAGACTCGTTCTTTTAATTTTCCTGTTAAAATGAAAATAACAACGATAAAAACAATTCTCAAGAGAAAAATGAATTTGTATAACATAATTTTCACATTAATTTGTTTAACAAATTCAAAAATTATGTCATTAGAAACTTCGTAAATCTCATGATAACTGGACTTGTGCTTTTAATTTGTATGTACAATTTTGACTTGTCGAAAATATTCTGATGGTTTCTCTATCCGAGAAAAGAGAACATTCTCCAACTTTATCAATAAGACTTATGCATCATTTTATGTGATCGGATTCTTCTTTGTAAGTGGGGAGACAATGGAATATGATACGAGAAAATATGTAAATGTTTGTATCAATTTCTTAAAATATCCTAAGTAATACTGAATCATCCCTCCCACAATTCCTTTGTTGTATGTTGACTAGAATCCAAGCAGGTTTTGAACACTTCCAACAACAAACCAAATCTTATCACGGTAAATGAAGTTGGTTACATGAATTTCATTGCGTAAATTGTGCCGATCACGTATTAGATTCTCTATAGGCTCTCGATGCCCTATGTTTTGATTAGACTCTTTTCATGTCCTTTCTAAGTATTTTCCGATCCCTTCCAAGGCAGTGTACACATCCTGCTCGGATCTCCTCATTAAAGCATCCGAAAATCTTCAATTTAACATGATCCATCCGTCTCAAATAACATTCTCTCATCTTATTTTCTTTCAGGGCAACCCATATTTTTTTCCCTAGATAGATTCATCTGCAATTTTGTTTTTTTCACGTGTTCGCAAATCAAATGAACCAATCTCATCTCCATTGGCCCATGGTCTGTTTTTAAGTGGCATTTCATAGTTGCTCAAAGCCCCGATCACACTTCTCCACTTCACCAATCGTTTCTGAACTCCCCGGCCGAGATCCTCGTTGATTTTCCTTTCTCCTTTGGCAAAATAGACTCGAGATATCGAATGTCACGCCCCGAACCCCATCGAGCTCGCGACATCCCCTGCTCCGGTCGAAATGATGCGACGTCCCAGGAACGTCGCCGACCCAACCCAAACATCAGAGCCACATGCGGAAGCGAATAATAAAACCCCGGACAAATAATGACGACAACGGGGTAGAACAACAGAACAATCCAGCAACCACATATTCATACAACACCAAATATACATACATTATATTACAGGCATAATTAACAACTAGCATCCGAAATCACCGTCAACAAAATATCAGGGTCTGGTTAACTTAACTTCCCTATGGGTCAACCCGATTTACACAACCCCCAAAATCTTAAGGAAAAACCTAAGGATCGCCCTCCTCCAGTCTGCTTCTGAATCTCTGGCTTGAATCTCTGGAACTCACCTGCAGCTCCACTGGGCACCAACAGCAGCTCCCCGGACTTCCAAAAAGAAAAGGCTCACTTCCCGGGTTTAGGGCCGGGGGTCTGAAAGTGGCGGTTATACAACCGTGAGACGAATCTCAATAAGTGTACAACCCCAAACCCCACGTAGGCACTCACGTACCGCCAGACGAAAACATACATAACACACAACGATCGGCCAAACTAACAATCACATGCGACCCTACCTGGAATCCATCACGCACGTTCCTGCACGTTAGACAATAACACAGCCAACACATCACAGCAAGGAATCACAGACGCGCGTGTGCCTCAATTATAAGACAGAAACCACTTGGGCACGTCCTATACCGTGCCTAGCAGTTTCTACCCCATAATTAAGCATCACATCACGCGATACAAACACACTCGCACGCTACTCACACCATGCGTCACTTTCCACAATCCTCTCGCTTGTCTTGCCAAATCCCACTCATTTTCAACCTTTCCACCACTACCGCGCCCGCGTAAAACGCATCAGGCCAACGGTCTTCTGACCTCGTCAGGCATCGTCACCCCGTCGGGCCGGGCATCGTCACCTCGTCAGGGACGGCATCGTCCCGCGTAAACGTACACGCCTCAGGACGGAATCCTACACACACTTTCCTTCTACCGCGCCCGCGTAAAACGCATCAGGCCAACGGTCTTATGACCACGTCAGGCATCGACACCTCGTCAGGCCGGGCATCGTCAGCTCGTCAGGGACGGCATCGTCCGCGTAACGTACACGCCTCGGGACGGAATCCTACACACACTTTCCTTCTACCGCGCCGCGTAAAACGCATCGAGGCCAACGGTCTTCGACCACGCCAGGCATCGACACCTCGTCGGGCCGGGCATCGTCACCTCGTCGGGGACGGCATCGTCCCGCGTAAACGTACACGCCTCAGGACGGACCTTTCCAACCAATCCTACATTTCCATATCCTCGTTCCACTCAAACCACACTTACACACAACCAGCACACGCACGGCCAAACATACACGCCTCACACATACATAGCCACGCACCAAATTCACATCTCACGTACACTTCACAAACACGCATTCTCATCACACGAACACCACATGATCACCCACACTCGGCACACGAACTCAATGCACATTCACATGTCCACGCCACCACACCTCATAGCCACACACACGGCATAGCACCACATCACATTCGGCCCAAGCACAAACTAGAACAAGCCAATGACAGCAAACTACACAATTAATCCGATAAACCCAATCAAGCCAATACATTTCTAATTAATCACCCATTTAATTCCCGATCGATCCTCGACATCACAGCCCTAACTCAGCATTCCTAAACCTCGAATTTCGTCGCCCAATCAGCCCACAACCTCCAAACATTCAACCCCTAACTTAGTCCCGAAGACAGCCACGAAACAGCCACAAACAGTCCCTAAAATCACTTAAACCGAACTTCAAACGAGTCTAGAAATACCCGAGGTCCTAAATGACATTTGGGGAAAACACTTACCAAAAAGGCGAGACGAACTGGCTGGAACGGGCGGGACACGGGGCAGCTGTCGCCGGCGATGTACGGACTGGCGGAAGGTGCACCCCGTACGGACGCGGTGAACAGTACCACTCCGTACGGACACTGTACGGACAGGCTGGGACGGTGGCCGGCAAGGTGCCGGTGGATACGCAAGGCGTCCGTACGGTCCGCGCGAATGCTGATCCGTACGGGGATCGGTGAAACAGTACTGACACCGGACACCGTACGGATCGAGTGGTTGACGGGTGACGTACGGTGACGTACGGCGAAGCCGGGACGGGCCGGGTGTCGACGGACTGCGCGATCGGAGTTCTCCGCTGGAAGCTCCGACTGTATCTTGTTTACGCACCGAGAAAGAGAAAAGGAGAAAAACAAGGCCGTTTTGGACAAAAAACCGGGCCGCGATGGTCGTGAGGTGGAAATGGTTGATGGTGGTGCCTGGCTTGGTGGGGACAGCTCCTGGGTACTGTTCCTGGGCGTGAACAGCATCGTAGAAATGGCGTAAACGGGGACCGCAGAACCGTAAACGTGAAGAAGAAGAGGAAAATTCTGGGGAAAAAATGGCTGAATGCTTCTGTACGTGAGAGAGAGAGAGAGAGAGAGAGAGAGAGAGAGAGAGAGAGAGAGAGAGAGAGAGAGAGAGAGAGAGAGAGAGAGAGAGAGAGAGAGAGAGAGATATCTGGTCAAACATTATAGATTAGGGTGCCAAGTGTCAAAAATCCAAAGCCTTGGACACTTTTGCCCCTAATCCAAAGGCCCATATTTGTTCTAATCCATAAAAGCAAGGGTAGAATGGTCATTTGCTCTTAACCATGGTTGACCAGACCTGAGTTAAGCCTAACTCACCTTGGTTAATCCCAAAATTAAATCCAAATTTCGGAATTAATTAAAAATGGCCTAAGGGTATTTTCGTAATTTTTCGATCCCGAACCGAAATTCCAATTTTCGCACATACGTGTTCCATATGTGCGTGGCCAACATAATATGGCATCGGAATCGCGAAATTCATCACGCAAGCCCTCGAAAATCCACGTCAAAGTTTTGGGAATAAAATAATATTATTTTTCCAATTTTTGTCGAAATTCCAATTTTTGGCCAAAACCACTCTGAATGTGCGTGGCCACCCCAAATTGACCTTGGCCGCGAAAAATAACCTCAAAAGGCCTCAAAATCCAACATCGGTGTCCACGGGGGCAAAATCGTAATTTTCCCGGTCCCGAACCGAAATCCATTTTTTTGCAGAAATGGTTGGCCCCAAGGTTGGCCAAGCCAAAAACGTCATCGGCCGTCCAAAATTGTCACTTTCAAAATTCTCGATTCCCGGGTCCGAATTCCAAGAAATGACTAAAATCGAGCAATCGCAACTTTAGCTTATCTCTGGCTAACGGGTGGCTCTCTGGAATTATGCGCTCTCGACCCGTGACCGACACTAAGTCAAATCACGTTTAAGTTTGCTCGAACCAAGGCGACCTCGATTGTCATATAATTGCGAGGGTCTGTCACCAGTGCCCTTTGGACACGATCAATCAAATAGACCGGTCTCGGTTGGCTCAAAACATTCCCTCGTCAATCCATATGGTCGAAGATCGAACTCAGGTCGAGTTCTTTGGTCGTGCGAACTCAATCCCGTAACGGCCCTATCCCTAAGGTTAGCATCCCGTGAATGCGCATTTCCGGGTGAGACCTCACTATAGTGCATTGGTCAAATTCATTTCATGAATCCCGGGAAAAGGATCGAAAATTCAGACTGTTACATCGAAAATATTCAATTCCTGGTGCTACTTGTTCTTAGGAAGATGTCATTTAAGCTTCCTATCAACGTTACTCATCATATGTTTCGTCTGTGATCGACTCAAATGAAAACCTATCTATTCTAAAGTTTCTTGCCAAAATTCGTGTGGTTGTTTAACTGCCGCTTGGATTTCATTCACCAGCACCACATCAACCGACACAAAACAAAGAAAAAAAAAAGAGAACACTATCAACAAGACGAGAATGCATTTGTCTGTCTCCGCCCTTTGTTGCCTTATTAGTTGACCTTCTTAACCTTCCCATTTTTCGACTTTTTCCACCCTCCATTTTAGTGCTTCTCACTGGAGAAAAAAGTAATATCTAGTTATCATTTGACGAATTTTACATACGAATTAATCATAACAGGTGTAGGATTGGAATGCTCTCTGTTTAGAGGGTATATTTATATTTTTAATTTTCTCTTAACTTAAAGCCGCATCCACTTAAAATTCGATAATTAAGATTCGTCTCCTTTTCTTTTTCCTGTTTTCTTCTTCTTCCAATAATGAAAGTGTGCACACCTAAGGGGAGAAGCATTTTTAGTTTTGATAGAAAAGAAAGTTCATTCAATAAATAAATATTGATCATTATATACTTGCTAATTATTCCACCTAATTTGCATTTAGCATACCAACTTGATGCCGGTCTTACTCGTATTTTATGTTCCTTAATCCTGTCTTCCTCACGAGATGCTACATCTTTTATGGTGAACTTGTGATTAGAGAGAAGAAAAAAAGAAAAGAAAAAATTTAAAAAAATTTCGATAATTTTCATACTAGAAAATGTCACGGCATGATTTATGTACTCGGTCCAACGAACAAACCTTGCTTATATTTGACGTAAGATTGGAGTCTGGAACATATTTTAAGGTTTCGTGATGATAGATGATTGCATTCCCGTGGTATGTCCTCACAATGTTATTAACAAAAAATACAAAGATGATTTCAAGGAGATTAAAGAGAGGTTTTAGCCTTTAGGTATGTTGACATGCAAGGACCAATTCTTTTCTTTTTTGTCGATATGCATGGACCAATTCTACGCTTTGAGAAATCCAGTATTGGAGCGTCAAACATTGTCGCGGTTTCAAAACCTTCAATTTAGCCTTATCGCGATTTCAGTAACGTTAGTTCCAACTCAGCATGTTAACGTCATGATTAAGTTTGTGCGAGTCTTCCGCATGGCGGGACCAATTTCTCCCACTGTAGGCTTATTCCGCGGGTCGTATCTCAAATTTGAACCAAATTTAGCTTTTAAGCTTTCGATGCAAAACATCAGCATGGATATTATATTTTGAAGCACCGGTGGTTGACTTTGACTTGATCTTTTAATGTGTGGTTCACATTAGGTTAATAGATATTGGAGGGTAAAATAAAGCATGGATATTATATTTTGAAGCACCGGTGGTTGACTTTGACTTGATCTTTTAATGTGTGGTTCACATTAGGTTAATAGATATTGGAGGGTAAAATACTATAGATTCTCACAAAATTCGTCTAATAGATTGATCAAGAAATAACTCACAGCCAAACAGTGCTGCTTCATGAAAATATATTAGCCGTGAGTCCATCTGGCTCTGGAACCTACACACGTAAATTCGTCAAGTTCACTTGAATTTGCTCATATGTCATAGGGAACCGGATTAGTTTCCTATTGAAATTGATTGAAGAAGAGCAATGATGCAATTTTTTCGTTTCCAATTCCCTCGTGAATCCTAGTGGCTTGTCCTACTCCATTAAAGAACTAATACGTGATCAAATATCCCCGTTTGCGTATCCAAAAGAAAAGCATAATCGAATATTATAGAAATTAAGCACGTACAACTTGCGCGACAAGTCACATTGAGATCGACTTGCTAAATCCTTGAACAGATCTAATTGCTGCCTTCTCTCTTCATAGGAAAAAGCCCCTCTCAACAACGCTACGTATCAAATGGCTTCTTTTTCCATGCGTGCATGATTGAAGTATATTTCAAACTATTTTAATGCAAATTGCAACTCTTTTCCCATTTTCATTTTCTTATGTTGTTTTACGCCAGAATGAGATGAGTTTTTGGTGCATCTAGATAAATTTGTTTACCTTTTTGTCCGGTTCCTGTAATATTACCTTATAGTTTTAGATGCCAACTAAGGAACAAGTGCAAGAAAATGTGAATTAGTTCTAATAATAATAATAACAATGATGATGATAATTATAATCCACCAGTTGGGGATATAATTTTTCTAGTTATAGTTTTTAATTATTACTTGGACTTTTTCTCTATGTTCTTAAAACGAAAGAAAGTATTTATGTTTCAAAAATTATGAAAAATCACATACCATAGTATTTGATATTTGAATATTTTGTAAACTTTCAAGTATTTCATGATAACTAAAAGTGAAAGTGATAATGTTGTAAAAATTTACAAAAAGTCAAAAATAGAAATCACCCAAATAGACCCTAGTCAATATTAGTTTTCCTTTAATTTCCTTTTATTTCTTTCATTACTCTTCCGATCTAGTTTAGATCTACGAGCTTTGCGTCCCGATCTTATATCTGGGAGCTTTTCTCTCTGATCTAATCATAGTTTTTGGAGTTTTAATGAATAAATACTTCGTCTCCAGTTTTAATGGTGTTCAAAGTAGTTTCGGTTTATTTAAAAGCTTTGGTGCCTTGCACTGGCTAAAGGGCTCGCTCTCGCAGGTATTAGACCTGAGCTTACTCAACATGTTTATGTTATCTCGGTACGGTGATGGTGTTGGGGATGCCGAACTTAGGCGCATATCGCCGAAAAGCAAAGCCGTAACTACAGATGAAAATCTTGGTGTGTGCTTATCACTGAATAATGTTGTATGATTCGGTGATTGGCCACCGATTCTTTCACTTGGATGCAGTCACAGATCTGTTCTTTAAGGACGAGCGTGTGATTATCTCTGCATCGTTTATTCAGAGAGGAATAAGATACTCCACAACTGTACCAAATGACCCTAATACGCATGATGACTTCAAACCTATGGATAAGTTTCAGGACTCTGCCACTTCTCTAAAGGACGTTGTTGAAGAGGTAGGTGCTCTGATACATGACATAACATGGTTATACAGTTCTTCGTTATGTTCTGCTTCCTACTTACTTTGCTCAACTATTGTCTTCATTTGTTTAACTTATTTAGTTTATGATTAGGATGTCAAGGAAAATCCTGTGATGATATACATGAAAGGGGTCCCTGAGTTTCCGCAGTGTGGGTTCAGCTCTCTAGCTGTAAGAGTATTGATACATTACAGTAAGTTCTCTTGCCTTTTATAGCATTTTCAGCATGTCTTTGGTGGACTTACCTACCAACGTTTTCAATGTGAAAGACTATGGAGAAGTAGCATTGACAAATTTGGCTGCTGAATGTATTTTCTGATCTTTGTTTTAGGCTTGTTCTGGAACTTTGCGAAATGTGATTCGTAGAGCTGGTTAAGATGTGATTAGGGAGGAAAGCACCTGACTGGATTGTTTTTAGTTGGTACAGCAATTAGCATAGAGCTGATCTTGACTTTTCTGGATGATGCTATTGGAGGAATATACTCACATTCCAAATGAACCTATCGAGAAAACCATGAATATACAATTCCAAGTATAATTACTTCTGGGAATGTGAGAGTACGTAGCTACTGCATTCCTAGTTACTAGAGTAGCGCATAGTAGCGCATGAGACTTAATTACTGATCCTGATTATCCTTTTGCATGTGTTATCACTACAAACATCAACATTCAATCAGCTCTACCAATAAACAAACGGTACCGAAGATTATTATGTTGAAACATCTTTGTCCTCCATAGTACCTACCCATCTCGTGCCTCAGCGGGAGCATTCTGAAGGCAAACCAGCTGGAGAGTTTTCGTCAAATGATTAGTTTCTCGAGATTTCAATTATTGAAAGAGCTTTGGTGGGCAAGAAGCTGTAAAACTCGAAAAATCTAACCCAAATCAGCTACATTCATTTTTTCCGTCTCATGCTGGTGGATTAATTGCTCTCTGTATGACGGGCTTGTGCATAGCTATCACAGCATGTCATATGCTGATTGCAAGGCTTCATTGTACATTGAAATCTAATATTATCCACATCTTTTGATGTTGTGCACAGATATAATGTCCATATCCACGTTAAGTGCTAGTGAATGTTGTGCATGGAAGAAAATGTCAGCGATTTCATTCGTATCTGTTTCTTCTCACATATTGCGTTCCCTTCATGATGTGTTAAATTTTTGGATTTGATTGATTCTGCTTATGTCTTCTTACCGCCCTTGCAGATGTTCCATTAAGTGCTAGGAATATTTTGGAAAATGCAGAGCTGAAAAGTGCCGTGAAAGCTTTCAGTTGAGTCTCAACTCCCTTTTGACAGTGAGTATTTTTTGGCTGATTTTTCCTATTTTACTCGTACACTGAAAATGCTTCAAAGGCCTTTGATATAACATATTTAACAATGCCAAGATGATTAAGTGTCAATATACTACCTCAAAGTTACAGCAGCCACTATAGGTGTGCTTTCGTTTCTTGTTGAACAGAATACTTCAGCCTCTAGTATCTGCCTAGAAGATGAGCCATCACATTACTGCACTCTTGTATTAGTATGCACTTCTGAATTTTCAGCTACATTTGGAGAACAAGCGTATGACATCATGTCACGGATTTTATTCTTCAGAATAGATAAATTTGCAACATGTACCTACGTGGGCTGATTTGTGCTGAAATTTTCAATTGTGGAGATGAGATTTCAAACGATTCTGTTTTCTTAGCCGTTCTTTCTTGTGCAGCCACTGGCCCACTTTCCCCCAGATATTCATCAAGGGGGAGTTCATCGGAGGTTCTGATATTATTATGAATATGCACCAGGTGAGGGTTCATTCGATACTATTTCTTCTCTTCCTACTTACAATTAATTTTGCTGATGTGGCTTTTTTTTCCATCCAGAGTGGACAGCTGAACGAGAAGCTCATGGAACCAGGAAAAGTCTGCTTAAGCAATACATGGCCGAGTAGAGAGAACAGAAATTTTGGTGTTTGTGAGGTTTTCAATCAACCATGTTTTTCTTTCTGGTCTTCCTACTTCCTATTTAGGTGCTTTGTGATGACTATCGAGAGTGTAACGATGAACTAACCTTGAATAAGTATATACCTGATTTATGCATCAAAATAATGTAGCTTCTATTGTGATTCATGTATCAAATTTTGCACGGCCAATACTTGCAGCAGGTTTGAGTGGTTGTATGGTGATTTTGCTACTGCTGCTGCTTGTTTTGTTGAGTGCTAAAAATTGAGGCATTGCCTACGATCCTCTTTTTTTTTTTTCAGCTGAATCTAGCAGCGTACATGAACAATAGGATATGTTGCACTCTCTGTTAGTTATCTATGTTGGCAAGGTATGCGCCGAGTTTTTTGTTCATATCGTGTAATGTGTACTACTGAAGCGATCATGTCGGAAAAAAGAAATGAAAATGCGATTCTGTTGAACTTTGATGAAGGGCAAGGGAAGGTCCTCCAAGCTCCCACTGTTGTGTATCTTTCTCTTCTATTAGGATTTAGAATGCTTCAAAGAAGCGCTCAAGACATCATTTCCTTTCAGGAAAGAAAGAAGCAGCGTTTTATACTGATTGACTTACAGTATAGCCCATCATCCACATTGGATTCTACTATTTAGACAGCTATTCCAAAATTTCGTTCTCTTTCATTTGGGATTTCGTGTATGATATATCAAAAGATGAAACTAACACCCACCAAAGGTTTCGTCATCTGCAACTGTATCTTTGAAAGAAACAATGCTATTTAACGGATATATAATACATACTCTTGTCATATGTATGTTTGCTCCCAATAGAAACCAATGATTATAAGAGAGAGAAGACCATACTCTATAAGACAATTTCTCGTAATTAAAGACTCGAAAGAGGAGCAGGACTCTGTTTCCTCTCCTTTTCTCTGCTCTTTCCCATTCATCCCATACTTCAGGTTTATAGGGACTTAGGGAGAACTTGAGCTAATTTCATTTGATTCCAAAAATGATCTCTATGGTGCTTCAACATAGTGCCTATGCTAATGACAATGGTTGGACTACAAAGTATAGACCGTCAAAAGGAGGGAGGACAGAGTGCATCTTCTTAACAGTTGAGGACATACTCATTCATTTCTGCCTTGAGGAACAAAATCAGTTCTGCGATACAAGATGTTTCTAGCTCATACGTATCTGACATGCATCTTCTTAACCGTTGAAGACAGCTAATTTCACGTTTGCTCACTTGTTCATCACCTTTGGATCCAAGCGCAACCGACCATGCGATTTAGCTCTAGCTCGTGCTACGTCGGGGATGGGACCGGCGTTGTGCAAGGAACTCTCTGCTTACCAAAATGAAAGTCAGAAAGCTCCATTGTCTTTAAATTAAAAAGCAACCAGCAGCCACTTTCATGGGGACAAGTTGCCTTAACCACTAGAAAAATTGATGACGATCGCAAATGAATTCCATGCATCCATGTGTTATTGTTTGACTCCACTCTCCGTCCATTGTGTTAATGCACGATAAGCAAATCTACATCATGTGTGACACCTCAAAATCTAAGTCCATCTGACGTCTTTTCTCATAACAGAAGGACAAAAACATGTTGCTTCAAGTTCATTCGTTCACTAAGAATGCCATAATAATCTGAGATCATCTATGCGCGCGAGTGCATGTTTAGTGTGCCGCTGTATAAGATGTTCTAGTATATGATTTGAAGAATTGCTTATCTTCACAGATTTTTTGTGCGGATGAAGTTCATAGTTTTGCCCTCGCAAAGATTGTCAATCATCTGTACGTAAATCAGACTGAGCTTCGATACTTTGTACATCAATCAGACAGAGCTATAATACTTGCGGGAGGTTTAAGGGTTGATCTTCTATATGAATGCGGAAGAGCTTCTATTTTCGAAGAGGTGACAACAGTTGGAGATGTAACTTAAATCCAATGGAATCTTGATATTTGGAAGGGTGAATGTTTGGATAGGTGAAAACTGACATTGGAGGCATGTTCTTAAGTTAAATCCAACAGAGCTTCGATATCTCAGAGGGGAAAATTGCTAAATCCCTTTGTGTTTTGGACTTCAATATATGGAGAAATTTGGAGAGATGAAGATCGTTACAGTCACTGCAACTGAAATTTGGTAGAGCTGATAATCACATACCGAACAAAGCCCTCTGCGCCAAGAAGAAATCGCAGGGCATGGAGGAGCAGAAATGGACCCACCAGGCCGTCATCGTCGAGTCGCTGCCCAACGGCATGTTTCGCGTACATTTGGACGACGAGGACGTCATTCTTGGGTACATCTCGGGGGAAATCAGGAAGAATTTCATTCGGATGTTTCCTGGGGATAAGGTCAAGATTGAGATGAGCTGTTATGATTCGACGTGAGGGCGCATCATCCACAGGCTTCGCAACAGGGATTCTGGTGATTAGGCAAGCGTTTACTAACAGTGCGTACTTCATGCTAATGGAATTGGTAGGATTTGGGTAATTTGTTTTTGCTTATGTAATTAGTTTAAATACTTTACCTTTTAAGTTTAATATGGCATTCTGGGAATTGTGGTCTTTTAGCTTGCATACTCGAGCAGGTGTAAGAGTTGCTCGAGTTGAATGGAAGTGAAATGTATTCATCTCAATTTAGAAACTTGTCTTGGTGGGGGCAGACTCCAGAGTTCCTTAGCAGATACGTGATTGAAGTCTATTGAAGTTTTAGTAACAATTAAGAAGCTACACATTGTCACATGTTAGAAGAGTTTTTATAAGCAAATGTTATTTTCATGTCCATGGTTAGATGATCAAACTTTTTCTTGTCAAGAGTTCTTTATAAGTTTTTCATGTTGTTGGAGTTCTTTACAAGTATTTCAATTTATAGGTTATTTTCGTAAGGACCCCAAGTTGCTTCTTCTTCAGCGTGAAAGTTACTCCACTGATGGAAGTGCAACGTTACTGGCAGTGACTTCCCATTTCAAACTTCAGCTTCTTTTCTTAGTCATTGCCATTGTAATAACTTCTAAACAAATTCTCAAACTTCTTTCTCAAACGGTAGCGAAGGCAGCACTCAAGTGAGATAAAAGCCATTGGTTATTGGTCATGTGTTTAGACCTGCTAACTCTCAAGCCTTATGTCTGATAATGTCTGAATTAGTTGAGTCTGTATGTTATTTTTATGTTTGCAATATTGCGCTAACAACCTTTTTGCATCTATTATTAGCAGGTATCTGCATTGTTTAGTGAAAGAGGAATGCGCTAACAACCATCTCAAATGACCCTGACACGCATGATGATGTCAAACCTATGAATAAGTTTCAGGATCCTGCCATTTCTCTAAAGGATGCTGTTGATCAGGTTGGTGCTCATTGACTTGACATGACATGGTTATCTAGTTCTTCGTTATGTTCTGCGATCCTATCGACTTTGCTCATCTGTCGTTTGTTGGACTTCCATTAGTTTATGATTTAGGATGTCCAGGAAAATCCTGTTATGATATACATGAAAGCGTGGGTTCAGCTCTCTAGCTGTAAAAGTAATGAAACATTAGAGTGAGTTCTCTTGCCTTTTATAGCGTTTTCAGCATGTCTTTGGTGGACTTACCTACCGATGCTTTCAATTTGAAAGATTATGGAGACGCAGCTTTGACAAATTCGGCTGTTGAACCTATTTTCTAGTCTTTGTTTTTGGTACTAGAATAGCGCATGACACTTGAATACTGATGCTGATCATCCTTTTGCATGTGTTTTCACCACAAACATCAAGATTCAGTTAGCAGTATCAATAAACAAATGGTACTGTAGATTTTTTTAGTGAAACATCTTTGTCTGTATAGTACCTACACATCTTGTGCCTCAGCGGGAGCATCCTGAAGGCAAGCCAAGTGGACAGTTTTTCGTCAAATGCTTAGTTTCCTGAGATTTCCACCATTGAAAAACTTTGGTGGGCAGGAAGCTATAAAACTGACAATAATCCTTCCCAAATCGGCTATATTCATTTGTTTTTTTTTTCGGCTCGTACTGGTGGATAATTTCTGTAACAGCCCGAATTTCGACGTAATTCCGGGATCAATAAAATTGACAATATTTCGCATTTCATTTTAGTAAGTCTCGCCCAGAGCTGATCACTCTCGGGATACTAACCAATGTGGTATGGCTAACTAGGAAACGGTACGTGGACCAGGGACTCGACAGTGAACGGGACACCGATCTCGAGATACCATGAGTGAATATTTTGGGCCAACGTGGGCCGATCTTAGGAAAGGTGATGGATTTGGTTTGGCCAAGGCCAACGATGTACAATCGGATCGCAGGTGATTCTGCAAGACCGAAAGTGCACGTGGCCAACCAGTCCTGAACCTGAATCTAACGATCGTGATCTTTGGAACTAATGATAATTTCTCATTCTCTCAATGATCGGGACCGTCGTAATTCGAATAACCCTAGGTCGATACGCGTATGTCCTAAACAGCCGCCCGTTAGCCAGAGACCCTGAAATTGAAACTCGAGCGAGTTTTGATCACAAAATTGGGCCCGGATTTCGATGTCGATTTTCGAAGGCTTAAGAGACTATTTTTGGGAATCTGACGTCATATTACGCTGGCCACACACGTTAGGAGTTAGTATGAGTAAAAAGTGGAATTTCGGTCCGGGGGTGAAAAATTACGGTTTTGCCCTTGTGGGCACCGAGGCTGGATTCGAAGGCCGTTTGAGGTTATTTTTCGCGGCCAAGATCATTTTGGGGTGACCACGCACATTTAGAGTGGTTTTGGTCAAAAATTGGAAATTCGACAAAAATTGAAAAAATAATATTATTTTATTCCCGAAACTTCGCAGTCGATTTTCGAGGGCTTAGAAAGTGAATTTCGCGAATCCGACGCCATATTATGTTGGCCACACACATATGGAACACGTATGTGCGAAAATTGGAATTTCGCCCCGGGACCGGAAAAATGACGGTTTTGCCCTTGGGCCGTTTTCGGGTCCTAATTTTTGGGAAATTTTTGGGATAAGTAACTGTGTTTATCAGCTGCATTATTGGCACCAAAGACCCAATTGCCCCTCAATTATTTAAGCCTATCTCTTTAGAACCGTTAGATTAGGGGCGTTTTGGTCATTTTTCACGGATCGGCGACACGTGGCACTTTGGGCTGCTTTATTTGACCAAGTTGGACTGTTTTCTCTCTCATCAGCCCTCCCTCACGGCAGAACCAGCCCCCACCAGCAGCTTCTCTTCCATTTTCCTCTCTTTTTCTCCATTTTCTCTCTTGGTTTTGGCTTCGCCGGAGTTTGCCGCCGGCCACCGGAGTGCCGCCGCCGACCGCCGTGCCCCGCCGTCGACCGCATAGTCCCCCAGCTTCAGCCTCGCCCCTGTCCAGCCCTTTTCTCTCTCTCTTTCTCTCTCTTTTTCCCTCTCTCTCTCTCTTTCCCGTTCTGCAAATAGGACCGCCGGAGCTTCGCCGGAAATCCGATCGCTGTTCCGTCACCACCCAGCCGTCCAGCCTCGCCGTGCGTCGCCATCCAGCCCTCTCCGTACGGCGACCGTACGGTACTGTTCATCGCGTCCGTACGGATCGCTGTTCATCTCGACCGTACGACCGTCGCGGCCGTCACCGGCACTTCGCCGGCCACCGTTTTCTGCCCGTCCGTACAAGTCCTTACCGCGGTGAGCAGTCGGCTGTGAACAGTACCCGAAGTGAACGGTGCGCGTGAACAGTGCACGCGCCCGGTATTCCGCCGCCGGTTTCACTGTTCATCGGTGATCGGCCGCCGTTCCTCGTCGTCGTGATCTTGAATTAAGTGAGTAAAATTCCTAAACCCGGATTAGGACTGTTAGTGCGTTTTTCTGGACTGATTTAGGTATTATCGGTACAATTTAGACTGGCTTAGATGGTATCAGTGTGTATTTCAGACTGGGTTGAGGACGGATTGGTAGAAATTATCATTGGGAAATTTAGTGGATTAATGAGAATTAATTATGGAGATTAATTGGATAAAATAACCAATTTAGGAGCCCGTTGGAAAATTACCGGGTATGTTGACTGATTGTACGTCAATTGTGCTTAATTGTGGTTGATTTCGTACTGCTATGTCGTATGTGGTGTGGCTGATTTTATGGAGTGCGATTGGCCATTGTCTGGTTTACAATGATTTACTGATTTGTGAATCGCACGTTAGGCCACACGGTATTAATTGGGCCAATTAAGCACGTGTTGTGACATTGGGTGTCTGAATTATATTGGTGCTCGTGGTGCATTGCATTGCATAACATGGACACGCATTGCGTATGCCAAGAGTGAGGCATGTGATGAAATTGTGCGAGAATGCGTGTCTGCCATGAGCATGTGATCACCTAAAATACCCTGAAGCGTTATACGCTGGGTTCAGATAATAATGAGTTGTGTGATCACCTAAGGACCTTTGGGTCATGACCTTCGGGTCGATACCGTCCTCATGCACTTTGAAGCAGGACGATGCCCGGTACGTCCGGAAGGCGACCATCCTCATGCACTTTGAAGCAGGCTCTGGTTCGCAAGGAGAACAGTGTTGCGCCTCATGCACTTTGAAGCAGGCTAGAGACACTGGGCCAGATCGGTTGCTGCGCCTCATGCACTTTGAAGCAGGCTAGACGCACCGGGCCGTGAAAAATTGATGACTCGAGTCGTAATAAATAATAAATTGGGCGATTGCCAGTGTGCCAGTGTGGGCCAGTGGGCCGGGAAATACACGTGACATGTCGACGACATTTGCATGCATGAACATGCATGGACTGGCATGCGAGTGTGTGAGCCTCGGTGCATGAGCATGTGATTGGCGTACGTGTGATAATATGTGCCACGTACGTGCCGTGATTATTATATATTGAACTGCCTAACCTGCAGGGTCGGATAATTATTTGATTGTTGTTGCATTATGGTTTCAAATATTCATTTCCGGTCAGGAGATTGCATGCTAGCCTAGCCTAGGTTTAGGGGTTGAACTCACTGAGATTCGTCTCACGGTTGTGTAAACCGAAACTTTTCAGACCCCCAGCCGTAGGATGCCGAGGAAAGCGCCTCTTTTTGGTATACCGCAGTTCATCCAGAGGTCATCTAGTGTGCACCCTTGTGGGGACGGACCTGCAGCCATGGTCGAGGAAGCTGAGGAGCCGAAGTGTTTTTCATTGACCCCTTTTGACTGAGTGGCTGCTGACTGTGTGTTTCCTCTGCTGTTGTCTAAATGATTTGTGTAAAAAGTTTCCTATGGTAATACTAGTATACATATTTTCGGAGGTGCTATTTATTTAATGTACTATCTTGGTCTCATGTGTTTTATTGTCAGGGTGTATATATATATTTATATACGTGCTTCTGCATGTGTTTGATCTCTGATTGGGCGTTGGGTCGGCGATGCTTCCTGGGAGCGTCGCACTGCAATCGACTAAGGTAGGGATATTAGCGCTTCGTAGGGTACGGGGCGTGACAATTTCTCTTTCTGTATGACGGGGCTTGTTCATTAGCAATCACTGCTTGTCATATGCTATAGCAAGGCTTCGTTATACATGGAAATATGTTATTATCCACGTCCTGTGATGTCCTACCCAGTAATAATTTCCATATACACACTAAATGCTAGCGAATTTTGTGCATGGAAGAAAATGTCTGTGATTCTTGATTCTTATCTGTTTCTTCTCACACGTTGCAATCCCTTCATGACGTGTAAAGCTTTGGATTTGATTGATTGAACCTGTTGAAATCTTCTTACCGCATTTGCAGATGGTCCTTTAACTGCTAGGAATATTTTTGGAAGATGCAGCGCTGAACAGTGCTGTGAAAGTACCCACCCATCGGTGGTCGCGTTGATTTGCGCTCAGTTTTTTTCACGAGAGGTCCTGGATTCAAACTCGCCCATCGGTGATTTAAGAGGGGGGTCGTGGCGGTGGGATGCTGCGCTAGCCCCCCTCGAGGACTAGTCGGGCATCACCGCTGGTTTGAGCCCTAGCTCGCCGGCCGCGCAGACACCTCGGTTATAAAAAAAAAAAAAAACAGTGCTGTGAAAGCTTTTAGGTAAGTCTCACCTCCCTTTTGACAGTGTGTGATGTTGGCTGATTTTTCCATATCACTTCCGACGCAATGATTAAGTGTTCGTATACTACCTCAAAGTTGTAGCAGCCAATATAGGTTTCTTTCGATTTTTCCCATTCATGTTGAACAAAATACTTCAGCCTCTAGTATTTGCCTAGAATTCCATCCATTACATCAAAGCACTCTGGTTCGTAGAATAGATAAACTTGCTAGATTAACCTATGTGAGCTGATTCATACTGAAACATTCAATTGCCGAGATGAGAAGATTGCATAGTATTCTGCTTTCTTAGCCGTTCTTTCTTTTGCAACAACTGGCCCACGTTCCCACAGATGTTGATCAAGGGGAGTTCATTGGAGGTTCTGATGTTATTTTGAATATGCACCAGGTGAGGGTTTGTTCAATACTATCTCTGGTCTTCCCACTTCCAGTTATTTTTGTTGATGTGGCTATTTTTTCCGTCCAGAGTGGAGAGTTGAAGTAGAAGCTCCAGGATATTACAGCCAACCAGGAAAAATCAGCTCAAGTAACACATGGCCGATGAGAGAGAAAACAGGAATTTTGAGGTTTGCTAGGTTTTCATTTAACCATTTGCCGTTCTTCTTGTTTAGGTGCTTTGTGATGATGGAGTGTAACAATGAACTTACCTTGAAAAATTATGTACTGTGCATGATTTATGTGTCAAAATAATGTAGCTTCTATTATTTTTATGTCTCAAATGTTGCATGGCCATTACTTGCAGCAGGTTGGAGTGGTCATATGGTGATTTTGCTGCTGCTTGTTTTGTTGAGTGCAAAAAGTCAAGGCATTGTCTATGAGCCTCTTTTATCTAGCTGAATCTATCAGCGTAGAGGTGAAAATATGGACAGTAGAAAATCATGCACCTTCTATAGATATCTCTGTTAACGCGGTATGCTCAGAGTTTTTTGTCCATATTGTGATGTGTCCTAGTGAAGCGATCGCATCAGAAAAAAAAATGAAAATTGCAAGTCAGGTGGTCAGCGGAACAAAAGGTAATTCTGTTGAACTCTCGATGATGGGCAAGGTCCACCAAGCTCTCACTATTGTATCTTTCTCTTCCATTAAAATTTAGAATGCTTCAAGGAAACGCTCAAGACATCATTTCCTTTCAGCAAAAAAGAGTTGCACTTATTGACTATAATATGATCCATTTTGCACATTAGATTCTACTAGTCAGATAGCTATCCCATGTATGATAGATCAAAAGATGAAACTAATACCCATCCAAGGTTTGGTCATTTGCAACAGTATCAGTCAAAGAAACTTGTTATTCAACGAGCAATTAACAGTTACACCCTCGTAATGTAAATGTTTGCTTCCACTAGATACCAATGATAATAAGAAAGAGAAGATTATACTCCTCAAGACAATTTCTCGTAATTAAAGACTTGGTGAATGAAAGAGAAGGGCGGAACTCAAAAGTATTGTCTTGCCATGAGTGCATTAAGCGGGATTCAATTTGTTTCCTCTCCTTTTCTCCTCTTTTCCTTGTATCTCATACTTCATGTTTATAAGGACTAGGGAGAACAGAAGCTTATTTCATGTGATTAGGTCCTTCAACAACTTTAAAACAAATAATTCTACTTTGGTATTCAAACAAAGTACCTATGCCCATGACAATAGTTGGACTACAAATGGCGGCATCAAACCATATTCATCGGTTGCTAAGGAAAGCATTGTCTGTCAAAAAGAGGGAGGGCAGAGCGCATATTCTTAAAAATTGAGGACACGGTCTTCATTTCTGCCTTGATAAACAAAATGAATTGTGCAACATAAGATGTTCCAATTTTTCGTGTTCCTTTTGGGGAGTTGAATTCTGATTCTCTCAGCATATTTTGTGTATCAAGCTTGCTCATATTGTGTCAAATGGATTGTTGGGGTGGGAAATCCATAAGTATGGTGTCATGGCCTGGTGAAGATCGATTCCACCATGAGAACCTCAATCCAGCTGCATGGTTTTCTAAAAGAACAATGTCTGTTGAGATATGCACAAAAGACAGAAATTTCAACACCATAGTAAACCAGAGCTTGGACTAGATCAGGAACTAATCCAAAATATCCATGTTTGGAGCCAAAGGACAATACTTTGATTGGGTACTGATGCCAAATACTAATAACTCTTACACAAGTATGAAATCTGAAATGCAATATAAGCTACACCTGCATAGAAGGGAAGGGCAGGTACCCAAATATGCAGTAATTACTCAAGCATCTGTCAACATATGCTTGCTACACAGGCGGTAACTATACTCTTTAGAATTGTCACTCATGTGGTATTTCACCTAAAATTGCAAGAGTAAATCCCAGTGTTGCTGGGCAACGGTCTTTCAAACGAAGACCAAAAAGAAACAAACAGAAAAAGTATGCCTTTGGTGGAGGCAGCACTGTACACAAAACTGTCCGATTCCACCTTAGTTTTATTCCAACCACGGACCCTGAAGCCTGAATCAAAGGTGAGGGTCTTCGTCACCATGCCCATCCGGTGGAACTCCAGGACCCCCAACTTCGAGCGGTCAAGAAATGAGACATGTGATCAGTGATGCTTCTACATTGGCAACGGACAAGCTAAACTGGTTAATCTTGCAGTGTAGCTAGTTACAATATAAATTCAACAAAAGATGGAAAAGATCAAATTGTCAGGGAGCTCTGTTGGCACAGTTGACAGTAAAAGAAACAAGGAGGGACGACCTGTTTCTAAATTAAAAAGCAACCAGCAGCCACTTCCATGGGGGCAAGATGCCTTGACAACTAGCAAAAAGAATTCATAAAACATTGGTTGATGATCACAAATGAATTCCATGAATCCTGGTTTTATTGTTTGACTCCTCTCTCCATCCATTATATTACATTTGCTTGCATGCCATATTATGTCATTTGTGCTTGTAATGGATAGGGAGATGGACCCAAATTAATTTCCTGCTGAAATTGATCGAAGAGAAATAATGCAATTTTTCCTTTTTCCAATTCCTTCGTGAATCCTAGTGGCTTGTTCCACTCTATCAGAGAGCTAATACGCAATCAACTATTTGTATTTGTGTATCCAAAGAAAAAGCACAATCGAATATTGTAGAAATAAATGGCAACAAACATGCACAAGTTTTGTGACAAGTCACGTTGGTATCGACATGCTAAATCCTTGAACAGATCTAATTGTTGCCTTTTCTCTTCCTATGAAAAAGCCCCTCTCAACAACGTTAGCTAGGTATCAAATGGCTTCTTTTTACATGCGTGCATAATCAGATTTTAAAAAAAGGAGATATTTTCTTCTAGTGATCGAGCACATTGCAGTATATTCTAGGTATGTGAATGCAAATCGCGACTGTTTTCCCATTTTCATTTTCTCATCTAATTTTACTCAGCCAGAACGGGCTGAGTTTTCGACTAGTTATGGTAAGGAAGATGTACTAGACTTAATTAGTAGGCAATTGTATTTCGAGAGATCACATTCTACCCCAACTCTAGCAAATCCTTCATGGCATCTTCAGACAACTATTAAGCTGACTGGCCTTTTTATTGTTTGGACATTTTTCTCTCCTCCTATCGTTCGCTGGGTCTCCCTGCCCTCATTCACGCTTCTCTTAATATTCTCCCTACTTGTCAAATCCAATTAATCATGTCACATCTTAATCGAAAAACGAAATGTTTATTAAATAGGCTATATAACATAACGTGCATAACATGTTTCTAATTCCTCGCCAATCTTTAAAATTAATGCAAATGATGATACGTTTGATTGTCGAGAAAGATCCTCTTGTAAAACAGGAATCAGATATGCTAAAAAGGAGTAGTTACTAACTCTAGGATTGAGTCAATATTTAGTGGATGGAGATGAGGTCTAGGGGATTCTTCAATAGCTTCGAAACCTCTTCCACAACCTGTTTCACAAGTACCTCTTCATGCCTACCAATTGCCAATTAAAATTGATATTAGCTTTAAGTAGTATAAAAAGCTTCCAGAAATAGGATCCAATAAAGGTTTTGGTGAGAATGACGAAAGTAAATACCCATCGGCAACCCATCCTTTGTAGGAACCAACCTCCCTGAGAGCTCGTTCCAACCGCTCATAAGTACCCTTGTCGACTAGCTCCTTGTGTTGAAGCATGTGCTCTCCAAACAAATGGGATACGTCTTTGACATGCGAGGGCTTCACTTTATAGAAAATGGGCAATATCTTTTGTCCCTTTCTTCTCTTGCATTCCACCATTTGAGCTAGATCATCGAGGCACCAATGAGAGGAGGCATAGTTTTCAGAGAGAATCGGAATGGATATCTTGCAGTGCTCGATGGCATTGCGAATCTCATGATCAACATCTTTACCTATGAGGCACGGATCATCATCCTTAAATACTCTGATTCCTACAGCTACAAGACTTATGTAGAGGTAAGCAGCAAGGTCATATCGGGTATCAGAGCCACGAAAGGCCAAGAACACTTGACATTTACTGTCTCTTCTTTTTTTCTCCGAAAAGCAAAAATACTCTGCAATCCAGCAACAAACAAAGTGATAATGTAAGATGTCTCCCACGATGAACACAAAGATGCTTACGAATGGTACCTGATCTTATGAACATGGGGAGCCGTTCGATCCACATCGACTTCAATTTATATGAAACCTTATCGCGCACCATTTCCACCAGCTCTGCTTCACGCCTGCCCACATATACATATATATGTGTAAAACCAAAGTTAGGCGTGCAGTTTGATTACTTCCTTCCCTAAGTCTGCGATTCTGGATGGGTCATTCCCATCCAAGTGCACAAGGGTTCGGATTCAGATTTGTGACAGATAGTAGATTCGTAAATACTTACAGACAATACACACATACATATATACATAAGAACATACCCATCAGCAATGGTCTGTGATGTCCATCCTCCAATCCTCGCTACAGAAGCCAGCTCTTTCCGCCATGCTCGCACTTCTTCTGAGCTGCACTGCCTCTCATGTTCAAATAGAGCCTGTTCGATTTTACCGCGTTGGCAACCTACATCAACAACATCCACCTTATAGAATACAGGGAAGACTGATTTGCCATGCTTTCTGCGGCACTCCATCATCTCAGCGAGCTCGCGGAGGCACAATTTACTCTGCACATATTGTTCGGAGATGATGGGGATCGCGATCCTACAACTTCTGATGGCCCGGAGAACTTCCAGACCTATCTCGTCGCTGACCGGGACCGCATTGTCATCCCTGAACACGTGGAACCCAGCAGCTACCAGGCTGTTGTAGAGGAAATCGGTGAAGCCGGTGCTAGTGTCCGGGCCTCTGTAGCTTAAGAACACGTCGTAGTTCTGAGAGACTGCCATGGTCTTCTCGCGCAGAAATCTGTAAGTGCACATGAACGGGTGGGCTAGTAGTAAAACAATGGCTGGGGCATCCGTTTTCTTCAATTTGCCTTTTCTCTTTTCGGATGTGTGTGCTTTGAATACACCAAGCCAACGTTCTTCGGGAAACTTCCTTATTTTGAAGCGTGGCCGTTTTCTAAAAGATGACGCAAAGTATCTGTTGTTTCAAATAAGAGACTAAAGTGCTAGGAAGAAGAAAAGGAGAGAAGAGATAGAAAAGATGAACTGGAAAGCTGGAGAGTCGGATGTAGGAAGAAGAATGAAGCAAGAACAGAGAAAGAAGAAAGAAAATATAACTTTGTTGACCATAACTTGAAAAGTGCGTGGGAGATGCGTGTGATCATTGAAGCCCTTATTTGAGCCTGTGTAGATCACTCAATGCCCTTATTTAAAATAATATTTATTTCAGATCCTTTTTTGTGAAAACGGTCACACTTGAGACCCTTGTTTATTATTTTTCCTTATTCTTTTGGCAGGGAATTGGCCCCCAAAAAATCAGGAAATTACCTAAAAAGTTCCAAATTTATTGCATTTAGGTTAATTTAGTCCTAAATTTTTGGATAATTTGTCAATCTTAATTTTTTATAAAAATTTTAAACTTTTATTATTTTTTAAATTTTTTTATTGTTCTAGCGATGGTCCACCGGTTGCAGGTGAGGGAGCGAAGGACCCTTGCCAGACCTGGGCAAGTTCGCTTGCCGCCGACGAGAAACGGGCCATCTGAGTGCAAATAGGAGGGTCCTGGGTCTATGGAGAAACAGGCGCAGAGTTAAAAACTTTGTCGTAAGAGGCAGGTCCTAAGAAGATATCTTTCGGCAAGGTATGCGGAGAGAGAGGCTCTTTAATCTGGGATTGATAAATTAGCTAATGCTGTTCCTGTCACTATTGGACCTAGAGCTATGCGGACTGTTCTATTTCTTCTTCTAAAATTCCTGTTTCTGTCATTTTAATCTTGGAATTTTTTGTTCGTCTGATTAATTATTTATTATGGGGGGTTCGAGCTGGAATTGGTATTAATGTAGTGGCCGTTTGGACAGGGTGTGAGATATTGTGTTTTTTCTTGGGTTAATATCACGAAAAATCTCAAACTGATATACCTGTGATAATTTTACTCCAAACTAATTTTTTTACTACTAAAAACTCCAAATCGGTACATTTCTGACAAATTTACCCCGGACTAATATTTTGACCACCCCCAAACTGGTACATTTGTGACAAATTTACCCTCCGTTAGTTTTCGCTAAATTGGATTAATACCACAAAAAATCACAAACTGGTATATCTGTGGCAAACGGAGGATAAAACGTAAAATCGATATATCAATCAATTGCCGTGTATCATTTAACAAAATAATTTGACAGCAAAATTTAACGGAAACAAATTAAGAGTAAAATTATCACAGGTGTACCAGAGTTTGGGATAAAATTATCAGAGGTATACTAGTTTGGGGTTTTTTGTGATATTAATCCTTTTTTTCTTTTTCAAGAAGTTTGTTCAATATATGAGTATCTACCGTATACAAGATCTATGCAATTAGCATATGCCAACCTAGAGGTATGCCAAGTGTTTCTCTAATACTTTTCTGGAAGTACACTTACAAACTCATACATATATAACATGCATTTACGGTCAATTTGACATGGACTAATAACTTGTTCGTACTGCAAATTAGGCCTGTTGGACCCAAAAAATTATAACTAATTAGACAAGCTCTATTAATTGAATCTATAGCATGTCGTGGGAAGTGGTTTGTAGAAAAATATTTCAGCATGTAGCATTTGCACTCATTAAAATAGTTATAATCTGTATGTTCATGGCATAATAGTGTGACGCTACATATAATTATATCACAACTTGACAAACGGAAAATGCTATCAATTTTTAAGATTTGATTACACCAACTTGACAAATTTTAGGGATTTGATTGCATTTTTTGAAAGTTTAAGATCTCAATTGCACTTTCGTGACAAGTTTTATGACTTTCGGTGCACTTATCACTTGTTTTTTTGATCATCTTCCATCTCGTCTTGTAAGTTCATTATATTTCACGAAGAACCCCAAACTAGTATACTTGTGATAATTTTACTTCAAATTAATTTTTTGACCACTAAAAATCCCAAACTGGCATACATGTGACAAATTTACCCTCTGTTACTTTACATTAAATTTTATAGTCAAATTGTTGAGTTGGATGGCATGTAAGTTTGGCGTTTTACCTCTCTATCTGTCGCAAATTTACTAATTTGTGATTTTTTGTGATACTAATCTAATTTAATGGAGAGTAGATCTGTCACAAGTGTATCAGTTTGGGTTTTTAGCAGTCAAAAAATTAGTTTGAGGTAAAATTGTCATATGTATACTAGTTTGGGATTTTTTGTGGTCAAAAAATTAGATCGGGGTAAATTTATCATAAGTGTATCAATTTAGAATTTTCCGTGATATTAATTATTTTATATATTATTTGTATTTTTTATTCTTACACGTAAGTTCATATATATTTGCCTTTTTTATTACGACGGTTAAATTCTTTATAAATAATAGTCGTTTACTTGATTACTTCACGTAAGTTATACGTAAGTGGCGCTTCCAAGACTCAGAAAGGCAATGTTCTTCTTTGTCCACCACACCTTTCAAGGGAATCCGCATGAGGATTTGACTATTTTTAAATTCGTATTATTAATAATGATCTATCGTTAATTTTGTGTTACCTAACCATTTTCTTTGCTTGATCTACTTTTCCTGACCATGTATGGGAAAGTCAAATGCATTTCTTTCTGGAAACGTCGTTTTTGAAGGGACGTATCGAGAACCGAAACAGAACGATCACGCAGAAAACAGAGAAAATAGACGATGCACGAATTTACCCAGGTTCACCCTCGATTAGGGTTACGTCTGCAAAGAGATTTCACTATGTTTTTAGGTTTACTGACCACTCAACTCGTTACAATGATCGGAAAAGCGAGCAAAATATATATATCCCCAAATGGGCCCAAACCTAAACCTATATGAAATCTCTTAATCTCGCACTTTATACGGGCCGGCCAAACCCGTTGAGGTTTGGTGCGCCCAGAGCCCCAGCTCGCTCACCGTGCGAGCGGCCGTCCATTGGCCGAGCGGCGGAACCCCGTCGGGCGGCGCCCCCGAACCCCGCCAGGCCGGCCAAGGCGTGGGGGCACACCCGTGTCGGGCGCGCCCCGAACCCCGCATTCCGCACGCATGGGTCACATGTCGTCGGACAACACTTCAGTTTCCCTAAGCTCACGTGGGCGTACCCGATGTGAGAAACAAGGGTCCCCGAAGTATTTGCCAACTCCAACATTTTTCTCGTATGTATTTTATTTTGATCGATTTATCCATGATGATTGAGCTCCATTATTGAGATCACTATCGATTTTTCCTATTTCTTAGGCAGAATAAATTTCAAATATCGAAAACATATACTCCTTGATACTCCATATTCTTACTCATTTAAACTTCTACTATTGTCGACCTTACTCATTATATATCTTGTCTAAGCTCGTCTCAGCGAAAACCTTTTGTTTCTAAAGTTCTTTTCCAAAATTTGAGTCTCCTTCTTAACTTCCGCTTGGACTTTAGAACCGAAAATAAAAGCGGAAAAAGAAAAAGAATTTCGGCATGGGCCATCTACCAACAGTCCAGCACCACATCATCCAATACCGGGGAGAGAAAGAGAAAAAGGGTAAGAAAAAAAAATTTGTCGCTTGCCTAAAAAAGGGTCCATTTGATCCTACCCAAAAGGGGTCCGGTGCATCTCTATTTTTTTTTCTTTCTCCGGTCCATCTTGTTTGAACCGGCGGACTTTTATAAGCATTTAATAAGTTTAAAGCTCTCAAGAAACCCCAGGAAGAACCGCCCTGAGAATGTCTGCCTCCCTCAGAAGCTGCTCTTTCCGGCCAGTTCCTCTGTTTCTTTTGTTTTCCTTCAATTTCGTCATGCCCTTTTACGGATTATATGCTCTTTGGATTGATATTGAAGAATTGGGGCGATCTGAGTGCAAATAGGAGGGTATCGGGTCTATGGAGAAACGGGTACAGGAGGCAGGTCCAAAGAAGATATCTTTCGCCAAGGAATGCAGAGAGGCTCTTCAATCTGGGATTCATAATTTGTACCCCCAACTATGACTGGCAAGTTATTTCAAGACAAGATCTCATCAATGAGCCGAAATTCGGGAAAGAAGAGGATTAATTTCATCAAAGGACAAATGTAATTCACATGAAATTGTCGGTTAAAGAAAGCTGTTAGAGTAATTAATTAGTGGTTTACTGAAATTTCATATGGCATCAGAGTTGGAGGTTCTGAGTTCAAATCTTTCTAGGTCTCGTTTGCCTCCCCAATTGAATATGTCCACGCTTAGTACTAGGCAAAATGACGTGTGACAGGGAGTGTTAGAGTAATTAAATATTAAATCACGCCTTCATCTAATAGCTTAAGTTTTTAGAACAGTTGGTAGTGGTCCCATCAAAATCTCACAAAGGCGAACTCCCAGGAGCAGCAGCATCCTTAACTACGTTGGCTGCTAACTTTACGTTCGGAATTATGGTGCCCGAAAGATGATGAGGCACTCCTGGACATGGCACCAAATTCGTGAAGAACTCCGAAAGGAACGATAATCAAACACCAGACGCACGGGGAGAAAGTCAGAAGGCACGAGGGTTGCAAGTGAATACCTTCCTGTTGATCGACAGGGACTTCGTTGGTGTTGAGACGGCGATAGACCCGTGCATGGAGTTGGTGTTGATGACCTCGACGGGGAAATGAGAGGCGAAGTCAATGGCCAGGCGCAACTAGCCGGGGCCGGTGGGGGCACATTCTTGGGTCTAGCTCTTTTCAATACTCAATTGAAACTTGCCATATCGCTTTAATAAAAAAAGCGAATGGGATATTTTTTTTATTAATAAATTTATTAAACTTGGTGAGCAAGCGAATGCACCATTTACATATTACACGCATCCTACTCGAAGATGATAGTGATCGCAATCTTACTATTCTTGATAGCCCCGATAAGCCCAGGCTAATCTGCTTGCGGATCGGAAAAATGCCGTCACCCTTGTACACGTGGAGTTGGCATTGATGACCTCGACGGGGAGATGAGAGGCGAAGTCAATTGGCCAGGCACAACTAGCCGGGGCCGGTGGGGCACATTCTTGGGTCTAGCTCTTTTCAACACTCTATTGAAACTTGCCATATCGCTTTAATAAAAAAAGCGAATGAGATTTTTTTATTAATAAATTTATTAATCTTGGTGAGGTACACGCATCATACTCGGAGATGATAGCGATCGTAATCTTACTATTCTTGATAGCCCCGATAAGCCTAGGCTAATCTGCTTGCGGATCGGAAAAATGCCGTCACCCTTGTACACGTGGACACCAGCAGCTAACAGGCTGTTTGTAGAGGAAATCGGCGAAGCCGCTGGAAGTGTCTCCGCCGCTGAAGTTCAAAGAACACGTCGAAGGTATACATTTTCTTCTTTGTTTTTATTTGTCGTTTGCTTTTGTCTCATATAACACGTGGCCCACATTTATACCTTCGGAACGTTGCTTTCAAGACTCAAAATGTCATTGTTTTGGTTTGCCCACCCCACATCCCAAGGCCGCCCCGTGAAAACTTTGACTAAATTGCTCCTCTTTTGTTTTCTTGTTCGTCGGGAAAAGTGCCAAAAAAGTCCTAAACCTTTTGCATTAGTGCCAATTTAGTCCTAAACCTTTTTTTGTGCCAATTCGAGTCCTAAACCTTTTGCATTGGTGCCAATTTAGTCCTAAACCTTTTTTTGGTGCCAATTAAGTCCTAAACCTTTTAAATTGATGCCAATTCAGTCCTAAACCTTTTATTTTTGTGCCAATTTAGTCCTTCCGGCTAATTTAGACCGGAATTTACCTACGTGGACGCCTGCCGGCCGGCGGCAGTCACCGGCGCCGACGTGGCGCCGGCGTGGACAACTTTAATATTTTTAAATATTTTTTGAATTTTTATTTTTTTCCTTTTTTTCCACTTTTTTTTCCACTTTTTTTTTGGTTGTCTTCCTCCTTCCTCGGCCGGTCGCCGGTCCGGCTCGCTCAGGCTCAGGCCGGCGAGCTCGAGCTCGCCGGCCAGCTGCGAGAGCGGCCTCGCCGGCGAGGGCGAGCCTCGCCTTGGTCGGGCGAGGCTCGAGCCCTCGCCCGGAGGCCGCGGCGAGGCGAGCCTCGCCATGGTCGGGCGAGGTCGAGCGTCGACCTCGCCGGATCCGGCGAGGTCGAGCCTCGCCCGACCAAGGCAAGGCTCGAGCCCTCGCCGGAGGCCGCGGCGAGGGCTAGCCTCGCCATGGTCGGGCGAGGCTCGACCTCGCCGGATCGCGAGGTCGAGCCTCGCCCGACCAAGGCAAGGCTCGAGCCCTCGCCGGAGGCCGCGGCGAGGGCGAGCCTCGCCATGGTCGGGCGAGGCCCGACCTCGCCGGATCCGGCGAGGTCGAGCCTCGACCTCGCCAGATCCGGCGAGGTCGAGCCTCGCCCGACCAAGGCAAGGCTCGAGCCCTCGCCGGAGGCCGCGGCGAGGGCTAGCCTCGCCATGGTCGGGCGAGGCTCGACCTCGCCGGATCTGGCGAGGTCGAGCCTCGCCCGACCAAGGCAAGGCTCGAGCCCTCGCCGGAGGCCGCGGCGAGGTCGAGCCTCGCCCGGCCAAGGCAAGGCTCGAGCCCTCGCCGGAGGCCGCGGCGAGGCGAGCCTCGCCTTGGTCGGGCGAGGGCTCGAGCCTCGCCCGACCAAGGCGAGGCTCGCCCTCGCCGCGGCCTCCGGCGAGGGCTCGAGCCTCGCCCGACCAAGGCGAGGCTCGCCCTCGCCGGTGGCCGGCGAGCTCGAGCTCGCCGGCCTCAGCCTCTACGGCCGGTCAGCAGGACCCGGCGGCCGGCCGGAGGAAGGAGGAAGACAACCAAAAAAAAAAAAGTGGAAAAAAAAAGTGGAAAAAAACGGAAAAAAAATAAAAATTCAAAAAAATATTTAAAAAATATTAAAGTTGTCCACGTCGGCGCCACGTCGGGCGCCGGTGACCGCCGCCGGCCGGCAAAGGCCCACGTAGGCAAATTCCGGTCTAAATTGGCCGGAAGGACTAAATTGGCACAAAAATAAAAGGTTTAGGACTGAATTGGCACCAATTTAAAAGGTTTAGAACTTAATTGGCACCAAAAAAAGGTTTAGGACTAAATTGGCACCAATGCAAAAGGTTTAGGACTGAATTGGCACCAAAAAAAGGTTTAGGACTAAATTGGCACTAATGCAAAAGGTTTAGGACTTTTTTGGCACTTTTCCCCTTGTTCGTCTATAGATTAAATATATTCGTCTTCTTGATAACTACTACGACTTAATAAGTACATTATATTCGTCTCACCGGCCGACGAATATTTAACCGATTTGCAAGCTCAGGTCTTTATTTGAAATAAGAATGGATACTTTAGATTCTTATTTAAAATAAGACTCGCTGTAAATCATTCTTTAAGAAAATAATGATACTTCAGTCCATTATTTAGAATTTTCCCATCCAAATTACGGCTATTGGACCCAACAATAGAATTAATTAATTAGACAAGCTCTATTAATTGATTCTATAGCATGTCGTGAGAAACTGTTTTTAGTAAAATATTTCATCATGTAGCATCTGCACTCATTAAAACGATTAATATTCCATACTTGGCATGATAGTGTGATGCGACATAAAATCACGTCACGACTTTGAAATCCGATGACAACATGTTTTTAAGCATGTAATGTGACATGTTCGACAAGTTTTGGCGATAGGTTCTCGTATATAAATTTGTAAAACTTTCAATACGTAAATCAACATATAAATGTGTATATAATGTGTCGTGTTAATATCGATAACATATTGACTTTTGTCACTATCATTCCAAAATGTGTTTAAATGGGTTGACGCATTTATAAGGCACATAATACGTCTAATCCAAACTCATTTCACATCCTACATTGGAAACAATTCACAAAAAGATGGAGAAAGCTCAAAAGGAAGAGAGACAACGGCTGCCGAAAACTAGAAGTTTTCATAAAGTAGGAAGAAAAAGGATAGTTGCGACATTGCTCTCTTCTCCAACAGGTAACTGAAGTTGGTCGAGATGCAGTTCTTATGCCTTGGGTTCGAAATAATTTGGGGTTGGATGATTGTCTCCTCGCAAAATGTGGAAAGAGTATTATTCAATTCTCACGCTCTTTCGCAAGCTCTCTATCTTCCACACTGTCTCCTAAAGGGATAAAGTCGTCCAACATGTCTATGTTCTATAGGTAAGTACAGCTACATTTTACACAGTAAAAATGCAAGCATGTTGGCTTTACGTCTATGCTGAGTATTTTTTATTCATTTGTTATCCTAATAAACTCATACCGTCAAACTCCACTTCCAAGAAAAAGAAGTCAATGACTTGTCAGGAAACAATATTTTATGTTCCATAGATGAACAACAAGGGTTCCATGATTGTGCGTCCCATACACTTGGTTCATCTTAGGTTTTTTTTTGTTGTCCTGGTATAATCATCGACACCTGAATTTTTTTGTAGATAATCCGAGCGCTCGTTCTCATGAAAGTGCAAAAATGGAAAATAGCAAAAATAACAAAAAGAGCGAAAAAGGAGAAATAAATAAACTAAAGAAAATAGAAGGCCCGGTCAATTAATGCATACAACCCAATTCGTAACTCTAGCTCAAGCCTGTTCGCCCAACAGTTTGGCTCATTGGCCTCACTAGACCCAATGTCAGTCAAGGCTTAGTAAGATACAAGGAAGGCCCATCAACTTATTATTCTGACCATAAGGGCTATGGTCCGCGCATGGGCTCATGTCCAGTCCACGAGCCTAAGTCAACAGCAATAAGAGTTCATATCGAATGGCAAAATTGCGGGGAAAAGTATTAAAAAAGTCCTAAACTTATTGTATTTGTACCGATTCAGTCTTAAATCTTTCAACTGGATCAATGCAATCCTAAACCTTGTCACATTGGTACCAATTCAGTTCATCCGACTAATGTTGTCGTGGATGCCGGGCATCCTACGTGACACGACTGGCATTGACGTAGATAAATTTTAATAAATTTTAATTTTTTTGAATTTTTAATGTTTTTTTTTTCTTTTTTTCCTTCTTTTTTCCCTTCCTTCTTCTTCTTCCTTGGACCTGTGGCTGGTGGCCATGGACGGTGACCCGCCACAGGTGAGGGTCGCTCTCGCCATGGCCATCGCCAAATCCGTCGAGAGCGGCCCTCCCCCAGGCCGTAAGCCGCGAGGGTAAGGGCTAGACCCTCGCGACTTGGGCGAGGGCGGCCCTCGCCAGATCTGGTGAGGGTTGGACCCTCACGGCCTAGGGGAGGGTCGCCCTCACCAAATCCGGAAGAGGGTCGCCCTTGCCCAGGCTGCGAGGGCGACCCTCCCCTGTGGCTGGCAAGGGCCATGATGCCTTCGCTAGCCCTCGCCTATGGCCAGCCGCCGACCATAGGTCCAAAGAAGAAGAAGGAAGGGAAAAAAAAAAAGGAAAAAGGGAAAAAAACCATTAAAAATTATTAAAAATTTATTAAAATTTATCCACGTTAGCACCGGCCATGCCACGTAGGACGGCCGACCATACCATGTAGGATGGCTGACGTCCATGTCAGCGAATTCCGACCTAAATTGGCCGGATGGACTGAATTGATATTAATGTGAAAGGTTTATGACTAAATTGGTCTAATTAAAAGATTTATGACTGAAATGGTACCAATGCAATAGGTTAAATACTTTTTTGATACTTTTCCCCAAAATTGCGTCAACATCTTCCTAGCCAAGATATATCAATGTCATCCACTTCTTCTAGGTCAAGAGAATTTGGAAGGCCCCTCGCAATGGACTGAGTGCCTCGTCCTTGATATGACTTTTCCTGCCACAACTAGGGGTGAGGGGTTCCCGATCCAGTTCGGTCCCACCCAAGAACCGGGAACCGGACCGGGAGGACCGGTTCCCATTTCTAGGACTGAGGATCGGACCGGCTAGTCCTAGGACTGTGGACCGGACCGGACCGATGGTCCGGTCCTGTTCCAATGGAACCGATCACGTACTTTTAAAATAGGCTTTCTATTTTAAATAAATAAATGTATTTATTTTTTTATTTTCAAATGGAACCAATCACGTTCCAATGGAACCAATTCCATTTTCCAATGGAACCAATCCTTAAAAAAATTGGTAAAGGCAAGAGGGAATAGATTAGGCTTTCTTTTTTTCTTCAAAAAATTTAAAAAGTAAATATATATATTTATCGGTCCGGTCCTGTCCGGTTCCCACCCTAGAACCGGGAACCGGACTGCCCGGAAACCGGTTCCACTTTTAAGAACCGGGAACCGGACCGATACTCTTGAGAACCGGACCAAACCGGCCGGTCCGGTCCGGTCCCGGTTCGGGCGGTCCATCATGCTCACCCCTAGCCACAACCAGGCCCTCTAGCAATTTGGGGCATGATGAACAGGTCCAGAGTGCAAGGAGATCCCTGAAGGGTCTAAATATGCAGTGAGTAATTCAACTTGCAGAAAGCCTCATGGCGAAAATGTTTAGACTAAACCAGATTCTTGATTAGCTGGATCCAGCTAATCATATATACACAGAATCAATCTGGAAAGCAGGCTTGTTCTTAAATCATGCAAGAATATGTTTGTTGCTCTCAAAGAAATTTCCGAATATTTCAGCAAATTACAGCTTGAGCATGTAAGACCTGGCATTCTTTTCCTTTTAACTTTCCCTAAATGCTGAAGTTTGGTCCGCTCAGACCATAAGTTTAGTTAAAGGTTAGAGAACACCAATGTAGTTTGACAAAGTTGCCGTGGATGCCTTGCATGATGACGTCAAAGTCAATCTGCAAAACTTCGAACGATGGATTCAGGTCGGACATCTTTATACTTCGTTCTGTTTGGGTTCAACAAAGGATATTGGGAAGCTAAATATGATTTTCTATTGTAAGAAAAAGACTCACTATGCCTTATGCTTTATGCATATAATTTCCGTTATGTCTAGAATCAGTACTTCTCTGCACTGAGTTTGCTAAGCTTGTTTACCTAAACTTTCCACTGAACCATGACAGGAGGTCTTGCCACCGTGCATTATTCTATGGAGATCTCAAGCTATATTATTGATAGCTGTGGAATTGCTACTAAACACTGTCAAAAGATCTATTAGTTTGTTATTAGACTTTGACTTAGAGACGGCTTACCAGGCAATTTGGTGCGTCAGCTCCTTCTGGACTTGATGGCATATCGAGAACAAGCTCTGCGGCTTATTCTGGATCTCAGCAATACGGTCATTACCCTGCTGGTATGGTGCTGAGTTGGTTTTTTCTTCCATTTGTCACAATCTATTGTCGGGTTTGGTTCAATAGTGGCCTGTGTAGGCTCATCCAGAGTCTTGCTGCCTATCAATTTCTCACTTATGGCAATTTCTATTACATGGAATGATGCCAGACTGGCAACCAAGTCTGATTTCCTTGTTTTTGTCTGAAGTCTCCGATTCCTTGAGACAGTCTTTTGCAGCCACATCAGAATTCACTTATTCTGCATGCTTTTATGGATCTCTTTTGTTCTTTTGCCCGTGTCAATCTCGTCTGAGAAGCCAAGTTTTCTTTTGTTTTACCTATCCGTTTTCTGTGCTTGATCTACTTTTGTTGACTATGTATTGCAAAGTTAGATGCATTTCTTCCGGAAATGTCTTTTCTCACCTGAATCTTATTTTATCTAATTATAGCTACCAAGAAAGATCATGCTGCAAACTTACAACCTTGTACACTCCATGGCAAGAAATGAGCGACACTCTGATTTTTACCTTAGGTTGGAACCTTCACTATTTGTTAGTTCTCCAACGTTTTCTTTCTCCAGCCCATTAGAATGTAATTTTACCAAAGTCGCCATTCATTCTTGATCCTTTTGATTCTTATACCTGCCCGACTCCTCTCTTAGCAATAGCTAATTTTTTCCTTGACTCTCACAATGGGCTGGAGGTAATCATAATTGGGTGGAGGGAAGTGCTAATTAGTACAGGACTTGGTAATTCCAAATTATTTTTTTTGTAGGGTCATGAGAGCTGGCATGAGGCTCTTGGGTGCATTATATCCGGGGTAGTACTGAAGGATTTTCTGTAACCTAATCTTTGAACTCCAGAATTCTGCGGCCAATATTGTCGCCTTTGCTCTGTCAATGTAAATTTAAGATGATTTGGTAAGAAACATCACTATCTGATGGAAAAACCAAAACAGAGAAATATATTTTACTGCTAAGGTTCAGCTTTTCCTCTAGTCTGCCTGTGCTGGATGTATTTATTGTGTCTGCAGTTTGTATCTAGGAAAGATACTCATACAATGGAAATAGTTGATGAAGCAGAGGCAATAACCCTCTTTAAATGTAGTTAATGAATGACTAGCTTACTTGTCTGGCTCTATATATGCTCAGCTCTTCTGGAGCTAAATTAAGACTACTGGCGACTACTGGTTTAATGATGTCGATTCGATTTTAATGCAATATGTACGTGAATGTCTCTCACACTGGGAGCTTAAATACATATAATTTGCTTTTTCCATCTCTTTTTTATTACGATTTTATGAAATAAGGCATGTTCGAAATCCAGAATTCATCATAGATGATGATTGTGTACACGTAATTCAGACAAGTTGACCTGAAAGATGAAGCTCTGAATAGGCAGGACATTGAGGCTTACATATGCGTCAAGATTATTCTATTCATTTGAGACTTAACATGTGCATTGCGCACATAACAAAAAAGGGTCAAAACCATGATGAAGCAGAAGCAGAATAACCAGAATAGACTCCCTTAAGATCCAGGCTTCGAATTAGAACCTTAACATTTTACATACAAATGACTGTTTATCATGAAAGCTTAAGAATAGGCTGATTAATATCGACCAAGCGCCATGTTTTAACATTGGAAAGAATGCGACGTCGCCTGTGTTCAGGAATGTGCTCAATATTTTTAGCGGGCTCGTTTTTAACAGTGAAAATGGTTTCCCTAATATGCTATCAAAGCAAAGTTATGAGTTCGAACCGTAAACGCCCTCTATGTAGATTAAACGGTTTTTGTCTTTTCCAGTGATCTTGTCAATATGGTTATGAATACGCCCTATGTTCCACGTGTGAGGCCCGCCTTACAGGCGCGGGAGTGTGGACAAATATGCTTGAAGTACAATGTGGGCCCGTTTCTTTGACAATTTAAGTTTTTAAAATAACTGTCCAACACCTATGGAATCAATTTTGGTTTTAGTTGATTCATGAAGTTTGTGACATGAGAAGATCCAGGGAGCTGACTTCACCTGGTGAAAATTGGCTGCATTTGTTCTGTTTGTTGTTGTTGTGATGAAGTATATTGCATACAAGATATTTAGCTTATTTTTGTTGTTGTGTTTTTCAGGCTAGCTTCAGAAGTGTTGATTTTTAAGTGTTATGAAAGTTGTTGCAGGATCGAAATGATCCAACTATTGGGTTTTTATTAGATGGATTGGACCACTTGTGCTGCTCAGCGTGCAAGTATATTGCAGGTTGGATTCTCAGTTTGAATCTTTCGTATAATGGACACAGTAGAATTCTCTTTTTAATACGCCATATTAACCAAGTTCCAAATCTTTTATCGCGAGAAAAAACAGTCCCTTTAATGTACCTTGTACGTTATGGTTTCTAGGTAAATGGTCCATTCTTGTGGCTTGTGACGTAATTAATGATGTCTTGTTAATAGAAATCTAATAATTTTTGCTTCCTCAGTGCCCCAACTGTCGGTTCTATTGGTCACATGTACACTGTGTAATTTTTTTACGATGTTTGTGCAGCAATTGTGGGTAGGCATTGTTGTATCGATCTTCATGTGCTGGTAGAATTCTTTTGCTAGTGGGTACTTCAGGAATGGTGGCTCTTGACCTATCCAAACTTGAAAGGGCTCTTTCAGAATATTGCCCAGCACCTTGAAAATATAATAAAACATCAGGGTGGAAATATGTCTGCCATAACGTGTAACCTATCTGTAAGAACTCAATTTGTTTCAACTGTCAATGATTGATACTAAGGTTTAAGAACTTCCTGAAAGTCATAAGTAACACAATGATAGTTTTTGCTGTGTGTTGCCAACTTATATCGACACTGCCATCATTTGGAGTTTTATTGTCTCTTAGTCTTTCAGATCCTCATCTGAATAACAACTACTACTTTTGGCCGAGCTCATCGACGGAATAATGACCTACAATTGCTGATCCCAAATTTCAAAAGGATTGGATTTCAATAAGGACGATAATCACATCTCCAAGGTCATCGTTATGCATCAGTGACGCAGAAAGAAGCGATAACTTGGAAAACTCTTCCACGATTCGACTGGAATTCAATTCAATTTCACAATATCTGAATACAAAGCTGGACGTCCTTTTATAAGGATAGGACTCCTAAAGATATCCGAATTAATGAAGATAACATCAAAGCAAATCAAATCTAATCTTATAAAATCAAATCTAATCTTATCTAATAAAATCAAATCTAATCTTATCTAATAAAATAAAATCTAATCTTATAAAATCAAATCTAATCTTATCTAATAAAATCAAATCAAATCTTATCTAATAAAATCAAACGAAATATTGATAATTAGAAATTGCCTAAAGTAAAAATACTGCCTAATCAGAAAAACTGCCGAGACTTCCGGCGATTACGACGATCACATTTTTCAAGATAATCACAGGCTAACTGTTCTACATCACCAGCGGAATCAGCTTTTCCGCGCTCGCTGTACTGTCAACGGCAAAGTATGCGATATCATTATTGACAGCGGAAGTTGCGAGAACATAGTGTCAAAGGTCTTGGTGGATCACTTGCAACTAAAGACGGAGCCGCATCCCGCGCCCTACACGATCGGGTGGATACGCAAGGGAGCAGAACTTAAGGTAAACCAATTATGCCGTTTACCTATTTCGATCGGGAAATCATATCAAGATACTATTGTTTGTGATGTTGTGAAGATGGATGCGTGTCATGTTTTACTAGGTCGGCCATGGCAATATGATGTTGATGTTACACACCGAGTTAGGGAAAATACGTATTCTTTTGTGTGGAAAAGGACTAAAATTACTTTGAGACCGAAGAGTAATTCCCCTCAGATTGTGAAGAACCAAAATGCAGGGGTTATGATGAACATCCGAAAGCGTGAAGGGATGTATATGATTGTGGACAAGGGCGACCAGCAAGTTATGGTTCGTGTTCCTGACATTCTTAAGCCCTTATTAAAGGTATTTAATGATGATATGCCTGAGGATTTACCTGACGGATTACCTCATTTGAGGGATATCCAGCATGAGATTGATTTTTCTTCCAAGTACTAGTCTTCCTAATTTGCCGCATTATCGGATGAATCTGAAGGAGAATCATATTCTACAGGAGCAGGTGGGAGATCTCCTTCGAAAGGGCTTCTTGCGTGAAAGCAAAAGTCCATGTGCAGTTCCTGCACTTCTCAAGCCAAAGAAAGACGGCACCATGCGTATGTGTGTAGACAGTCGTGCCATTAATCGGATTACTGTCAAGTACAGGTTTCCGATTCCACGACTTGATGATATGCTAGACAGACTTGCTAGATCACAGATTTTTACGAAGATCGACCTTCGAAGTGGATACCACCAAGTTCGCATCCGTCCTGGCGACGAATGGAAAACGGCCTTCAAGATAAGTGCGGGTTTGTACGAATGGCTTGTCATGCCGTTTGGACTCACTAACGCGCCTAGTACTTTCATGCGTTTGATGACTCAGGTTCTCAAACCCTTTCTTGGCAAATTTGTGGTAGTTTTCTTTGATGATATACTCATATATAGTCCGGATGGGCGTCAACACATGGAGCACTTGAGGGATGTCCTACTAACCTTGCAGCAAAATAAATTGTTCATTAATCTGAAAAAGTGCAGCTTCATGACAGAACGCCTCTTGTTTTTGGGTTTTGTTGTTGGCGCGGATGGACTTCACGTTGATGCAGATAAGGTGGCCGTGATTCGCAATTGGCCAATTCCAAAGAATGTTGGCGAGGCTCGAAGTTTCCATGGTCTTGCGACATTTTATAGGCGTTTCATTCGAGATTTCAGTACTATTATGGCCCCGATCACTGACTGTTTAAAGAAGGGCAAATTCCATTGGGGAGAAGAAGTTTCGGCCAGTTTTGCTCTTATAAAAGAAAAACTCTCCACGGCGCCGGTATTGATGCTCCCTGATTTTGAGAAAGTGTTCGAGCTGGACTGTGATGCTTCTGGTATCGGGATTGGCGCTATCCTTTCCCAAGAAGGTAAGTCTATAGCCTTCTTTAGTGAAAAACTTAATGAAGTTTGCCAGCGTTGGTCGACGTATGAGTAGGAATATTATGCTGTCGTGCGAGCTATAAAGCATTGACAGTTCTATCTTTATCAGCAGGAATTTGTTCTTAACACCGATCATCATGCTCTTAAATATATCAAGAGTCAGAAGCACTTAAATCGAATGCATGCACGATAGGTTTCTTTTCTGGAGCAATTTAATTTTGTACTTCGTCACAAAGCGAGGCCATTTAAATAAAGTGGCGAGATGCGGCCGAGTCGACGTCTTTGCGACACTCGTGACCATGCTTGTTGATGTTGTCGGTTTTGATCACCTATGTTCTCTTTATTCTGAGGATGATGATTTTGGTGAGATATAGGAGAAGTGTTCTGAAACAGGTTGTCATGGCGATATGATAATTCAAGAAAAATTCTTGTTCTTTGGAAATAGATTATGCATTCCTCATGGTTCCTTGCGTGAACAACTCATTCGAGAGCTTCATGGTGGTACTCTCGGCGGACATTTGGGGTGAGATAAAGCGCTAGCCTTGGTGGAGGAGCGGTACTATTGGCTCCAGGCGAGCGAGACGTGGGGCGATTTGTCAATAAATGCTACATTTGTCGGACCGCTAAGGGCCACTCTCATAACACTGGTCTTTATACCCCCTTGCCTATTCCTTCGGGTCCTTGGGTAGACATATCGATGGACTTCGTGTTGGGATTTCCTCGCACTCAACGGAGTTTAGATTCTGTTTTCGTGGTGGTTGACCGGTTTTCGAAGATGGCGCACTTCATCCCTTGTAAGAAAACTTCGGATGCTTCGCATGTGGCAAGTTTATTCTTTCGTGAAGTAGTCCGTCTCCATGGTGTACCGAAGATAATCACTTCCGATGGTGACACGAAATTTCTGAGCCATTTTTGATGTACTTTATGGCGTTTGTTTAGGACTGATTTACAGTATAGTAGTTCTTTTCATCCCCAAACGGATGGTCAGACGGAAGTTGTGAATCGTACTATGGCGGATATCATTCGCTGCCTCTGTAGTGATATTCCTAAGCAGTGGGACCGGTATCTTGCTCCTGCTGAGTTCGCCTTTAACTGTAACAGTCTGAATTTTCGATCCTTTTCCCGGGATTTAGGAAATGAATATTTTGACCAATGCACTTATAGTGAGATCTCACCCGGAAATGCGCATTCACGGGATGCTAACCTTAGGGGTAGGGCCGTTACGGGATTGAGTTCGCACGACCAAAGAACTCGACCTGGGTTCGATCTTCGACCATATGGATCGACAAGGGAATGTTTTGAGCCAACCGAGACCGGTCTATTTGATTGATCGTGTCCAAAGGGAACTAGCGACAGACCCTCGCAATTATATGACAACCGAGGTCGTCCTGGGTAGAGTAAACTTAAACGTGATTTGACTTAGTGTCAGTCATGGGTCGAGAGCGCGTAATTCCAGAGAGCCGCCCGTTAGCTAGAGATAAGCTAAAGTCGCGATTGTTCAATTTTAGTCATTTCTTGGAATTCGGGCCCGGGAATCGAGAATTTTGAAAGTGACAATTTTGGACGGCCGATGACGTTTTTGGCTTGGCCAACCTTGGGGCCAACCATTTCTGCAAAAAAATGGATTTCGGTTCGGGACCGGGAAAATTACGATTTTGCCCCTGTGGACACCGATGTTGGATTTTGAGGCCGTTTGAGCTTATTTTTCGCGGCCAAGGTCATTTTGGGGTGGCCACGCACATTCAGAGTGGTTTTGGCCAAAAATTGGAATTTCGACAAAAATTGGAAAAATAATATTATTTTATTCCCGAGACTTTGACGTGGATTTTCGAGGGCTTGCGCGATGAATTTCGCGATTCCGACGCCATATTATGTTGGCCACGCACATATGGAACACGTATGTGCGAAAATTGGAATTTCGGTTCGGGATCGGAAAATTACGAAAATGCCCCTAGGCCATTTTTGATTAATTCCGAAAATTGAATTTAATTTTGGGATTAACCAAGGTGAGTTAAGGCTAAACCAGGTCTGGTCAACCATGGTTAAGAGCAAATGACCATTCTACCCCTAAATTATTGGATTGGATCAAATTTGGGCCCTTGGATTAGGGGCAAAATTGTCAATGGGCTTAGATTGAGACACTTGGACTCCACTAAGACCATCTTTGACCTATTTGACCGAGACCCTCTCTCTCTCTCCTCTCGGCTATTCGGTCATTTTCCCCGTGCAAGTTCTTCTTCTTCTCCGTTTCTTGTTACCGGTTCGGTTTACGCCATTTCGGTCCCCATTCACGGCCGGACAGTACCCGGCGGTCTTTGCCACCACGGCCAGTTTTTGTCCAAAACTTGACCTTGTTTCTCTGTTTTTCTCTTTCCTGGTGCTCGCAAGCGATACTTGCCGGAGCTTCGCCGGAGCTCCGATCGCCGGTCCGTCGACACCCGGCCGTCCGGCCTCACTAGTAAGTCGCCATCCAGTATGATCCGTCTGAGTGTCTCGTACAGAATCTTATTCACCGAATCCCGTCACGGATCACTTCATTCCCGCCCCGGACCGTCGGACGCGCGAGCTGTCACGGCACCTCTCCGGCCACCATCCCGGCTGTCCGTACGGTGTCCGTCCGAAAGTCTTTTATTCCACCGCGCCGTGCAGAGGGATCGCACATGTTCACGCGCGTCCGTACATCGGCGCGACGCGCTGCAGCCCTGTCCGGCCCGTTCCGGCCCCAGTTCTGTCTCGCCTTTTGAGTAAGTGTTTTCCCCAAATGTCATTTAGGACCTCGGGTATTTCTAGACTCGTTTGAAGTTCGGTTTAAGTGATTTTAGGGATTTGTTTGCTGGCTGTGATATGCCGTGCGATGTCTTTGTGAGTGGGCTGTTTGATACTGTGGTTAGTACCATTAGGACCGGCTCGTAATTTTATGAAAGTGCCGTGAAGAGCCGGGAGTGAGATATGGTGATTTTGAGGGCGAAAAAGACCGATTGATGGCTGTGATGTGTGGTTTTAGGTCTTTGTGGGGTCTTTGTTTGTCGTTTGGTTGGTCTTGTTAGGTCCGGCCCGAGATTTTGTGAAATTGCCGTGAAGGGCTGGGCGGTTGATAACGTTTGGGTGTGGAGAAATGCCCGGTTGTGTGTTGATCGTGTGTGTTGTGATATGATTGTGTGGTTGTGGCCGATTTGGGATTGTGCTTGGGCGATTGTGGGTGGCCATGTGTCGCGTGTGTGTGGCCGTGAAGTGTGGTGGTGTGGTAGTGCATTCGCGTATTGTATTCGCGTGCCAACAATGTGTGATTGGGTGTTCGTGCGGTGTTTGTGTGACAAGGTTGTGTAAATGTGAAATGTGTGTGAAGTGTGTATGTTTGGCAGTGTGTTTGTGTGGTGGCGTGGCAAGTGTGGTTTGAGTGAAACGAGGGTACGGAAATGCGGTTTGGTTGGAAAGGTCCGTCCTGAGGCGTGTACGTTACGCGGGACGATGCCGTCCCTGACGAGGTGACGATGCCCGGCCCGACGGGGTGTCGATGCCTGACGTGGTCAGAAGACCGTTGGCCTGATGCGTTTACGCGGGCGCGGTAGAAGGAAAGTGTGTGTAGGATTCCGTCTGAGGCGTGTACGTTTACGCGGGACGATGCCGTCCCCGGACGAGGTGGCGATGCCGGCCGACGGGGTGACGATGCACGAGGTCGGAAGACCGTTGGCTGATGCGTTTACGCGGGCGCGGTAGTAGTGGAAAGGTTGAAAATGAGTGGGATTTGGCAAGACAAGTGAGAGGATTGTGGAAAGTGACGCATGGTGTGAGTAGCGTGCGAGTGTGTTTGTATCGCGTGATGTGATGCTTAATTATGGGGTAGAAACTGCTAGGCACGGTATGGGACGTGCCCAAGTGGTTTCTGTCTTATAATTAAGGCACGCGCGCGTCTGTGATTCCTTCTTTGTGATGTGTTGGGTTTGTGTTATTGTCTAATGTGCGGGAACGTGCGTGATGGATTCCGAGGTAGGGTCGCATGTGATTGTTAGTTTGGCCGATCGTTGTGTGTTATGTGTGTTTTCGTCTGGCGGTACGTGAGTGCCTACGTGGGGTTTGGGGTTGTACACTTATTGAGATTCGTCTCACGGTTGTATAACCGCCACTTTGAACCCGGCCCTAAACCGGGAAGTGCGCCTTTTCTTTTTGGAAGTCCGGGAGGCTGCTTGTTGGTGCCCAGTGGAGTTGCATGTGAGTTCCGAGTTTCAAGCCAGAAATTCAGAAGCAGAATGGAAGAGGGCGACCCTTAGGTTTTTCCCTAGGGTGTTTTAGGGGTTGTATAACTTGGGTTATCCGATAGTGAAGTTAAGATAACCAAACCCCTGAACTTTTGTTTAAACGGTATTCGAGGATGTTAGTACGTATTTATGTACGTAATATGATGTTTGTATATTTGGTGTTGTATGAATATGTGGTTCTTTGGATTGTTACGTTGTTCTACCCCGTTGTCGTCATTATTTGTCCGGGATTTTGTTATTCGCTTCCGCATGTGGCTCTGATGTTTGGGTTGGGTCGGCGACGTTCCTGGGACGTCGCATCATTTCGACCGGAGCAGGGGATGCCGCGAGCTCGTTGGGGTTCGGGGCGTGACATTAACAACTCGGTTAACCGCTCTACCGGTACATCTCCCTTTCAGGTTGTTTATGGGCGTACACCACAGCATACTCTGGATTTGGTTCCCTTGCCCAAGATTCCTGGCTATAGTGTCACGGCGGAGAATTTGGCAACCAGAATTAATGAAGTCCAAGCTGCTGTTGCTAGTCAATTGGTTGCTTCTAATTCAAAGTATAAGGAGGATGCTGACAAACGGCGACGTTCGAAAATTTTTGAGGTAGGCGATGAGGTAATGGTTTTCTTGCGAAAGGAGCGTTTTCCTGTAGGTACCTATAATAAAATGAAGCACAAGAAGATTGGTCCTTGTCGCATCCTGAAGAAGATCAACGACAATGGCTATGTAGTTGACCTTCCTGTTTGTCACGCCCCGTACCCCATTGGAACGCAACATCCCGTCACGGTCGATTTTGGTGCAATGCTCCCAGGAAGCATCGCCGACCCAACGCCCAATCAGAGATCAAACACATGCAGAAGCACGTATATAAATATATATATACACCCTGACAAAAAAACATATGAGACCAAGGTAGTACATTAAGTAAACAGCACATCTGAAAATATGCATACTAGTATTACCATAGGAAACTTTTTACAAAATTCATTTATACAACGGCCGAGAAAACACACAGTCAGCAGCCACTCAGTAAAAAGGGGTCAGCGTATATCACTTCGGGCTCCTCAGCTTCCTCGACCATGGCTGCAGGTCCATCCCCACAAGGGTGCACACTAGATGACTGCTGGATGAATTGCGGTATACCAAAAATAGGCGCTCTCCTCGGCATCCTACGGCTGGGGGTCTGAAATGTTTCGGTTTACACAACCGTGAGACGAATCTCAGTGAGTTCCACCCCTAAACCTAGGCTAGGCTAGCATGTAATCTCCTGACCGGAAAATAAATATGTGAAACCATAGTGCAACAACAATCAAATAATCCTCCGACCCTACAGGTTAGGCAATTCAATATATAATAATCACGGCACGTACGTAGCACATATTATCACACGTACGCCAATCACATGCTCATGCACCTAGGCTTACACACTCACATGTCAATCCATGCATGTTCATGCATGCAAATGTCGTCGACATGTCACGTGTATTTCCCCGGCCCACTGGCCCACACTGGCACACTGGCAATCGCCCAATTTATTATTTATTACGACTCGAGTCAACAACATTCACGGCCCGGTGCGTCTAGCCTGCTTCAAAGTGCATGAGGCGCAGCAACCGATCTGGCCTAGTGTCTCTAGCCTGCTTCAAAGTGCATGAGGCGCAACACTGTTCTCCTTGCGAACCAGAGCTTGCTTCAAAGTGCATGAGGATGGTCGCCTTCTGGACGTACCGGGCATCGTCCTGCTTCAAAGTGCATGAGGACGGTATCGATCCGAAGGTCATGACCCAAAGGTCCTTAGGTGATCACACAACTCATTATTATCTGAACCTAGCGTATAACGCTTCAGGGTATTTTAGGTGATCACATGCTCATGGCAGACACGCATTCTCGCGCAAGTTCATCACATGCCTCACTCTTGGCATACGCAATGCGTGTCCATGTTATGCAATGCAATGCACCACGAGCACCAATATAATTCAGACACCCAATATCACAACACATGCTTAATTGGCCCAATTAATACCGTGTGACCTAACGTGCGATTCACAAATCAGTAAATCATTGTAAACCAAACAATGGCCAATCGCACTCCATAAAATCAGCCACACCACATACGACATAGCAGTACGAAATCAACCATAATTAAGCACAATTGACGTACAATCAGTCAACCCGGACATACCCGGTAATTTTCCAACGGGCTCCTAAATTGGTCATTTAATCCAATTAATCTCCCCAAATAATTCTCATTAATCCACTAAATTTCCAAATGATAATTTCTACCAATCCGTCCTCAACCCAGTCTGAAATACACACTAATACTATCTAAGCCAGTCCAAATTGTACCGATAATACCTAAACCAGTCCAGAAAAACGCACTAACAGTCCTAATCCGGGTTTAGGAATTTTACTCACTTAATTTCTGGACCACGGCGACGGGGAACGGCGGCCGATCAGCGATGAACGGTGAAAGCGGCGGCGGAATTCCCCGGCAGCGTCTCTATTCACGCGATGCCCATTCACGAGTACATTGTTCACTGAGTGCATTCACGCGGTGCAGGGGACTTGTACGGACGGAGGAAAAACGATGGCCGGTGAAGTGGCGGTGACGGCACGGCGGCCGCACGATCCGGCGTGAACAGTGATCCGTACGGGGACGCGATGAACAGTACCGTACGGACACCATACAGACAGGGCTAGATGGCAACGTACGGGGCGGGCTGGACGGCTGGGTGGCGACGGAACGGCGATCAGAGCTCCGGCGAAGCTCCGGCGAGGCTCGGACGCGGCGGCGGTGCTTTACCGGGAGAGAAAAAGAGAGAGAAAGAGAGGGAAAGGGAGAGAGAAAGGTCTAGACAGAGGCGGGAGTGGCTGCTGGTGGTGCTGGCTCGGCGGGGGCAGCTCCGTCTGGTAATGTTCCAGCGTGAACAGTACCAGAATGGACAGAAATGTCCACGGCAGAACAGAAACAGGGAAAAAGGAAGAAGAAGTTGGGGGAAATGGCCGAATGAACTTTACGAGAGAGAGAGAGAGAGAGAGAGAGAGAGATATAGTCTGGTCAAACTGAGTCAACATTGCCTTGGTGGAATCCAAGTGTCAAGATCTAGGGCTATTGGACAATTTTGCCCTTGATCCAAGGGTTACGATTCAATCTAATCCAAAAATTTAGGGGTGAAATGGTCTTTTGTCCCTAACCATGGTTGACTATACCTGGTTTAACCCTAACTCACCTTGGTTAATCCCCTAATTAAATCCAAAATTCGGAATTACCAAAAATGGGTCCAAGGGCATTTTGGTAATTTCTCGATCCCAGGTCAAAATTCGAATTTTCGCACATACACGTTCCATATGTGCGTGGCCAACATAATATGGCGTCGGAATCGCGAAATTCACTTTTTAAGTCCTCGAAAACTGATTGCAAAGTTTCGGGAATAAAATAATATTATTTTTTCAATTTTTGTTGAAATTCCAATTTTTGGCCAAAACCACTCTAAATGTGCGTGGCCACCCCAAAATAACCTTGGCCGCAAAAAATAACCTCAAACGGCCTCCGAATCCAACCTCGGTGCCCACAGGGGCAAAACCGTAATTTTTCACCCCCGGACCGAAATTCCACTTTTTACTCGTACTAACTCCAAACGTGTGTGGCCAGCGTAATATGACGTCAGATTCCCAAAAATAGTCTCTTAAGCCTTCGAAAATCGACATCGAAATCCGGGCCCAATTTCGTGATCAAAACTCGCTCGAGTTTCAATTTCAGGGTCTCTAGCTAACGGACGGCTGTTTAGGACATACGCATATCGATCTAGGGTTATTCGAATTACGACGGTCCCGATCATTGAGAGAATGAGAAATTATCATTAGTTCCAAAGATCACGATCGTTCGGTTCAGGTTCAGGACTGGTTGGCCACGTGCACTTTCGGTCTTGCAGAATCACCTGCGATCCGATTGTACATCGTTGGCCTTGGCCAAACCAAATCCATCACCTTTCCTAAGATCGGCCAACGTTGGCCCAAAATATTCACCCATCGTATCTCGAGATCGGTGTCCCGTTCACTGTCGAGTCCCTAGTCCACGTACCGTTTCCTAGTTAGCCATACCCCATTGGTTAGTATCCTGAGAGTGATCAGCTCTGGGCGAGACTTACTAAAATGAAATGCGAAATATTGTCAATTTTATTAATCCCGGAATTACGTCGAAATTCGGGCTGTTATAGTTCTTCCCCCCTTACAAAAATTTCGTCCTCGAAATTTGCAATCTATCCTTATCTACTCAAATAACTGGGGGTCTTGACGTCTCATAGCTTCTTCACTTTCCCACGTGGCACCTTCTGTTCCATGGTGCTCCCATACAACTTTGACCATTGGGATCGTCTTATTCCTTAGCACGCGTTCTTTCCGATCTTCGATCCTGACTGGTCTTTCCACGTACGACACCCTGTCGTCCATGTCCATCTCCTCATATCTTAGTACGTGAGTCGGATCTGGTTCATACTTTCTCAACATCGACACGTGGAAGACATTGTGCACTTGGGATAGGTTAGGCGGTAAGGCAAGTCGGTAAGCCATATCTCCAATCTTTTCCAAAATCTCAAATGGTCCGACATACCTAGGACTCAGTTTTCCCTTCTTGCCGAATCGGGATAATCCCTTCATTGGCGACACCCTGAGAAACACATGATCTCCCACTTGAAATTCCAAGGGTCGTCGTCTTTGATCGGCATAACTTTTCTGGCGACTCTACGCTGTCCTCAGTCTGTCCCGAATGATTTCTATAGCTTCCACCGACTGCTGTACTAACTCTGGGCCTGTGATACTTCACTCACCTACTTCGTCCCAGCACAGGGGCGTCCTACACGCCCTACCATATAAGGCTTCGAACGGTGCCATCTGGATACTCTGCTGATAGCTGTTATTATAGGCAAATTCCACTAAATGCAGCTGTTCCTCCCATTTGCCCTGAAAATCCACTACACAAGCTCTCAGCATATCCTCTAAGGTCTGAATCGTTCTTTCCGACTGGCCATCAGTCTGCGGATGATAAGCCGTACTGAACTGTAACTTGGTGCCCAAGGCCTCTTGCAGACTTTTCCAAAAATTCGCTGTAAACCTCGGATCTCGATCCGACGTGATCGTCACTGGTACCCCATGAAGACGTACTATTTGCCTCACATACAATTCGGCATATCTTTCCAGCTCAAAGTCCTTTCGCACTGCCCAGAAAGTGCGCTGACTTAGTTAAGCGATCCATTATTACCCATATTGAATCATGCCCTCTCTGACTTCGTGGCAAACCCGTCACGAAATCCATCGTGATGTGCTCCCATTTCCACTCGGGGATCTCTAACGGTCTTAATAAGCCACCCGGCTTGCAATCTTTGAGCTTTTACTTGGCTGGCACGTCAAACACTTGGCCACATGCTTGGCCACATCTGCCTTCATTCCATTCCACTAAAAATGTTGCCGCAGATTCTGATACATTTTCGTGCTGCCTGGATGGATACTATAATTGCTCCTGTGAGCTTCCGATAAAATTTCTTCCTTGAGTTCTGCGTCGTCAGGCACGCACATTCTTCCTCGGAACTTCAAAATTCCATTATCACTTACTTGAAAATCTGGCTTCCTCTTAGTAGCATTCAATCCAACGATCTTTTGGATTTCCGGGTCGGTAGATTGAAGTTCCTTTATCTTGGCCTGAATTTCCGATTCAATCCTCAAGGCGGCTATCAGGCTAGATATCTGACTCACTTCGAATTTGAACTCTGAATCCCTGAGCCTTTCCAATAGTGTCCACTCCTTGACCATTAGGTGCGCCATACTAGACTTGCGACTTAAGGCATCTGCAACTCGATTCGCCTTACCAGGGTGATACAAAATGTCGCAATCATAATCCTTTAAAAGTTCCATCCATCGGCGATACCTCATATTTAACTCCATCTGCGAGAACAAATATTTGAGGCTTTGATGATCAGTGTAAATCTGGAATTTCTCTCCACACAAATAATGTCTCCAAATTTTGAGGGCGAAAACGATTGCAGCTAATTCCAAATCATGCGTCGGGTAATTCATCTCATGAGGCCTTAACTGACGCGACGCATACGCTACCACTTTTCCATGCTGCATCAGGACACAACCGAGTCCTCTTAGTGACGCATCGCTATAAACCTCAAATCCTCCTGGTCCAGATGGGATGGTTAACACTGGAGCTGTTGTCATTCTATGCTTCAGCTCTTGAAAACTTCTCTCACATTTATCGTCCCAAACAAACTTGGATTCCTTCTTCAGCAATCGCGTCAACGGCATGGCTATCGACGAGAATCCTTCTACAAAACGTCGATAATAGCCAGCTAATCCTAAGAAACTCCGGATCTCGGTCACCGAGGTCGGTCTAGGCCACTTCATTACCGCCTCGATCTTAGCTGGGTCTACAGAAATTCCATCTCCAGAAACTATGTGTCCAAGAAACCCTACTCGGCTGAGCCAAAACTCACATTTACTGAACTTGGCATACAACGCGTGTTCCCTTAAGGTCCGTAGCACTACAGCCAAGTGTACCTCATGCTCCTCAGGGCTCTTAGAGTATACCAGAATATCATCGATAAAAACTATCACGAACTGATCTAGGAATTCTTTGAACACCCGATTCATCAAATCCATGAAAGCAGCTGGGGCATTCGTCAATCCAAAGGGCATAACTAAAAACTCATAATGCCCGTACCTGGTCCTAAAAGCAGTCTTAGAGATATCCTCATTTCTGATCTTCAGTTGATGGTACCCGGTCCTCAAATCTATCTTAGAAAATACTGAGGCTCCTTGTAACTGGTCAAACAAATCATCAATCCTTGGCAGTGGATACTTATTCTTTACTGTCACTTGGTTCAGCTGCCGGTAGTCTATGCATAGCCTCAGAGTTCCATCATTCTTTCTAACAAACAGGACTGGCGCTCCCCATGGAGACGCACTAGGGCGAATAAAACCTTTGTCCAGTAATTCTTGTATTTGTACTTTCAGCTCCTTCAATTCTGATAGGGACATCCGATATGGTGCCTTAGAGATCGGTTCAGTTCCTGGTGCCAACTCTATCACAAACTCCACCTCTCGTTCAGGCGGTAAACCAGGTAATTCCTCAGGAAAGACTTCGGAGAAATCGCATACTACGTGTATATCCTCCAACTTAGGTTTCGCCACTGTCGGATCCACTACATTTACCAGATATCCTTCAGACCCATCATCCAACAACTTGCTTATCTCAAGCGAAGAAATCCAAGGAATCGAGGTTCCTCCTCGGTTTCCCTGAAATACAAAACTAGGACATCCATCCGGATTAAATTGGATAGTCCTATCGCTGCAATCCAATACAGCTTTCTGTCGGACTAACCAGTCCATTCCAATGATCACATCAAAATCGAACATGGCCAATACTGCCAAGTCGATACTCTCTTCCGTACCCCCAATAATTATCTTACAGCTAGGGCATCCAAAAGAGACTAGCACCTTATCATTCATGGGAGTCGATACGCAAAGCTCATTTTCAAGCAACACAGGTTTCATACCAACTAACTGAATAAACTGCTCTGAAACAAAAGAGTGGGTCGCCCTCGGATCAAACAACGCATAAGCAGCATGATCACATAAGGAAATCGTACCTGTGACCACGCCCGACGCATTCTCAGCTTCTCTGCGCGCCATGGCATAAACCCTTCCTTGAGCTGGCGGTCGACCTTGATTAACCGATGGGGGAAGTCTGCCTGGTTTCCAGATCGTGGCGGCGGTAGTCTGAGCGGTCCTAAGGGTTGCATCTGTGGGCAATCGCGAATCTGATGCTCCATGCTCCCACATTTAAAACATGCCCCAAATCTACTCGGCTGGGGATTCGGCTTTCCAATTGTCCGTCTAGCAGGTGGAACAAACCGCCTGTTTCCTATCATAGGTCTCTTCCCCATACGGCGGTTGTCTCTGATCTGAGCAAACCACGGTCCAGAAGTGGCTGCTCTTTCTTGCTGATCCCGCTCTATAATCTGTGCTCGCTCATACATTTCCCCGAAATCCTTGATATTGTGCGATACAATCGGCTCAGGAGATCCGGCTTCAAACCATCCGGAATCTCCGAGCTTTGTCCCCGGGTTCTCAACCATAGTCGGTGCGAACTTGGCCAATCTTGCAAATTCTCTTTCATACTGATCAACGGTCATCTGACCTTGGCGCAGTCGCATGAACTCCATCAACTTTTTCTCTTGGGCGACTTCTGAAAAGTACTTTCCATAAAAACTTTCAACAAACGCTGCCCAATTTAATTATGTACCTTCCGGGAATACTCTACCCCTGGTGGCTTTCCACCAATCATTTGCACTGCTCTGCAATTGATACGCCGCCAGCGTCACTTTCTCTGTGTCGGTGCACCGCAATACCTCAAATGTCTTTTCTAACTCCTCTACCCAATGCAGGGCGGCTTCAGGTCACCTTTACCATTGAACTTTGGCGGCTTCATCTTCGAAATTGCTCCACCAATTGAGGCATCCGTCGGGCTATCGTTGATTTGGGCACCGCTCTTGCTAGGCTTGATTTCCTTCATTGCCGGCAATCGGCACAAAGCACCAGACTGCGCATAAGCTGCGGCCCTTTCCTGAGCCTGCAATCCCATAACACGCCCTATCTCCCTTAGGGTATTCATCACATCATCAAACCTCGGATCTCTAGCCTCACGGGCTCCCTCGCTAGCCTGGGCTTGGGGCTCCTTTCCCCTTCTCCTGCTTGGAGTTTGAATGATATCCTCTAGTCGGCGGTCTCAGGCCTCTTGGCCTCCTGAACTAGGCTGACCCTGAGGTTCCTTACCCTTTCTTCTACTCATCCTCACGACTCAGCTATTCCACTACTTGCTATAATTCAATTAAGGAATTAAAGACTTAAACCAATCTATCCCAGTCTAAGTCCTAGGCAGGTACTAAAACAACAATCAAACAACCAGCATGCGGCCTAACAAGAGCCAATCAACACATCACCCAAGGAGTTCACGTACTCACCTCAGTCCCGCCGCACCTCGCACTTTACGGGTCATACCGGTAGGCACTCAATCAAACACAAGCGTCGGGAGATGCATGTAGCACACGAGGTCACCCTACTGGCTACCCAGGGTCTTATCGCTCCTTATCACTCCAGGCTTCGACCTAATTGGACCGAGCTGACCTTGCTCTGATACCAAATCAAACGGGGATGTCACGCCCCGTATCCCATTGGAACGCAACATCCCGTCACGGTCGATTTTGGTGCGATGCTCCCAGGAAGCATCGCCGACCCAACGCCCAATCAGAGATCAAACACATGCAGAAGCACGTGTATAAATATATATATACACCCTGACAAAAAAACACATGAGACCAAGGTAGTACATTAAGTAAACAGCACCTCTGAAAATATGTATACTAGTATTACCATAGGAAACTTTTTACAAAATTCATTTATACAACGGCCGAGAAAACACACAATCAGCAGCCACTCAGTAAAAAGGGGTCAGCGTGTATCACTTCGGGCTCCTCAGCTTCCTCGACCATGGCTGCAGGTCCATCCCCACAAGGGTGCACACTAGATGACTGCTGGATGAATTGCGGTATACCAAAAAGAGGCGTTCTCCTCGGGATCCTACGGCTGGGGGTCTGAAATGTTTCGGTTTACACAACCGTGAGACGAATCTCAGTGAGTTCAACCCCTAAACCTAGGCTAGGCTAGCATGCAATCTCCTGACCGGAAAATAAATATGTGAAACCATAGTGCAACAACAATCAAATAATCCTCCGACCCTGCAGGTTAGGCAGTTCAATATATAATAATCACGGCACGTACGTGGCATATATTATCATACGTACGCCAATCACATGCTCATGCACCTAGGCTCACACACTCGCATGCCAATCCATGCATGTTCATGCATGCAAATGTCGTCGACATGTCACGTGTATTTCCCCGGCCCACTGGCCCACACTGGCACACTGGCAATCGCCCAGTTTATTATTTATTACGACTCGAGTCAACAACATTCACGGCCCGGTGCGTCTAGCCTGCTTCAAAGTGCATGAAGCGCAGCAACCGATCTGGCCCAGTGTCTCTAGCCTGCTTCAAAGTGCATGAGGCGCAACACTGTTCTCCTTGCGAACCAGAGCCTGCTTCAAAGTGCATGAGGATGGTCGCCTTCCGGACGTACCGGGCATCGTCCTGCTTCAAAGTGCATGAGGACGGTATCGACCCGAAGGTCATGACCCAAAGGTCCTTAGGTGATCACACAACTCATTATTATCTGAGCCCAGCGTATAACGCTTCAGGGTATTTTAGGTGATCACATGCTCATGGCAGACACGCATTCTCGCGCAAGTTCATCACATGCCTCACTCTTGGCATACGCAATGCGTGTCCATGTTATGCAATGCAATGCACCACGAGCACCAATATAATTCAGACACCCAATATCACAACACGTGCTTAATTGGCCCAATTAATACCGTGTGGCCTAACGTGTGATTCACAAATCAGTAAATCATTGTAAACCAAACAATGGCCAATCGCACTCCATAAAATCAGCCACACCACATACGACATAGCAGTACGAAATCAACCACAATTAAGCACAATTGACGTACAATCAGTCAACCCGGACATACCCGATAATTTTCCAACGGGCTCCTAAATTGGTCATTTAATCCAATTAATCTCCTTAAATAATTCTCATTAATCCACTAAATTTCTAAATGATAATTTCTACCAATCCGTCCTCAACCCAGTCTGAAATACACACTAATACTATCTAAGCCAGTCCAAATTGTACCGATAATACCTAAACCAGTCCAGAAAAACGCACTAACAGTCCTAATCCGGGTTTAGGAATTTTACTCACTTAATTTCTGGACCACAGCGACGGGGAACGGCGGCTGATCACTGATGAACAGTGAAACCGGCGGCGGAAATCCCGGCGCGCGTACTATTCACGCGGTACTGTTCACGGCGGTACTGTTCACAGCGCACTGTTCACGCGGTACGGGGGACTTGTACAGACGGGCGAAAAACGGTGGTTGGCGAAGTGGCGGTGACGGCACAGCGGCCGCACGGTCCTGCGTGAACAGTGATCCATACGGGACGCGATGAACAGTACCGTACGGACACCGTACGGACACCGTACGGTCAGGGCTGGATGGCGCCATACGGGGCGGGCTGGACGGCTGGGTGGCGACGGAACGGCGATCAGAGCTCCGGCGAGGCTCGGACGCGGCGGCGGTGCTTTACCGGGAGAGAAAAAGAGAGAGAAAGAGAGGGAAAGGGAGAGAGAAAGGTCTGGACAGAGGCGGGAGTGGCTGCTAGTGGTGCTGGCTCGGCGGGGGCAATTCCGGCTGGTACTTTTCCGGCGTGAACAGTACCAGAATGGACAGAAATGTCCGCGGCAGAACAGAAACAGGGAAAGAAAAGGAAGAAGAAGTTGGGGGAAATGGCCGAATGAACTTTACGAGAGAGAGAGAGAGATATAGTCTGGTCAAACTGAGTCAACATTGCCTTGGTTGAATCCAAGTGTCAAGATCTAGGCCTATTGGACAATTTTGCCCTTGATCCAAGGGTTAGGATTCAATCTAATCCAATAATTTAGGGGTGAAATGGTCTTTTGTCCCTAACCATGGTTGACCAGACCTGGTTTAACCCTAACTCACCTTGGTTAGTCCCCTAATTAAATCCAAAATTCGGAATTACCAAAAATGGGTCCAAGGGCATTTTGGTAATTTCTCGATCCCGGGTCAAAATTCGAATTTTCGCACATACGCCTTCCATATGTGCGTGGCCAACATAATATGGCGTCGGAATCGCGCAATTCACTTTTTAAGTCATCGAAAACTGACTGCAAAGTTTTCGGGAATAAAATAATATTATTTTTCCAATTTTTGTCAAAATTCCAATTTTTGGCCAAAACCACTCTAAATGTGCGTGGCCACCCCAAAATAACCTTGGCCGCGAAAAATAACCTCAAACGGCCTCCGAATCCAGCCTCGGTGCCCACAGGGGCAAAACCGTAATTTTTCACCCTCGGACCGAAATTTCACTTTTTACTCGTACTAACTCCAAACGTGTGTGGCCAGCGTAATATGACGTCAGATTCCCAAAAATAGTCTTTTAAGCCTTCGAAAATCGACATCGAAATCCGGGCCCAATTTCGTGATCAAAACTCGCTCGAGTTCAATTTCAGGGTCTCTAGCTAACGGGCGGCTGTTTAGGACATACGCGTATCAATATAGGGTTATTCGAATTACGACGGTCCCGATCATTGAGAGAATGAGAAATTATCATTAGTTCCAAAGATCACGATCGTTCGGTTCAGGTTCAGGACTGGTTGGCCACGTGCACTTTCGGTCTTGCAGAATCACCTGCGATCTGATTGTACATCGTTGGCCTTGGCCAAACCAAATCCATCACCTTTCCTAAGATCGGCTCACGTTGGCCCAAAATATTCACTCATCGTATCTCGAGATCGGTGTCCCGTTCACTGTCGAGTCCCTAGTCCACGTACCGTTTCCTAGTTAGCCATACCCCATTGGTTAGTATCCCGAGAGTGATCAGCTCTGGGCGAGACTTACTAAAATGAAATGCGAAATATTGTCAATTTTATTGATCCTGGAATTACGTCGAAATTCGGACTGTTACACTGGTGATCTCAACATTTCCCCTACATTTAATGTGGCAGACTTATTTGAGTATCATGCTCCCGATACACCCCTCTATCCTAATGATAACTCGAGGGCGAGTTTTCCCGAAGAGGAAGGGAATGATGTAGAACAGTTAGCCTGTGATTATCTTGAAGAATGTGATCGCCGTAATCGCCGGAAGTCTCGGCAGTTTTTCTGATTAGGCATTATTTTTACTTTAGGTAATTTCTAATTATCAATATTTCGTTTGATTTTATTAGATAAGATTAGATTTGATTTTATTAGATAAGATTAGATTTGATTTTATAAGATTAGATTTGATTTGCTTTGATGTTATCTTCATTAATTCGGATATCTTTAGGAGTCCTATCATTATAAAAGGACGTCCAGCTTTGTATTCAGATATTATGAAATTGAATTGAATTCCAGTCGAATCGTGGAAGAGTTTTCCAAGTTATCGCTTCTTTCTGCGTCAGCTGGGTATCTTCTGTCCGCGGAGTAAGCAATAGACGACGCACTACACAATTAACTTGCTCGCCCACTTCATCTTCCACTCCCACTTCTTCTTCATTTTCCCAATCTTCCTCATACACATCTTCGTCATGTTCAACGATATTGGCCATTCTACGACGAGGACAATCATTGGAACGATGGCCCAACTCATTACACTTGTAGCACTTGATCGGTTGGGGCTTGGCATATGGATTCTGGGTATTCTGATTGGGAGTGCGATTGCTTGCTGCGACTGCTTCCTTACGCATCCCAGTAGTACCCCCTGGAACTCGGCTCGAATCAGGTGTTTGTTGACTAGAAGAACTTGCAACATCAAGTTGTCTTCCTTTCCTGAATGACCCACGACCCGAATAATTGCTACCATGAGTACTAGGGCTAGTCCTCTCCAATTACACCTCAATTTTTCGCCCCATATCCTGGGCGTCTTCGACAGAGAATAGTCGATGCAAAGAAACCCGATCCTGGATATTAAGTCGCAAACCATTAATGTACCTAGCAGTTTGTTGTGCCTCGGACTCATCCAGGTTATTGCGAGCGGAGAGTCGAAGGAACTCTTCCGTATAAGCTTGGACCGATCTATTCAATTGTCGGCAATTCTGGAATTGCTGAAACAACAGTTGCTCATAGTCCATTGGGAGGAACCTCTTCTTCAACTTCAGTTTCATCTAACCCCATGATCGAATAAGAGCCTTGCCTTGTCGACGTCGCGTCAATTGAGTCTGTTCCCACCAAGCTGAAGCGCCACCCTTCAACTTGTACGCCACAAGTTTCACTTGGCGATCCTCGTCAATATCCATAGCGTCGAATAATTTTTCGACCTCCCAAAGCCAATCAAGGAAATCTTCAATATCCAAATTCCCATTGAAAGTAGGGAGATCTACCTTTAGTTGATACTGCTCAGGATCTCGTCGATATCCTCCCTGACGTCGATTCCCACGAACATGCTCCTCCTGGAATCCCCTGTATCGGTGACCACCACGAATCCGCATCTCCTGTAAATCATCGTCTTCGTCTTCCGTATCCTCTACATAGTCTTGACGCCTTTGTCAGGGAATTCTTCCACGCCCCATAGCATCTTCGGGATCACGAACGATAGGAATTCGCTCGGCTGGAAGAACGCCAGGCGCATGGTTTATGGACAAACGCTGGATGGCATCAAGGACCTCTTGAAACCTCCGATCGGTTTGATCCACGAACTGATTGAACTCAGCCCGCGTAATAGGCTCGTTCTCACGGCCCTCAGCAGTGGGGAGATTGACATTCACGTTATTCACCATCGTCACAGGAGAAACCTGCTCTGATACCAAATGACGCAGAAAGAAGCGATAACTTGGAAAACTCTTCCACGATTCGACTGGAATTCAATTCAATTTCATAATATCTGAATACAAAGCTGGACGTCCTTTTATAATGATAGGATTCCTAAAGATATCCGAATTAATGAAGAGAACATCAAAGCAAATCAAATCTAATATTATAAAATCAAATCTAATCTTATTTAATAAAATCAAATCTAATCTTATCTAATAAAATCTAATCTAATCTTATCTAATAAAATCAAACGAAATATTGATAATTAGAAATTGCCTAAAGTAAAATTACTGCATAATCAGAAAAACTGCCGAGACTTCCGGCGATTACGGCAATCACGTTCTTCTAGATAATCACAGGCTAACTGTTCTACATCAATCAGACATTTGGAGAAATCAGACATTTGAAATTTGCAAAAGCTTCATGCCAATTTCAAGGAATAGCGACAGAAGATAGAGAAGAAACAAATGTACGATAAGAACTAGACAAAGAGTCATATGAGACAGCATGGCATATAGGGTGTTGAGTGCAAGTTCTAGTACCCTTTCGAAGTGCAATTGGAAAATCTGAAGGAGAAACCTCACCAGAAAGAGCAATAGAATCCAGATCCGGAAATGATGACTGAACATGCAATGTATTAGTGGTCTTAACCTGCATGTTGATAGTGGGATCCCTTCAATGATATGTCTTCAATGTCTCCCTCTAAAGTGATCGTTCTATTATCTCCTCCTAAGGTACTGTACTATCCACTTGTTGTGTTGCATTGTTCTCCTTTTGAGAAGAAGGAGAACCATCGGAGAGTATTGGAGGAGGAGGGTAAGTAATATCCTTAGGATCATTCAAAATTGGCAACACCTCTATACTAGGATACTCCCCTTGAAGAGGTGGAGCAGAATAATAGGAATTAAACTCGTGAAAAATCACATCCATAGATACAATAATACTCCTAGAATGGGGATGCTAATACTTATAACCCTTTTGAGTAGCTAAATACTTAATAAAAATGTAGCGGAGACCACGGGGTTCCAACTTACTCTTAAAGGTGGTGTTATAAGCATAACAAACACAACAAAAAATTTTGGGGGGAAGAATAAAAGTCGACAATCCCTATAAGACATCAATAGCTGTGTGGTAATCTAGAATCGGCATCCAATTGATTAAATAGGCAGCAATTCCAATAGTATCGCTCTAATATTGAGCTAGGACATGACAGGCAAGCATAAGAGACCTAGGGACTACTAACAAAAATTGATTCTTTCTTTCGACAACACCAATTTGTGTTGGGGTATCAACACAACTAGTCTAATGAATAATGCCATGATCAAAGAGATCTTATTGAAATTGACACTTAGTGTGCTCAGTGCAATAGTCACTATGAAGAATTTTCACAGTAGCATTGAACTGAGTCTGAACCATTTTGTTAAAGATTTGAAAACAATGAAAAACATCACTCTTACGTTTCAGTAAATAAACCCAAGTTGTACAAGAATGACAATCAATAAAAGTGACAAACCATCAATGACTAGAAATAGAAGTATGCCAAGAAGGACCCCACACATCAGTATGAATCACATGCAAAGGGAAATGACTTTTATTATATGAAGATGAATATGTTGAACCAGTTTGTTTAGCCAAAACATAGGCTTCACAAAAAAACTCATCTTTATTACAAGTTGAAATGAGACAAGAAAAAGCTTTTTCTAAAGTTCCTAAAGAGGGATGACCTAATGTGCAGTGCCGCTGGTGGAGATCTATCAAAACCAAATTAACTTGATGAGGTGTAGAAGACAAATTAGAAGTAGGAACCCCACTACCCTCGAGCAAATAAAGAACACCGTCAACTGTATCATATCCAATTTCCTTCTCCACTACCAGATGCTGGATAACACAATAAGAAGGAAAAAAAAGGTTAGTTTATAGTTTAAGTCTCGAGTTAGACTACCAACATAAAGGAGATTAGTAGAGACTGATGGAATATGTAAAACAAAAGACAAGGGAAAAGTAGAGCAACAATTGATAGATCCTTTTTAGCACTAGAAGAAAGGGTTCCATCAGCTACGCGAACTTTGTCCCTGTCGAAAGTGGGGGTGTATTGATGAAAGAGACTAGAAGAACCTGATATGTGATTTGTAACCCCTTGTATCAATGATCCATGGACTGAAAACAACTGATGTATTAAACCCCCGGAAGATGATACCTGAAGTGTCTAGGTTTGAAGCAGAAGGGAAAGATGAATTGGAGGAGGTAGCAGCAGCAAAAGCTTTCAATAGACGTCAAAATGCTTTAAGTTCTTCCTGGGATAAATTAATATTAGTCGTAGGTGTAGCATGAACAATTTTAGTATGGTTTGCCTTTTTTTTTTTTTTTTGCCTTTCTTTGTGCCCTTTTTGCCTTAAAATCTGCAGGTTTCTGTTAAACTTCCAGTAGGTAACCTTTGTATGATACAACTTGTGACAATGCTCACACTTCACAACCTCCTTAGAGGTATCACATATTGAGAGGATGAATCAAATTTGGTAATAGTGCCAACACTGGTTTGTATAGCAAATCGATCAACAATGGAGGGATGGAGCATTGCTGTCCTATGACTTTCTTTAGAGTGAACTAGAGTATTTGACTGTTCCAGAGTAGGGAATGGAGATCGACTAAGGACTTGAACATGTATCTGATCATATTCAACATTCAATCCTGCCAAGAAATCATAAACTTTGATATTTTCCACATGCTTTTCGTAGGCAGCAATGTCTGCAACATTGGTTGGGTAATAATCGGTATAATGATCTAGCTCTTGCCACAAACTTCAAAGCTCAGCATAATATTGAGATATAGTCATCTCTTTCCGAGTGATGTCATCAACCCTTTTTCAAAGTCCATACATCTATGCATCATTCCGGAGTTGACCATAAGTATCCTGCAGCCAACCAAATTTATGCCGCCATATCAAGAAGCAAATATCCTTTTGCAATATGTAGCTGCATCGAGGTAAGCAACAAATGCATTACAAAAGAGTCATTTGAGATCCACTTGTCCTGAGAAGTACTTGATGTATCCGGCATCACAAAAGTGCCGTTGATAAGTCATGTAAACCCATGGCCTACAATGGTCAAGAATTCTCAAACATAGGTGCACAATTCATAGTTGAATTCTCAAACATTGTGTCAGAAATTGACTTGAAAAGTGTAAAAGGAGCAATCGAACCACTCAACCTTGCCTGAAAAGGCCAAAAATTGGATCGAAGTCCTTTGGTAGTAAGATGAAGTTGTCATAAAAAAAATCAGCCAAATCATATCAACGGAAGAGTAAAAATCGATATTTGGACGGTTTTGAAAACCCTAAAAAAAAAATTTCGATAATTTTGATTTTTCCCAAAGAATCTGAAAAAAAAAAAAGAAAGAATAAAAGAATATGGTGGTGCATGAACTGCAATACTTTGGTCTTCACACACAAGAGAATTGTAGGCTAACGGCAAGGTAGAAACAATCTCAAACAAGAAGATCTAAAAACTCGCAGAAGAGGTTGAACAACATATCGTAGACAACAAAGGAAGCTTCAATTTGCCTTGTCGAGGTGAGATTTAGGGCAGACACTAGATATAAAGAATCAACTCATAAGTGATGTCCTACACTATGAAAGAAAGCAAAGGAGAAGGTGAGAAGGGACTGCGGTTAGAGAGGGTGAAGGCGAGAAGAGAGAGATAGATTTAGAAAAGAAGGGTTGTGCAGAGAAGAGATTGGGGTTAGGGTTTCAGTTCGGCCCTAACTCTAATACTATGTTGAGAGACAAAAGCTGAATTGAATGCTTGATTATGGCAATGTGATCCCAAGCTATTTTTCTATAATAAAGCCAAGAGGCCAATATTACAATATTACCCTTATCGCCGCCATAAATAAATGGACAAATATGCCCCCATCAGCCATATACTCTCAACATATACTTTTATTATCTAGTCATAAGCTTTTGAAGCCATTTGTCATTGCTTATATTTGTTTTGAAGTTAGTACCTTACTTTCTCAGATTTACTTGGAGGATTACTAGCACTAGTGTCCTGATCATATCATTTTCCTTGGGAAAAGTGCCAAAAAAGTCCTAAACCTTTTGCATTAGTGCCAATTTAGTCCTAAACCTTTTTTTGGTGCCAATTCAGTCCTAAACCTTTTGCATTGGTGCCAATTTAGTCCTAAACCTTTTTTTGGTGCCAATTAAGTCCTAAACCTTTTAAATTGATGCCAATTCAGTCCTAAACCTTTTATTTTGTGCCAATTTAGTCCTTAGGCTAATTTAGACGAATTTGCCTACGTGGGCCTTTGCCAATGGCCAGCGATCACGGCGCCGGCGTGGCGCCCGACGTGGACAACTTTAATATTTTTTAAATATTTTTTGAATTTTTATTTTTTCCTTTTTTTCCACTTTTTTTCCACTTTTTTTTTGGTTGTCTTCCTCCTTCCTCGGCCGGTCGCCGGTCCGGCGGCAGCTCAGGCGAGGCCGGCGAGCTCGAGCTCGCCGGCCCTTTGCTGAGGCGGCCTCGCCGGCGAGCGAGCCTCGCCTTGGTCGGGCGAGGCTCGAGCCTCGCCGGAGCGGCAGCGGCGAGGCGAGCCTCGCCATGGTCGGGCGAGGTCGAGGCGTCGACCTCGCCCGGATCCGGCGAGGTCGAGCCTCGCCCGACCAAGGCAAGGCTCGAGCCCTCGCCGGAGGCCGCGGCGAGGGCTAGCCTCGCCATGGTCGGGCGAGGCTCGACCTCGCCGGATCTGGCGAGGTCGAGCCTCGCCCGACCAAGGCAAGGCTCGAGCCCTCGCCGGAGGCCGCGGCGAGGGCGAGCCTCGCCATGGTCGGGCGAGGCCCGACCTCGCCGGATCTGGCGAGGTCGAGCCTCGACCTCGCCCGGATCCGGCGAGGTCGAGCCTCGCCCGACCAAGGCAAGGCTCGAGCCCTCGCCGGAGGCCGCGGCGAGGGCGAGCCTCGCCTTGGTCGGGCGAGGGCTCGAGCCTCGCCCGACCAAGGCGAGGCTCGCCCTCGCCGAGTGGGCCGGCGAGCTCGAGCTCGCCGGCCTCGGCCTCGGCCGGTCGCCGGACCGGCGGCCGGCGAAGGAAGGAGGAAGACAACCAAAAAAAAAAAAAGTGGAAAAAAAGTGGAAAAAACGGAAAAAAATAAAAATTCAAAAAAATATTTAAAAAATATTAAAGTTGTCCACGTCGGCGCCACGTCATGCCGATGACGGCCGCCGGCCAGCATCCACGTAGGCAAATTCCGGTCTAAATTGGCCGGAAGGACTAAATTGGCACAAAAATAAAAGGTTTAGGACTGAATTGGCACCAATTTAAAAGGTTTAGGACTTAATTGGCACCAAAAAAAGGTTTAGGACTAAATTGGCACCAATGCAAAAGGTTTAGGACTGAATTGGCACCAAAAAAAGGTTTAGGACTAAATTGGCACTAATGCAAAAGGTTTAGGACTTTTTTGGCACTTTTCCCCATTTTCCTTGCATGGCAAAACTTGCCTATTGTTTTTACTTTCTATTCTCTATCTAAACTACAGTTAAAACTGTTGATAGACTCTTATGATCCACTTCTTAAAGGACTGCATGAGGACCTACATTTTGTCAGCTACGCATTGGGCAGGTCAGTTTCATCTTTAGGCTTTATCTTAATTGGTCTTTTCGTCGTGGATGAGTTTATACCATAGCTCTATCCCCTGTTATCTCACCATGATGTTCTTATGATGAAGCTCGTTTTTTCATGTTTCACCCTTTCTTGATCGATGAAACCTGTCATTTAGAATCTCACATAATAGGCCTAGTTTCTCTTGTCAATCTGCCATGCAGAATAATGAATATGTAACATATCTTCTCCATTGTATCTTTTGATAGTAATTCTTTGCCTATTAAATCATCAGAAAAATGTTTGTTGTCAGTTCTCAGTATGTGTAATATAAAAGGTTCGCTTGTATTTAATTACAAGAATAAGTGTTACTTATTGTTGCAACATGCAAACTTGATTGAAATCTCATATGACCCTGAAGTCGCTAGTGGTTATACGGTGGCCTTGTCTTTGTTTATTAGTTTCTAAGGTTTCTTATAAATGCTGTCCAATTTATACTTTCAATTTCCTTTTCCACAGCGTTAAAAAGTCCAACTCAAAAGCTTAAACTAATAGGTGGAAGGAGAACACGTGAATATAAATAGCATTACCTTTCACGTGCAAATTGGATTACGTGCCGTTAAAAAGTCCAACAAAAAATTTAACCCAATAGTCGGACGGAGACTACATGAATATAAAAAGTATTTATGATCTTTTGTCAAGCGATGCGAGACATTATTTCAACGACAGCCAGATTATTTTTCTCTCTACGAATACAAGGAGACTAAGAAATGAGGGATTTTTAAGTCCACGTCATCCGAGATAGCTAGATATACTTACGAATTCTACTCAAGCCAATGGTACGTCTCACTCTCAATTAAAATGAAGCTATTTAACGTAAATTATAATTTTGGTTGACCCAATATTGTCTCTTGATGCAAATTCTACATGCAGAGAGCACATGATCTTGCAAATGTTCTTTCCTATAGGGAGTGAGTATTGCCGGGTTATCTTTTTGTGACATGAAATTAGTTCGGGATAATACGTGTCAGAGGTATACCGGTTTAGTCTAAACCCCTCAGAAACCCCAGGAAGAATCACCCTGAGAATGTCAGTCTCCTTCACAGCACCTCAATCCCCTCCCTCAGAAGCCGCTCTTCCCGTTAAGTTCTTCCTTTGCTTCTGTTATCCTCAATTTCTTCATGCGCATTTACGAATTATAATTTTTGGATTGAGATTGAAGAATTGGGCACGGCGCTGGCGCTGTTCACTGTTCAGAATCTGAGGATATTGGGTCCATGGAGAAATGGGCAAAAAGTCGGAAACTTTGTGGTAAAGGCAGGTGCAAAGAAGATATCTTTTGGCAAGCAATGCAGAGAGGCTTTTCAATCTGGGATCGATAAATCAGCTGATGCCGTTTCTATTACTATAGGGACCAAGAGGTGTGTGGATTCATTTTATTTCTTCTTCTGGAATTCCTGTTTCTGTCAATTAGAAGGCAATCTGTATTTGGAGAGATCACATTTTACTTCAACTCAACATCAACTCCTTTACGGCACCTTCAAACAACTAATTAAGGTGACTGGACTTTATTGTTTGTACATTTTTCTCCTCTTTTCGTGGTCTCCCTGCCCTCATTCTCGCTTCTTTTTGGATCCGTTCTCTATATGTAACAGAACAGATTTGTCAAATCTGAACATGACGCGTCACATCTGAATCCAAAAACATGTTTATTAGATAGATTATGCAGCATAACATGCATAACATGTTCTTTCGCACCAAAAGAGTTCCTCGCCAACCTAAAAATGAGTTGTTACTAAGTCCAGGATTGAGTCAATATTCAACGGATGGGAATGGGGCATCATGTGTTTTGGCGATTCTTCAACAACCTCGAAGCCTCCTCGACAACCTTTCTCACAAGTACCCCTTCATTCCTGCCAATTGACAAATTAAATGGAATTAAGCTTGGAGTAGTATGAGCATTTCCAGTATTAGAATCAAATTAGGGTTTCGGTGGGAGTGATGAAAGTAAGTACCCATTGGCGATTCCTTCCGATTCCCATCCTCTGTAGGACCCCACCACCCTGAGAGCTCGCTCCCATCGCTCATAAGTAATTCCGCCTTCCAGATCCTCATGTTGAAGCATGTCATTTCGAAAACTACGCGATACGTTTCGCACTTGCGAGGCCCTCACTTTATAGAAGATGGGCAATATCTTTTGCCCCTTTGTCCTATTGCATTCTACCATTTGAGTTAGCCCCTTGAGGCACCAACTAGAGGAGGCAAAACTTTCTGAGAGAATTGGAATGTATATCTGGCAATGCGCGATGGCATTCCAAAACGCACCAGCAATATCTTTACCTACGAGGGATGGATCATCATGGATAAACACTTTGATTCCCGCAGCCACAAGGCTGATGTAAAGGTGAGCAGCCAAGCCGTTTTGAACATCATGGCCACAAAAGGCCAAGAATACTTGCCATTTACTCTTCTCCGAAAAGTAAAGATATACTGCGATCCAGCAAGATAAACCATGATAAGATGTAGCCAATATGGATCATACAAAAATTTCAAAGACCAAGATAACTTTAAAAGGCCACAAAATCAGTCTAGGTCATAAAACCATGCGAACCTTACATGCCTTCTCTATGTGGCAATTGTAGGGAGGCCAAAGCTCTCACACGATGAACACACAGAGGACTCGCTCGACTCAGATGGAATTGGAAGATACCTGATCCCATGAACATGGGGAGCCTTTCGATCCACATCGTGTTCAATTCACTCAAGACCTTTTCGCGCACCATTTCCACCAGCTCTGCTTCATGCCTGCCCACGTGTACATGTGTAAAACCAAAGTTAGGCTAATAGTTTAATTCCTTCCAAGTGCACAGGGGTTCGGATTCAGAGTTGTGATGGAGGTAGATTCGTAGACTCGTAAATACAAACATACATAACTATATACATACGGTCATACCCATCAGCAATGGTCTGTGAAATCCATCCTCTAATCGTCGCTACAGAAGTCAGCGCTTCCCGCCAGTCTTGCACTTCTGAGCCGAACCGCCCCTCATGTCCACGTAGAGCCTCTTCAAAGTTACCGCGTGGGCCACCTACATCAACAACATCCACCCTATAGAATACAGGGAAAACTGATCTGCCATGCTCTCTGTGGCAATCCATAATCTTGGTGAGCTCACGGAGGCACCATTTACTCTGCGCATACTGTTCAGAGATGATGGGGATTGCAATCCCACAACCCTTGATAGCCCGGAGAAGCTGCGGGCCAATCTCCTCGCCGACCTGGACCGCGTTGATGTCCCTAAACACTCGGACCCCAGAATTTTTCAGACTATTGTAGAGGAAATCGGTGAAGCCGGTGCGAGTGTCTTTGCCGCTGAAGCTCAAGAACACGTCGTAGATCTGAGGGACTGCGTTTCTTTTCTTCTGCAGGAATCCGTAAGCGTACACGGACAGAAAGGCAAGGGGTAGAGCAATTACTAAGCTATTCATATTCATCTATGTTCTTCGGTTTTCTTTTCTACCCAAGACTTGATGCTTTCGAGAATCAGAAAGTCGTTGCTTTTGTTTACCCACCACATATCCCTGGGGCCTTTGCGTGAAAACATCGTCTAAATTGCAGTTCGTGTTCTTGACTCTCTAAAGTGTGAATAGTGTTATTACTCTTCCACTAAAATTTGTGGCTTCTCATAATTCGACTCGTTATATTTATTTATCCTAATCGTTTTGTTAAAAAGAAAATAACACCGATTTATGATATAAAAAGTAAATGTTCGCATCAATTTCGAAAATCATTCTCTAACTTTATTAATAGTGCATCTGCGTCATTATGTGTGATGGCATCCTTCTTCTTAGGTGGAGAGAGATATATAAAAAGTAAATGTTTGCATCAATTTCAAAAAGGGATAAGTATACTTGAAATTCTAAAATTTGTCATGAAATTGTAATTAAATCTTAAAACTTTCAAAAAGTGCAATCAAATTCTAAAACTAGTCACAAATTGCAATTGAGTCATAAAACTTTCATAAAGTGCAATTAACTTTTAAAACTTGTCAAGTTGGTACAATCAAGTCTTAAAACTTTTCGACCAAAAAAAAATCTCAAAACTTGTTAGCATTTTCCTTTTGTCAAGTTGGGCAGAGTTAATGGAAAGAATTGACTACACCAACTTGATAAGTTTTACAACTTAATTACACTTTTTGAAAGTTTGAAAACTAAATTGCACTTTTGTGATTGGTTTTAGGACTTGATTGCACTTTTTGAAAGTTTTAGGATTCAATTGCACTTTCGTGACAAGTTTTACGACTTTCAATACATTTATCTCTTTCTAAAAATATCCTAAGCTAGACTAAAATCATCCTTCCCGCATTTCCTTTGTTTTGTAATGACTAGAATCCAAGCGCGAACAACAAACCAAATCTTATCACAGTAAATGGAGTTGGTTATATAAATATCAATACGTAATCATCATCGGACAAATGTTTTCGATAGTTTCCTTTCACGACCTTTTAAGTACTTCTCAATCCCTTTTAATACAGTGTACACAACTTACTCACATCCTCAATAAAGCATTCGAAAATCTTCAATTTAACATGATCAACTCACCTTGACCAACACTCTCTCATCTGATCCTCCATTTGTATGACACCTACTTTTTTTTCCGGATAGATCCATTTGCAATTTTTTTTTCTTTTTTTGTATATTCACAAATCAAATGAAGCATTCTCATCTCCATCGTCTACACTGATTTTATGCACATGTCGATATTTATTTGTCTCGGAGTCTGTGACATAAGACTTCATTGGTCTTATTGTCATCCTATATAATCTTACCTTAAGCTAATTTAGTTGCATTTCAGTGTCGCTCAAGGCCCCAACCACATCTCCACTTCACTCATCCTATCTGAAATTCATGGGTGAGATCTCCATCGATTTTCCCTTCTCTTTTTGGAAAAATAAATTCGAGATATTAAAAACATTCACTGCTTGATATTCCATGTTCCTACTTAGGTGTCATTTAAATTTTCTACTCTTATCAACCTCATTAATCATTTGTCTCCTGCCCAAGAAAAAGTCATTCGACCCTATCCAAAAGGGGTCCGGCGCATTTGTATTCTGTCTAGTCCATCTTGATTGAAACGTGGGTTTTTATAAACATTAAATGTTAAACCCTCTTTGGAAAAAAGAAAAGTTTAAACCCCTCAAAAAAACTCAGGAAGAACCGCCCGGAGAATTTCTGCGTCCTTCACAGCACATTCAATCCTCCCTCTCTTTTCGACCAAAAAAAAAAAAAATCCTCCCTCAGCAGCTGCTCTTTTCGGTAAGTTTCTCCTTTTATTTTGTTTTCCCTCAATTTCTTCATGCCCTTTCACGAATTATACTCCTTGGACCGAGATTGAAGAATGGGCCGCTGTTTACTGTTCAGAATCTGAGCGCAAATAGGAGGGTATTGGGCCTATGGAGAAACGAGCAAAAAGTTGGAAACTTTGTGGTTAAAGCATGTCCAAAGAAGATATCTTTTGACAAGGAATGCAGAGAGGGTATTCAATCTGGGATTGATAAATTGGCTGATGCTGTTTCTGTTACCATAGGACCTAGAGGTGTGTGGATTCTTTTATTCTTCTGAAGTTCCTGTCATTTTAGTCTTGGAATTATTTGCTTAGTTGACGATTTATAATTAATGGGGGTTGAACTGGAATTGGATTAATGTAGTGGCCGCTTGGACAGAGTGAGAGCTATTGTACTTTGCTTATTAAAAATGACGGAGCTGGCTGGTCTAGTTTTGTGCAAGTTTGGAGTAGGGTTTTCTTGAAGGCGTACGTGCAGGGCTGTGCTCGTTTAGTTTGAGTTTTGCGTATGAACTTTTCCTTTTGGATGTTGCAAACTTTTTATCCCAAGTTCCAAGCCCACTGACGTGTCTTGCTTTCCTGATTTTTTTTTTGGTCGAATTGCCTTCCGGATACCATTGGTGTTCGTTTCCTCATTTTCGCTTTTGTTGCTTCAGTCCTTGTCCTTCACAATGGCCTTGAAGTATAGGTGACTTCGTCAAGTACAATAGTATTTACTGACATGCCATTTATGTAATTCCTGCTTGTAATGAGTGGGAAGATGGTTCCGGATTATCTTTCTTCTGAAATTTATTGAAGAAGAGAAATCCTAGTGGCTTGTCGTATTCCATCAGAGAACTAATTCGCGATCAAGTAGTCCTATCTGCGTATCCAAAGAAAAAAGCACAATCGAATATTATAGAAATTCATGCGAACAAACATTCACAACTTTTGCGACAAGTCACATTGAGATCGACATGCTAAAACCTTGAACAGATCTAATTGTCACCTTCTCCCTTCCTACGAAAAGCCCCTAATCAGATTTTAGTTTTAAGATAGAGGAAAAAGCTAAAAAAAGAGATGGTCTCTTCCAGTGATCGACCACATTGTAGTGTATTTCAAGGTATGTGAATGCAAATTGCAACTGTTTTCCCATTTTGATTTTCTCGACTTATTTTATGTGGGAACGAGCTGCATTTTCGACTAGTTATATCAAGGAAGATATACTAGATTTGATTAGAAGGCAATTGTATTTCGGGAGATCACATTTTACTTCAACTCAATAGCAAACCCTTTATGGTACATTGAGACAACTAATTAACTTGACTGGAGTTTTTATTGTTTGGACTGAGTCACATATGGATACAAACACGACACGCATATTAAACAGATCAGACAACATAACACGCGTAACGTGCATCTCAACAGCTAAAGAATTCCTCGCCAACCTTCAACAAAACGATTGACTGTCAAGGAAAATCACCTTGTCGAATGCTAAGAACGAACCGTTACTAGCAACAAGATTGAGTCATCATTCAATGGAAGGGGACGGTGGATCAAGTGTTTGGGGACTCTTCAACAAGCCCGAAACCTTCTCGACCACCTGCTTCACAAGTACTCCTTCATGCCTGCCAATTGCCAAATAAAATTGAAATAAGCTCCGAGTAGTATAAGAAGTTTTGAATAACATGATCAAAAAATTAAGGTTTGGGTGAGAATGATAAAAGAAAGTACCCATTGTCGATTTTGTCCGATTCCCATCCTTTCGAGGACCCAACCTCCCTGAGAGCTCGCTCCCACCGCTCATAAGTACTTTTGTCGACCAGCTCCTTATGCCGAAGCATGTACTCTCCAAACAAATGCGATAAGTCTTGCACGTGCGAGGCCTTCACTTTATAGAAAATGGGCAATATCTTTTGCCCCTTTGTTCTGTTGCATTCAACCATCTGAGCTAGGTCCTCGAGGCACCAAGGAGAGGAGGCATAATTTTTAGAGAGAATCGGAATGGATATCTTGCATTGGTCGATGGCATTGGAAATCTCGTGAGTAACATCTTTACCTATGAGGCATGGATCATCATCGTTAAACACTCTGACTCCTGCAGCCACAAGGCTCGTGTAGAGGTAAGCAGCAAGGTTGTATCGAGTATCAGGGCCACGAAAGGCCAAGAAGACTTGGCATTTACTTTCTCTTCTTTTCTTTTTCGAAAAGTAAAGATACACTGTGACATAACAAGAAAAACCAGAGTGACGATGTTAAGGTGTAGCCATTAGGATTCACTAAAAAAAATTCCAAAAGACCAAACTAAATCCCCAAAGTCGGTCATAAACCGGGGGAACCTTACATGCCTTCTCTATGTGGGCATCGAAGGAGGCCAAACTCTCACATGAGGAAACATAGAGAATACCAGATCGTCGCTAGTCGGCTGGCAAAATGCGCACATAACAGATAGAATCTTAAAATGAAATCTCCTATTCGAGGCGTGAAGCGGCTTATATGGATACTTTCCATTTTCCACAGATTCATTCTTTCCATCTTTTCCCCTGCTCTATAGGAATTTTCCACATAGAATCTTTGATCACTGCCTAGGCCGAGGACCCTGTTCTGCTTAGTGCTTACTACAGTTAGGGTAGCACCTATTTTTTGTTTTGTTTTTTCAGGGCAGACCACCGCTCATATTGAAGATGCTCGACTCAAATGGAATTGGGAGATACCTGATCTTATGAACATAGGGATCGACATCCTGTTCAATTCACTCGAAACCTTTGCGACCACCTTTTTCACCAGCTTTCCTTCATGCCTGCCCAGATATATATATGCGTAAAACCAAGATTAGGCGCACAGTTTGATCTGTATTCCTTCCTTCCCCTAACTCTGGTTTTCTGGATCAGGTCATTTCCATACAAATGCACAGGGATTCGGACTCAGATTTGTGAGGGATACAGATTCGTAGATTCTGAAATAAATAGATAAATACATACACACATACCCCTTAGCCATGGCCGGTGATATCCATCCTCTAATCTTCGTTACAGACATCAGCGCTTCCATCCATTCTCGCACTTCTTCTGTGCTGCACTCCCTCTCGTGTTCAAATAGTGCCTGTTCGAAGTTACCCCGCCGGCGTCCTATATCAAGGACCTCCACCTTATAGAATACAGGGAAGACCGACTTCCCCTGCTTTCTGTGGCAATCCATAATCTTGGTGAGCTCGCAGAGGCACCATTTGCTCTGCGCATACTGTTCGGAGATGATGGGGATCGCGATCTTGATGTCCCTGAGAAGCCCCGGGCTAATCTGCTCGTCGATCGGAAGTGCGTCGTCGCCCTTGAACACGTGGATGCCATCAGCTAACAGGCTGTTGTAGAGGAAATCGGCGAAGCCGCTGGCAGTGTCTCCGCCACCGAAGCTCAAGAACACGTCGTAGGTGGTATACATTTTCCTCTTTTGTTTTTATTTGTCGTTTTTTTCCTCTCCTGTCACACGTCGCCGATATTTATACCCGCGTTTGCTTTCGAGACTCAAAAAAGTCATTGCTTTAGTTTGCCCACCGCATCTCCTAAGCGCCTCCGCGTGAAAACTTTTCGACTAAACTGCTCCTCTTTATTGTTTTTTAACTCTCTGTCTATTACTACAAATGACTTCCAGATACTCACTCCATCTTATATATTTGTAAGTGACTTCGAACAAGTAAGATCGCTATCCCCATCATCTCCGAACAGCATGCGTGAGGACTTCGACGAAATTACCCCTCTTTTGTTTTTCAGATCGTCTTCTTGACTATTCAAAGGATGAATAGGGGCCCTATCCCACCTGCGCATGGCCGAGTTGGTGGGCGCTTTCCTTCCTTTCTCAAGAGATTCTGGGTTCGAATCCCCGCTCGGTTCCGTAATTTAAGTGGGGGCCCTAGCGGTGGGTTGCTGGGCTAGTCTCCCCCAAGGTATAGGCGCCCCCGATTACCTGTGCGGGCTCGTCCCCGAGAAATGGTGGCGGATCTTCGATTACCAAAAAAAAATAAAAAATAGGGGACCTATATATCAATATTGATCTATTATTAATTTTGTGTTACCTATCCATTTTCTTTGCTCGATCTACTTTTCTTGACCATGTATTGGAAATTCAAATGCATTTCTTTGTGGAAATGTCATTTTTCTCGTCTAAATTTTACTTTCATCTATTTCCCACCCATCGTGGCTAAGCTTCATTATTTGACGTTTCCTTTTGTCCCCTCCAGCTCTGAGCTCATATATTTATTACCCACATAACATCGTGAGATCTTTATACGGCGGTGCTTTGAAGACTCAAAAAGTCATTATTTTGGTTTACCCACCCCACATCCCAAGGGCCTCCACGTGAAAATTTTTACTAAATTGCTCCGCTGTTGTTTTTTTAAGTGTATTGACAGTCCTAAAATTTATTATGAAAATACAATTAAGTCCAAAAAATTTTAGAATGTGCAATCAAGTCCATGCATTAACTCCGTTTAACTCGACAAATGGAAAATACTATGAATTTTTTGTATTTGATTGCACAAATTTGACAATTTTTAGGGATTTGATTGTACTTTTTGAAAGTTTTAGGTCTCAATTACACTTTCGTGACAAGATTTATGACTTTTGGTGAACTTATCTCTTGTTTTTTTGTTCGTCTTCTATTATATACATTATTCGTATTTTTTATTCTTCATGTAAGTTCATATATATATATATATATATATATATATATGTGTGTGTGTGTGTGTGTGTGTGTGTGTATTTTTTATTGCGATTGTTTAATTCATTATATATGTTATTCATTTTCTCCGTTACTTCACGTAAATAGATATATATTTGTCTTTTTTATTGCGATTGTTAAACTCATTATATATATTATTCATTTTCTCGATTACTTCACTAAGTTATAGATAGGGAAGTAGCCCTTTCAAGATTCAAAAACGCCAGTTTTCTTGCCCACCGCACATTTCAAGGGAATCCGCGTGAAGATTTGACTAAATTGCCCATCAATTGTTTTTCAAATCGTCTTCTCAACTATTCAAAGCATGAGTGGGGGCCCTATTATTAATAATGATCTATTATTAATTTTGTGTTACCTATCCATTTTCTTTGCTTGATCTACTTTTCTTGACCATGTATTTTTCAATTAAGTCCAAAAAATTTTAGAATGTGCAATTAAGTCCATTCATTAACTCCGTCAAACTCGACAAACGGAAAATGCTATCAATTTTTTGGACTTGATTACACCAACTTGATAAGTTTTAGGGATTTGATTACACTTTTTGAAAGTTTTATGTCTTAATTGTACTTTTGTGATAAGTTTTATGACTTTCGGTGAACTTATCTCTTGTTTTTTTGTTCGTCTTCTATTATATACATTATTCGTATTTTTTATTCTTCACGTAAGCTCATATAGATATATATTTGTGTTTTTCATTGCGATTGTTTAATTCATTATATATATTATTCATTTTCTCCATTACTTCACGTAAGTTCATATTAGATATATTTGTCTTTTTTATTGCGATTGTTTAATTCATTATATATATTATTCATTTTCTCCATTACTTCACGTAAGTTCATATTAGATATATTTGTCTTTTTTATTGCGATTGTTTAATTCATTATATATATTATTCGTTTTCTCGATTACTTCACGTAAGTTATAGATAGGTAAGTAGCCCTTTCAAGACTCGAAAACGCCAGTTTTCTTGTTTGCCCACCGCACCTTTCAAGGGAATCCGCGTGAAGATTCCACTAAATTGCCCATCTATTGTTTTTCAAATCGTCTTCTTGACTATTCAAAGCATGAATAGGGGCCCTATTATTAATAATGATCTATTATTAATTTTGTGTTACCTAACCATTTTCTTTACTTGATCTACTTTTCTTGACCATGTATTGGAAATTAAAATGCATTTCATTGTGGAAATGTCCCTTTTCATATGAATTTTACTTTCATCTATTTACAACTCATCGTGGCTGAACTCTATTGTTGAGATCTCCGTCGATTTCTCCTTTTTGTTTGACAAAATAAATTTCAAATATCAAAAATATTTACTCCTTAAATCTCCATATTTTGACTCGTTTAAACTTCTACTCTTGTCGACCTTACTCATTATATATTTTGCCGAAAACCTGTCGGTTCTAAAGTTCTTTTCCAAAATTCGAGTCTTCTTAAACATCTTCAATATATGAATATTTTACAGTAGCATACATAAGATCTATACAAATTATTTTTAGTTATGCTTATCTATAGGTATGACAAGTGTTTCTCTAACGCTTTTCTGGCAGTACACTTACAAAGTTACACATATCTAAAATGCATTTAGGTTCAATTTGACATGGTCTATTTACTTGTTCCTACTGTTCAAATTAGCCTTGTTGGACACAAAAAATTATTACTAATTAGACAAGCTCTACTAATTGATTCTATAGCATGTCGTGAAAAACAGTTTTGGTAAAATATGTCAGCACGTAGCTTTTGCACTCATAAAAGTAGTTACAATCTGTATGTTCATGGCATAATAGTGTGATGCCACAGATAATCGTATCACAACTGAAATCCAAAGATGTCATTGATTTTAAGCATGTAACAAGACTTGTTTGACTAGTTTTCAAAATAGATTCTCGTATATGAATTTGTGAAAATTTTTGTACGTACATCAATATGTAAATGTATATGATGTATCGTGTTCATATCAATGACATGTTAACCCTTTTCACATCATATAATTTAAACAATTTGTGAAAAGGTGGAGAAAGTTCAAAAAGAAGAGAGACAACGAGTGCTGAAAACTAGAATTCTGATGTTGGTCTTCCCAGGACAACCAAGGTTGCACTGGTAAAAATGCTCAGTTAGACTGTAATTTCGGCTCCGAGAGTCGGATGATTTATCAGTTTTCTTGTCAATAATATATGTTTAGGCAAGAATTTTCAAGAATATCAGTACAATTCTGGCGAATTTTGTTTTTCTTTTTATGTTATTGATCTATGTAGAGTGGTACAAGAATGCTCTTTTGGAGAAAAATTCCTCACAACAAAGGATATAAAATTGTCTGGTCAGTTAATCCTCAACCGACCACAGTCTAGATTTACGTTTTTTGCGTTATATTCAGATCATGGACTGATTCTACCATTATGACCAAATTGGTTTATCCAGTTTCACTTCACTTCAGGGCGCGATGTTGTCCTCTCCGAGTCCGAAACTCTGAAAGTCATAAATGATGGTATCACAATTGACCAAGCGATAGAATTTCAGATGCAATCAAGAATGCCGGGGGAAATGTTAGCCCAAGAGGTCATTCATGGTTGATAGTTACTTCTCTCCCAGAAGCTTTCTCTCATACTTATACTCTTCAAATTCTTTTTTGCGCTCAAATGTATGTACTTCCAGGTAGCCGGCCGCATGAATGACTTGGCTGGTGATGGCACAACCACCGCAATCGAGCAAAGATCAAATCTGGGTTGTTGGCAGTTTCATTTGGGGCTAATCCTATAGCTATAAAAAAGGAATGGATAAGATTGTAAAAGAATTGGTCAGGTTTTTGAAGGAAAAGAGCTTTCCTGTAAGCGGGAGTGATCGTATTATAGGATACTGATTGAATTTCTTTTGGTGCATTGTCCGAAAAGCGAGCTATTCATGATGAAAATTTTAAATTTCTCAAGCATTGCTGTTGTGGCGTCAATCTCTGCTGGAAACGATGACTTTGTGGGAAGAATAATAGCTGATGCTATAGAAAGTATTACGACCTGACAGAGTAATCTCTATCGAGTCATCCTCATCTTCTGAAACATTTTTTTAGTCGAAGAAGGAATGAAGGTGGTGAATTTTGCTTTAGGTTTGAAATAACTTGGAGTTGGACGATTGTTTCCTAGCAAAATGTAGAAAGAGTGATATTCATTTCTTATGCTCTTTCGCAAGCTCTGCATCTTCTAAACTCTTTCTCCTATGGGATAAAGTTTCTAATTCCATGCATCAACAGATCCCGAGCTTATTGAATGCATACCAATCTTTCATTAAGCAATTCCCCTTCATATGATTCTTCAAGTTAGGTTTTTGTCTGCCAGATTGATAAGGCCTATACGTCGCTCAATTTCATCAGAAATCCATATAGATCTCCCGTGTAGTTTGAGAACGCCAAAGTCCCTGTAACTGATCAGAAGATTTCAGATGTCAAGGCAATGATTCCTTTGCTGGAGACGGCAACTCAATTAAGCGTCCCCTTGCTAATTATTGCAGAGGATATCTCAAGGCAAGTGCTGGAAAGTAGAAACACTTGTTGTGAACAAAATGCAAGGCTTGCTGAATGTAGCTTTCGTGCAATTTCCAGGATCCGGAGAAGGAAAGAAAGGTGTCTTGTGGGACATTGCTTTATTCACAGGTGAACTTGTAAAGTGCGGCTACATTTTTTAGTGTGCTGTCTTAAGTTACTTCAAGAAGCACTCTTATTCGAACTACATGATGAGTATTTCTATCATTAAAGCACATTTTCTTCTTTCATTTTTTTGTTGCATTGACATTGTGATAACATCATCAGGTGTTGATTTTCTCTCTGGAGACTTGGGTCTATCTCTCGATGATGTGACCTCCGATCAGCTTGGCATTGCTATAAAAGTAACCATCGGTAGAAACTCCACAATCCTTGTTGCTGATCCTTTTACTGAAGCCGAAATCCAGGCAAGGATTTCACAGATTAAGAAGGATTTAGCTTAAACTGACAGTGCATACCAGTCATGAAAGCTTGCAGAAAGAATCGCGAAACTCACTGGTGGAGTCGCTGTACTTAAGGTTTGCAAGATCCCACATTCTTTTGGAGACAATTTACCACTCACATATAGTCTCTTTCGGCACATTGTTTCGAGAAATAAATATGTACAGAACTCATGAAATTTGAAATCCCCCCAATGTCATCAGAGATGAGATAATTGCACTTATTCATCGAAATCAAAATTCTATATTGCCTGTGAGCCCATCAGAAAGTTCTATAAAGGTGACTCAGTGTTGTCGTTATGTATAAATATCTTAAACATGTCTATTCATATTAAGTAATGCGGATTCAATTTAGGTAGAAGCACACACTGAGGTGGAACTTGAAGACCGGAAACTTCGAATAGAGGATGCAAAGCAGGCCACATTTGCTGCAATGGACGAGGAAATAGTACCTGGTGGTGGAGCAGCTTAGCTACATCTTTCTGAGTATATACCTGTGATAAGGAGCAACATGGAAGATCAAGAGGAGCAGATCGGTTCTGACGTCATAGCAACAGTATGAATTCTACTTTTTTTCTTCATCTCTTTGTGGGCATCATTTCGTGCCTCCCTAGTTTGGTCTAATGAGCATCCTCTGGTGCCTTTGTTCTCTAGCGAATCGTCAATCTTGTTTTGCAGTGGTAATGGCTGCTTTTCACATTATACATTTTAAACAATTCGTAAAAAGGTGGAGAAAGTTCAAAAAGAAGAGAGACAACAGGTGCCGAAGGCTAGAAGTCTGATGTTAGTCTTCCTGAGGACAACCAAGGTTGCACTGGCAAAAATGCTCAGTCGGACTGGAATTTCAGCTCATGGAGTCGGATGATTTACCATTTTTCTTGTCAATAATCTATGTTTAGGCAAGAATTATTGAGAATATCAATACTATTCTGGCCGATTTGTTTTTCTTTTTTATGATTTGATATATGTAGAATGGTATGAGAATGCCCTTTCAAAGAAAAATTCCACACTAAGTGCTAGAAATATTTTGGTAGATGCAGAGCTCAAATGTTCTGTGGAAGCATTCAGGTAAGTCTCACCTCCCTATTGACAGTGCGTGATTTTGGCTGATTTTTCATATCACATTTTACTTGTACGCTGAAAATGTTTCGAATGCCTTTGATATAACATATGTAACAATGCCAAGATGATTAAGTGTTCATATACTACCTTAAAGCTATACCGACCAATATAGGCTTCTTTCAATTTTTTCCTTTCTTGTTGAACAAAATAATCCAGCCTCTAGGATCTACCTAGAATTCCATCCATCACATCTAGGCACTCTGGTATTAGCATGGACTTCTGCTTTTTCATCCACATTTTGAGAACAAGCGTATGGCATTGTGTCATGGGTTTTGTTTTTCATGGAATAGATGAAATTGCAATATGAACCTATGTTGGCTGATTTATGCTGAAATTTCCTATTGTGAAGATGAGAAGATTGCATAGGATTCTGTTTTCTTAGCCGTTCTCTCTTTTGCAGCAGCTGGCTCATGTTCGCCCAGAAATTCATCAATGGGGGGTTTATTGGAGGTTCTGATATTATTTTGAATATGCATCAGGTAAGGGTTCGTTCGATACTATTTCTGCTCTTCCTACTTCCAATTATTTTTGCTGATGTGGCTGTTTCTTTCTGTCTAGAGTGGAGAGTAGAATGAGAAGCTCAAGGATATAGCAGCCAACCAGGAAAAGTCGGTTTAAGCAATACATGGTAGACTAGAGAGAACAGGAATTTTGAGGTTTGCTTGGTTTTCATTCAACCATTTACGTTTTTTTATAGATTAGGTGCTTTGTGATGATTATCAAGAGTGTAGCAGTGAACTTACCTTAATTATGTACCTGCACCTGATTTATGCATCCAAATAATGTAGCTTCTATTGCGATTTATGTATTAAATGTTGCGTGGCCAATGCTTGCAGCAGGTGGGGGTAGTCATATGGTGATTTTGCTGCTGCTGCTGCTGCTTGTATTGTTAAGTGCTAGAAATTGAGGCATTGTCTATGGGCCTCATGCACCCTATGATAGACATCTATTTTGTCAAGGTATACTCAGAATTTTTGTTCATATTGTGTAGTGTGTACTGGTGAAGTGACCACATCAGAAAGAAAATGAAAATTGCGAGCGGAACAAAAAATAATTCCGTTGAACTCTCAATGAAGGGCAAGGAAAGGTCCTCCAAGCTCTCGTTACTGTATTTTTCTCTTCTATTAGAATTTTAGAATGCTTCAAAGAAACGCTCAAGACATCATTTCCTTGTGGGAAAAAAAGAGAGTTCTATACCCATTGATTCACAATATGACCCATCCAGTACATCAGATACAGCTCATCCTGAATTTCGTTCAATATCATCTGGGTTTCCGACGATAGGACTAGCTATATCTGATGTGCGATTAAACGAGTTTTGCTAAGTTTGACTAGTGGCGAAAATTCAAGTTTCAACCCTCATAAACGGAAAGCTTGGGGTTTTTGGTAGTAAAAAAAATTAATTTTGGTAAATTTATAACAAATGTACCAGTTTGAGATTTTTCATGATATTAACTCAAAAATTAAAAACCCTCCAACCAAGGGCTAGAATTCGGAGAGATTTCAGAATTCCCTCCAGATTTTCCATCCCTCCCTCATGGCCGATATATATATAAGCTCTCTCTTCAATAATTCAGCAGCTACACACTTCGAAAATAACTCAAAAACTTTCTCAAGAAAAATCTCTCTCCTTCTCTCAAAAACTCTCAGGAAAATTTCAAATAAGAGCATGAAGTACTCTTATTTTCTCAAATAAAGGCCTGAAGTGAGTTTTGTCTCAAATAAGGGCTCGAAGTGCCCTCATTTTCTCAAATAAAAGCCTAAAATTAAACTTGTTTCAAATAAGGATATGAAGTGACTATATCAATATCAAATAAGGACCTAACCTATCTGACCAAAGGGCATTTCCGTCATTTATATTTTTTTCCTTTTTTCTTTCTTTTTCTTGTTTTTTCTTTTCCTTCTGTTTTTCCTTCTTCTTCTTTTTTTTTTGCCTCTTCCCGCTGGCCATCGCCAATGGCCGGCGGAGGTCGCTGGACTCTAGCGAGGGTCGCCTCGCCGGCGTCGAGCAAGGTTCGCCTCGCCTGTGTTAGGCGAGGGCTATCCTCGCCCTCTCCTGGGCTAGCGAGGGCGACCCTCGCCCAACGAGGGCACGGGTTGACACCAGCGAGGGCAACCCTCGCCCTCATTTGCCCAGGCGAGGGCGGCCCTTGCCCTACGCTGGCCAGGCATAGTGATGGCAGAGGAGGGAAAAAGAAAAAGAAAAAGAAAAAGAAAGTAAAAAAAATCAAAAACTATACTTATAATTTTTTGACTAAAATACCCCTTCTCTAACACCGGAATAGTCACCGACTGGCCAAAGGTTCTTATTGAAACGATTTAGCCACTTTAGGTCTTTATTTGAGACAATTTGGCCACTTCAGGCCATTATTTGAGACAATGTCTACTTCAGGCCCTTATTTGAGAAAATAATGGCACTTCAGGCCCTCATTTGGAATTTTCCCAAAACTCTCTCCCATCTCCCTATTCCTTCGTTGGTTCCGAGTTCTAGCTGGCTGCCATACTCCACACCGGAGTTTCCTTGGCGTCGCTTTAACATCCTCGGCATTCCTCCACATTGACCAAGCTGCTGCCGATCACTAGAGCCTCGATCAACCATTGGAGTTTCTCAAGTTCGCTGGTTGTTCCGACTTTGCTCAAAATTAAGGTATGCCTCCAACCTTGATCATCAAAACTCATAGGATCACCAAATGAGTCCTACATCAACCACAGTTTAAAATTGAAGGACTATATTAGATTGATTTCTAGGAGAGGATGTGAGATGAGTTCACGAAGCTATGCATCAATTAAGATGAAATCTTTGCTTTAATGAGTTTTAGAGTTTTAGAGTAGAAAATTGCATGAAGAAGCTTGTTTGGCAGATCTTAGGAGAACCTATGCATGCTGGTCGAGGCTCTCCTCTACGATTACTATGTTGATTTTGCTCCAATTTTGATTAACAAGCCTCTTGTATGCTTCAATTAGGTGATCTGGATGAGTTGATCTCAATTTCGTAGCATGGAGCTCAAATTCAGTCGTATGCAATGATGATTTTTTTATGATACTTGATGTGAGTATTCTAGACTTGTATGCAGTTGAATAGTTATGGATGAGTTTGAATGCATGTTTGAAAAATTTCGGACTTCTGTGAGGTCCTCTATGTTTTTAGGTGATTTGACCGGGACAACTTCGCAAATTGAAGAAGTGATCAACTAATGAAATGTTTAAGACATCCTAACTAAAATCTGATAATGTTCGCTATGTTAAAACTTGGCATAAGTATATTAGAAGTGTCAAAAGTTTCGTACGGCACTCATTTTTGTGCCAAAAGTTTCTTTCGAATAACTTAAGTGCCATTTTAAAAAAAAAAAACGATCACTTAAGTGCCAACTCCAATTTGAGACGTTAAATATTTAATGTGGTAGTATTCTAAAAAATTTTCTGACCGAAGTGGTCCGCCAATATCGTGAGTCAGCATATATTAACCCAAACGAGTCGTTTAACACTTATTTGCCCCAAATTCAGCCTCTCTTCAAACCCTAATCTCAAAATAGGTGATTTGGGGACAAATTTAGTTTCTTCCTCAAATCCTAACCTCATAATTGAGGATTTGGTGCAAAATACTAGCTAAAACTCTTGATAATGAGAGTAAACAAGGAGCCTTAATGAAGCTTCGGATGCTGAGAAACGAAATATAGTGAAGAACAAGTATAGATTAAGAGAATGATGATAGCGGGACTGAGGAACACGATGGCGAGGCAGACGATGAGAGGAGAGGAGGATGTCAGTTGCCCTTCCAGATGCCCATGGTGGAGAGGCACGAGGCGAGGGAGTCAACGGAGCGGGATCTCCCAATTGCAACGGGGTATTTTGTTTTTGTTTGTGAAATGGCTACTTTTTGCTCGCCAGAAAATCACGAAAACTTCTCATCTTAGACATTCTACCAATCTAATTTCTTGCTGAATCGAGCGTCCTTTTAAGATTCGATTCGTGTTGTAATGGTTTTGTTTTCTAATCATGTGATTTTGTTCTCTCCCTAGAAGGAGCTTCGTCATGCCGTTAGAATTGAGAGAGAGAAGCGAGAAGCGAGAAGCGAGAACTAGAGAGGGAGAAAGGAGTTTAAAACATGAAGCGACGTTGTATTGTTAAAAAGGGCCATTTCATTGTCCACGTTGAAATTCATTTTTTTATAAGAACACATAAACATTAGTATTTTATACCCACCCATTGGTGGCCGCGTTAGTTTGCGCTCAGTTCCTTTCACGAGAGGTCCTGGGTTCAAACTCGCCTATCGGTGATTTAAATGGGGGGTCGTGGCGGTGGGATGCTGCGCTAGCTCCCCTCGAGGACTAGTCGGGCATCACCGCTGGTTTGAGCCCTAGCTCGCCGGCCGCGCGGACACCTCGGTTAAAAAAAAAAAACATTAGTATTTTATAAAAAAAAAAAGTCACGTGAGACGAATTGTTAGAATTTGTTACTAGAGGCACTAAAGTGAGCGCCGTACGAAACTTTTGACACTTCTAGTGTCATTATCCCGTTAAAACCTATTTGAAATTTAGGATCAAAATATGGAAATTATGAGGTTTAATCTATTCTTAAAATTGCCAGTATAACCTCTTGTAAAAATTTGAATTTTCAAAAATCATAAAATCAGAATTGAAAGAAGCTATAAACACGAAATATGTAGAGGTCATCCATAACTTTCCATTCATTCAAGTTTTGTTTAATTTCGAGGTCATTTACTAGGTCAAATCATTTTTCAAAGTACCGGTTTAGATTTAGTGAGACTTTAAATTTTCAATTCCAACAGTAGAATGATTTTTGTGGAAAATGTGGAGAAAATGATTGAATCTTGAAAAGTAATAACTAGTAATTTTCAAATGGTAAATCCATATTAAATGTACTAGTTGTATTATGAGTACTCTTGATTATTGTTTTGTACTTAGTATGAGAGTTTGATTATGATAATTATTGCTGAAATTAAACGAAATATATTTGTATAGTCCGCTTTTAATCTTGATAAAATAAATATTCAAGTAAAGATTTTATGGATGATGAAATTTTTCCCACAGTTTCCTTCAAAACATGACTTCTTAATAATATTTTGACCTGAGATATTTACACAACTTATGTCATGTGTTGGCTCACTCTAGGGGTAAGCATTCAGTCTGGTTCAACCCGAAACCGGACTCAACTAGCCTTCTTCACAAAAAATTTTAAAAAAAAACTCATTTCTTAAGTATAAAGGAATTGGATCCAAAATAGAAAACCTATTCAAATTATGAAATCACTCATAAAACCTACTCAAGGAAACTTACTTTTGTCTCGACCATCCCTAAGGGGAGACGGGATTAGAGGTAATGTCAAAGATAGACCAATGGTCCTCAATCGGCGCGGGTTCTCCCAAACCCATAGCTCGTGCGATGTTGGGATTTCTATTTCGATTTCTTTAATCCTAATAATGTTCTATGTAATGAGGAGTCACCACTAATCTATTGGGGTTGGCTAGAAATCAAGTGAGGCATGAGAAGATTCCACTTTCTGTGTAGCCAGAGATTCTAGGGGACTTGATTACATTGTACAAATGATAACCGTTCTGTTTCTATAACAGATTTTTTGCCAGATTTCTTTTTCTATTCCCTGGACGAGTTTCTAAACAGAAATATGTATTTGATAACGATGAGAAGAGTTTTTATTCTTTTTTTGTTCCAAAATCAGAAAAGTAGAAATTTTTTACTTCTCATTTATGTTCCAAACCTATTTTTGGACTAAATATTTGTTCTAAAAATTAAAAAATGAAATTGTGTTACTAAATGGATTTCTATTCCTGTTCCAAGGAACAAAAAAATAGAAAAACAGAAAAACAGAATTATTATCATGCATTGTTTAAACTAATGCCCTTTTGCTACCTAACTTGATTGAATTGTTTCCCAAGGTCAGGTCTTGTCCACCAAGTGATCATGCCATGTTTTTGTAGATTTATTATGGTTTTATTGTCTTAGCCTAATCATTTTATAAACTAAAAGTACACAATCAAGAAAAAGCGATGGAAATGAGTAAACATACAATTAAGAATGAAATCGAAAGCTAGTAAGTAAGACAGGAAAGAATGGAAAGTAACCCAATGCAATATCGGGCAAGATTATATAAGGCCATGTTTTGAGCCCAAGACATGATCCCTAGTGAGCTTGACCGGGAAAATGACACCACAGGTGTCAGAACTTTCGTACGACGCTCATTTGAGTTTCATAATTTTTTTTTTCGATTACTTTAGTACCTTACCTCATGTATGGAGCTCACTTGAGTGTCAAAAAATTTTCCCATCACTTGAGTGTTGGATAACTTTTCAATTAATTACTTGTGTCATAAATTTTTAAAAAGTTCACCTCAAATGCTATGATACATTAGATTTCTTGCACTTGAGTGACTGCTATTAAAAAGTTAAGGTTAATATCATGAAAAACCCCAAACCGATATACATATGACAAATTTACCCCAAACTAATTTTTTGATCACGAAAAACCCCAAATTTGTACACATGTGACAATTTTACCCAAAATTAATTTTTTTACCACGAAAAACCCCAAATTGATACACATGTAATAAATTTACCCCAAACTAATTTTTTGACCACAAAAAATAACAAATTCATAATCCTGTGATAAATTTACTTTTTAGTGTTTTTCGTGGTATTACTCTATGGATTTCCACGTGGAATTGCCAAGTCATCATACCACGTCACCATGTGTCATCCACGTTAACAAATTTAACGGTAAAATTTGATGAAAGTTGATGAATGGTAAATTTGTCACAGGTGTACCAATTTGGGGTTTTTGGTAGTAAAAAAATTAGTTTGTGGTAAATTTGTCACTAGTGTATCAGTTTGGGGTTTTTTGTAGTAAAAAATTAGTTTGAGATAAATTTGTCACAAGTGTACCAGTTTGGGATTTTTCATGATCAAAAAATTAGTTTTTTGGTAAATTTGTCACAAGTGTACCAGTTTTGGATTTTTCGTGGTATTAACATAAAAAGTTATGACATTCAAGTGATCAATTTAAAGTTATAGTATTTAAGTGAACGTTTTTTAGAAGTTGTGGCACTCAAGTGATCGGAAAAAAAAGTTATTGCACTCAAGTAAGCGTTATACAAAAGTTATGGATCGTGTGGTGTCCTTATCCCAAGCTTGACCCGATAAACGTTAGGCAAAGAATATATGAAGCTTTGTTGATAAGCCCCAAGACATTATCCCTTGTGAGCTTGATTTTAGAGACTGCCCTATCTTAAAATGGGTAATATGGGCGCTCGAAACCTTTGGGGAAGTGAAAAGTACCGTGTTGACACCTTGCTATCCCATGTCAGGGGTTCCAGTTCGACTTTAGAATAGTTAGCACTCCTTGGTTCAATTCAAACTTTCCCTACGAACTAGCGTTTCCCGTATCGCCTATTCAATCTTTTGAGGTGATTCCTAGCTTTAACTAAGCTAATTACTTTTTTTTTTTATCTTGAGAGTGATGTCTAATCTATGAATTTAACCTACGTCTAAATGTAATTAAACTATCGAAATCCCTAGAATTATTTCAATTAAAGACAAAGTCCATGACTAAACTTAGTCTAGAATTTAAATTCGAAAACTAACTCTAATCCTAATGAAAGTTAAAGGAAATCTGTTAGCTCCTCCATGGCGCGGCTTCCTCCAACATCACAAGGCATCCATTCATTCATGCACCGCACTCATTGAGAGCATTATTTAGTTCACGCAAAAATCAATCAAAGAAATCATTGAATTCATATAATTCATACAAGTAATAATGGATTTTTGAAGGATATTTGATCGTATTATCATCGAAGTATCCCCAATCCACCACCTATTTGTCGATTCCTAAAGTGATTAAATGGATTAAGTAAGGGATAATGACACAAACAATTCATGAACTTTGATCCAATGTGCAATTTAGTCAATGAATTTTTAATTTGTTCAATGTAGTCCCTAAACTTTTTGCCTAATATTTAATATGGTCTCTGAACTTTTAATTTATTCAATGTCATCCCTGAACTTTTGGTACATGTTCATGTAGTCCTTGAACTATATGAAAATGTTCAATGTAGTCCCTGAACTTGATTCAATGGAAGGATTACATTGAACATTTCCATATAGTTCAGGGACTACATTGAACATGTACCAAAAGTTCATGGATGACATTGAATATTGGGTTGAAATTCAAGGACTACATTGAACATTAGGCTAAAGTTCAGAGACTACATTAAATAAATTAAAAGTTTTTGGACCACATTGCATATTGGGCAAAAGTTCAATGACTATTTGTATCATTTTCCCATAAAGTAAAGACACGCTTCCTCTAAGCCAAATCTTCAAAGGTCTTACTTAATATTTTCCAATGAAGCGCTACCATTTAACTAGTTACCGATACACATGCCAATGAACAATCGAATGAGTAATTAAATAAGGAATTACGCTCAACACATTTCAATTGGATAACACATCAATAAATAAAAGTCAAAGTCAATTAGTCAACTCATGAAATCAACTTCTCTGTTTTAGCCTCAAATCTGCCAATTTAAGTCTAGAGCCTTAGATTGACCAAATGACCTCTAAATGAAGTGATTCATGCATGCTTGGAAGGCTTACGAGTTCTACTTCAATTTCTTAGTTCACAATATTTTCATGATATTTCCCTGAAAAATACACAATTTGCAATTTAACCCCTGATGTCCAGTTTTTCTCCTAAATAGCCTCTCTTTTTTTTTTTCTAAAATTCAGAAAAATAGCAAATCAACTTAGAATGTCCTGAGATTTTCTCGTCTAGAAGTTCAAGGAGTGTTCTACTACTTCACAACTTATCACATTTTCTGATTTGACTCGTAACTATGTGAAATTACAATTTGATTATCACAATTTCCCCCAAACTGTCAAACTGACTCTGACTTTTAACCCGATTTTGACTCTGGTTTTGGAAAATCAAATTCACATATCAAATTAACATGAAATCTAATGAAATTTTCCCGAATTAAAGATCAATGTATTTTTTTACAACACTTTAGTTTATGACTTTTCAAAATTCAATCATCTTCAATTTGTTCTTCTACAATAATCGTCCTAGTGTCAGAACAAAAAATTGTAGCAAAACCAAGCCGAATCCGGTAATTTGAAAAAAAATTTGACCTAGCCAATGAACTCCGGTTACAAAATTTAAATGAATGAAAAACTATGGATGTCCCTACAACTTTTGTGCTCATGAGTTTAACAGAGTTTAATGTTAAGACTTCTTAATCTTCGAATTACCGAGGCTTGTTCATTCATGATTTCCGTTTCAAATTAAACTCTAGTTTTCATCCGATTCTGTGCTCAATTTTGTAATAGGCTTTGACCTTGTAAATGATATCGGATTATAGCTCATGACCTATCAAATCGAAGCTTTTAGTAAGGTGGAGCCTGTAGAGTCAATGGTTGTTGTAAATGCTAAGTTTAGCCAAGTGCGTGTTTGACCTCCTGACAAACATGGATGCAATAGTGGTTTTGCTTTATGTGTGGTTGAGGAGATTGTGTTAGAAAATCCTTATGGAGTAGTTAAAGGTGCGAGTAGAATTAATGTTTTGATAAGATCCATGATTATTGTGAAGTTCAAGCGAACCTTGGATTTGAAAAATGTCTGTGGCGGTTGAGCCCATGAGGGGCTTTGAGAGAGCTGTAGCAAAGTTTGAATTTTTAAAGAAGCGATTGTGTCTTAACTCAAACACTAAGCCAAGGTAGAGATTGTTGAAAATATGTCTTGAGTTTGAGCAAAAAAAAGGAAACTTTTCTAATTTGAATAACTTTTTTAGTTTGAGTTGGTTTTCTAGTTAAGTTGTTTCCTAGTATGAATAGGTTTCCTATTTTAGATCCAATTCTTGTGTATATATATAAGAAGTGTGACTTCTTGTGAAGAGCATTTTTTTTTGTTCAGTTGTGAAGAGCATTTAAAAAACGACTTTTTGTGAATTACACCCTGAGGGCTTTAGTATTTAAGCCAATTAAAATTTGTAATAAGATTTGTTAAGTCTCTCATGAGATTAAGAGATTATTTCATGAGAAATCGTGGAAATAAACATTGTATAAGTTATTGGGTGTGATTGGAGGCTTGGAAACATTGAGAGTATTTCAGTGATATATAGTGAAATTTTTTTTCTGCTCTCTCAATGGATGTAGGTTACACCGACTCAATCATGTAAATTTAGTGTTCGATTTATTTTACTTGTTATGTTTATTTTATTATTCGATCGCTTGTTTACGCAACAGAACACATGCTTGCATGTGATGGTATAATGTGTCTGACTTGTTTAATACGTAGACTTGCTTCATTGTGGGCTTACGTGATCTCAGCCATTGAGTTTGATGGGTCGGATGTGAGGTCATATGTTTGGGGGCTTTATGGACTAGTTTAGTCAAAAGACTTCAGAACTTTCCCAAGACCAAATATAGGACAAGTCTACAATCGGATAGAAAAAAAGGGGGCTTAGCTTGTCAAGTACGTGTGCATTATGGGGAAAACACTTATGCTACTAGTAGACAAAATATCACGTTAGACATGATGTTACATGTTAGTTAAGTACGTGTTTTCGAAGGAATTTGTGGAAGTTTTAGGACATGACTGTAAGTTAAATAAATTGAGAAGTCAATGAGGGATGAGTTATTTTTTTCAAAATTCAAATGCAAAATTGTTCGCATCATGCTGGATCACATCCCGTCAGCCATATAAACCACATATAATTTTATTTTTATCATTTGAGCTAATGGTGATTGAAGGGTAAATTTCAATAATGGTCACTAAATAGTAGTGAATTTTGCAATCGAGTTTCTGAACTTTGATTGCAAGTAAAACAATTGACAACTAACGAGCCTTGGTAACGCTCTCCAACTTTATAAATAATGCTCATCATTTTGTGTGATCGGATTCTTCTTCGTAGGTGGTGAGACACCGAAGTACGATATAAGAAATAAATGTTTTCATCAAGGTGTCCCAAGTCAGACTAAAATCATCCTTCCCACATTTCCTTTGTTTTACGTTGACTAGAATCCAAGCACGTGCTAATATTGCATGTTTTTAACACCTATAACAACAAATCAAATCTCATCGCATTGAATGCAGTTGTTTGCAATCCGTTGCATTTTACCGGCCTTGTCGTCGTCCTATAAAATTTGTCCTTTGACTTATTAAGTGGCATTCCATAGGCGCTCAAATAACAGGCGATTGCTGAATTACGTCACGTGGGGAGCACCGGTGAGGCAGATCAGAAAGGAAAATTGTAAGTACGTATGCTATTTCACGGGGCAAGATGCCTAACCACTGGGAAAAAAAGACTCATAAAACATTGAGATGATGCCAAATGAATTCCATGAATCCCGTGTTTGACTCCACTCTTCCATTGTGTTAATGCATGATGATAAGCAAATCTACATCATGTGAGACAGCTCAAATTTTAAGTCCATCCGATGGTCTTTTCTCATAACAGAAAGACAAAAACTTGTTTCCAGTTCATTCATTCACTAGGAATGCCATATTAAACAGGGATCACCTAAGCGCGCGTGTCAAAGATGTCTTACTAAATGATCTGAAGAATTGCGTTTTTTCACAGATTTTTTGTGCTTATGAAGTTCATAGAGTTTTTCCCTTGTTGATTGTCCATCATCTGTACATAAATCTGACTGAGCTTTGGTGCTTTGTACATAAATCGGACAGAGCTACAATACTGGGAAAGTTGATTTGAAGGCGACCGAGGTTTGAGGGTTGGTCTTTTATATATATATGGAAGAGTTTCGATTTTCTAAGAGGTGATAACAATTGGACACGTAACTCGAATCCAATTAAATCTTGATATTTGGAAGGATGGATAGTTGGATAGGTGAAAAATGATATCGGAGGCTTGTTCTCGAGTTGCAACTTACAAAGCTTCGATATCTCGGAGGTGAAAATTGCAAAATTCCTTTGTGTTGGATGTTTGTTTGTAAAACAAACAAAATAATGATTTTTCCTTTGTCCCACATAGGAAAGTTTTTGGGTAAGTGGGCCACTTTATAACTGTGAGTGTCTTCTTACTCCTTAAAGTGAAGACAATGGGGTGTGTGCTAGTCCACACAATACCCGCGTGCGGGTGCGCGAATATTAGGCGCACTTAGCACTAATCCCTTTATTTTTTATTTTAGTTCGTAAGGTTATCTCATTAATCTTTATTAGTTGAAAGGTTGTTTTTTGTTTATTAAATAATTTTTGAAATTATGAAAATTCGGAATTTTATTTATATATTTTTATTTTATTTTATTCCGAATTTTACATGTGTCTTTCCAAGACAACCTTTGGAGATTATACTTGTTCAGTTTTCAATCTTTCCCGAAGGGTTGCATTTGTTCAGTTTGTAACTTCTTCCGAAGGGATATCTTTGTTAGCTTTGCAACCTTTTGTGAAGAGTTGCCTATGTTCCTTAAGACCGATTTCTATATATGTCAGTTTTTGGCAAGAAGGAAAAATCAATCAATTTTTCAAGTCTTCTTTCGAAAACTACAGCCATCATTTTTCAATTGTTTTCTAGAGAGACCCTAGAGAAATACTAGAATTGCTATCTAGTATTCTCATTTTGAGACTTTGTTGTATCCTGGAGGATTTTTGCCGGTGACCATTAGCAACATTGTGGGGCAAATAAATCCTTAAGGAAAGTGATATCACGCCTCAAAGTCCGACTTGATTGCTCTTTTGATTCGAAGCCTTTTATTTTTACAACACTTTGTGGTTTGCACTTATTATATGGAGAACTTTTGAGAGATAAAGATCATTAAAGTTACTGCAACAGAAATTTGGTAGAGTTGATAACCAAATATTGAACAACAATATATGGGAGATGACAAACTAGACAGGTAAAGTTTTTAGTGTTTAGATGTGGCAAGCTAGTAAGCTACCGGAGTTGTGAGAATTCAACAAACTTTCTGTTGGAGCTGTGTCTCAGTGCTACTACTGATGTTCTGTCGTTTTAGCTTTTTTTGTTATTCAGTCAAGTTTGTTTGTTAGGCGGTTGGTTTCTTAGCTATTTTCTAGGAAGTGGAACAAGTCTTCTTTGCACGTTTGTGTGCAGTTCTAAAAGGTTCCTATTTTTCTTGTACTTGATAGTTTTCGGTATTATGAAGTAAAAGGTTTTTCATTCTATCTCTCTCTCTGTGAAAACTATAAGTTTGTGTGAATTAGCTGACTATATTAGCAATAACAGTGGTATCAGAGCCTCTGTGGGATCTTAAGGGACTGTGAAGTGAGGGTAAGTGAGTTTGAAGACTGCTTCCAATCTGCAAAGAAAAAGCTGATGGAGGCAGGATCAAGTGGATTCTTTGCAATGGCTACTCCAGTCTTTACTGGGGAAAATTATCAACCTTGGGCTGTCAAGATGACAGCATTCTTGGAGGGTCGTGATCTATGGGAGGCTATGGAGAATGATTATGAGTGTCACGCCCCAAACCCCAACGGGTTCGCGACACCCTTTCAACGGTCGTATTGAACGCGACGTCCCAGGACGCGTCGCCGACCCAAACGAACTACGCAAGCGGAAGCGAAATAAAACAACCCAGACAACTAATATGATGACAAAAGGATAGCACGAAACAATAATTGCATAATATCATAAAGCAGTCACTTTTACAAAACGATAACCCAAGCTACTACTTTCAAACCACAATTTTCAAAAGGGGACGGTGATTGACAAGCTTATCTCCTCTACGAAAATGTACTCAAAAGACAGGGTAATTTGATCTATCCTTCAATCCCTGTGGTACTCTGGCGGCATCTCCGAATCGATCACGGTCGCGGATCTGAAAGTGGTTATATAATAACCGTGAAAACGAGTCTCAAAAAGCAACACTCTAAACCCCACCTAGGCCAATGCGTACCCAGACAAGTCTCAACATGCAATCTAACCGATAACATATATATAATTCACATCAATGGACTTACCTCGCCATCCAATCACATGCCCCTACTGCACATTAGTCAAATCATGATAATGAAATAATATTTCGATAATATAACACAATCATTCGAGCGCCATCCACACTCGCACCCAACCAATCCAACCAAACATCCACACATACCATCAATCAATCCAATCAAATATCCACACATACCATCAATCAATCCAATCAAATATCCACACGTACTTTCAGCCAATCCAACCAATCACATTTCGCACACATGCCCAACCAACCATCTCACGACCAGCGCCACTGCGTCTCAGGTCCATTCTCACAGCCCGTGCCAATGCACCTCAGGCTCAGCCCTCCGATCAATTCGGGCTCTGTCCCTCACTGGACATCTCGCACTTTCTCACGACCCGCGTAAACACGCCTCGGGTCTGACTTTCCTTTCACGGACCACCGTCAACACGTTTCAAGTCCATTCTCACAAGCATACAAGCCACACAATTCAATCAATTCCAATGGCCACCGTCAACAAGTCCCAAGCCAAACTTTCCTTTCACGGACCACCGTCAACACGTCTCAAGTCCGTTCTCACAAGCACACAAGCCACACAATTCAATCAATTCCAATGGCCGCCGTCAACACGTCCCAAGCCAAACTTTCCTTTCACGGACCACCGTCAACACGTCTCAAGTCCGTTCTCACACGTCATACTAATCAAATTCCAATCACGAGTTCACCAAACAAGCTCACCCATCCGACATTCAAGTCGGCCACATTCAAACATCAAATTCATCCACAAATGCCACGATAACACCGAATAATTCTCGAGAGAGAGAAAAATCGAGAATATACAAAATCGAGTCCAAACTGGGCAGTTGCGTAGTGACAGAAATCTATTTGAAATAAATAGTAAATAAACTCCAAAAATTCCGAAATTTGGATATGTTGTATAAAACATCTTGATAAACATTTTTCCGTGAAAAACTCGAAACTCAGTTCCAACTTTAAGCACCTCTTTTTGACACTCAAATCCGGACAGAATCCGGTTCGCTCGAACAGCCCCTCAAACCATCAAAATACAACTCATTCAGTACCCACATCACTTTGGAAAGCTCTGAAAGTTTTATATGTCGTATACACAAGTGTTTGTAACAATTTTCGTGAAGGAAGTTTGTTGAAATAAGGTCTAGAAAATTTTATAAAAATTCGGAAAGACAAGAAGGTCGGGTGAACAGTAACTCCGGCAACCTTGAGACGGTCCAAAAGCCGACCTCCGAATGACCCCAAACAACTTCTAAAAATTCTGAATTTAAAGTATGTTATACCTCAAGATGTTGGGAACAAATTCCATGAAGAACACTTCCTTAGATTCGGCCCACAATGATCACAAAAAAAAAACAAGGCGCAGAGGTACAATAACAACCAGAAATCCAAGAATCATTAAACTTGCACCATTAAGCAAATCAAGCTTATACAACCACTAAACCAACTATCCACAGCCCCTAACCCATCCCTAGACATGCCATTAGTAACCCACTAGCCTAACCAAGGATTAGGAAGTCACTTACCAAGAGTTTAAGCAAGAAAACCGGTGAACAGGCAAACTGAGCTCCGGCGGTGAACAGGGCTGGACGGGAATCTCTGGCGACTTTTCGGCAACCAGGCTAGGATGGTTGGAACAAACACAAGATGTTGGTGGTCGGGGTACCAGGAGTGAGGCCTAAAGAGAGAGAGAAAGAGGGGAAAATGGGTGTTTTCCAGTTAGTTTCTGGGCTAGTTCAGGCTTTTGTGAACAGTGCGCACTCCGGCGGCCGGACGGGTGTCTGGCTGGTGATTCAGGCGGTGAGTTGGGTGGCGTCTGAACCGGAGAAGCAAGGCGGAGGTGATGGTGCTTGGAGCTTCGGCCGATTCCAAGGAGGGAGAGAGAGAGAGCTCCGGGAATAAGAAGAGAGAGAGAGGGAGCAAGTCAACCCACTCAAGTGCAATCCGAGGGTCCAAAATTGATCTTGGTGAGCAAGCCAAGATCTAAGGGCCATGAAAATTCCTAGTTTTCAATTAAAGAAAAAGATTAGAAGACACTAATTCAAATAAACACTGAGGGAGGTATACTGGTCTAGGTCCGCACCCGGTCCAAATTTCACTTTTCACATATCCCGGGCAATCTCGAGGCTGGCCACAATAATATCGGCACCGTCCAATTAAATTCGTCCCAAAACTCCGAGGAATTCGACACCAAAGTTTGGGCTCTAAATAACGGCCAAATTCAATCGAGTGCGATTCTAGCGAAATCTCAATTTTAAAAACAATAACCGAGAGTGAACAGTTCCCGGGCGAGATTTTACTATAAGCAGACTGACGAATTACATGTTTTATAAATCCCAACTATGGGCCGAAATTCGGAATGCCACAATGAGGTTGCTCCACTTCCAAATAATCCGACCTTGAATCATATAAAGTACCATAAAGAGAGAACCACAAGGAAGGCCAAGGCAAAGTCTTGCCTGTATGCTACTGTCTCACCCCCTATCTTCACAAGGATCATGAGATGTGATTCTGCAAAGGCAATATGGGATTTCTTGAAGGATGAATACGAGGGAGATGAGCAGGTAAGGAGCATGAAGGTGCTGAATCTCTTGAGGGAGTTTGAGAGACAGCAGATGAAGGATTCAGAATCTGTGAAGGAATACTCTGATAGGCTGATTGAGATAGCTGAAAAGATTAGAGTCTTAGGGACTGACTTGAAGGATGAAAGCCTGGTTCAGAAGATCCTGGTGTCTCTTCCAGAGAAGTTTGAAGCCACCATAGCTTCTCTGGAAAATACAAGAGACTTAGCTGACATAAAACTTGCAGAATTGTTAAGTGCCCTGCAGGCACAGGAGCATAGAAGACTGATGAGAAGAGAAGAACCTGTGGAGGGTGCACTGCAAGCTAAAGTGAAGTTCAATAATGGAGACAAAGGGAAGAAATGGAATCAGTCCAAAGGGAATGCAGGTGACTCCAAGTTTGCAGCAAAAGAAGGAAGTTCTAATGGGTCTGTCAAATGGAAGAAGAACAAGAAGCCTTGTCAACACTGTGGTGGAACTAATCATCAATCTTTTAGATGCTGGAGGAAGCCTAATGCTAAGTGCAGAAGATGTCACAAGGTTGGTCACATGGAAGCTATCTGCAAAGAGAACAATCACCAACAAGCAGGAGAAGTACAGATAGCAGTGAATGAGACTAAGGAAGAACACTTGTTTGTAGCTTCCTATTCTGGTTCTCCTGTTGAGAATGATGCATGGCTGGTGGATAGTGGCTGTACCAATCATATGACTGGCAATTTGAAGTTGTTTAGGAGACTAGACAGGTTAGTCAGGTCCAGAGTCAGAATTGGCAATCGACAGTATATCGAAGTGCAAGGGAAGGGTACAAAGGCTATTGAAGGAAATCAAGAGGTGAAGCTGATCAGTGATGTTCTCTTTGTGCCAAAAGTTGACAAGAATCTCTTGAGTGTTGGTCAATTAGTTGAGAGGGGCTATAAGGTGAAGTTTGAAGGGAAGGAATGCCTTATTGATAATGCAAATAGCAAGAACGTGCTGAGAATGCCAATGAAGGACAAGTGCTTCCTGTTCAAGCCGCAGGAGATGCAACAAATGGCTTTGAAGTGCAAAGAAGAAAATGCAGAGCTATGGCATAAAAGGCTTGGGCATGTTCACAGGAAGAACATGTTGTTTATGCAGAGGAATAACTTGGCAGATAACTTGCCAAGTTTGGAAGAGGAATTTCCACAGTGCAGAACTTGTCTTCTTGGCAAGCAAGCCGAATTTCCTTTCAAAGGAGGAGGCTGGAGAGCATGTGAGAAGCTGCAATTAGTCCACACAGACTTATGTGGACCTATGTCTGAGTCATCTCTCAATGGTAGCAGGTATTTCATTACTTTCACTTATGACATGACTAGGATGAGCTAGATTTACTTTCTACAAGCCAAGTCTGAAGTTGCTGATGTGCTTGTGAAGTTCAAAGCCTTAGTTGAGAATCAAAGTGGGAAGAAAATCCAAATGCTCGGGTCTGATAATGGTTCTGAGTATACTGCTCACAAATTTAAGTTAAACTGTGAGCAAGCAGGCATTGTGCAGCAGTTCACTGCTCCCTATTCACCTCAACAGAATGGGGTTTGTGAGAGGAAAAACAGAAGCATTATGGAGATGGCCAGATGTATGATGCAGGAGAAGATGTTACCTAAAAAGTTCTGGGCTGAGGCAGCTAATACTGCAGTATTCCTGTTGAACAGATTACCCACAAAGGCCTTAGAAAGGACAACACCTTTTGAAGTTTGGTATGGGGTTAAACCTTCTGTGAAGAATTTGAAGGTTTTTGGATGTTTGTGTTATAGTCATGTTCCTCAGGTCAAGAGGGACAAGCTGGATCAAAGAGCTGAGCCTAGAGTCTTCATTGGGTACAGTCTCCAATCAAAGGCTTACAGGTTTTTCAGCCTATGATAGGGAAGGTGATTGTGAGCAGAGATGTTGTTTTTCTAGAGGAAGATGAGTGGAATTGGATGGAAGAAAAGAATACAGGACAGCAGCAATCTGCATAACAATAACCTGCAACAATTGTACAAGTTGATGAAGTTGTGGATGGATTGGAAGATACTATGGATGATCTACCAGTAAGAGGCACAAGGTCACTTGCTGAAATTTATGAAAGAAGCAATGTGGCAATGCTTGAACCAGCCAACTTTGTGGAAGCTAAGGAGGATCAGAGGTGGATTGCAACAATGCAGGAGGAGTTGGCAATGATTCAGAAAAACCACACATGGGAGCTTGTTGACAGACCATCTGATAAGAATGTGATTGGGGTTAAGTGGATGTTCAGAACAAAACTTAATCCTGATGGTTTTGTCAATAAACACAAAGCTAGACTAGTTGTGAAAGGCTATGCTCAAATATGGGGAGTAGACTATTCTGAGACTTTTGCTCCTGTTGCAAGACTTGATACAATCAGGCTACTATTAGCTGTTGCAGCAGAGAAGGGGTGGCCTATATTTCAGTTAGATGTCAAGTCTGCATTTCTGAATGGAGAGCTCAAGGAGGAGATTTTTGTTGAACAACCTGAAGGCTTCAGTATCAAAGGACAAGAAGAGAAGGTATACAGATTGAGGAAAGCTCTATATAGACTGAAGCAGGCTCCAAGAGCTTGGTATGGGAAGATAGACAGATACTTGCAGGATTTTGGCTTTGTAAGAAGCTTGAGTGAGTTCACTCTTTATGTCACGAGGGTGAATCACAGTGTTGTAATTCTGTCACTCTATGTAGATGATTTGTTGGTGACAGGGAATGATGTGGAACTGATAGAGAGGGTGAAGCAAGGCCTATTTGCAGTTTTTGAGATGTCAGACTTGGGAAAGATGGCTTATTTCCTGGGTCTGGAAATCAAACAAGCTTCACATGAGATCTTCATCTGCCAAAAAAATACATGAAGGAAATTCTGAAGAAGTTTCAGATGGAAAATTGTAGAAGTGTCAGCACTCTTATGGCTGCTAAGGAGAAGCTGCAGAAGAATGATGGAACGGATGCAGTAGATGCTTCTATGTATAGAAACTTGATTGGATGTCTCATGTATCTTATAGCAACTAGACCAGATATTCTATTTGCTGTGAGTGTTCTATCCAGGTTCATGAGTAGTCCCAGTCAATTACATTTTGCTGCAAAAAGGGTCTTGAGATACCTTAAAGGAACATTGTTCTTTGGTGTGAAGTTTAGGAAAGGCCAGAAGTTTAAGTTGCAGGGCTTTTCTGATAGTGACTGGGCTGGCTCAGTGGATGACATGAAGAGTACATCTGGGTACTGCTTCACTCTTGGTTCTGCTTGTTTCTCCTGGTGTTCCAAAAAGCAGGAGATTGTAGATCAATCCACTGTAGAGGCTGAGTTTATAGCAGCTATTGCAGCTGCAAATCAAGCTTTGTGGCTGAAGAAGATAATGAAGGATCTGTGGTTGAATTCTGGTGATTGTATTGAAGTTTATGTGAACAATCAGGCTGCATTAGCATTTTCACAAAATCCAGTTTTCCATGGCCAAACCAAGCATTTTAAGGTCAAATTCTTCTTTTTGCGTGAAGTGCAACAAAGTGGTGAAATTAAGTTGGTCTATTGCAGATCAGAAGATCAGCTTGCAGACATGTTCACAAAGCCACTTCAGGCTGGAAGATTTGAGCTGTTAAGAGAGAAAATAGGAGTTTGCAGCAGCAACTAATCCAAGGAGGAGTTTGTTGGAGCTGTGTCTCAGTGTTGCTGCTGATGTTCTGTCATTTTAGCTTTTTTTTGTTATTCAGTCAAGTTTGTTTGTTAGGCGGTTGGTTTGTTAGCTATTTTCTAGGAAGTGGAACAAGTCTGTTTTGCACGTTTGTGTGCGGTTCTAAAAGGTTCCTATTTTGCTTGTACTTGATAGTTTTCGGTATTATGAAGTAAAAGGTTTTTCATTCTATCTCTCTCTGTGAAAACTAGAAGTTTGTGTGAATTAGCTGACTATATCAGCAATAACACTTTCGATGCCTAAAATGGTGAAAGTGATGAGGGACTTGTATGCAGCAAAGATTCCAAAGTTCTACAGGTTAAGATTAACAGGTTTGTTGATTCAAATCTGACAGGATTTTGATGTTTGCAATGTGCAGATGAAAACTATTACTCGCCTGTTGTTTGAGGTGATGATAATCAAGATTGACTTGAAACTAGTAGTGCTCTGATATTCAAAGAGATGAGTTTCATCTTCACGAGATCGGTTTGTGACTTTAATCAAAGTTTCTTAACGGATCCAGAGTGTTACACTTATCTGCAAATGATTCTTTGATTATGTCCAAAAAAAATTGCTTCTTTGATGACATGCTTTTGTTCCAAACATGCACTATAAGGTCGACTGGAGATGATCCGTCTCATTACGAGCTATATCCAACAAGTATCATAGTTTGGAAAGTGTGAGCAACCCAAGTTCATGTGCTTTTACTCAGAACTTTGTTTAATCTAGATCTATACTATATTCATCAGGGGCGAAGTTATCTTTGGGTTACATGCACTTAATGGACGAACCATACCCCGACGACATGGGCCTGCAATGGGTGCTTGGGATTCTAAGAATCCGTATTCTTTGTGCATTATACCATCAGCAAGAATTACGCAATTCATGGTTGGGAATTCGGTAATTAGCAATTGCATTCTTTATTCTGCTTCTGGAGCTATGTAAAGTGACTTCGGAAGCGCTTCCTCCCCCAATTATGTTGCAGCCATTTATATCATACACATTTGGACCTACGAAGAGTAAATTCCAGTACTTTCTTTACTACGTCCAATATATGCTTATTTCCAATGATGTGAGCGAGCTATCGGTATAATTTCCAATGAATTTATGAGCGAACTCGACTTTAGGCGGATGAGATGCTTATACTGTGGGTTTTAATTTTGTATGTACACATATGGACATTTACAAGAGTATCAAACCCGAGCCTCTCATCCTAGCACCAGTAGGAAGCTATAATGTACTTTGGTCCAAAGCCAAGACCCAAAATCCTCAGATGCAAATGCTCTTCACATCTACAATCTCGGATAAGGTACCTTCTTGAGTTTCTTTTTGGCTACTTAATTGAATCTGAGACAACTTTTCCTGCTTGTAAAGGCTGTCAGCACCTCTTTGAAAAAGATTCTTCGGCTACTTTGGCAGTAGCGTGGGTTGGTGAAGCATGAGGAGCTTTCAACAGCAGCCGCGCTGGTGTTTCATATGCATCTGTGTACAGCTTCTGGTACTTTTCCTGATGAAACGATGAAGTAGATGGTCTCGATCTCGTTCTGCAGAATTACTGATGATACACAGATGCTTTTTTGTGTGGAGAACAGGTATTTGGATCAGATGGCAATGCCTCTGCTTTTGATACAAAAACGCACTTCAGACAATTACTGATAGGCCGAAATTATGGTATGCTCAGTGCAACTTCCAATGATCCAAATCCTGACTACTGCAGGTCATTTATAGTTGAATTCCTCCATCAATCTGTAAATTCTGAAGTCGACATTTTCAAGCTCTTTATGTCTTTTGGCTATGTTTCTCCATTAGCTGATGGATGGGGGACATCTCTTCTTCTCTCACTGTTTATTCGTGGGTCCTTGTTAAATCCTTCTCTCTCACTTCTACCTAAGGGCACGAGATATTTGTTTTGGCTACGCCTTCCTCAAAGTCCTAAAACCTACATACAGGATGCAATTTGCCAGTACAATTACTTCCTCTCTTTGCAGCCTGTGATTCAAATAAGATATTTAGATTCTGAATTCTTCTCTGAAGTATGCCGGTTTGGCACAGACACATTCCTTACCATGACTAGTCGAAAACTCAGCTCGTTTTGGTATAAGCAAGATGGGAACATGAAAATCGGAAAACAGTCGCAATTTGCATTTACATGGCTTGAGATATACTACAATGTGCCTGGAAATTTAGCTTTTTCGCCTTTCTTAAAACTAAATTTGATCATGCACACATTGAAAAAGAACAAGTCATTAAATACCGAGCCAACATTGATGAGAGGGGCTTTATCAAGCACGAACTCAAGGGATACGCCGGTTCTTTGGCCTCTAATAATATGCAAAGCAAACTGACAGAGGCTTTTGCACAATGAGAAATGGCACGGATCTTGTTTGATCTATAGCTTTTGATCGTAGAGGAAAATACATCTTGCTTCACTAACCCCAAGATCGAGTCGATATTCAGTGGATGTTCAACAACCTCGAAATCTCCTTGCCGACCTGTTTTGAAAGTACCAATATACGCCTGCCAATTGCCAAATAAATTTGAAATAAGCTACCATCCAGTAATAAAATGCAATTAATGTTTTGGTGGAAATGATGAAAGTAAGTACTCTTGATCGATTTTCTCCAATACCCATCCTTTGGAGGACCCAGCCTCCTTCAGAGATCGCTCCCAACGCTCATAAGTACTTTTGTCAACCAGGATCTTATGTCGAAGCATGTCCTTTCCGAACGAATGCGATACATCTCAAACGTGCAAGGGATTCACTCTATAGAAGATGGGCAATATCTTTTGGCCCTTTGTTCTCTTGCATTCAACCATTTGAGCTAGGTCCTCGAGGCACCAACGAGAAGAGGCAAAATGTTGAGAGAGAACTGGAATGGATACCTTGCAGTAGTTGATGGCATTGCAAATCTCATAAGCAAAATCTTTACCGAGGAGGGACGGATCATCATCATCAAACACTTTGATTCGTTTGCTCTCCAGGCCATAGCAGAAGAGTGGTCCCAGGCCCAGTCTCAATGAACCTGGGCATTAGAGAGCCGGGCACGGGCACTTGGGTCCCAGGCGGCCTCAATGGACCCGAGTCTAGCCATGATGGACCCGAGCTTGGGCACCAAAAACCCAATCCTAGGCGCCGGGGTCTTGGGCCCAACTTTAGTGGACCCGGGGCAACGGCGTCGGAGACTCGGGCACAAGCACAAAGGTCTCAAGTCCCAGCCTCTGTGGACCTAGGCCAGGGCATCGGGCAAAGGTACGAGTTCCTAGGCCTAGCCTCTGTGACCATGGGCCTAGGCGTCGAGGACAGCCACAGGTGTGGAGGTCTCGGGCACAGGCATTTTTTCCCCTAGCCCAACCTCATGGATCCGGGGCCAGGCACCAGGGTTATGAGCTCAGCCTCTTTATACCCGGGCTTGGCCTCAATGGACCTCGGTGGTCTCTGCCCCGGCCTCTAGACTCAGGTCCACTACAAAGGGCCCCAGAACAAATGTTGGAATTCCTATCCCTAAACGAAAAGTTTTTGGAAGATGCAGAGCCAAAAAGCGCTGGTAAAGCTTTCAGGTGACTCTCCCCGTTGAGAAAAGGGCCACGTGAATCGTTGACGTGTCTAATAGGTTGACGTCGTGTCAGCAGAGTTAAAATTAAAAAAAATTACTTTTTATCTTCTTCTTCCTCCACTTATCGTTCAGCCATGGAAGCTTGTTCCGTTTCCTAGAGAGATGCTTCTTTGCTTCGTTGTCCAGAGAGCTCTATTCATCCATGACCGTTGCTGGCGTCGCTCGTCCAAGCCGAGCCACCCCTCCGTCCTCTCCGTCGTCGCTTGCGGTCATGAAGGAGCCGCCGTCACCAGCTCCAGATCTGGAGGACAACTCCATTTCTGGACCGGCGCCGTCGTCCAGGCTCGCCGGAACTGTGGACAAGCCGCCTCGCAAGCCATGGACAAGGCCAGATCTGAACGGGCAACAGGTAGGACGACCCCATGCGACGCCGCAAGGGATGGCTGGGCTTGGACGCGTAGGACGTGATGACCACAAGCAACGCCGGAAAGGGTGGCTCGGCTTGGATGCACAGGACGCGGCATCCGTGATTCCGCCGGTGACACGCGACCACAAACGTTCAAGACATCACTTCGTTTCAGGAAAAAAAAAGAGAGGAGTTTTATGCTCATTGACTTCATCATATGACCCATCCTCCACATTAGATCATACTTTTCAGACAGCAATCCAAAATTTCGGTCTCTTTCATTTGGGGTTTCACGCATGATAGATCAACAGATGAAACTAATTACTATTAAAGGTTTCATCATCTGCAACTGTATCAATGAAATCAACAATGCCATTCAACTGGACATATAAAAATATTACATACCCTCGTAATATACTTATTTGCTCTCAGTAGAAACCAATGATTATCAGAGGGAGAAATGTATACTCTTTAGGACAATTTCTGGTAATTAAAGACTTGGCGAATGAAAGAGGAGCTGGACTCAAATTTGTCGTCTTACCATTAGCACAACGAGCGGGACTCAGTTTATTTCCTCTCCTTTTATCTACTGTTTTTTATTTATGTAATACTTCATGTTCATTTGATTTCAAAAGGCATCTCCATGGTGTTTCAACAACTTTAAGCCATAGAACTCTACTTTGGTATTCAAACATCGTACCTATGCTAATGACAATAGTTGGACTACAAATGGCGGCATCAAACCATATTCATTAATCAGTAACAATGCATAGTCCGTCAAAAAGAGGAAGGTCAGAGTACATCTTCTTAAAATTTGAGGACATAGTCATTCAATTCTGCCTTGATCAACAAAATCAATTGTGCAATATAAGATGTTCTGATTTCTCATCTTCCTTTTGAGGAGAAGAATTCCGATTCTCTCTATATATTCTGTGTATCATGCCTGTTCATATCGTGTCGACTGGGTGTCGAGGTAGGAAATCCATAAGTATGATTACATGCCCTGGTGAAGATTGATTCCACCATAGACCCACAGTCCAGCTGCATGGTTTTCAAAAAGAACACTGTTCATTGAGATGAGCACAAAACACACAAACTTTACCACCGTAGTAGACACAAGCCTGGATCTGGATCAGGAAAGTGTCCATATTTGCTCAGTGCCAAAGGCCAATCCTTTGATTTAGTTGATTATTAGTACTGATGCCAAATACTAATATTTCTCACACAAGTTTGAACTCTGAAATGCAATATAAGCTTCACCTGCATAGAAGGGAGGTGCCCAATTATGCAGTAATTACTCAAACATCTGTCAACATGCGCTTGCTACACCGGCGATACTCTTAAGTTACCAAAGCCACATCAGAACTGTCACTCATTTGTTGCTTATTTCACCTCTAATTGCAAGAGTAAATCTCGGTGCCGAAACATATTCAACAAGCATATCCTCAAAGCTCAAAATTGTTCATTAAGTTCTTTGCATAGGATCCCAAGAGAATCATTATTCAGCAACAAATCCAGGGAAGACCTAAAAATAATATTCATAGCTCCCGGAGCAAACATTATGCATCTAAAGTACCGAAAACAAAGGTGCAGCTCCACTGTTGCCAGGCAACGGTCTTTTAAACTAAGACCAAAAAGAAACAAACAAAACCAGTAGGCCTTTGGTGGATCCAGCAGAGTACAGAAAACTGCCCAATTAGCTCCCCAGATCTTATTCAAACTGTGAACCTGAAGCCTGAATAAATGGTGATGATCTTTATCACCATGCCCATCCGGTGGTCCCCCAGGACCTACAACTTCGAGCTGTCAGGAAATAAGACAAGTGATCATGATGTTTCCACATTGGCAAAAGACCAAGTTAATCTGGTTAATTTTGCAGTATAACTAGTTTCTAATACCAAATGCAACAAAAGTTCAACACTTGGGAGATGATAAACTAGACAGGTAAAGTTGTAGATGTCATCTATGATTACAATCCAATAGAGTTCGGTGTTTAGAGGATGCAAGCTACTGGAGTTTTTACAATTCAACAAACTTTCGATGTCTAAAAAGGTGAAAGTAATGAGCATTTTCTGCGGCTTGAACGCACCAAAGATTCTGAATTTCTACAGATGAAGATCACCAGGTTTGTTGATACAAATCTAACGTAGTTTTGATGTTTCCTATGTAAAGATGAAAACAATTACTCACCTATTATTTGAATGGGCGAAGATAATCAAGATTGACTCGAAACTAGCAGTGTTCTAATATTTTAAGAGACGAAGTTCATCTTCCCGAGACTGGTTTGTGACTTCAATTCAAGTTTCTTCAGAGAGATGAAGATAGTTAAAGTCACGTGAATTCGTCAAGTTCAAGAATAGTCGCTCCTCATTCTATTGTAATTGCTCACATGCCATATTATGTCATTCCTACTTGTAATGGATGGGAAGATGGAACCAGATTAGTTTCCTACTGAAATTGATTGAAGAAGAGAAATAATGCACTCTCTTTTTCCCATTCCTTCAATGAATTCTAGTGGCTTGTTCTACTCTATAAGATAACTAATACGCAGTAATATAGCCCCATTTGCATATCCAAAGAGAAAGCACAATCAAATATTGTAGAAATAGATGGCAACAAACATGTACAACTTTTTCGACAAGTCACGTGGAGTTCGACATGCTGAATCATTGAACAGATGTAATTGTTGCCTTCTCCAATCTTAAGGAAACGCCACTCTCAACTCAAATGGCTTCTTTTCCCATGCGTGCATGATCATATTTTAGTTTTAAGGAAGACAAGAAAGCCAAGAAAGGAGATATTCTCTTCTAGTGATCCAGCACATTGTGATATATTTCAAGCTATGTGAATGCAAATTGCAGCTGTTTCCATTTTCGTTTTCTCATCTTTTTTTACACCGGAACAAGCTCGACTAGTTTGAGTAAGGAAGATGTACTTGACTTAATTAGAAGGCAATCTGCATTTCGAGGAATCACATTTTACTTCGACTCAATAGCAACTCCTTTATGGCACCTTCAGATAACTAATTCAGGTAACTGGAGCTTTCATTGTTTGGGCAATTTTCTCTCCGCCTTTCATTCCCTTGGTCTCCCTGCTCTCATTCACGCTTCTTTCTATATACTCTCCCTATCTGTAACAGAACAGACTTGTAAATCCGAACATGAGACATCCGTTAATCATGTCGCATCTGAATCCAAAAGACTTTGTCTGCAGTCTTTAGAAAATTATTGCAAATGATGAACAGTAAATGATGAACAGTAAATGATGACATGTTTGATCATCTTGGAAAATCCTCTGTCAAACAGGAATCACAGGTGCTAAAAATGAGTTGTTACTTACCCCAGGATTGAGTCAATATTCAGTGGATGGAGATGGCGATCATGCGTTTGGGGATTCTTCAACAACCTCGAGACCTCCTGGACGACCCGTTTCACAAGTACCGCTTCATGCCTGCCAATCACCAAACAAAATTGGAGTGAGCTCTGAGTAGTATAAGAAGTTTCCAGTTATAGTTCAAATTAAGGATGATGAAAGTAAGTACCCATTGTTGATTCTCTCCGATTCCCATCCTTTAAAGGATCCAACCTTCTTGAGAGCTTCCTTCCACTTCTCACATTGATCTCTGTCACAACGCTTCTCATATTCACGAAGGCGGTCGCCAAAACAATCCGTTAAATATTTCACGTGTGAGGGCTTCACTTTGTAGAAGATGGGCAATATCGTTTGCCCTTTTGTTTTCTTGCAGTCAACCATGTAACTTAGCTCACGGAGGCACCAACTAGAGGAGGCAAAATTTTCAGAGAGAATCGGAATGGATATCTTGCAGTGGTCGATGGCATTCATAAGCTCATCACTAATAACTTTACCTATGATGGACGTATCATCATCATAAAACACTCTGATTTTTGCAGCCACAAGGCTGATGTAGAGGTATGCAGCAAAGCCGTATCGAGTATCAGGGCCACGAAAGGCCAAGAACACTTGGCATTGACTGTGTCTTCTTTTCTCCTTTGAATAGTAATAATACACTGTGATCCAGTAAGACACCAAGTGATGATGATGAGATGCAGCCAATACGAATCATATGAAAAGCTCAAAAGACCAAGTAACTTTTAGATCGGTCTAGTCATTAACCATGCGAACCTTATGACTCTATGTGGAATTAAGGGAGGCCAAAGCTCTCGCATGATGAACTCAGAGAATACTCACATGATCTTATGTGGTGATTAGACATCAATATAGGAAACAGGGGGAGCCGTTCGATCCACGATGTCTTCAATTCAGTCAAAACCCTTGCGACCACAATTTTCACCAGCTCTCCTTCATGCCTGCCCACCAACATATGTGCGTAAACCAAAGTTAGTCGTATAGCCTTCCTTCCCCTAACTCTGCGATTCCGGATCATGTAGTCCCATCTAAGTGCATAGGGGTTCGATTCGCAGATTCGTAAGAGCGTAACGCACGCACGCACGCACGCACGCACATACATACATACATACATACATACATACATACCCATTAGCAATGGTTTGTGATATCCATCCTCTAATCCTCGCTACAGAAGCCAGTGCCTTCCGCCATTCACTCAAATCCCGTACTCGCTCTTCTTCCGAGCTGTCCCGGTACACCTTCCTGTGTTCAAATAGAGCAGCTCCAAAACGACCCCGTAGGTTACTTACATCTGCAACATCCACCTTATAGAATATAGGGAAGACTGATTTGCCATGCTCTCTGTGGCAATCCATAATCTCGGCGAGCTCGCGGAGGCACCATTTACTCTGCGCATACTGCACGGAGATGATGGGGATCGCAATCCTACAAGACCTGATAGCGCGGAGGAGCTCCGGGCCTATCTCTTCACCAATCGGGAGCGCGTCGTCATCCCTGAACACGTGGACCCCAGCAGCTACCAGGCTGCTGTAGAGGAAATCGGCGAAGCCGGTGCGAGAGTCTGGGCCTCTGAAGCTCAAGAACACGTCGTGGTTCTGAGGGACCGCGCATCCTCTCCCCTGCAGGGCTTTGTAGGCGTACACGGACAGAGGGACTAGAGGTGGAAGAATCCCTAAGCCATACAATGCGTTTCTCTTATTCATTTTCTTCTCCGTTCGATGCTTCCCTTTTCTCTATTCGGATCTAGGTATGTCTTCTTTGAATGCTTTCGCCTGGGATCTAAAGTTTTTGTTTACGCACAAATCCCAGACTACGTAGCACCGACACGCGGTCAACGCGCCAGACACGCCGCCGACACGAGAGTCGGGCAAGCGATTCCTACCCGGCTTGCTGTGCCGGCCTTCGGCCCGACCTTCAGCCCTGTCGACGCTGCCCCCCTGCGCCCCTGTTTCTGCCTCTGTCCTCTGTTGCTTCTGGCGATGCCGCTTTTCGTAGCGTCTGAGAGGAAGAGACGAGGAAGGAGAGAGGAAAGTAGAAGGGCCGGGCCGGGCCGGGCTGGCCCAAGTGGCGGGGAAAAAAAGCTGGCCTAGCCCTTTCGGGGCCCGAAGATGGAGTCCAGTGTTTTTTTTAGAAGATGTGGATAACGTAGATGAATGACTTCTTGTTATATTTGATAGTGAAATGTCAGATTGTTTTTTTGTTTTTTGACTTTTTTGTTAAATTTAATGGTGAAATGTGGATTTCTTATTTTTTTTTTCTCTCCAAGTTTTATGGATTATTATAATGGAATGTAGTTGAATTTATCAAATTGAAACAATGAATGATATTAACAAATTGTGGATTAATGTTTTTAATGTAAATTCATTCTAGGCTTTTTTTTGTATTATATATTTATATGTGGATTTGAATCAAATTAATTTGATTGAAATAATCATAAAAATGATAATTTATTATGTATACATAAATATATATTTAATATAGAACGTGTCTCAACGTGTCGGAATTCTCTATTTTTGAGAAATTACGTGTCGCATATCGTGTCGTGTCGTGTTGCGTGTTGGTACTACATAGATCCCATAGGCTTCATCGTGATGAAGTAATTACTCAAACATCTGTCAACATATGCTTTGCAACACCGGCAAATATGCAGGAGCACACACTGAGATGGAACTTGCAGACCGGAAACTTAGAATAGAGGATGCAAATCAACACGCATTTGCTGCGATGGATGAGGGTATAGCACCTGGTGGTGGTGCAGCTCATGTACATCTTTCTGGTAAGCAGCAAGATGGGAAGATCAAGAGGAGCAGACTGGCTCTAACGTAATAGCAACAGTATGATTTCTACTTTCTTTCTTCATGTCTTCGCGTGAATCATTTTGTGTGTAATTTAAATTCCAATGAGCAGTCTGAAGGAAACTGAGGTGGTTGGTGCTCGACCAAATATTGTTCACGCATACCTAGTTTGGTCCAATGGGCATCCTCTGGTGCCTCTGATCTCTAGCATATCGTCGATCTTGTGGTGCAGTGATAATGGGGCCTTGGAGGATGTACAATGACAAACCATGGCCAAAGTAAATAAGTTGATTGTGCTCTATATATTTGTAATAGAACATGAGCAGGCAGATCTATCAATTAGCCTATATATTAGTTATCATTAGCTTGAGACAACATTGTGCCTCCTCGAAACTAAACCTGTCTCGAATATCTAATGTCCAGTATGATTTGGTAATGCAGGTTTTGCACGTCAAATGAAAAGTTTAAATTGGCAGGAGTAGTTGCCATTTCCGGATCTACAAATGCGAGAAAACGTAAGCAAGGCTCAAAGCTGGCATTGCATGATATAGGGGTGTGCGCAATGGTTCTGGAGTGAAGATGCTTTCTCTCTGTTGATCATTGAATTCTGACAGCAACTTTTCTCCGCTGACCAGTGGCACAACATCTCGTGTGGGCCTGAGGAAACTGTATTTTACCTTTCCTTGCGAGTGATAACCTGCCTTGTGTCTTCCATAATTGCTTGGGCATTTTAAGTGGAATGCCTTTTCTCTTCCTATGAAAACCCCCCTCTCAACAACGTTGGCATGGCTTAGTTTTTCCATGCGTGCACGATCAGATCTTAGTTTTCAAGAAAGATGAAAAAGCTAGGAAGTGAGATATTCTCTTCCAGTGATGGAGTCCATCGTAATATATTTCAAGGTATGTTAATGCACTCCCATTTTCATTTGCTCATTTTGTTTTCGATTAGTTTTAGTAAGGAAGATGTACTAGACTTAATTTGAAGGCAATCTATAGGAAGATTGCATTTTACTTCATTTCAATAGCAACTCCTTCATGGCACCTTCAGACAACTAATTAAGATGACTGTACTTTCTATTGTTTGGACTTTTTTCTCTCCTCCTTTCGTTCCCTTGGTTTCCCTGCTCTCATTCACGCTTCTTTTTATATCCTCTCCTTATTTGTAACAGATCAGACGCGACAAATCCGAACATGAGACATCCGTTATTCATGTCACATCTGAATCCACCGACGACATGTTTATTAAACAGATCACATAACATGACTCTCATGACATGTTTCTTAGCTCCAAAAGAATTTGTCACCCGCCTTCAGAATATTAATGCAAATTGTGACATCCTCGATACGGACCCTATTTCGGCAAGAGAAGTGGCTTAGACTGTTAATGCACTAATAGCAGGGTTAGACCATGAGTCGATTCACGAATCATACATAGGTCAACTATTCGATTAGGAAGGGCAATTGAGGGTTGGGAAATGCGCTCGACTAGAGTACTCGACCATGGAAAATAGTTCGACCAGAAGGATCGATGCGGGACGACCTTATGACATCACGGGTCAATCAGTGAAAGGTTAGGAATCAATTCGACGGAAGTATATATAGTCGGATTGCGAGTGATTCCGCACGATCATTATACTAAACCCGAACGATCCTAAGCTAATTTCACAAGACCACGTGCCCCAGGTAAATAAGTCAATTCCGCACGATTACATGACAACCGAGAATGATCCATGGATTGACGAGACTCGAATATAGATTGATTGACGAATCAACTATAAGTCACATTAGCGACACCCCAAGAGCCCGCCTAACTCAAATAGACCGTATTAGGGGTACTTCCCATTGAAGTTTAGCCACAAGCCTTGATCCGATTATAGGTTTTCGATTAAGGACTGTTAAGAGACTTTCCGTTCCGGGTTAGTCGGGTAAACCCCGGGAATAGTTTTGGGCCCCGAAACGTTGGACAAAGAAATTATTGGGCCTAGAATGGGGGCCCACGAAATTTCAAAGGCCCAATGGGCCTCTTGGATATGAATTTCGGCCACAAGGGCCCAATGGTTGGGAAATTACAGTTTTGCCCTTTTGAGCCTATCCTTAAGCCCATTCTCCCTATTCAAGCCCAAGTTTGAGCTCATTAGCATTTTCAAGCTCGTTCTTTATCCGTTTGAGCCCAAACTTGATATATACAAGCCCGTACAAAATTCTAGTCCGTATACGTGTATAGTATTTTATACCTTGTGAAATTACCAAAATACCCTTCTTTACATTTATGATCAAGAGACAAAGGCATTGATGGGAGGACACTTTGGGGCATTGCCATGATGAAGAAGACTTTAGGGGTAATGGCATGATGAATGAAGACTTTGTGGGCATGCATTGAAGAAGAGAAATATCTCTCTTGTCTTTCATTTCTCTCTCCCTCTCTTTCTCTATTGTCTTTCTCCCTCCCTCTCTCTCTCAAATTCGTTTTCCCCCTTGGCAGCCCCATTTTCTCTCTCTTTTCTCTTCCTTTTTCCTTGTTTTTGGCCGGCGTTCACCCCCGTCTCCATCCCCAAGCCACCCCCTTGCCGCCGGACCGCCGTACACCACCCGTTCGTGCCATTTTCCACCGCTGAATCGCCTCACCGAAGCCGAACCAGCCAAAACCGGTTCTGTGGGTTGCTGTTCAGCCCTATTCCAAACATCTAACGTCTTTCCGTGTCGATTCCGGACCGTGCGACACGTAGCCCTCGCCGCCGTCGATGTGCCGGTGTCTTCAGAATTTCAATCGGGTGAGTTTTCGCCCTAATCCCTTGCTTGGTAGGCTAAACTTGATTAGGATGTAATTAGTTTAAGATAAGTATGGTTAGTACTAATTAAGTATGGATTAGTTGTTAGGTTATCACATTAAGTGATAAGTAGTTGTGATAGGTTATCATTTAGGTGATAAGTTATCATTGTTTTGTGTGATGAGCTATCGGAAAATGTTATAAGCTATCGGGGCTTTGACGATAAGCTTTTGGATTATTTTTATAATTAATATTTTATAATTAATTAAATTAATTTCGGAATTAAAATATTAATATTTTGTGGAATTTTCGAAAATAAATTGTGATTATTTTAGGCTTGAATTGTGATGCCTAAGTTGGAAATTGCCTTGTAAATTGGCTTGTATAACTAATTGAATTGATTGATTATTGTTAAGTATAGAATTGTGGGCATTTAATTAATAAACCCTGAGGTGTCGGGTTTATTTGCTGAGTTTTATGAGATGAATATGTTTTGGATGATTGAATATGGAAGTATGCCAAGTTTGGTGGTTTAATAATATGTGCATGATCACGTGTGATTAATTTGGTGCATTTTTACGTGTGGAAGTTGCAATATTTCAGCGTATTAGCACGGATCATGTTTGCATTGGCTATTGATAAATATAATGATGGAACCTGAGTGTTGCTATGTGTGCATGATCACCTAAAGGTTTCTTTTGTGCCCGGTTATACCGGATGACCGCCAACCTAGGGTTTGGCCGTGGCCCTAACGGGTGTCTTCAATTTGGTAATTGGAAGCCGTCGCTGGTAGGAGGGGAGACGTAATCATTCGCGAATCGGATTCGGAATGAACCCATTTATGGGACATGCCGTCATTGTGGTCGGGTGAGACGATGTCGTGCCCAATGGGGTGGGGCGATGCCTGGTTATGCTGGAAGACTGCCAATCTGATGCGAATATCGCGGGTTGTGCCGTGCCCCAAGTGTGGCCGTAGTAACCGGAATACGCGTGAAAGATTGTGGTGGCATTGCTCTTGATTATGGGATGAAATTGTGAGGCACGGTATAGGACGGGCCAAAGCGGTTTCACCTTATAATCGGGACACGTGTGGATGCATTGTGCATGGAAAGGTTGTTGCGTATTCTGATTGCGTTATATGCTTATTGCATTATTATGGCATACGGTGATTCATAACGTGCATGGTGTGTGCATGTGCCAAGGCAAGGCAAGGTTGCTTGTGATTGTGCTGTGGCATACTTGTATGCACTATGTTGAGTTGCCGGCCATCGACGTATCGTTGTAGGTGTTTGAGTTGACCTCCTAGTCGAGGCTTAGGTCGTTAATTTACTGAGATTTTTCTTATTCGTTGTTGTTAACCATCTTTTCAGGTGCTCAGGTATGAGTATGCGTTGCGTTCCTTGTGATACGGTTGTGTCGAGGGGGAAATACCTATTGAGGTTGTCCTCGTAGAATAGAGGAGCTAGGTTAACCTCCTATCCGTTGTTGTTGTAATCGGGAAGGTCGGCGTGGCAAACTGATAATATATTAATCCCCGATGTACTGTTGATGATGTGTATATATATGTTGTATGTTTTCCTGTGTATCCATGTTGTTGTCTGGAGATAAACGTTTCCGCATATGCATGATCTCAAGTGAAAATGGATGGGTCGGCGTTGCGTCCTGGGATGTCGTAATTCCACGATCAAGGAAGGATGTTCGCGCGCTCGAGGGTTCGGGGCGCGACACAAATGATGACACGTTTGATCATCAAGGAAATCCTCTTATAAAACAGGAATCACATATGCCAAATATGAGTAATTACCAACTCCAGGAATCAATCAATATTCAGTGGACGGGGATGGTTGGATCATGTGTTTGGGGATTCTTCAAAATCCTCGAAACCTCCTTGACGACCCGTTTTACAAGTATCCCTTCATGCCTTCCAATTGCCAAATAAAATTGAAGTAAGCTCTGAGTAGTATAAGAAGTATCTAGTCGTAGGATCAAATTAAGGTTTTGGTGGAAAGTATGTACCCATTGGCGATTTTCTCTGATTCCCATCCTTTGAAGGACCCAACCTCCTTGAGAGCTCGCTCCCACCGCTCATAAGTAATTCCGTCGAACAGTTCCTTGTGTCGAAGCATTTCCGCTTTAAAACAATATGATATGTCTCGCACGTGCGAGGGCTTTACTTTATAGAAGATAGGCAATACTTTTTTGACCTTTCGTTCTCTTGCGTTCAACCATCTCAGCTAGTTCATCGAGGCACCAACGAGAGGAAGCATCATTTTCAGAGAGAATCGGAATGGATATCTTGTAGTGATCAATGGCATTGAGAATCTCATGAGCAACATCTGTACCTATAAGGGACGGATCATGATCACTAAACACTCTGATTCCTACGGCCACAAGGCTGATGTAAAGGTAAGCACCAAAGCCGTATCGAGTGTCGCAGCCACGAAAGGCCAAGAACACTTGCCATTTACTTTCTGTTCTTTTCTTCTCCAAAAAGTAAAGATACACTGCGATCCAGCAAGACAAACCAAAGATGATGATGATGATAAGATGCAGCCAGTACGAATCATACGAAAATTCCAAAAGACAAAGGTAACTTTTTAAAGCCGCGAAATCGATCTAGCTTATAAACCACGCGAACCTTACATGCCTTCTCATCGCGGAAATTGAAGGGAGGCCAAAGCTCTCACATGATGAGCACAGAGAATACTCACGAATGATAGGTGCTTGACTCAAATAGAATGGGAAGATACCTGATCTTATGTGGTCATTAGACATCAATATAGGAAACATGGGGAGCCGTCCGATTCACGCCGTCTTCAATTCACTCGAAACGTTCGCGACCACCATTTTCACCAGGTCTCCTTCATGCCTGCCCACATATTTACGTGTAAAACGAAAGTTAGGCGCACAGTTCCATTCCTTCCTTCCCCAACCTCTGCGATTCCTGGTTGGTCATTCCCATCCAAGTGCACAAGAGGTTCGGATTCAGATTTGTAGAGTCACATATAAATACATACCCATTAGCAATGATCTGTGATAACCATCCTCTAATCCTCGCTACAGAAGTCAGCGCTGCGCTCCATTTTGCCAGTTCTTCTGGGCTGCACCGCATCCTATGTTCACATAGAGCCTTTCCAAAGCTACCGCGTTGGTGACCTACGTCAAAAAGATCCACCTTATAGAACACGGGGAAGACTGATTTGCCATGCTTAGTGTGGCAATCCTTGAGGCACCATTCGCTCTGCGCATACTGCTCGGAGATGATGGGGATCGCGATCCTACAAGACCTGATGGGCTCCTCCGGGCCTATCTCCTCCCCGACCGGGAGCGCGTTGTTGTCCCTGAACATGTGGACCCCGGCAGCTACCAGGCCGTTATAGAGGAAATCGATGAAGCCGGTGCAGGTGTGTCCTCGCCTCTGAAGCTCAAGAACACGTCATAGTTCCGATCCGCACTTGTTTTCTCTCGCAGGAATCTGTAAGCGTACACGGAGAGAGGGGCTAGTGGAAGAACAATTGCTAAGCCACGCAATGCATTTCTCTTATTCATTTTCTTCTTCGTTCGTGACTTCCCTCGCCTCCTTTTGGATCTAAGTATGTGTTCTTTCAATGCTTTCTCTTATTCAAGTCTCAACATTGTTTTAGATAACCAGACGTCCCAAGGGCCTCCGCGTGGAGACTTTTGACTATATTGAACCTTTGCTTTATCTTTTAATTTGTCTTCTTGACTATTCAAAGATTGAAAGTGTCATTATTCTTCCCCAAAGATTCGAGTCATAATTAGACTCGTGCTTTTAATTTTCGTGTTAAAATGAAAACAACACCGATAAAAGCAACTCTCAAGAGAGAAATTAATTTGCATAAGATGATGTTCACCTTAATTTGCTTAGCAAATTCAAAAATTATGTCATTGAAACCAAATCTCATGATAACTGGACTTGTGCTTTTAATTTGTATGTACAATTTTGACTTGTCGAAAATATTCTAATGGTTTCTCAATCCAGGAAAGGAGAACATCCTCCAACTTTATCGATAATACTTATGCATCATTTTGTGGGATCGGATTTCCTCTTCTTAAGTGGGGAGACAATGGAATATGATGTAAGAAAATAAGATACAAATGTTTGTATCAATTTCTTAAAATATCCTAAGTAAGACTGAAATCATCCTTCCCACAATTCCTTTGCTTTATGTTGATTGTTGACTAGAATCTAAGCGGGTTCTAAGTTTAAACACTTATAACAACAAACCAAATCTTATCACAGTAAATGGAATTGGTTATATGAATTTCATTGCATAAATGTGCCGATCACATATGTTCTCCTTAGTCTCTTTTCGTGTCCTTTCTAAGTACTTTACGATCCCTTCTAAGGCAAGTCTACACATCCTGGTCACATCTCCTCATTAAAGCATCCAAAAATCTTCAATTCAAGATGATCCACCCTATCTCAAATAACATTCTCACATCTTATTTTCCATGGGCTAATTCAAAAAAACAAATTAGGCCATGGATAATTTCATGGGTTAATTCAAAAAAGAAGAACAACCTTTATCTTGAGCAATAATTTTGGCCTAAACTTTTTTTTTGTCTTATAAAAAATCATCAACTTTTAATTAAATCTCAAATCTGGCCCGAACAATATGAAAATTTCATATCACGGAGGTCAAATTTTAGACTCGAGTAAAAATTGATGCTTTTTATTAAGAAAAGAAAAGTTCAGGCCATCTTGCTTAGGATATCTCAAGCCATATTAATGCAAATTGCAACTGTTTTCCCATCTTCATTGTACCATCTTGCGTACGCCACAACAAGCTGAGCGCAGACTTGTCAAATCCGAACATGAGACATCCGTCAATCGGGTCACACTCGAATCCAAAAACTTCGACCAAAAAGAGAATCCAAAAAAGATATGTTTATTGAATAAATTACCCAAAGATAAGATGTGTAACCTGTTTCCTAACTCCAAAAGAATTCCTTGCCGGTCTTTAGAAAATTAATGCAAATGATAAACAATAAATAAAGACACGTTTGATCATCGAGGAAAATACATCTTGCTTCACTAACCCCAAGATCGAGTCAATATTCAGTGGATGTTCAATAACCTCGCAACTTCCTTGACGACCTGATTGACAAGCACCCTGCGAATTGCCAAATAAATTTGAAGTAAGCTCTAAGTAGTACGAGAAGTTTTTCAGTAATAAAATCTTTTGGTGGGAATGACGAAAGTAAGTACCCATTAGCGATTTTCTCCGATACCCATCCTTCGGAGGATCCAAGCTCCTTAATAGCTCGCTCGCACCGCTCATAACTACCTTCGGCCAACTCCTTATATCGAAGCGTGTGCTCTCCAAACGAATGTGATATGTCTCGCACGTGCGATGGCTCCACCTTATAGAAGATGGGCAATATCTTTTGCCCCTTTGTTCTCTTGCATTCAACCATGTGAGCGAGCTCCTTGAGGCACCAATGAGAGTAGGCAAAGTTTCGGAGAGAATCGGAATGTATATCTTGCATTGGTCGATGGCATTGCGAATCCGATGACCATTTTTACCGATGAGGTCATCATTAGTAAGAACTTTGATTCCTTCGGCCAAAAGACTGATGCATAGGGAACCAGCAAGATTGTATCGAGCATCGGGGCCACCAAAGGTCAAGAACACTTGGTATTCTCTTCTTTTCTTACCCTGCTATCCAGTAATACAAATGATAATGACAAGATGTGGCCAATACAAGCTATACGAAAGCACAAGGGAAAAGGACATCACAAGTGCCATAATTTCCGTATGGCACTCACGTAAGTGCCATAGCACTCAAATTGAGGGTCATAACTGTTTTTTCCAATTACTTGAGTACCATAAGAATGTCATAATTTTTTTAAAAAGTTCATCCAAGTGCCATGCCATATTTGATTTCCGACACTTAATAGCACTCAAATAATCAATTGAAAGTAATGGCACGTTTCTTTTTGAAGTTATGGCACCAAGTGAATGTCACTTGTAGTGTCCTTATTCCCTTAAGTTCTTTCAGTTTCGGTCTAGGTCATAAACTATGGCAGAACACGAAGAATTCTTACGGAATTCGGAGATACCTGATCGGAAGATTCACTCAAAACCCTTGCGGCCACAATATCCGCCACCTGTCTTTCATGCCTGGCGACGCTAGAGTTAGGCATATAATTTGATTCCTTCCTTCCCCTAACTCTGTGATTCAGGATAGGTCATTCCCATCCAAGTGCACAGGGGTTCAGATTCATATTGATAGATTCGTAAATACATACATACATAAAATACATGCATACGTGTATATATATACGTACCCAATAGGAATGACCTATGACATCCATCCTCTAATCCTCGACCACAGCGCTTCCACCCATTCTCTCGCTTCTTCTCGCCTGCACTGCATCTCATGTTCACGCGGAGCCTCTTCAAAGTCACCGCGTTGGCAACCTAAATCCACAACCATCTCATCGAGCTTGCCGAGGCACCTTTTGCTCTGTGCAGACCGAAGAACCTCCGGGCCTATCTGCTCGCCGACCGGTAGCCCGTTGTCGTCCTTCAACACATGGCTTTTGTAGAGGGAATCGGTGAAGCCGGGGCGAGTGCCTCCACCTCCGAAGCTCATCGCCCTTGTTTTCCCCTTTTGGAATTTGTAATCGGATGCGGCTAGGAGTCGAACAATTGCTAGGGCATTCATTTTCTCCTTTGTAAGTAACTTCCTTTCTCTCTTTTCCAAACGAAGTATGTGTTCTTTCAATGCTTTCTCGTTCAGGACCTCAAGACCTAGCTCCTCGAACAAGTTTGTGAAGTTTTTTTTTTGGTAAGGAACAAGTTTGTGAAGTTCGTGATTGCTAAAAACAAAATATCGTATAAAACGTAATAATCCAGCATCGCGCGGGCCTCCTTTCTAGTTTATGAAGAAATAAATGTTATATATGTTGAGGAAAACTCCTATTGATTTTGAAGTTGACAAAACCTTCCATGTTTTTGTAAATCTGATACTTATTCTGAACTATTTTATTCCAGGTATGTATATATATTCTGGAAGCTTAGAAGGAAGTTTTTCAGACTTTACAAACTGGTTCATATCTTATTGAAGACCCACATAATCTAAATTCTGAGATTCAAATGCTGAAATTATTCAGACGCAGACGGAGAAATTTTTCAGAAGCTGAAACTTTTCAGAAGCAGACGCAGACGCAGAAATTCTTCAGATGCAGAACTCAGAATGAAAAACAACAGCTAGTGATCTGTTATGGATTTCACAGAAGGAAAGCTTTGATTATCTCAATCTCAATCAAATTGATTGACAATCAAAGATTACGACAAGCATACATTACAATGAATAAAGCTCTACTTATGAAAACCAAGATTCTGATTGTATGGGCGACCAGAATCAGCGGGATTCAGAATCTGTAATCCAACGGCTACTCAATCCTTTCTATACAAATCTGTCCAAGATGAAGATTGGAAGATAATCCTCTGGAAGCTGTCCAACGGCTAGTTTGGAAGTAGATGAGTATTTAAGGAGATCAATGAGCAGCAGAAAAGAAAATAGATTCAAGAATCAAGAAGTCCAAAGTCTAAGCATACTCCAATCATTTCTCTTATCTTTCTGAGCCAAAAATTAAGATCTTGAGGATTACTTTGTAAGAGCGGTTGTGTGAGATAGATAGTCCTATCATACACGAGATTGCTATCACTCAGAATCATTCCTCTTGATTACATAGTGAAATCCAACCGGTAGGCTGTAAGCGTGGGAGAGTGGACGTAGGCTTGCTATAAGCCGAACCACTATAAACTTGTATGCAGATTTTCTATCCCTTATCTCTTTATTTACATTCTGCACATCAAGAGCACTATCTATATAATCTGCTTGAATCTGAATTTTATTCAGACTCAACTGTGTTCTTTCATTTCTGCATAAATTATCTAAAATTGTTTAAAATCACCTATTCACCCCCATCTAGGTGATCCTTGCTAGCTACATCAATTGGTATCAAAGCAGGTTGCTCATTTTTTGAAGTGTTTTACTTCTGAGCTAACGATCTACATGGCTAGCTTTGGTGCTCCAGGGCTCATTGAAGGACGGAGCAACAACAGACCACCATATTTCGATGGCAAGGAATATAGTATCTGGAAAAATAAGATGAAGGCATTCATAAAGTTGATTGATCACATGCAATGGGATGTCATCATCAGAGGAGTCAATCCAAAATCCTCTAATTCAAAAGAAAAGGCAGACGGAAGCAAAGCTGCAGATCCTCATTTGTCTCAATCTGAGATATCCAAAAGAGAAACTTTAGATTCCAAAGCAATTTATTCTCTCTATTGTGCTTTATCTCCTATTGAATATAAAAAAAATTGCTTCTTGTGAATCAGCTAAGGAAATCTGGGATACTCTCCACACTACTTATGAAGGAACAAATCGAGCCAAGGAAACTCAAATCAATCTTCTGCTTGGTCAATATGAATCCTTCAAAATGAAGACCGGAGAATCAGTTGCTGATATGTATGACAGGTTTGCTGACATAGTAAACGGTCTTGCATATCAAGGACAACCAGTCTCAGATGCTATGAAAGTTAACAAATGACTGAGAGGACTGACAAATCAGTGGGATAACATCAAAACATCTCTTCGAGAGACACAAATGATCAAACCTCTATCAGTGAATGAGTTAATTGGAACTCTTCAATCATATGAGACTGAGAAATGGAATGAGGAGAATGAATCCAGAGGTAATAAGTCAATTGCATTAAAAACTAACATTGATTCTTATGCAAATTCTGAAGATGAAGATGTTGACGATGAAGAACTAGCTCTCTTCATAAAGAAGTACAAGAAGATGAAGATCAAGGGAAGAAACCTCAAAGGGAAGAAGCCTTTTGAGAAGAAGAAGTCCTTTGATGAATCAGAAAGATCAAAAGATATAATATGCTTTCACTGTAGGAAATGTAGACATATCAAGCCAAATTGTCCACTTCTGAAAAAGAAGATCAAATTTGATAAAGCAAAGAAGGCCTTGAAAGCAGAAACCTGGAGTGATACAGAGTGCGAAGACAGTGATGAAGATATCTCAAATTTCTGTCTAATGGCAAAGTCAGATTCAGATTCTGATCCTAAAGTGGAAATTGAGGTAAAGCATTCTGAAATGCCTATTGAAGTATCGAATTATATTGATGAATTATGCTTTGAATTTAAGGCTGCTCTTAAAAGAATCTCTTCTCTGAAAAAGGAAAATTCATTACTGAGGCAACAGGATGTTTCACAAAAAGAAAAAATCGATTTCCTTCAAAAAGAATTTCATCAAGTCAAGGAAAGTCGAGATTTTCTTTCCAAAGAAAATGCTGTTTTGAAAAAGGAAGTTTCGGAAATTACTTCCAAGTTTTCAAAAGGTTCAGAAATCTTGAAGCATATCCTTTATATCCAAATTCCTTACTATAACAAATCTGGTCTCGGATTTGTGAAGGAAAGTGACAGCTTGATTGATTTTCCAAAGATCAAGGATAGATTAAGACAAAAACCTCCTCGACAAATTTATAAAAACCATTTCAAAAAGAATTTTGTTAAACCTGTTGACCGAAATGCACTTAGGTGCTCAAAATGTGGAGATCCACAACATTTTGAGAATGAATGTCCTAAGGTCTGGAGACCTATTCGAAGAGATTTTGTTAAGACAGTCTATACTAATGCTCAAGGACCCAAACAAATTTGGGTACCAAAGAAAACTTGAGATGTTGTGATTTTTGCAGGTTACCACAAAGAGAAAAAGAAAGTGGTACCTAGATAGTGGATGCTCTAGATACATGACAGGAGATCCAAGCATATTCGTTGAACTTCAAAGTCTGAATGGTGGAAAAGTTTCCTTTCGAGGAAATATCAAAGGAAAAATCGTTCTTTGCAAGAAATGGCAAGAACTCTATTGATTGAAAGCAAGATTCCTTTTCAATTCTGGGTAGATGCAGTTTTTACAGCATGTTATATCATCAACAGAGCTTTTCTCAGACCCATTCTTGAGAAAACCCCTTATGAGCTTTTCAAAATTTGATGAGAAAGCAGATGAAGGATTCTTCCTTGGATATTCTACTACAAGTAAAGCTTACAGAGTCTTCAACAAGAATTCTCAGACTGTGGAAGAAACAATGAATGTAAGGTTTGATGAAAATATTCAGACTCACAAAGATGAATCTGAACTATCTTCCAACATTCAAGTGTTATCAGAAGCTGAACAATCAAAATCTCTGAAGATCGTCGAATCCGTAGAAAAAGGAAAAGAAGATACTATCCAGACTCAATCAGAATCTTTAGAGTCTGACAATATTCAGAAGGAAAAATTTGACAAGAACTAGAAACATAAATCCACTCATCCGAAGAACCTCATCATTGGAGAAATTAAAGATGGTATCAAGACTAGATCTAAGCACAAGGAGAACATCAGCAACTTGGCATTGATATCAGAAATAGAACCAAAAGAGGTTGGTGAAGCATTATTAGATGAAAGCTGGATCGAAGCTATACAGGAAGAACTTCAGCAGTTCAGAGTTAATCAAGTATGGAAGCTTGTGCCAAGACCCAAAAATCATCCAGTAATTAGAACAAAATGGGTATTCAGGAACAAACTGGATGACAAAGGGAAAGTCACAAGAAACAAAGCAAGACTGGTAGCAAAAGGCTATTCTCAAGAAGAAGGCATAGATTATGATGAAACATATGCACCAGTTGCCAGATTAGAATCCATTAGGCTACTATTAGCTTATGCTTGTTTCCATAACTTTAAATTGTTTCAGATGGACGTGAAAAGTGCCTTCCTGAATGGATATATCAAAGAAGAAGTATATGTGGAACAACCACCTAGTTTCGAAGAACCAGGGAAGACTGATTATGTCTACAAACTCAAAAAGGCCATTTATGGTCTGAAACAAGCACCCCGTGCTTGGTACGAAAGGTTAAGTAACTTCCTTCTGCAAAATGATTTCATCAAAGGTAAGGTTGATACAACTTTATTCATTAAGAAAAAGGGTAAGGATTTTCTACTAATTCAAATTTATGTTGATGATATAATCTTTAGATCCTCTAACGAATTGCTTTGCAAGGAATTCTCTAAGAATATGCAGAACGAGTTCGAGATGAGTATGATGGGAGAATTAACATTCTTTCTTGGGCTACAAGTGAAACAAACCAAAGGGGGTACATTCATTTGCCAAGAGAAGTATGCAAAGGAGATTGTCAAGAAGTTTGGATTGTAAAATTGCAAGAAAACAAACATTCCCATGTCTCAATCATCCAAGCTAGACAAAGATGAAAATGGTAAAAAGGTTGATCAGAAGGTATATAGAAGCATGATAGGATCTTTATTATATCTTACTGCATCTAGACCTGACATACTTTTTAGTGTCTGTATGTGTGCAAGATTTCAATCAAACCCAAGGGAATCTCATTTTTCTGCAGTAAAGAGGATAATCAAATACATTGGAACTTATCCAATGTTGGGTCTTTGGTATTTTAAAGATTCAGATTTTACTCTTACTGTTTATTCAGATGCTGATTTAGCTGGATGTAAAGTGGACAGGAAAAGTACTACAGGTACATGTCAATTGCTTGGGAATATGCTAGTATCATGGTACTCAAAGAAGCAAAATACAGTTGCACTCTCCACAGCAGAAGCAGAATATGTAGCTTTGGGAAGTTGCTGTGCACAGATTCTGTGGATGAAGCAACAGTTACAAGACTTTGCTATTGAAGAATCAAGTGTTGCAATCAAATATGACAACACAAGTGCAATTAATTTGACAAAGAACCCCATTCTTCATTCTCGAGCTAAACATATTGAAATAAAGCATCATTTTATTCGAGATCATATTCAAATCATTTTATTCGAGATCATGTTCAAAATGGTGATGTGAATATTCAATTCATTGATTCTAAGAATCAATTAGCTGATATATTCACAAAACCTCTTGATAAATCTTCATTTGAGTTCATAAAAAACAGACTGTGCATCACTTATCCATTTTCTTGAAGTGTTTGATAGACAAGAATTTTTTAGACACAAATGTTCTCAGTCTGAATATTTTTCAAACTCACAAAGAAAGGTACGTCCTTTACTCAAATTTTGGCGGGTATATTTTTTGGCATTTTTGGCAGAATATTTTCATAATCGTTACTTTAGGAAGCAAATCAGGTACGTGTTCTAATTTATCTGACTAACTGTGCTTAATATACTGTTATGATATTATCATGAGTGTTTGTGCCTCAAAAAGTATATTTCCTACCTACATATTTGGGATCTCTTTTTATATTTTCTAAAAATAAGTTTTTCCTTCCAAAACCTTTCCTCCTCTTTATAAACTTGTCTTTCTCTTTTTCAAAACCCTATCGTACGAACTTTTTTCTCCAAACCCTCTCGATACTCAGAGTCGACTTCTTCTCTTCCTTCTCCAAAAATCCAATCTTTCCTCTCCAAATATGATCAAAATGCCTTTCAAGAGAAGATCTTCACGTATTCTCAACCAAGACTCCAAGTCTACAGCACCGGCAGAGTATATGGAAATTTCAGACTCAGAATTTGACCAGCATCAAGAACCTTTAGAGGCAACCCCACCTCCTCGATCGTCGCCACCCAAAACAACGGGTAAAACAGATTTTCGTTTTAAAAGCATCAAGCTTGTATGAAAAGCTTATCAGAGGTTGAAGAGAAGCAATGCCTCTGCATCGATTCTGCGTGACTGTCTAAAAGACAATGGGTTCCTCTTTGAAGAACATCTTACGGAAAACTACTCTAAGGTTTGTCCTCAAACTGATAATGTTCCGGCCAGCTCTACACTAAAAGAGTCCTCTTCCAAAAAGGGCAAAGAAAAAGTTGGAGAATTATCAACACCCTCTGACAAAGAATTGCTCAAATCAGCCCTAAAACCACCAGTGCAACCAAGTTTGTTATTCCTGATGATAATGGTAAATTCTTTGATATTTTTCAAATGAAAGTTGGGATTGCATCTGGTATGCCAGAAACTGGAGGCTTATTTAGAAGCAATGAGCACAATATGTTCTATAAGTTGTTGCTTGCTAGAGGAGTCATGAACCATCGGACCGTAGACTTTGATTACCTTGAATAGGCTGATATTTCAGTAAAGCATTTGTTTGCAAAATTGGGCATTTATGAATTTTGTTTGCAGTCTGCAAGTGTCTATGCTGAACTGACTGTATACTTTTACTCTAATCTTTCCATTTTATCACCCAACTGGATTCAATTCACTGTTGGTGATAAAAAGTTTGATTTAAAAGCTAAGGAGTTGGCATTGATTATTGGAGCAAAACATTCCACATTTACTCCACTGGAAGTGAGCATCGAAGATGCTTCCAGGGTGGCCTCAGAGAATGCAAACTTTGCTCAAGGCTCTAAAAGGCATCTTTCCTATTCAGATTTGTCCAGAAGATCTGTGATTTTACACAAGATCATTATCAACTGTCTGAAGCCCAAAGCAGCATCCAAGACTGACTTATCCAAGTCAGAAATTAAGCTTATCTGGGCAATTCTGAAAGGTCAATCCTTTTCTATTCCCCATATCATCATTTTCCATATGTATAGAACATTACAGAAGGACAAGGGGCAACTTCCATATGGTGCTCTTATCTCACGAATCTTCATGTTCCTCAAGATATCCATTCCTGATGAGTTGAGGAAAAATCTTGTTCCTTGTATGTATGTTGGAGAAAAAATGCTTTAAAAAATGAAGCAATTTGATGATTTAAGGGAAAGATTAAAAGGAAAGGATGCTCAATCTTCTGAAGCTCAATTTGTTGGGAAGTCAATTGAGAAAGGGCAGAGAAAAAGAGCAGGATCAGCAAGCAAGCAGGCTGAATCTTCAACCCCACTAAAGGTGCACAGAAAGAAACGAAAAATTCTTCTGCATGATGAAAGTGATGAAGCAGAAGCAGAACACCTTGAAATAGGCCATACTGATGGTCCAGAATATATTTCTAAACCAATTCCAAAGGTTTCAGAACCAATTCATGAAGAACATGTTTCTGAAGATCATGCACCTGTTCAGGGGGAAATTCCAGAAGCAACAATAGCAACAGGGTTCAATCAGTCTGAACAAGAAAATATCCAGCAACAGCCCTCAGATAATGAGACCATTCTCTCTCTTCTGCTCGAGATCAAGGATAAGCAAGCTGCAATTGAACAAGATGCGAAGAATCTTTGCAAAATTGTTGAGGAAAACAACAAATCTCAACATCTTCAGGCAGCCAAAGATAAAGCAAAACTTGAAGAGGCTATTGCTTTGTGTTCAACCAACATGGACAAAGCTGTGGGAGAATGCACTTCGAAGATCGAGGAAGCTGTTTCCATTCTGGAAAATTTTCAACTAATTTGAACCCCTTCCAAAAAATAGCCTGCTTTTCAATAGTCTCTTTTTTAGTTGGTCTGCAATATTTTTAACAATTCTTCATGTTAGACTGCTTGGTTAATTTATATCAATGTTTTATTCTCTCTTCTATTATTTTTGCTGTTGACAAAAAGGGGGAGAAATTATATGCAGATTTGCCATACTAACATTAAATATGCAGATCATATGTAGGTTATATACAGAGGAAGAAAAAGACACAGATCTCAATAGAGTTTGCTGTTTCAATTTCAATCTGTGTTTCATGTGCTTAATATACTTATTTATTTCAAATTAATTCAATCTGCAAAGGAAGTTTTGTCACCATAAAAAAGGGGGAGATTGTTGAGGAAAACTCCTATTGATTTTGAAGTTGACAAAACCTTCCATGTTTTTGTAAATCTGATACTTATTCTGAACTATTTTATTCCAGGTATGTATATATATTCTGGAAGCTTAGAAGGACGTTTTTCAGACTTTACAAACTGGTTCATATCTTATTGAAGACCCACATAATCTAAATTTTGAGACTCAGACGTTGAAATTATTCGAACGGATACGAAGGCTGAAACTTTTCGAAGCGGACGGTGACGAAATTCTTGAGATGCGGAACTCGAGAATGAAAAACAACAGCTAGTGATCTGGTATGGATTTCACAGAAGAAAAGCTTTGATTGTCTCAATCTCATTCAAATTGATTGACAATCAAAGATTACGACAAGCATGCATTACAATGGATAAAGCTCTACTTATGGAAACCAAGATTCTGATTGTATGGGCGACCAGAATCAGCGGGATTCAGAATCTGTAATCCAACGGCTACTCAATCTTTTCTATACAAATCTGTCCAAGATGAAGATTGGAAGATAATCCTCTAGAAGCTGTCCAACGGCTAGTTTGGAAGTAGAAGAGTATTTAAGGAGATCAACGAGCAGCAGAAAAGAAAATATATTCAAGAATCAACAAGTCCAAAGTCTGAGCATACTCCAATCATTTCTCTTGTCTTTCTGAGTCAAAAATTAAGATCTTGAGGATTACTTTGTAAGAGTGACTGTGTGAGATAGAGAGTCCTATCATACACGAGAGTGCTATCACTTAGAATCTGTAAATTCCTCTTGATTACAAAGTGAAATCCAGCCGGTAGGCTGTAAGCGTGGGAGAGTGGACATAGGCTTGCTATAAGCCAAACCACTATAAACTTGCGTGCAGATTTTCTATCCCTTATCTCTTTATTTACATTCTGCACATCAAGAGCACTGTCTATATAATCTGCTTGAATCTGAATTTTATTCAGACTCAACTGTGTTCTTTCATTTCCGCATAAATTATCTAAAATTGTTTAAAATCACCTATTCACCCCCTCTAGATGATCCTTGCTAGCTACATCAATATATGACAAGAGAATAATCTCCCGTATTTTAAGAATTGGCAAAGAATCGCTAGATAATTTCCTACGTTATGTTCAAATCTGCAATGTATTGAGATTGTCATCACAGAATTTATCAAGCAGAAAAATAAAAAACCTCCTCGAGGTGAATCACGGGGGAAAGTTAATGGATTTCTAACTGAACATGAATGCAAAAGATTCCTCTTAAGAGGTGATCTAGCACGGGCTCTCTCAAAACCATCCAATCGTAATATGGATTCTCAATTTCGAAGCCGGCAAGCCGCAGTGCTTCCTATTATGTAAAAGACTATCAAGAAACATCAAGAATTACACTAGACATATCGAGAACATGCATTATTATTCAACAATCATCGTCCAATCTTTTGCCTCAAAAATTCGATTCCTCAATAGGATATGCAATGCGGAATGCAAAAATAACCTCGGGAACTTAAAGGTACGACAACTATTTAATAAAATATAGCATGACATAACTTGAGACCCAAGCACCAAACATTGAACACTAAATCTAACACAATTAGTACTCCAACCCTACATTAGTTAGGACTTCGAACGGCAACAGGAGAACATGGCAAGGAGGGTCTGTCGGTGGAGGTTAGGAGGATCACGGAGCCGCCGGACGATAGAGACTTGGACGAATGCCCACCAAATTTCTTTCTAAAAAATCTCCGTTTATTTGCTGCTCCTTTTCCACGTTGCCCAGAATTCCCTCCTTTTATCTGACCCACAAAATTCCTACGTGTGAAGTCTTGTGGTGATGAGAGTGAGATCAATGGTGCTCGTGGAAGAGGTCGACGACGGTGAATTGCCGATAGGATGATACCATAGATGGCAGCGCGCGCAGACCATGGTGCTCGCAGATGGCGGCGCTTGTGGATGGTGGACCGTCGCCGTGGACCGCCAAAGTGGATCTCCGGGATGAGGGCAGATGTGACAGCGGACATTGGACCACCCTCTGAAGTGATGCGGAATTTATTAGTGGTGCGTTTCTGGACCGATTGGACAAACAGAAGTCCAAACGGAAAGCGAAACGGTGATGCGATTAGATGGTTTTTTTTCTATTATTTTTGTAATTTTTTATGAGTTAATTTTAAGGGTCGTTTTTGTAATTTTGCTATTTGATGCTTATTAACTTTCCTATTATGATTAGATTTCCTATTATGATTAGGTTTCTAATTCAGATTAGGTAACTTTCCTATATTGATTAGGTTTCCAATTCAGATTATGTAACTTTCCTATTATGATTAGGTTTCCTATTGTAATTAGGTTTAACTCCTATAAAAGGGTGTTTAGGGTTTGTTTTGAAGACAGAACATTACTATCATCAATATTGAATTTCGAAATTTTTCTCTCTAAGCAAGGTTTTGCTTGAATTATTCGCGGAACGCTGTGTCAGGTGGTATCAAAGCCTATGGCGACTGGCGATGGTCTTCGTGACGATGCTTAGGAGACTGGAGCCCCAACCATTGGGGACGACGTGCTGCAACGTTTGGAGCAGCATTCAATGGAATGCTTGAATCAACGATTCGATCAAAGTCTTCGTCGTTTCGAAGAACGATTTGACGAGTTAACAGAACGATTCGAAGGTCTCGGCGTTGATGTGAATCGGAAATGGCGGAACGACAGAAGGCCGGGTGCAGATCTTGCTCGTGGTGATCCTGTTGATAGGTATGTTCATGTCCACAGGCAGAATAAACCTCTGTTTTCAGAGAGTTCGGAAGAAGAAGAAACTGAAATTTTTTATGAGGATCGTGCTGATTATGGCAGCAGACGTCGTTATGGAGGATTTCAAAGAGGATATGATCGGAGAGATGGAAGACAACGTTACGACGATCGTGAAGGTAACGACTTTAAATTGAAAGTCGATATTCCTTATTTTAATGGAAGTCTGGGTATAGAAGAATTTCTGGATTGGCTTGCTGATATAGATAGATTTTTCGACTATATGGAGACACCTGGTGACAAAAGAGTGCGATTAGTAGCCTGTAGATTAAAGGGGGGTGTGTCTGCATGATGGGAGAGATTGCAGAATAAGAGGGAGCGAGAAGGGAAAGATAGAGTTTGAACTTGGACTAGAATGAGAAGGTTGTTGAAGCAAGAATTCCTTCTACCCGATTATGAACAGATTATGTTCCAGCAGTACCAATATTGTCAGCAGGGTAATCGGACTGTGCATGAGTATACGGCCGAATTTATGAGATTGGCGGAGCGGAATAATTTATCAGAGACGGAGGGACAGCAAGTGACTGGATATCTTGATGGTTTGAAACCCTTCATTCGAGATAAAATTGGAGTGTAGTTTCTGCGAAATTTAACTGAAGCCAAGAATATGGCGATGAAGGCAGAATTGACGCAGCAAGATAGGGGAAGAAGAGGCTACGAAAATTATCGAGGTAGCAGTTCGAGCAGTTCGAGCAATTCGGTAGAAAAGAGCAGTTTCAATAATCGCTTTAACGCAGGGCGAAATCTGGAAGATAAGACGGTAGAAAAGCGCCCTATGAACGAGCCGAGGGATAAGGGAACACAAGCACAGAAAACTGCGAACCCTAACCCTTATACTAAACCAGCCGCAATAAAGTGTTACAGGTGTAATCAGCCTGGGCACCGTTCTAACGAATGCCCTCAGAGAAAGACCGTAAACGTAGCAGCGAGAGAAGAGGAGGAATATGGATATTGCTGTGTGCCGGATGGTGAGGACGATAATTTTGAAGATAAAGAAGAGGAGCAAGTAAACTGTGTGGTGCGCAGGATGATATTGGCCCCAAAACAAGAAGATGATTCACAGCGCCATCAGTTATTCTGAACCAGGTGCACCATTCTGGGAAAGATCTTTGCTGTGGTTATTAATAGTGGAAGTATGGAGAATATCATTGCGAAGGAGGCAGTGAAGAAGCTGGGGATACCTGTGGAGAAGCATCCTAATCCCTATATGTTAGGATGGATTAAATCTGGAGCGGAAAGCATTCAAGTGACTGAACGATGCAAAATTTCATTCTCCATTGGAAAATATCATGATGAGCTGTATTGTGATGTAGTAGACATGGATGTATGTCATGTGTTATTTGGGAGGCCGTGGCAATTTGATGTAGATGCTCAGCATTCGGGAAGAAACAATCAGTATAACCTCGTGAAGGATGGAGTGAAGTATACGTTGCAAAAGGGACACATTCAGAATAGCATGAGCCCATGTGCTGTTCCGGCCTTGTTGACTCCTAAGAAAGATGGGAATTGGCGGATGTGTGTAGATAGCAGGGCCATTAATAAGATAACCGTGGGTTACAAGTTTCCAATTCCGAGATTGGATGACATGCTGGATAGGTTGCACGGTGCTAAGTGGTTTTCGAAGCTGGATTTGAAGAATGGATACCATCAGATTCGGATTCGGCCTGGAGACGAGTGGAAGACAGCTTTCAAAACAAATAAGGGGTTGTACGAATGATTGGTGATGCCTTTCGGACTTTCCAATACTCCAAGTACTTTCATGAGACTTATGAATCAAGTTTTAAAATCTTTTATTAGCAAATTTGTTGTAGTTTATTTTGATGATATCCTGATTTATAGTAAGACTGAGGAGGATCATCTGATGCATTTAAGGAAGGTGTTGACAGCCTTACATATTAATAAGCTGTATATTAATCTTAAGAACACTAAAAAAAAACAAGGGATTAGCGACGAATTTTGCGACGAAAAATTTGGCAAAATCCGTCGCAAATCGAATTTGCGACGAAATTATTCCGTCGCTAATAGGTCGTCGCAAAATTACGACGGAAAAAAATTCGTCGCAAATAATTCGTCGCAAAATTCGTCGTAAATTAGCTACGAACTTTATTCGTCGCAAATTAGCCACGAACTTTATTCTTCGGAAATTTCGTCGCAAAATTCGTCACAAATTTCGTCGCAAATTAGCCACGAACTTTATCCGTCGCAAATTAGCCACGAACTTTATCCATCGCAAAATTCGTCGCAAATTAGCCACGAACTTTATTCGTCACAAAATTCGTCGCTAAAATTGTCAACAAATTTTTTTACTTTTGCCATGATCATTATTCATGAACAAATTTAGCGACGATTTTGTATTAATTCTTTAACGACGAACTCTGCAATGAATATCGTTTAGGGATGAAATTAGCGACGAAATTTTATTTTTGCAATGAACTTTTGTAATTTGTGATCGTACGATAAAATCATTTATTTTATTTTTTGATTTTAAACCTAATTAAAAGCACAATTAATTTTTGGAATTTATATTTAACATTGATTAAACACTTAATAACATCAAAATATTGTAATAATATGAAAATGAAATACATTCATCTACATTTTCCACAAGAATGACATAAATATTTTTCTTTATAGTACACATAACGAAAGAATAAATAATCTTGCACAATAACTAATCTTTGCACAATAAATAATGACGACAGAAATGAATCAAAAAAGAATATCCTGCTTTTAGCGACAACACCAATCATATAAATACTGAACAAAACTAAAGACACGGTCCATGTGAGATGCTCACTTCCTGCTCCAGTTTTAACAAATACCGGTTGAAATGTTGCTGCAACCTCTCATTTGCATAACTTATGCAGAATTGCTCAAAGATGTTCTTTTACAAAACATAAATTGTCTGGAATTAGACACAAAATAGTGACATTGTTTCCACATTAAATGTTAATATATTCAGCTTCTAAAGGATACATAATGACTGTACACGGCATAGATCGTTGATATGAAAAGTGCAAGGCGTTCATGGCTCAATGTGAATGATATACCTGCATGTACATGAATATTGGATCTAAGCAAGCTTACAAACTCAAAAGCACATTAATAGCAGACATCGAGTTAAGTCTTTAAGAGAAAGCCTCGAAGCCATTACCTGCAAGGATGATTACAAGAGCTGTTGTCCAAAAACTTCCATAAAACCATAAGAAGACAGTGCCACAAAGTGCAAGCAGCAAAAGTGCAGCGGCAACCCCACAAAAATACCCACAAGAACAGCTAGCACCTGAATGAATGCAAACTTCAGTCAGTAAAAAGGAATGCAGCAGAAGCAAAGTGTGCTTAATAGAGTTATTCTGAACATTTCAGAAAGAGCAACTGAGGAATGAATTCTAGGAACATAGACAAAAGAGGATGTGTATCTTACTAGATAAAATCCAGCAACAATACCGTGTGGCTCCAAGGAGTTTGGAAGTGACAACAGGTAATACTCTATGCTTATTTTGATTTCTTCTACTTTGACAGGAAGAAGGAGGAGTTGCACATATTTATAAGCTCAGTTCAGGATGAAATATTGACATACAAACATGAATGGATCCAGGGTAACAGGTCATGTCAGGATGGGAAAGGATAACTTGAACCAGCAATACAATAGGAAGTCAATAAAAGTAGCTTGTGAAGTGATGAGTGACTTTTCGACCTAAAAGGAAAAAAGTGATGAGTGACTTACCGAGACCACAAGAAACTTTACCATGCCGACCATAGCGATAGCTGAGAAAATTCCACACCATATGATAGAAAAGAAAGATGTAGTCCCCATACGTAGGAAAGAATCGATTCCCCTAAGAGTGCTATCCAACCAAATCATTGATAAGAGAAACATTATGTTCCCAAAGTATACAAGCCATTTCAAAACAACCGGGTAGGCCAGCTCAATCTTCACTTTGACATAGGAGGAATCTTCACGTCAGTAGCTTGTCTTCTTTCCTGATGTGTTTCTGAACCCTTCTTTTTGCCATCCTGTGAGGAACGACTAACCCCATTCTTCTGCTGATTGCCCTTCCTAGCCATGAGTCAATATCCTAGGAGATTCTTCCTGGGTTAGGGTACCAAGTTAATACATCCCCATCAATCAAAGTTGGCTTGCCATGCTGATAAGTGTTTTACTGCCATAGCATCACCCATATTAAAACAGATGTCAGAGCTTATCTATCATCATTTAGGAAAAATAAGATGCCAACCTCGTTGACAGAGCACACTCCACAACTTCAAGAAAAGCTTGGTCAAGAAGTTTATGCACCTAAAATCGTAATTTATACCTTCCAAAGAGATGCATTTTACAAACTATAAAGACCTAAAAACACAGTAACATTGTTTTTTTTTAATTTCAACGCAGTAGCTTCTAGTTGTAATTACAAAAAAGCAAGGGAAACAAAATCAAAGGTGCTAGAAGTTTTGAGAAATCCATGGTCTAAACCCTCCAAAATCACTTGAAGCAGGGGGGAGCCAATTCCAAACTGAATTACAGGTCAGAACGACTTCACCAAGTAAGCTCTGTTATCAAAGGCGACTCAACAGTCACTTAGCATAACAAAAGTTGCAAGCTTCCGCTATTTAACCAATACTACTCTGGGGAACCACAGACATAGGTAAGAACTTTCAACGGAATCGAACTGAACACATTCCCAAGTAAAGAAAAGTGTAAATTCAAGACCCAATAACCAAAAAGTTTACTTCCCCGAGAGCATTGCAAAAGCTCCGAATTTGAACACTTAGCCCAGTAATTCAGCTAACAGAACCCCGCTGGATACGAAAATCAAAAGCCAAGCAACACCACTGTCGCACCCAGAAACATCGCTTGAAATTCAGCACGCAACATTAGCACTAAAATCACGAACTACAACACCAGAACCCCCTTTACCCCAAACTACACCCGAAACAGTCGAGAACGAGCAGGAACGTAGCTAGAATCGAGCAATCAGGCACCCGAGAGAACGGGAGGAGCACGCAATCAAACGAACGAGCCGGCAACCGTGTGCAAGAATCACGGAACGTGACGACCCCATCCAGCGAACACCAACCGGAACACCCAAAGGGGAAGTACCTCGAGGCCAGCTCGGCGGCACCGCCCCCCAATTCGGACGAGGGAGGGAGGGGGGGAGGGAAACACAGGGGGGCCGTTAGCGACGGATTTTAATCCGCCGCGGACAAAAATGTTCGTCACTAATTTTCCATGGCTCAATTTATTTTTTATAGTGTAATTTTGTGATGGATTTTAGTCCGTGGCTAAATAGCCACGGATTTAGCCACGAAATAAAAAATAGTCGGGAAAGTGAAGCAAGAGTTTATTTTCGTCGCTAAATCCGTCGCTAATTTGCAACGGAATTAGCGACGGATTCGAAAAAATGGGCGCCATGTGCCGCGAAGATCACTTCCGTCGCTAATTTGTGACGGATTTATTTTGAAAAAAAATTATGAAAAAAAATTCTATTCTCTAGCTGAGAAATTAACAGGCATATAATCAAGAAACAATTAAAACCGTCTATTTCTCTGAGACAGCTGAGAAATTAACTAGCGGGTGAAGGGAAGATTACTATAGCAATGTGCAAGTTTGGTATCAACGCCTAATAACCAAATCTTCTGTAAAAACACTAAATGGGATTTTCTATCGCCTGTCACATATGTAATGGATTTATCTCGAGTTTTTTTTTTTTTGCTGCGTATCTCAATACTTGACTTTGGCTAAATTTCTCAGGTAACTTTAGACCTAAAAGAATCCATCATGTAATTTCTAACTGCATCCTTGTGTGTACATGCTTATTCTGGCTGCACCTATGATTTAATTCCAGGACATCTTACAAAAGGTATTTCCTTTGCATGACTTTCAAGCATCCGAAATAACTCCACAAATTCTAACAATATGTCGAAAGACCAAGCAGTTCCATTTGGTAACATAGATATAAACAGCAAGTACCATCTATGTTCAAGGAAATGGAGATGTAAATGTGACAAATTCGGAGGGTAATATAAAAGTTAGTTCGCATAACTATTAATTATCAAACGCAAACAATAACAACCAATTAACTGAAGAGAACTTAATGAGATTAGAATTACAGTGTCATGAGACCTATCTAAATGACAAGCATAAGAATAGAAATAGTCACTAACATTTTCTACTTGTTGAATTCAGATCTTATATACATTCAAAAAGCAACAGTCGACACGATAATATAGGAGCATGAAATTACCTTGACTCCCCCTTAATTCAGAGATCATAATAAGATATGCCCACTTCACCTACAAGTCAAAAGACATATTTATTGGGAAGGATGAACATGATTACCAACAAGAAGCTACAACATTAAATCCTCAACTTAAGATTATTTCCAGTGATATCATGGACTGTATGCAAAGTGGCTAATTTTTGGAATCCGTTGCAAAATCCGTCGCAAATTTGCGACGGATTTTGTGACGGATTGGAAAATGCAATACAATTTTTGGAATCCGTCGCAAATTTGCGACGGAAAATAAATCCGTCGCAAATTTGCGACGAAAAATTTCCCGTCGCAAATTTCCATGGCAAAATTCATGTTTTTTTGTAGTGATAAGAGCAAAAACTAAAAGATGATGATGGGCAAAGATCTTTTCTTATGGTAACATAGTATAAACTCAGTTGTTGGAGAAGACGACATCACTGGTAAGCATAAAGCCCCTCTTAACAACGTTTGCCTAAAGACTAATGCTCGTGTGACTGTCTTTAATTCATTGTGAAAATAACAGTTTGTTTTGGATCACAAAATAACAAATAACAAATAACTAGAAATTTTTGTGGGATCCACTCCTTTAAGAATTTTTGACTCACAACATGATATTATTCTCACAATAGCCCAAAAACTGTCATGCTAGTAAAGTCCTTTGCTAAAATGATAAAAAGGAGATATTCTGTCATAGTGGTCGAGCACATGGTAGCATATTACAAGCTATGTTGATGCAAATTGCGACTCTTTTCCTATTTCCATTTTGTCATCGTGTTTTCGATTAGTCATAGTAAAGGAAGATGTACTAGACTTAATTTGAAGGCAGTCTGTATTTTATTTCAACTCAATATCAACTCCGTCATGCAACCTTCAGATAACTAATGTAATTTCAAATTTCAAATCCCAAGAGCAAAATGTAAAAAAAAAAAAAAACTTCAACCACCAGTAAAATCGTCAATCACCTAAGTAACACAAGTCACCTACAGCGGTGGGATTACCACCTCTGAATAATATTATTATTGTAGGTTTGTCTTTTTCGAACAGAGACATGTGATAAAATGGTCTCCTTTGTGTCAGGATACCGTTGGCCCCGTTCACACAAAACTTTAAATATAGCAAGCGCGTCCCAATCTTTTATAATGGTAACACAGTATATCCTCGGTTGTTGGATCCGACAACATCGCTGGCAAGAGGTTTCATTAGTCCAGAAATCTACATCATCCCCAGTTGGAGTCTCACGTGGTTTGACAGTTTGAGGATTTTAGTTGAGGAACTTGGTCAGCTTGAGATTGCACGGTGCTCTAGGCTTTGAAGGAACGGAGCAAGGCTTTCCCTAAAGAAAATAGTTTTCTGCTTCCTGACAAATGCATCTGTTAATAAATCTTCCCTCACACATAATGTCCTAGATTCTTATATGATGTAAACCAAGACTTTTGGCTGATCCTCCCAACGACACATCACCTACCTCATTAATTAATACTTTATCAAGACTTTCTTTTTATAAGTCGACCCGGAAAGTGACCGTCGTCTACGTCTGTTGCATTTCAACCAAGACACTTATTTACACGTCGGCTCTAATATCAACAGCCTTAAATGATCAAGTGGCCATGTTAAAGCAAATCCAATTGGTTAACCAACTGATGGACTCCTCGATAGTTACATCCATATTTCTAAGACTTCTCCAACCTCTAATTCATCTGTAAAGTCTTAATTTATTGATTTAATAATGGCTGTCAATCTACCGTTAATTATTATATTTAATAACCAATACCAATGTACACATACTATCAATATATTTACATACAAATTAGGTAACTTTAGCCTTTACCATATACTACAAATTCTTGGAGTGGTTACTGTCAATAGTTTCGACGACATTTTTGTTGAGGAAAACTCCTATTGATTTTGAAGTTGACAAAACCTTCCGTGTTTTTGTAAATCTGATACTTATTCTAAACTATTTTATTCCAGGTAAGTATATATTCTGGAAGTTTAGAAGGAAGTTTTTCAAACTTTACAAACTAATTCATATCTTATTGAAGACCCACATAATCTAAATTCTGAGACTCAATCTTTGAAATTATTCAGACGCAGACGGAGAAATTTTTCAGAAGCAGATGCAGAAGCTGAAACTTTTCAAAAGCAGACGCAGACGCAGAACTCAGAACGAAAAATAACAGCTAGTGATCTGGTATGGATTTCACAGAAGGAAAGCTTTGATTGTCTCAATCTCAATCAAATTGATTGACAATCAAAGATTACGACAAGCATGCATTACAATGGATAAAGCCCTACTTATGGAAACCAAGATTCTGATTGTATGGGTGACCAGAATCAGCGGGATTCAGAATCTGTCATCCAACGGCTACTCAATCATTTCTATACAAATCTGTCCAAGGTGAAGATTGGAAGATGATCCTCTAAAAGCTGTCCAACGGCTAGTTTGGAAGTAGAGGAGAATTTAAGGAGATCAAGAGCAGCAGAAGGAAGTACAGAATCAAAAATCAACAAGTTCAAAGTATGAGTCTACTCCAATCATTTCTCTTGTCTTTCTGAGCCAAAAATTAAGATCTTGAGGATTACATTGTAAGAGTGACTGTGTAAGATAGAGAGTCCTATCATATACGAGAGTGCTATCACTCAGAATCTGTAAATTCCTCTTGATTACATAGTGAAATTCAGCCGGTAGGCTGTCAGCGTGGACATAAGCTTGCTATAAGCCGAACCACTATAAACTTGTGTGCAGATTTTCTATCCCTTATCTCTTTATTTACATTCTGCACATCAAGAGCACTGTCTATATAATCTGCTTAAATCTGAATTTTATTCAGACTCAACTGTGTTCTTTCATTTCCGCATAAATTATCAAAAATTGTTTAAGATCACCTATTCACCCCCCTCTAGTGATCCTTGCTAGCTACATCAATTGGTATCAGAGCTTGGTTGCTCATTTTGTTTTGAAGTGTTTTACTTTTGAGCTAACGATCTACATGACTAGCTTTGGTGCTCCGGAGCTCATTGAAGGACAGAGCAACAACAGACCACCATATTTCAATGGCAAGGAATATAGTGTCTGGAAAAATAAGATGAAGGCATTCATAAAGTCGATTGATCACATGCAATGGGATGTCATCATCAGAGGAGTCAATCCAAAATCCTCTGATTCTAAAGAAAATGCCGACGGAAGCAAAGCTGCAGATCCTCCTGTTTCTCAATCTGAGATATCCAAAAGAGAAACTTTAGATTCCAAAATAATTTATTCTCTCTATTGTGATTTATCTCCTATTGAATATAAAAAAATTGCTTCTTGTGAATCAGCTAAGGAAATTTGGGATACTCTCCACACTACCTATGAAGGAACAAATCGAGCCAAGGAAACTCAAATCAATCTTCTGCTTGGTCAATATGAATCCTTCAAAATGAAGCCTGGAGAATCAATTGCTGATATGTATGACAGGTTTGCTGACATAGTAAACGGTCTTGCATATCAACGACAACCAGTCTCAGATGCTATGAAGGTCAACAAACTACTGAGAGAACTGACAAATCAGTGGGATAACATCAAAACATCTCTTCGAGAGACACAAAGGATCAAGCCTCTATCAGTGAATGAGTTAATTGGAACTCTCCAATCATATGAGACTGAGAAACGGAATGAGGAGAATGAATCCAGAGGTAATACATCAATCATATGTTGATGATATAATCTTTAGATTCTTTAATGAATTGCTTTGCAAGGAATTCTCTAAGAATATACAGAACGAGTTCGAGATGAGTATGATGGGAGAATTAACATTCTTTCTTGGGCTACAAGTGAAACAAACCAAAGAAGGTACATTCATTTGCCAAAAGAAGTATGCAAAGGAGATTGTCAAGAAGTTTGGATTGCAAAATTGCAAGAAGACAGACATTCCCATGTCTCAATCATCCAAGCTAGACAAAGATGAAAATGGTAAAAAGGTTGATCAGAAGGTACATAGAAGCATGATAGGATCCTTATTATATATTACTGCATCTAGACCTGACATACTTTTTAGTGTCTGTATGTGCGCAAGATTTCAATCAGACCCAAGGGAATCTCATTTTTCTACAGTAAAGAGGATAATCAAATACATTGGAACTTATCCAATGATGGGTCTTTGGTATTCCAAAGATTCAGATTTTACTCTTACTGGTTATTCAGATGCAGATTTAGCTGGATGTAAAGTGGACAGAAAAAGTACTACAGGTACATGTCAACTGCTTGGGAATATGCTGGTATCATGGTACTCAAAGAAGCAAAATACAGTTGCACTCTCTACAGCAGAAGCAGAATATGTAGCTTGGGGAAGTTGCTGTGCACAGATTCTGTGGATGAAACAATAGTTACAAGACTTTGCTATTGAAGAATCAAGTGTTGCAATCAAATGTGACAACACAAGTGCAATTAACTTGACAAAGAACCCCATTCTTCATTCTCGAGCTAAGCATATTGAAATAAAGCATCATTTCATTCGAGATCATGTTCAAAATGGTGATGTGAATATTCAATTCATTGATTCTAAGAATCAATTAGCTGATATATTCACAAAACCTCTTGATAAATCTTCATTTGAGTTCATAAGAAACAGACTGTGCATCACTTATCCATTTTCTTGAAGTGTTTGATAGACAGGAATTTTTCAGACTCAAAATTCTCAGTCTGAATATCCTTTTCAGACTCACAAAGAAAGGTACGTACTTAATTCAAATTTTGGCGAGTATATTTTTTTTTGGCATTTTTGACAGGATATTTTCATAATTGTTACTTTAGGAAGCAAATTGGGTACGTGTTCTAATTTATCTGACTAATTGTGCTTTATATATTGTTATGATATTATCATGAGTGTTTGTGCCTCAAAAAGTATATTTCCTTCCTACATATTTGGGATCTCTTTTTATATTTTCTAAAAGTAAGTTTTTCCTTCCAAAACCTGTCCTCCTCCTTATAAACTCGTCTTTCTCTTTTTCAAAACCCTATCGTACGAACTTTCTTCTCCAAACCCTCTCGATTCTCAGAGTCGACTTCTTCTCTTCCTTCTACAAAAATCCAATCTTTCCTCTCCAAAAGTGATCAAATGCCTTTCAAGAGAAGATTTTCACGAATTCTCAATCAAGACTCCAAGTCTACAGCACCGGCGGAGTATATAGAAATTTCAGACTCAGGATCCGACCAGCTTCAAGAACCTTCAGAGGCGACCCCTCCTCCTCGATTGTCACCACCCAAAACTACCGATAAAACAGATTTTCGTTTTAAGAGCATCAAGCTTGTATGGAAAGCTTATCAGAGGTTGAAGAGAAGCAATGCCTCTCCATCGACTCTGTGTGATTGTCTGAGAGACAATGGATTCCTCTCTGAAAAACATCTTACGGAAAACTACTCTAAGGTTTGTCCTCAAACTGACACTGTTCCGGCTAGCTCTACAACAAAAGAGTCCTCTTCCAAAAAGGACAAAGAAAAAGTCGGAGAATCATCAACAGCCTCTGAAAAAAAATTTGCTCAAATCAGCCCTAAAACCACCAGTGCAACCAAGTTTGTCATTCCTGATGATGATGGTAAATTCTTTGATACTTTTCAAATGAAAGTTGGGATTGCATCTGGTATGCCAGGAACTGGAGGCTTATTTAGAAGCAATGAGCACAATATGTTCTATAAGTTATTGTTTGCTAGAGGAGTCATGAACCATCGGATCGTAGACTTTGATTATCTGGAACAGGCTGGTATTTCAGTAAAGGATTTGTTTGCCAAGTTGGGCATTTATGAATTTTGTTTGCAGTCTGCAAATGTCTATGCTGAACTGACTACATGCTTTTACTCTAATCTTTCAATTTTGTCACCCAACTAGATTTAATTTACTGTTGGTGACAAAAAGTTTGATTTAAAAGCTAAGGATTTGGCATCGATTATTGGAGCAAAACATTCCATATTTACTCCACTGGAAGTGAGCATCGAAGATGCTTCCAGGGTGACCTCAGAGAATGCAAACTTTGCTCAAGGCTCCACAAGGCATCTTTCCTATTCAGATTTGTCTAGAAGATCTGTGATTTTACACAAGATCATTATCAACTGTCTGAAGCCCAAAGCAGCATCCAAGACTGACTTATCCAAGTCAAAAATTAAGTTTATCTGGGCAATCCTGAAAGGTCAATCCTTCTCTCTTCCCCATATCATCATTTTCCATATATATAGAGCATTACAGAAGGACAAGGGGCAACTTCCATATGGTGCCCTCATCTCACGAATCTTCATGTTCCACAAGATATCCATTCCTGATGAGCTGAGGAAAAATCTTGTTCCTTGTATGTATGTTGGAGAAAAAATGCTTTCAAAAATGAAGCAATTTGATGATTTAAGGGAAAGATTAAAAGGAAAGGATGCTCAATCTTCTGAAGCTCAATCTGTTGGGAAGTCAATTGAGAAACGGCAGAGAAAAAGAGCAGGATCAGCAAGCAAGCAGGTTGAATCTTCAACCCACTAAAGGTGTGCATAAAGAAACGAAAAATTCTTCTGCGTGATGAAAGTGATGAAGCAGAAGCAGACCACCTTGGAACAGGCCATACTGATGGTCCAGAACATATTTCTGAACCAACTCCAAAGGTTTCAAAACCAATTCACGAAAAACATGTTTCTGAAGATCATGCACCTATTCAGGGGGAGATTCCAAAAGCAGCAACAACAATAGGGTTCAATCAGTCTGAACAAGAAAATGTCCAGGAACAGCCCTTAGATAATGAAACAATTCTCTCTCTTCTGCTCGAGATTAAGGATAAGCAAGCTGCAATTAAACAAGATGTGAAGAATCTTCACAAAATTGTTGAGGAAAACAACAAATCTCAACATCTTCAGGCAGCCAAAGATAAAGCAGAACTTGAAGAGGCTATTGCTCTGTGTTCAACCAACATGGACAAAGCTGTGGGAGAATGCACTTCGAAGATCGAGGAACCTGTTTCCATTCTGGAAAATTTTCAACTAATTCGAACCCCTTCCAAAAAATAGCCTGCTTTTCAACAGTCTCTTTTTTTGTTGGTCTGTAATATTTTTCACAATTCCTCATGTTAGACTGCTTGGTTAAATTTATGTCAATGTTTTATTCTCTCCATTATTATTTTTGCTGATGACAAAAAGGGGGAGAAATTATATGTAGATTTGCCATATTGCCATACTAACATTAAATATGCATATCATATGCAGGTTATATACAGAGGAAGAAAAAGACACAGATCTCAATAGAGTTTGCTCTTTCAATTTCAATCTGTGTTTCTTGCGCTTAATATACTTATTTATTTCAAATTGATTCAATCTGCAAAGGAAGTTTTGTCACCATAAAAAAGGGGGAGATTGTTGAAGAAAACTCCTATTAATTTTGAAGTTGACAAAACCTTCCGTGTTTTTGTAAATCTGATACTTATTCTAAACTATTTTATTCCAGGTAAGTATATATATTCTGAAAGCTTAGAATGAAGATTTTCAAACTTTACAAACTAGTTCATATCTTATTGAAGACCCACATAATCTAAATTCTGAGACTCAGTCGTTGAAATTATTCAGACGCAGACGGAAAAATTTTTCAGAAGCAGATGCAAAAGCTGAAACTTTTCAGAAGCAGATGCAAAAGCTGAAACTTTTCAGAAGCAGAAGCAAATGTAGAAATTCTTCAGACGCAGAACTCAGAACGAAAAATAACAGCTAGTGATCTGGTATGGATTTCACAGAAGGAAAGCTTTGATTGTCTCAATCTCAATTAAATTGATTGACAATCAAAGATTACGACAAGCATGCATTACAATGGATAAAGCTCTATTTATGAAAACCAAGATTCTGATTGTACGGGCGACCAGAATCAGCAGGATTCAGAATCTGTCATCCAACGGCTACTCAATCCTTTCTATACAAATCTGTCCAAGGTGAAGATTGGAAGATGATCCTCTAAAAGCTGTCCAACGGCTAGTTTGGAAGTAGAGGAGTATTTAAGGAGATCAAGAGCAGCAGAAGGAAGTACAGAATCAAGAATCAACAAGTCCAAAGTCTGAGTCTACTCCAATCATTTCTCTTGGGCAAAAGGACACTATAAGTGCCATAACTTGTGTACGGCGCTCACTTTGGTGCCATAACTTTTTTTCGGATCACTTTGGTGCCAAGTCGGAGGAAAAACGATCACTTAAGTGTCATAACTTTTTTTTTGGATCACTTTAGTGCTAAAATTTTTGAAAAACGATCACTTAAGTGCCAATCTCCGACGAGACTCCGGCGAGCCACGTCAGCTTCAGAAATTAATAAAAAAAATGCCACGTCAGATTTCCGGCGAAAAATTGTGTACGGCACCGAAGTTGGCACTTAAGTGATCGTTTTTCAAAAATTGTAGCACTTAAGTGATCGTTTTTCAAAAATTTTAGCACTAAAGTGATCCAAAAAAAAGTTATGGCACTAAAGTGAGCGCCGTACACAAGTAATGGCACTTGTAGTGTTCTTTTGCCATTTCTCTTGTCTTTTTGAGCCAAAAATTAAGATCTTGGGGATTACTTTGTAAGAGTGACTGTATGAGATAGAGAGTCCTATCATACACGAGAGTGCTATCACTCAGAATCTGTAAATTCCTCTTGATTACATAGTGAAATCCAGCCGGTAGGCTGTCAGCGTGGGAGAGTAGACGTAATCTTGCTATAAGCCGAACCACTATAAACTTGTGTGCAGATTTTCTATCCATTATCTCTTTATTTACATTCTGCACATCAAGAGCACTGTCTATATAATCTGCTTGAATCTGAATTTTATTCAGACTCAACTGTGTTCTTTCATTTTCGCATAAATTATCAAAAATTGTTTAAGATTACCTATTCACCCCCCTCTAGGTGATCCTTGCTAGCTACATCAATTTTGTCCTCATTTTGAGTTACCAACTCATTATTACAATAATCACCAAGCCTTATAATTGAAAGACATACGTAATATGGTGAAAATAAGGAATGAGAGCTTGATACCATGCATGACATACATTACTATTCAAATTATGGCTGTGATGGTTAATTTTCAGATTTTTCTGAGAAATTACTGATGATAGCTTGAAAAAACCTACCGATCCATAAACCAGAGTTAAAATTCATTGCAATATTTACCGGCACCTACATGGATTTAAACTTATTATCGATGACAACAATTATTTAGATCGTTGCATACTATTGTTCAGTTACCAATCTTTTGACTCTTGCAAGCAATGGCTCGATCACATGTGCAGATTCACGGATGGTGTTACTAACTCCATGCAACATTTACTGCCAACCCCCTCTAAAGTGTCCATCCATCAACAATTATTAACTTATCCAAAAATTATATCATGAATGTTCCTTTGAACAGCATGTATTTGGCTTTTGCAGAGTAGACGCGAGTTCATAGAGAATTTACTGACTTATTTTCATTCGGAAGGTATTGTTTAGCATGATTGGATAAATTAATCATTGAGCATTGATAATTTATTTATGGTGTAGCTAATTTAAGGTGAAATCAATGATGAATGATCTCTCTAAGGCCCTGGTGAGGTCGCTTAAGTTCGAAGAGAACAACTTCTTGACCGGCCGGTGATGATAGTGACGTTCAACTTCTACGCACCCTACTCCAAGACCGAAGTTTTTGGTGTTGAACCTCAGTCAGATAGATAGCATGAAAGCTGGAAAATTTCCCATCGTTGGTAAAATTTTGAAGCGGGTAGTAAATTTCTAATAATGTTGGTAACTTATTATGAATTTACTTAGAAAGTAGTAAATTACCAACTCATCTTGAACTGTGGGTGAATTCCCTGCATATCTACATTCCAATGGAGTAGTAAATTACCAACTCTTTTAAAAATGTATAAGTAGGGTAAGTAAATTACCAGCACCATCGGGAATTTACCAAAATTCCAATAAGGTAGTGAATTATCATTTCCTCCGAACTTTCAGCAGTGTTGCAAGAAAATTAGAATCACTATGAAGAATTTACCAACATTCTTCTTCTCATATCCTCTCTCTATTTGTAACATAATAGACTTGTCAAATCCAAACAAGAGATATTCGTTAATCGTATCACATCTAAATCCAAAAATGACATTTTCATTGAACATATTATACAACATAACATGAGTGACATGTTACTTAACTCCAAAACAATTCCAGGGCAGTCTATAGAAAGTCTATGCAAATGACCAACAATGAACGAGGACACGCTTAATCATCGAGGAAATTACTCTTGTAGAACAGGAATCACATACGGGAGATGTGCCTGGGGATGGGACGTGTTTGGGGATCGTACAACAACCTCGAAACCTCCTTGACGACCAATTTTACAAGTACCCCTTCATGCCTGTCAATTGCCAAATAAAATTAAAGTAAGCGCTGAGAAGTATAGGAAATTTCCAATAATAGGATCAGGTTAAGGTGTTGGGGGAACGATGAAAGTAAGTACCCATTGTCGATATTCTGCGATACCCATGCGTGGGAGGACTCAACCTCCTTGAGAGCTCGCTCCCACCCCTCATAAATATTTCCATCGACCGACTCCTTATGTTGAAGCATGTCTTTTCGAAACTGATCTTTCACGTGTGAGGTTGTCACTTTATAAAAGATGGGCAGTATCTTTTGCCCCTTTCTTCTCTTGCATTCAACCATTTGAGCTAGCTCGTCGAGACACCATTTAGATTTGGCATAATTTTCAGAGAGAATCGGAATGGATATCTTGCAGCGGTCTATAGCATTGTAAATCTCATGATCAACATCTTTCCCTATGAGGAATGGATCATTATCGTTAAACACTCTGATTCCTGCAGCTACAAGGCTGATGTAGAGGTAAGCTGCCAAGCCAAATCGAGTATCAGGGCCACGAAAGGCCACGAACACTCGCCATTTACTTTCTCTTCTTTTATTCTGCAAAAAGTAATGATGCACTGCCATCCAACAAGACAAAGCAAAGTGATGGTGATAAGATGAAGCCAATGCAAATCATGAGACCATCCCAAAAAAAAACCAAGGTAACTTTTAAAAGCCACGGAATCGGTCTAGGTCAGAAACCACACGAATCTTACATGCCCTCTCTATGTGGGAATTGAAGCAAGGCCAAAACTCTCACATGATGAACACGTAGAATGTTTAATAATGGTAGGCGCTTGGTTCAAATGGAATTAGGCGATACCTGATCTTACGCAATAATTAGACATCAATATAGGAAACACGGGGAGCCGTTCGATCCATGTCGTCTGCAGTTCATCTGAAACCTTTGCCACCACCATATTCACCAGATCTCCTTCGTGCCTACACACACACATACAGTGTGTAAAACCAAAGTTAGGCGTACAGTTTCATCCTTCCTTCCCCTGACCCTGCGATTCTGGATCAGTCATTCCCAGCCAAGTGCACAGGGGTTCGGATTCAGATTTCAAAGAGATACGTACATACGCACATATAAACATAAATATATACATACCCATTAGCAACATTGTTTGATATCCATCCTTTAATCCTCGCCACAGAAGTCAGCGCCTCTCGCCATTCTTGCATTTCTTCTGAACTGTACTGCTTCTCAAGTTGACATAGAGCCTCTTTAATCCTACCGAGTTGATCACGTACATCAACAACATCCAGCTTATAGAATACAGGAAAGACTAATTTGCCATAATGTCTGTGGCAATCCATAATCTCCATGAGCTCGCGGAGGCACCAATTGCTCTGCGCATACTCTTCGGAGATGATAGGAATCACGATCCTACAACTCCTAATGGCCCGGAGAATCTCCGGGCCTATCCGCTTGCCAACCGGGAGCGCGTCGTCGTGCCTGAACACGTGGACCCCTGCAGCTACTAGGCTGTTGTATAGGAAATCGGCGAAGCCAGTCCGAGTGTCTCCATCTCCGTAGCTCAGGAACACGTTGTAATGCCGAGGGACCATGCTTGTGTTCTGCTGCAGGAATCTGTAAGAGTAAAAGGACAGAGGGGCTAGTGTTAGAGCTGCAAGGGCATTCCTTTTCTTCATTGTTCGTAACTTGTCTTTTCTGTTTTCAGATCCAAATGTGTGTTCTTCCAATGCTTTCTCTTATTCAAGACTCGATGCTTTCAAGATTCAAGTCATTGTGAAAATGTTGACTATTTTTTAAGTCGTCCTTCTTGTTTATTTTTTAAGAGTACACGGACAAAATTGGTCGTAGAACAATTGCTAAGGCATACATTTTCTTCTCTTATCGCTTTCAAGACTCCAAGTCATTGTTTTTGTTTACCCACGAATCCAAAGGACCTAATCGTGAAAACGCAGACTCTATTGCACCTCTTTGCACCACGATTCCAAAGGATTTCTTGGCTGGGTCCCGCCTCATTTGTGGGCCCAGCTAACATTAAAATTAAAAGAAAAAAGAAAAACAAAGAAGAAAAGTCAAAAAAAAAAGTCAAAAGAGCAACAAAACAAAAGAGAAAAAGATGGGCAGCTTCGGCAGTGTGCCCAGGAGAGAGAAAACAGGGAGTGCTCACCGAGAGAACAGAGGAGAGAAAGGAAGAAAAGGGGCCGCAGCTTGTGGTCCCTATTCGAGAGCCAAACGTTGTTGGAATTGGCATAAATTTTAGTATATCATTTATGAGACCGAGGGCTACGAGTTGATCATTTCGTTCATTGAGATCCTCCTCCGAATTCTCCAATCGCGGTTAGGGTTTTTCTCATCCATTCATGTAAATCCACAATTGTGGTGATGGAAATGATGTTGTATTGTTGATGTAGTGCCTCTAGTATGTGACTAGAGAAAAACTTTGTGTATCCTACTATTCTTGGTGATTAGTGGAGTGTTTTGGGCGGTCCGTGGTTTTTCCCTCATTGGGTTTTCTCGTTAAATCTTGGTATTGTTCTGTGCATTTGCCTCCTCATAATTGCGAGGTTGTATTGTTGGAATATTGGTAGTTGTTGCTAAGATTAAGTTGATTTCAGTCGGTTTAGTTTCGGGGGAGATATTGATCTTGGATTGGGTTTGGTTCTTGGTGAATTGTTGCCCGGTTCTCTCCAACAAAGTGGTATCAGAGCCAGCGTTGAGATTCTAGTATTGAATGGAGGAAACTAGCAGCACCATGTTTAATTGAAATGTCTTGAATTACAACATTTGTGTCGCGACCTCCCCGAACTGGCCCAGCCGTCTAGATGGTTTGGCTAAATGGATTATCAAGTTAAACCTAGCTCGAGCTCTCCCAAGCCCATACCAATTCACGACTTAGGGTTTGAGTTGTTAACATGCAAATCAATTTCATCTAGAAGTCACCACTAATCAATTTTTGATGGGTCAATTAGACATCCAAGTAAAGCACGGGAAAATGCTTCACTTCTACAAACCAGAGATTCAATGGGTACGGAGACTTGAATTTGACCTGTAATTTCAATATTGTCTAATTGTTCTGTTAAAAAGAAAAAAACCACCAATAAGAGCAAATTTTGAGAGCAAAAATGAATTTGCATGAGAGATTTTTTCTACTGTGTTAGTAAATTCAAGATCATATCTTTAGTAACTTTGTAAATGCCTTAATAACTCAGAGACTACTTGAAATCGTCCCTTGAGCAAGTTAAATTCAATCAAAACAATTAACAACTCACGACCCTTAACAAGATTCTCCAACTTTATCAGTAATACTTTCACACCATTTTGAGTGCTTGGATTGTTCTTCTTAAGTGGAGAGACACCGAAATAGACATAAGAAATAAACGTTGGCATCAATTTTTATTAATATCCTAATTTAATCCAAAATCATCCTTCCCACATTTCCAGTGTTTTATGTTGACTAGAATCTAAGCACGTTCTAACATTGCATGTTTTAAGCACCTATAACAACTAACAAAATCTTATCAAGCTAAATTGAGCTGCTTCTATGAATTTCATTAGGTCGATATTTTACTGATGTGTCGTCACCTATTAGATCCTATGTAGCTCTAAATGCTCTATGTTTTCATTAGTGTCCTTTCACATCCTTTTAAGTACTTACAACACTACTAAAAATTCAGAGGAGTTGCTAGACTTTTTATAGCGTTGATAATTTACTTACATCATCTACCAACACTAGTAAATTTCATAGAATTTGATAATTTATTAGTTTGTTGGATTGTTGGTAAATTCTCGATATTGATGGTAATTTACATAAAGTAATAGTAAGATTTTAGAGGAGTCGGTAAGACAATATTTCATCGGGTATTTGTAAATTGTTATAATGTGACATTCTAAATTTCGACCTATTTTCGGGATTTATGAAATGAATATTTCTTCAATGCGCTTTCAGTTAAATCTCGCTCGGAATTGATCACTCTCGAGTAAACTAACCGTTAGGGAATGGCTAGATAGGAATCAAGTACGTGGACCTAATAACTTGGCCATGGATTGACACTTCGTCCATAATGATTGACAAGGGAATTTTTTGGGCCGTTATAAGCCGATCCAATGATGGTTATGGAATGATTCGCAAATGTTGTGCAATTGGATCGTGGGTGATTTCGCATGGCCATTGTATGAATTTCGATCGATCCTAAACCTAATCCGAACGATCGCGTCATTCGGAACTAGTGATTGATCCTCGCAATTATATGACAACTGAGATCGCCATGGCTCGAGTAAACTTAGATGTGGCTCGATATTGAATTAGCCACCAGTCGATACACGTAATTCCTAAAAGTCGTCCGTTAGTTCGAGATACGCTAAAGTCGCATTCGATTGAATTTGACCATTAATTAGAATCCGAATTGGGCGTCGAAGTTTTAAGATTTCCACGACTAATTTATCGGACGTCGTCTCATTAAGCGTAGCTAATTATCGAATTGATCGGAATTTGAAAAAAAAAAAGGAAATTGGGCAAGATTTTGAGGGATAATGTTGAACCCCACTCCTCTCTCTCTCCTCCTCCTCTTTCCCCGCCGAGCAGCCCCACGTTGCTGCTTCTGTTTTGCTTGCTGACTTCCTTTCCTTCTTTTCCGCTGCACTCCCACGTCCACCCATGCTACTGCTGACTTTCTCCTCTTTTCCCGCTGCTCCCCCCCCCCCCCCCTTCTTTTCCGCTGCACCCGCACGTCCACTTATGCTACTGCTGACTTTCTCCTCTTTTCCGGCTGCTCTCCCCCACCACACCAAAAACCACCCCCCCAACGTTGCTGCTGACTCCCCCATGTGCTTCTGCTTCTGTTTTGTTGACCTTGCTGCTTCTGCTAATTGCTGCTGCTGCTGCTGACTTCTGCCTGTGCTTGCTGACCCCGCTGACTTCCTGGTCACAGACAGCTACATAGCGTACGCGCTTTTTTTCAGACTATGATTTTGTAGAGCAACGTGTAGAATTCCGAGTAATAATAGGAGAAATTCCCTCTTCTCCTCGATAGTGGTGTCATTTTCCAGGTCCATGTTTTCCAATCTAAACTTACGCCGATTGAAATTTGGGTATTGTTGAATAAAGTCGGGCATGTAAAATTCGTGTCTCTCGTGATCTGAGGTCATTTAGGGAATATTTTGGGCCGTTATAGGTCAATCCAAAAATGGTTATAGAATGATTCGCAAATGTTGTGCAATTGAATCGCGGGTGATTCCGCATGGCCATTGTATGAATTTCGATCGATCCTAAACCTAATTCGAACGATCGCGTCATTCGGAACTAGTGATTGATCCTCGCAATTACATGACAACCGAGGTCGTCATGGCTCGAGTAAACTTAGATGTGGCTCGATATCGAATTGGCCATGAGTCGATACACGTAATTCCTAAAAGCTGCTCGTTAGTTCGAGATACGCTAAAGTCGCATTCGATTGAATTTGACCATTAATTAAAATCCGAATTGGGCGTCGAAGTTTCAAGATTTCCACGACTAATTTATCGGACGTCGTCTCATTAAGCGTGGCCAATTATCGAGTTGATCGGAATTTGAAAAAAAAAAGGAAATTGGGCAAGATTTTGCGGGATAATGTTGAACCCCACTCCTCTCTCTCTCCTCCTCCTCTTTTCCCGTCGAGCAGCCCTACGTTGCTGCTTCTGTTTTGCTTGCTGACTTTCTTTCCTTCTTTTCCGCTGCAATCCCACGTCCGCCCATGCTACTGCTGACTTCTCCTCTTTCCCCGCTGCTCTCCCCCAACACCCCCTCCTCCTCCCCACCCCGCACGTTGCTGCTGACACCCCCATGTGCTTCTGCTTCTGTTTTGCTGACCTTGCCGTTTCTGCTAATTGCTGCTGCTGCTGACTTCTGCCTGTGCTTGCTGACCCCGCTGACTTCCTGGTCACAGACAGCTACATAGCGTACGCCCGTTTTTCAGACTATGATTTTGTAGAGCAACGTGTAGAATTCCGAGTAATAATTGGAGAAATTCCCTCTTCTCCTAGATAGTGGTGTCATTTTCCAGGTCCATGTTTTCCAATCTAAACTTACACCGATTGAAATTTGGGTATTGTTGAATAAAGTCGGGCATGTAAAATTCGTGTCTCTCGTAATCTGAGGTCATTTAAGGATTAGCTATATATAATTTTCTTCACGAATCGGCTTGATCATCGTGAATGAAAATACCGTATTCCTTTCTAGTGATTAGAATTCTTGAGGCCACTAAAAGACTTGAGGTCTTGGTTCGGGGATGTGTCAATCTGGGATAAGAGCAAAAACTAGAAGATGATGATGGGCAAAGGTCTTTTATTATGGTAACATAGTATATACTCAGTTGTTGGAGACGACGACATCACTGATAAGCATAAAGCCCCTGCCAAAAAGGTAAAAAAGGAGATCTCTCACAGTGGTCAAGCACATGGTAGCATATTACAAGCTATGTTGATGCAAATTGCAACTCTTTTCCTATTTCCATTTTCTCATCGTGTTTTTTATTAGTCATAGTTAAGGAAGATGTACTAGACTTAATTTGAAGGCAATCTGTATTTTACTTCAACTCAATGTCAACTCCGTTATGCAACCTTCAGACTGTAGGAACCAAAAAGGATATGGACAAACTTTGATGATTTTGGTGAGAAGCACACAGATACACAAACGAGAGAGAATAATATTCAAAATGCCTTTTGCACAGGCTTTTCACAGAGGAATACAAGCTTAGTTCTATAAGCTTTTTTTTCACAACTCTCAACTCTCTCTTTCTATGGCTTTTCATACACACTTACACAAATAAGGAGGAGATAACCTATTTATACTACTCCTAAGGAAATTTTCTTGAATACCAAGTTTGATACAAACTTGGTCAAAGTTTGTCAAACTTGAGGACCAAGTTTGTATCATCTTGAAGACCAAGTTTGTCAAACTTGAAGACCAAGTTTGTATCATCTTGAAGACTAAGTTTGTATTAAAGACAAAACAATTTTAATATTTCTAATATGGTAGCATATTACAAGCTATGTTGATGCAAATTGCAACTCTTTTCCTATTTCCATTTTCTCATCGTGTTTTTGATTAGTCATAGTTAAGGAAGATGCACTAGACTTAATTTGAAGGCAATCTGTATTTTACTTCAACTCAATGTCAACTCCGTTATGCAACCTTCAGACAACTAATGTAATTTCAAATGTCAAATCCTAAGAGCTAAATGTAAAAAAAAAAATCAGTTCAATGACCATTAAAATCGTCAATCACCTAATTAACGGAAGTCACCTACTCCGACGGTTTTTCCACCTCTGAATAAGACTATTATTGTAGGTTTGTCTTTTTCGAATAGAGACATGATAAAATGGTCTCCTTTGTGTCAGAAGTCCGTTCATACTAAACTTTAAATATAGCAAGCGTGTCCCAATCTTTTATAATGGTAACATAGTGTATCCTCGGTTGTTGGATCCGACGACATTGCTGGTACGAGCTTTCATTGGTCCAGAATTCTACATCATCCCCGGTTGGAGTCTCGACTGGTTTGAAAGTTTGAGGATTTCGGTCGAGAAACTTGATCGGCTCTAGATTCCACGGTGCTCTAGGATTTGGAGGAAGGAAGCAAGGGCTTTCCAATAAGGTAGTGAATTATCATTTCCTCCGAACTTTCAGCAGTGTTTTGACTAAATTAGAATCACTATGAGGAATTTACCAACATTCTTCTTTTCATATTCTCTCTTTATTTGTAACATAATAGACTTGTCAAATCCAAACAAGAGATATTCGTTAATCGTGTCACATCTGAATCCAAAAATGACATTTTCATTGAACATATTATACAACATAACATGAGTAACATGTTACTTAACTCCAAAACAATTCCCCGCCAGTCTTTAGAAAGTCAATGCTAATGACCAATAATAAACGAGCACACGCTTAATCATCGAGGAAATTACTCTTGTAAAATAGGAATCACATACGGGAGATGTGCTTGGGGGTGGGACGTGTTTGGGGATCGTTCAACAACCTCGAAACCTCCTTGACGACCAATTTTACAAGTACCCCTTCATGCCTGTCAATTGCCAAATAAAATTAAAATAAGCTTTGAGTAGTATAAGAAGTTTCCAATAATAGGATCAGACTAAGGCTTTGGTGGGGGTTTGATGAAAGTGAGTACCCATTGTCGATATTCTGCGATACCCATACGTGGGAGGACTCAACCTCCTTGAGAGCTCGCTCCCACCCCTCATAAATATTTCCGTCGACCGACTCCTTATTTTGAGCCATGTCTTTTCGAAATTGATCTTTCACATGTGAGGTTGTCACTTTATAGAAGATGGGCAATATCTTTTGCCCCTTTCTTTTCTTGCAATCAACCAAGTGAGCTAGCTCGTCGAGGCACCATTTAGATTTGGCAAAATTTTCAGAGAGAATCGGAATGGATATCCTGCAGCAGTCGATGGCATTGCGAGTCTCATGATCAATATCTTTTCCTATGAGGAATGGATCATCATCGTTAAACACTCTGATTCCTGTAGCCATAAGGCTGATGTAGAGGTAAGCAGCCAAGCCAAATCGAGTATCAGAGCCACGAAAGGCCAAGAACACTTGCCATTTACTTTCTCTTCTTTTCTTCTGCAAAAAGTAATGACGCACTGCGATCCAACAAGACAAGCCAAAGTGATGATGATAAGATGAAGCCAATGCGAATCATAAGAACATCTAAAAAAACCAAGGTAACTTTTAAAAGACACGAAATCGTTCTAGATCACAAACCACGCGAACTTTACATGCCTTACTCTATGTGGGAATTGAAGCAAGGCCAAAACTCTCAGATGATGAACACGGAGAATGTCTACTAATGGTAGGCACTTTGTTCAAATTTGAATTGGGCGATACCTGATCTTACGCAATAATTAGACATCAATATAGGAAACATGGGGAGCCGTTCGATCCATGTCATCTTCAATTCACTCGAAACCTTTGCCACCACCATATTCACCAGTTCTCCTTCGTGCCTACCCAGATATATGTGTAAAACCAAAGTTAGGCGTACAGTTTTATCCTTTCTTCCCCTGACCCTGCGGTTCTGGATCAGTCATTCCCATCAAGCGCACAGGGGTTTGGATATAGAGTTTCCACAGATATAGATTTGTAAATACAAACATACATACATACATACAAACATACCCATTAGCAACGGTGTTTGATATCCATCCTCTAATCCTTGCTACAGCAGTCAACGCTTCCCGCCATTTTAGCACTTCTCTTGAGCTGAACCGCTCCTTATGTTTACGTAGAGCCTCTTCAAAGTTACCGCGTTGGAGTCTAACATGATCAACATCCACCTTATAGAATATAGGGTAGACTGATTTGCCATAATATGCGTGGCAATCCATAATCTCAGCAAGCTCGCGGAGGCACCATTTACTCTCCGCATATTGTTCGGAGAGGATTGGGATCGCGATCCCACAACTCCTGATGGCCCAGAAAAGCTCTGGGCCTAGCTGCTTTCCGACCGGGAGCGCGTTGTCATCCCTGAACACGTGGACCCCAGCGGCTACCAGGCTGTTGTAGAGGAAATCGGCGAAGCCGGTGCGAGTGTCTCCGCCTCTGAAGCTCAAGAACACGTCGTAGTTCCAACGGACCGCCCTTGCTGAGGCATCCATCTTCTTCTTTGTTCGAAACTTCTCTTTTCTTTCGATGTGTTCTTTGAATGCTCTCTTATTCAAGACTGTGATGCTTTCAAGACTCAAGTCAATGTTTTTGTTTATCCGCATATGCCAAGGGCCCCATCGTGAAAAGGTGGAGTATTTTAATTGGTCTTCTTGACTTTTCAAAGGGTGGATAGTATAATATTCTGCCCCTTAAATTTGAGGTTTGTCATAATTTGACTTGTGGTTTTAATTTTTCCTGATCTTTATCTTAAATGGAAAACAACACCGATAAGATCTTTCACAGTGTACGCATCTTGCTTACACCTCCTCATCAAAGCATTCGAAGATCTTTCAATTCAACATGATGAATCCACCTCAAACAAAATTCTCTCATCTTATACTTCATTGTGGTAACACCTGTTTTTTCCTGGATAGATTCATTTGCAATTTTATTCTTTATCTCGCATATACACAAATCAAATGAACCTTTCTCATCTCCGTTGTCTAAACTCATTTTTTGTGCATGTCAACATTTATTTGCCCCACAGTCAATGCCATAGCACTTCGCTGGCCTTATAGTCGTCCTACGAAATTTTTCCTTCATCTAATTAATTGGCATTCCATAGTCACTCAAACCCCCAATCATACTTCTCCACTTCACACATCCTGAACTCCACGATGAGATCTCCATCGATTTTCAATTTTTTTCTTTGGCAAAGTAAATTCGAGATATTGCTACCTATGTGTCGTTCGAGTTTCTTCAGTTATTGAACTTACTCATTATATATTTCATCTTGTATTGACTTAGACGAAAACCTTTGATTATGAGGGTGTACAGAACTTTTTAATGGAGGAAAATGTTTTCCGTGAAAATCATCTTCCAAGAAAATGACTTGTTTTCAGTTGTTTGATAGTGTACTGGAAAGTGACACGGAATTTTTTTTTTTGATATTTAGGTTCTGTTTGTTTTGCGGAAAATATTTTTCTCATTTTCCAGTGTTTGGATCCCTTAGTGTCGCGACCTACCTCATGAGGAGGGCCAAATTCGATGAAGTGGGTTTAGAGGTAAATGTTCATGAAACAGTCCGTACGGCACATAAAAGACGGCTTACTAAAACATCAATCTTTTGGTCATCCGTACAGCTCATTGATCATGAACATGGATCTTCCCTAATCCATGCCTCGTGCGACAGCGGATCAATTTTATCTTTTTTCAGGTGTCACCACTAGCCTAGGTTGGGGGTCTGGTAGAATACCCAACCAATATGCGGGGAATTTCGTATTGATTTCTACGAGAACCAGAGATCATGGATTCGAGGACTAGTTTACGTTAATATTTCTATTAACGCCCTTTCATTACCGCTAAACTTATCATGGTTGTTATCCAAATTGTCATGCATTTGTTCTTACCATTTTCATGCCAAAGTCTTAGTCCACTAGGTGATCATGCATCTTGTTTTTGTATTTTCATTTAAGATTCTAAACTAATCCTATTTTAGTCTAGAAAGGAAAGAAACAAACAATTGTATTGAAAAATATTGCGTAAAGTAAACACTCAAGGTATTAAAAGGACGAGCTAACTCTAAGTGCGAGAAAGTAAAACCGGCAACTCGTTAGGTGTTTATTACAACACAAATTGAAACCCGAGACATGATCGGGAACGAATGAATTGAATACAAATTGAAACCGAATCAGACATCGGTCTATCTCCACCGTTGAGTGAATACAAATTGAGATCGGATTGGACATCGGTCTATTGCCTTGGTCTTTTACAATTTTGGACTATCCTCTCCATGGACTGCCTCTCGGGTGTCAGTGTTTACATTCATGAGATACATTCACGACAAACAATGCACAAAGGAACAACCAAAGAAAGGCAATGATGCAAACAATTCACTAATCAAACACGGGCCTCGGGATTGGCCTTTGCTTTACATGCATTTCGATTCATCCACCCACTTAATCATCTAACATTGTTTGATTAATGGTTAACGATAACGAGCTACTATTTGCATTCGCAAAATGACAACTCATATCGATTAACCCCTAAAGTCGGGTTCTAAGTGACCATAATGGGCTACCCGCCGAACATGCACCGGGCCTAACATACATCTATCAAACACATGTATAGTAATGAGTAAAACATGCATTCAGGCTCATGGGCCTTGTTTCTCAACCAATCAAGCAATGGGAAGTGGGCCTCATAAGAGGACCACTTAATCAATTATTAGTTATTAAATTCGGATCCATTTTGTTTGAGTATGATTAATTAACCTAATAATGTCAAAATGAAGTGATTCAGGTGTCATTACAAAGCTTATGTCATGAGGATAAAAAGTCAAGAGACCACTTTTTCTAATTCCCCACCGATTTTTACGAAAAAAGACAATTCTACCCTTGGTGACAGTCTAGACCTGGTTTACATTTGAATTAAAAAAAAACGCGGAAAAAATAGTGACCTTTATCAAAATCTGACCAAAATTTTTAGACAGTTAGGATTCTCCGTGTGTGACAACTTTTATGTTTTGAGGTTTTGATAAAAAGTCCCCCAAATTTTTATGAAATTCGGTCTTCACCAAGGACTCGTTTGCAAATCATTTTTGAGGCCGGGAAGACCTTATCTGAGATTTTTAGTCAATTGACCCTCTAGACATTGCTATTAGGCCCCAAAAATTTTTAGTCTACATAATAAGACCCTAATGGACAACTTTGTAGTTTTGAGGTTTTGCAAAAAAGGACTCAAAGTTTATCAAATTCGGAGAAACATATTTTGGATTTTAGAGAAAGGAAAACCAGATCTGAACACAGATATTGAATAAATCATAAAAATTCCTTTGAAAATCAAAATGAACTCATATTTTGATAAAATTGGTGTCACTGGAAAGATATAGATCTCAATATGAACTTTTATGAAGAAATTTGTTTCATATTTTGAATATAAGAATTTATAAAAATCGAAGAACACATGAAGGTCATTCAGAAATTCATCTGTCACAAGAACTGAGCCTAGATGACGTTGCTAATCGTCCTAACCTAATATGATTATAATTTTATGAAATTTTTACAATGAACATATCTGAATGGGCTCGACAACTTTCATGGAGGAAGTTTTCTCAAATAATGAACACAGAAAATCAGAAAAATCATCCAATCGAGAAAGGTCATTCAGTCTCACAGAAGAATAGGACTCAACATTATCATTCCAGATTCTGATCTCGACTTTCAAAGGAGTTTTGACCTAGCAAACGAAGTCCAATTGGGGCATGCGACATATCAAATCGAAGCTCACGACATATCCTGTGACTTTCTAATTGATCACTTCTTCAGATTTCGACATTTACAAGATGAAATCAACATTTTAAAGCATGCAAACCTCTCTGTGCACGATTTCATCCAAGTATACTTACCTTGTTCAATGATATTGCTGAGCTCAAATGAGCTATTTTGGTCACCAATGAACTCCGGAATGGCGCCAAATATAGCTTCCGATATCTATGTCGCAAGGTAAGAAAATCGACGTAAGATTGCTATCCAAAGTAGAAGAAGTAAAATCAAGCTTAAAGTGAAACTCCGATGGCTTTTCCGATGGAAGCCGGCCACCACAACTTTGAGATGAAGTTGAGGATGCTGATCGCAAGCCTCGAACCGCCTAGGAAGAATGCCGGGATGCCGGAATCACCACGGAAGCTAGCTGGATCAATCACCGGCTCGGTTGCCAGTGATGTAACCGAGAGGAAGATGGAGCTGATCGGAGGTGTTTTGGCTACCAGTAGCCATGGCCAGCCTTGCAACTGGCTCTAGGATGTCCGGAGGACTGTCGGAGTGGCAGCGGTGTGCCGAAAATCAGCCGGCAAGTGGCCGGCATGAGCAAGGAAAGCTCACGGCCAAGAGAAGAAAGGGAGAGAACGTGAGATAGAGAGAGAGGGAGAGAGATGAGAGAGAAAATAGATCTAGAAAAATGAGAGTCCCTATCAAATTTTGGAGGGAAAAAGCTTATATACCCCCCTCAACTTTGAATCTTAGCCCTTAAATTGATTTAATGGCCTAGAATACATCATTAATGATTTAAAATATTCCTTAAGGGCTAAGGATATGTGACATGACATTATGGATGGCCATGATAAATTCTAAATGAATGGCCATGATTGATTTGCTTAATTCTTAAGTAATTTGCTTAATCCATAATGAAGGGCATTTTGGTAATTTCACTTAGGGGCATTTGTGTAATTTTTATTTAAGGGCATTTTTGTCATTTTGGGCTCAAAGGGATGTGGCCAACCTTGGCTGGTCGGAATGGACCGCTGGCCACCAGATTTTTGATCGGAAAATGGTCAGTCCAATCGGGCCGGTTCAATTCGGGTCAAACCGGGTTGAACCGGTAGGACCGGTTTAACCCGAGTTTGACCGGGTTGAACAGATTCAATTCTCGGCCCAATTTGTTCCAACTTTGTGCAATTTAATTCCTATCATGATTGATTGATCCAATTAATATTGAATTTGATTAAATTGGATCGAACCAATTTGAAATTCATGCACAAATTGATCCAATTTAACCTGTTTAGCCCAATTGTTCTTTGATTTGAGTTAAATTGCATGGCCAAGCTAAACTAACGAATTTAATTGAAGTCTAATTAGCCAAATTGAACCTCAATTCATCAAACTGGATGTTAGTCTAGATTGTGTCAAGTTGAATTTCACTAATTGGATCAATTACTCTTAGATTTCTCAATCATTGAATCACTAAATTGATCAAATTAGCTCAAATTCATGTGAATCTTCCAAAATTGATTTCGAATTTGGATTTCACATAAGAAATTAGGCTCATTCGTGTCTTAATTGCGCAAATCATGAAAAATTGATCAAAATCACTAATTAGGGCCTAAATTGAGGGTTTTTGCACTTGGCTTGGAATTACAAAATTGGTTCCAAAATTGAATGTAATACAACCTCTAGATCAAATGTCGTGAAGGAAACTAACCTAAAAAATGACTAGAAATGAAGTAATTTCATTTTTGGCCGATTTGAACCAAATTCCGCAAATTGAAAAAAAGTTGATTCTAAACCGATTTTTGTAAAATTTCAAATGCCAAAGTGAAATTAAGCTAAAAATGAGTTGATTTAGGGATTTTTAATTTTTTGAATTTTTTTAGACAAAGTGTTGACCAAAAGTCAACATTTTAGTATTTATGTACTAAAATGTCAATTAATGGGTCAAACTTTAAATTTTTTGAAAATTGAGGATGCAAAAGTGAAATTGACACTATTTTGGGGTTTTTCTAATGCAAAAAACCAAATTTTGACTGTGGGTTGACTTTTGGTCAAAGTTTAATAAAAAAGCCAACTCGAAAGTCAACTCGAAAGTCAACTCTTTGACTTTTTGAAATTGAAATGCAAAAAGCTAGAAAATAAGTGGCTAATACTAATTTAAATGCTAAATGACTCTTTTTGATTGAGGATTGGGTTCTATCACGATCAGAAACCCTAATCTCAAGTTTTTACCTTTACGATGTGTCGGTTAAAAATCAGGTGTCAACGCTTAGAAAAATGAGTAAACGGAAAATGTTTTCCTATCAAAGCTTAAATTCAGAAAAAATGATTACCTCTTTAAAAAATCGGAAATCATTTTCTAAATATGATTAGGTATTGGCGTTTGGACCAGAAACTCTGCACTTGAGCATGGGAACCCCAATGCTCGTTCTTGGGCCTTTGTCAGCGAGGCTAGGCCGAGTCCATCTAGGCAGCACCCAAGACCCTGGCTACCGCGGCCGAATCCATCAAGGTCAAGCTCGGGACACCGGCGCCCGTGCCCAGGGCGTCAGTGCCTAATAATATCGACGCCAAGCTTGGGTCCTCGACTAACGTGCCTTGGTCCATCGAGGCCAAATTTTATAAAGAAAATTTCAAATTTTTAATTTTATTCTTTTCGTTTCTTTTACATTTTCTTTTTTTCTTTTCTTTTTTTTTTCTTTTTCCTTCTTCCTCCGCTAGTCGCGGTCCTCGGTGACGGCCGGCGACCAACCAAAGGTGTGGGTCAGTGAGAGCCGACCTTGAGCAAGGCTCGAGCTTGCCCAAGGCTAGCAAGCTCCAGCCTCTCCATCCTCAGGCGAGGCTCGACCTCACTGGACCTCGCCTGTAGCCTGTCGCCAGCCGTCATTGAGGCCGGCGACTGGCGGAGGAGGGAGAATAAAAAAGAAAAAAATTAAAATTTAAAAAATTCGAGAGTAACAATTTCAGAAAGTGTTTTCATCTCTTTAGATATAGGAATTTACATTCCTAAATTAATGCATGAATATTTTCGTTGACCGGATAGTGTTTTCGGTTGGCTCGTCATTTTTCGCAACCCAAACAGGTGAAAGTTCAGAAAATCAATTCCCAGAAAACACTTTCTCCCAAACAAACGCACCCTTAGCTTTTAAAAATTGGTCTCTCCGCTATAATTGAATTTTGTACTCAATTAAAGATATTAAGATAATATCAAAACCCTTGTCTAAGATATTGCTGATATATGAATAGAATTTTAAGTTATTAATATCAAAATTTAGCAACACAAAAAAAGATTGTCATAAAATAGAAAATGCAAATAATTAACAAATATGATCTCTTCGTATTCATAAAACTTTAGGTGAGAGCGGTTCTCCATTCTGTCTGATCGTGCGTGTGGAAAAAGAACTTGGGAAGACGGTTTTTTATTTTTATGATGGAGCAATCATTTTCTTCAATTTTAACTACGATTATTTTCCTTGACCATAAAGTCTTTTCAGTCGATTATCCACTTTTAGGAAAACAAACACATTAAAGTTTGGAAAATCATTTCGTGAAAATCATTTTTATAAAATAAATACACCCTAAAATCTCTTACCAAATTAAAGTGTCTAGCTAACTCCCTCTTGGATTTAATCTCCGAGTACCATATCGTCCAAGACAAAAAGAAAAACATACACTAGTAGGGAAAATTTGTCACTTGCCCAAGAAAAAGCCAATTGATTCAGCCCAGGGCGTAGGGGCGAACTGTTACTAGTAGTATTGCCAGGATCAAGTTGATTCCTCGTACTTACCATTGTATCTCCTCGAATCAATGTTGACACTTGATTTTTAACTTATTTTTCTAATTTTTCCAAAAATCTCAAAATTAGGATTAGGAATCTTGGCCAAGCCTAGAAACTTATTTCTAGACCAATTTTTTTTTATAGAATTTTCCTGAATTTTTTCTCAATTTCTTTTAAACAAAATAAGAGAGAAAATCAAGAAAAATAGCAAATGGAATCCAAAAATTCCATAAAAATATTCATTAGTCTTCTTTTAAATCCAATTTCATTAATACATCATCAATTTTGGAAAATCTCATGTGGGAATGTGTTTTTCCCAAAATTGGTCAAAACTAAGCCTAAATTGAGTAAAAAATTCAATTGAGTCATTTCTATTCAATTTTAGTCCATAGTGTCTTCACAACAAATGATTTTGGGACCTTGAATTACATATTGGTCAGTCCAATTGCACAATTTACCAAAGAAATCAAAAATTTTCAAAATTCAATACCCAAAATTGGGGATCATAATCAATTTGAAATTGTTGAACCTTGAGACCATCATTTCTAAGGTTAATCAGGAGTGGGTAATCCAATTTTGGCACCAATTTTGCCCAATTAGGTCATCAAAGTATCGAATTAGACAAAAACCCCAATGACCCGAATTTGTAATTTGAAAATCTTGGGTCTAATTGTGATAAAAATTAGGGCAAATCACATATTTGGGTGTGAAATGTGATGGGGAATCCAATTTTGAAATTGTCGAACCTTGAGACCATCATTTCTAAGGTTAATCAGGAGTGGGTAATCCAATTTTGGCACCAATTTTGCCCAATTAGGTCATCAAAGTATCGAATTAGACAAAAACCCCAATGACCCGAATTTGTAATTTGAAAATCTTGGGTCTAATTGTGATAAAAATTAGGGCAAATCACATATTTGGGTGTGAAATGTGATGGGGAATCCAATTTTGGGGTTAAATTTGAAAATTTGGGTTAAAATTAGGTTGAATTTGTGAATTTGGACCAACCCGGGTCTGCTAGGTCGGTCAGATCGACCCGACTCGACCCGAGTCGGTCTTCTTCCTTACCCGGTTTGCCTAGAACGTTCCAAAACCCATAAAAAAAGTTTCCCGCACCCGTGACTTTGTCGACTTGCCCAAGCCGATTGAGCATGTGTTTAGCTTGACTAACAGTTGGAGAATCTCCAGCTGTCGTCGGAGAATCGTTACAACCGATTCGGAGGTCGGTGGCAACTGATTTTGGGCGGGAAATCGATCAATAAAAAGGAGAAAAACATTATGACTATGCATAGAAGGTGCTCGAGAGAATTTCAGAGAGAGAAGAGAGATAAAGTTGGAGGGAGAGAGTGATTTCTAGAGAGAGACAAAGTTGAGGCTTCCCGAACCGAGCGATCGGCGTTTTTCGGACAGAAAAGCATCGGCAAATCAGTCCAGATTGTAAGCCTCCTCACCTAAAACGATCAGTGTAGGTCTGATTGTCGTCGCCAGAAAACCGTGATCGGCCAGTGCGTCCAGAGCTCTTCTGGCGAAGCTGAGACCACTTGCTAGAAGTCCGAGTGTTGAAGAACAACTCCACGGCACGGATTAGTTTGACGATTTCTTCTGATTATCGAACGAAGCAGGTAAACTTCGATCCTCGTCATGGTTTAGATGAAATCCCAGAAAACGTGATTATGTTCAATCCTGTTGTTCATGCCATTTTAAACGTAATTTTGGCTTTCTAAATGTTCAAAACTTGTTTCTGATCACATTTTATGTTTTTTGATTGCATTTGGGTCATTAAATCTGCATAAACCACCTCGGCCGCCATTGTTGAACTTTGCCGGAGCTCGGGAAACTTCGCCGGAGTGTTCCCCGTGGACATAGGTCACCCAAGTTAGCATTTTCTGACCTTGCTTTGATGATTTGGAGCTTATTTGGAGCGATTTAGATGGCTAGGGTGATTAGAATTAGGATATGTATTCTGGAAAAGCTTGTCAAGAACAGTTTGCAAGTTAGGATATTTGGATCGGTTTTTTGCCAATCGGCGGTGGTCTGGCGGCGAACTAGTGAGGTTAGGCTAATAAAAAGTGATATCAACTTTTCATTAAACTAAACAGAATGGTAAAAAGCTCGTCGGAAGGTTGCCGGAGGAGGGCTTGAACAGGCGGCCTTAATAATGTTTGAATCGAAGCCATGCATACCATGTGCTCGGCGAAATGCCGAAGAGAAGAAGAGGAGGAAACGGCGCTGTTTGGCGTCGTACCCGTAGGAGCGCCGGCCGTACCCGTAGGAGCGCCGGCCGGCGCCAACGATGCCCGGTTCGGCTTGGCCGAACCGGGTTGAATCGGCCGATCCGGTTCGCTATCCAGGCAAGAAAATTTAAAAAAAAAATCAAAAAATAAAAAAAAATCAAAAAATTATAAAAAATTCTAAAAAACTCAGAAAATTTTAGAAAACTCTAAAAAATTTAAAAAATTGAAATATTCATTAAAAAATTCATATTTTTTAGAAATTCAAAAGATCCATAAAACCTTAAAAATTCAAAAAAATAAAAAAATTCAAAAAAATTCGAAAATTCGAAAATTCATAAAAATTCTAAAAAATTATAAAAATCAACTCTCGGAAAAGTTAATTCCTCAAAAATCAATTTCCAAAAAAAATAAAAAATTTCAAAAATTCACAGAATGATTCAAAAACACTGTGGCTAACCTTTGCAAGTGAAATTAGAATTTTTTTAAGTGCCCAAGTGATATTTTTAGAAAATCTTAAGTTTAGGGGTTTTAACCCCTAAAAAACCCTAAAAACCTAAAATGACATAAATCATGGAATGAACAAGCCTTTAAGGCTTTACTAGCGTTTAGGTATTTTAAATTGGCTTTCCTTAGTGACAACTTAGGATTGCTTTGCTTGAGTGACATTGATTATGTTATTATTGATTGGTTGATTGATTTGATTGATTTTCTAGGATTAGAATGGTTATGATTAGTGGATAGGCCTAGGAAACTTGTGTGACACGTTAGACACATCGTATCGTTTTAGGTAGCGAAAGGGCGTTAGGGATCTCGATTCGGGATCATTAGTGTAACCAAGTCCCTGTATTCAGAATATCTGGTTTGTAAAATCATGGTATTTCTCCCGTACCCCGACTTCAAATAGGAAGATAGGAAATTACTACCCGCTGTCAAGTGAGGTATGGTCCGGGAGAGACCTTTGTATGGAAATACCTCCTTAGCCCGCACCCCTCGAAGCAAAAGCGCGGCGCGACAGGCTTGGCGACTTCGTTAGGGACTCTTTAGGTTTCTAAGTGGACTTAGGCCTAGATAGAATGATACGCATGTGTTCTGTGCAAGCAAGGATCCCAAGTACGTCCCGCTAATGATCGTGTTAGATGGTTTTGCAGGTGGGAGATATAAGGGGTGTAGTCTTTGCTGACTTTTGTTTTACAGGATGGCATTGGGATTGAATGTGGTTTGATTGAACTTTAGAAGTGCTGTTTGGTTATTACTTGCTATGCATGCTTTTAAATTGCTTTAGCACTACACTATTCGTACACACCACTCATGGCCTAACCTTGGCTACATTTAGGATCACCCTTAGGAGGTGTGTGTTTAGGCGAAACTGTGAGCTGATTGCTTATGGGATCGTTTAAATGCAATACCGATCACTGAGGTGGAATAATATTTCATTACTTGAGGTTGATTGCTTATTAGAATGGAATCCCTTATCCATCAAGGTGGTAACCTTGAGCCTTTAGTATACCCTACCATTTTAGGCGTTAAAACCTCACTTGTTGCATCCGCTTGTCTTTGTGGTTGGTATACCTAAAACCAAACAAAAACGTTTTGGTAAGCAAGTATCGTTCCATTCCTTTCTTTTTCAATTATGCAAGTTAGTTGACACATTTCTAAAAAAATGCCTAAATAACAATCAATGCTTGGTCTAAATGCCCTTTCATATTAGAATGAATGATTAGGGTGTCATACTCCATTTGACCATTCTTTCATTTTTAGATGGAATGTATAGGTCCATGGCAGATTTTCGATGTAATTCAATTGGTTACATGCTCATTTTGATGTATTCAAAGTTGTAAATCATAGGTTAGGACTTTATGATCTAAATGGAGTATGACAAAATAGCATTTATATCAAACATTGGTGTCATCCTCATTTTCAAATATATGCTCTCTTAAGGCATAAATGGACTAAAGATGACACTTGTATCACTTTCTAAGTATGCAAATGTACTTTACCTCCATTTTACCATAAAAGGACATATAATTGAAATAGGGGCATTAAAATTGATTTGTAATACATGGTGATTAATGATAAATCTTGTTGCATGATTACACTCAATGGGAAAGCTAGGCATCCAAGTAATTTCCATTCCTCGGAAGGAGCTCGTTGCTTGGTGGAAGAGCATGTCTAAGAACAACCAAACTTATGTCTAAGAAAAGCTTGGATATCTTCTCGAGTTAATGCATTTAGAACATCAAATCAGCCTAGTCCAAGCTTTGGCGCATTTTTGAGAGGTTTCTACTGCCACCTTCCAATTTGGAGAACATGAATTGATACCAACTTTAGAGGAATATCAAGCTGCCATTGGAATCAATTCTAAACCTAGGATCGTAGAGCCACCCATTGGACTTAATCCTGTAAGCATTCTAGCTGAATTCCTTAACCTCAAAACTTTCAAAATCGAAAAGCTAATCAAGTCAAATACGGGTAGATTTCCATTATCTTTCCTAGTAGTCAACTTTTCAAAACTTCCTAGGGAAATGGGAAACACTTGAGCTCGGGTATTCATTTTAGCCTTCTTTGGCTTCATTCTATTCCATGTATCTAGAACAGGATTAGACCCTTTAGTTGCTGTGATTGCAAGACAAGCATGTCTCAAGTGGGACTTTTCAAATATACTTCTTGCCCAAACTATCCTTTCCTTAAACACAAACCAAAATCATGAGAGGGGTGTCTTCTAAGCTTCTACTAGTCTTCTTTTACTACGGTTCATCTCACACATTCGACCATGGTGTCGTTTCATGAACCTTCGTGAAATCTGTTTAGCGACAAATCCAATTGAGCGATACATTCGTCTTCAAAGCAAATTATCCAAACAATCTTTCTTAGATTGAGCCAATTTCATTAAGGCCCTAACTCTCGATTGAATCCAACGGCGGATCAATTGGCCAAAGATTGACAAGGCGAGGATTACAAGCCAAGAAGGGAATGTGATACCATTGCTCGATTTGAGTGGAGGAGCTGCTTATTGCCCTCTAAGAGTTGTTAGACAATTTGGGATGCTTCAGCAAGTTCTACCAACTTGGAATCCCGTAGAGTTTGCCTTTGACATCCCAAGTGGGACTATACCTGAAGAAGAGAAGAACAGCCTTCAAACCAAGATTCACAAGATCATCCTATCTTTGGATAACCCACTTAAACAAGTAATCGAGTGGCCGAAAAACTTAGAAGGGGATATGAAGATTTATATGGCATCCAAAGAATACATCACATGGATAGAAAGCAAACGTCCAATTAATGTCGAGCCATATGTCCCATTGAGCATCACACCGATCCTAAAGACGAGTATGTCTCGGAATATATTGTTCCAAATGTGCCTGAAGTGGAACCCCAAGTCCCCGAAGAGGTCGTGATCGATGTTGAAGAATAGGAATCTCGAGCCAAGGAATGAGAGGAATATCAAAAGGCGGAAGCTGCCTTAGCTAGCAAGAAGCCTAGGATTGGATGATTTAGATTCCCATTTGAGTTTATGATTATGATGTCAAACAATTACAAGTCTTATATGCAATGATGAATTGATCATTTTCTAGATGTACTTTGACAAGTTCAAAACATGATTTCAAAAATCTAAAAGAATCACCATGGATTACAATTCTTTGAATCGTATGATAGCTTGAAAAAGACATTGATGATGAATTTTATACAAGGCTAAGGCTTGTATAAAAGTTCTTATCATTGTCAATCATAAGAAGCCATACAATTGAAAGAATGTAGGGTTTCATGATTGTTTTACTATTCTAACCCTGAGTCTTTTTACGAAGCAGGTTTTCTAGCAACGGAAGGCAAAAGACTCCGAACTCGTTTACAAGTTAGAATGGCAAAAGAAGAAACCCGTGCTCGACTAGCTGAAGTTGAGAACCAAATGACCAAAATGGCCGCCAAGATGGCAGAAATGAAGGCTTTCATCCTTGCCTCTAGGGGATCTTATCCCACAGTTCCAAATGCGGGAACTTCAGATACTGCTGAAGCACCTACTGAAGAACCAACTAGAAACAAAGAACCAGTACAAGAAAACTCTCCAAAGGCTACACCTGAAGTAGTAAATTTGGAAGAAGATGATCAAGCCAAGAAAACATCCAAAGCAAATGATGAAGAAGAAGCCAAGAGATTGGCCAAAATTGAAAAATGCTTAGCCAGTCAGGGATATGAACTTCAGAGGTTCGATAAGTTCTCGTCATATGCAAAAGTGGTTGTTCCGAAAAATTATAAAGAACCAAAGTTCTTGAGCAAGTATGATAGAATTAGTGTTCCAAAAGCCATTTGAAGTATTATCTCCACAAGATGGCGAGGTATTCAGATAACACGCTACTTCTTATTAGCACATTTCAAGACAGTTTGAGAGGAGCGGCCCTGGCATGGTACACTACTCTCGACATAGAAGACTTCACGGAATGAGACCATTTGGCGGGAGAATTCCTCTATTAATACAAGTTTAATGTTGAGATACTCCCAACTAGAGAAGACCTCGTCAGAACTGAGAAACGGAAAAACGAAGGATTCCGAGCTTATGCTCAGAGGTGGAAAGCTGTCGCCTCACAAGTAAAACCCACCATAAATGAGGATGAGCTCATTGAGCTCTTCCTAAAATCATTGCCAATCGAATATTACGACAAGCTACATGTGTCAGGCTATCAAACATTCACCATGGTGGTAAAAGTTAGCGAGAGAATTGAATGGGGGTTGAAAGAGAAGAAAGCCCAAGAAGCAACAACATGGAGGCCTTATCCCGGGAGAAAAGACAAGGAGCCCATTCGTGAGGTGGCTATGGTGTCTAGCCCGAACACTCATCAGACGTCATTTCCAAAGTAATCCAACATTGCTTGAAAAAACCCGAGGCAGTTCGAACCAAAGAAAAGGCCTGTGAGGCAATACACGCCGTTGCCCCAACCTCTGTCAAAGTTATAACCAATGCCTTTAGAAAGGCATTTGGTGACCAAAGAAGTACCAAGAGATAATCCTGCAAGATTTCCATGGTACGATGAATCAAAAACCTGTGCGTACCACATGGGATAAAGGGGACATGATGTAGATAACTGTCCCACTCCAAAATATAAGGTTCAACACCTCATTGACAAGAAGATATTGAACTTCCAAGAGCCCGAGCCGAACATACATCATAATCCTCTCCCTGAGCACAATGTGGTAAATATGATCAAGGGTGAAGAAGGAATGATGGGGCCTGATGATGAAGATGAATACTAGGCCAAGCTGAAAGCTTCTCGATTAGAAGATGCTCGTTTTCGTCAAGAAGCACTTTTGAAGGGCGAAATTGTAGACAACTTGAGAGAAGATTCTGAAAAATATAATTTCCAAGTGAAGTATACCCCACCACCTTAGGCATCCAAGGATTAAGTAATTGTGCCCATTGGTTGGGGTAGTATGGATGATGAAGTTAGCTTAAAGGAGAAAATTTCGTCCGGAAAACAAATGTGCCAAGATGAGATGGATGAGGATGAAAAAGGGAAAGATAGAGTCCGACAGGGTGAAAGACATTTTACCCGAGAATCGTTCAAGCAGGGTGAAATCGTGGACCTACTCGGTCAAGATAGTGGTAAATATAATTACCGTGTCAAGTACACCCCTCCTCCATGGGCATTCAAAAATGAAGTTATCGTGCATGATGGATTTGGCGGCATGGATGAGATTCCAATTAACAAATTAAGTCTCGAGGAGAAAGAAGATCGAGAGGAAAAAAAGAAGAAAAAGACTCGCTGAGGCGATAGACGGTTCATTCGTAAAGCACAGAAACAAGGTGAAGTCGTTGATTTCTTGAGTCAGGATAGTAGCTGGTACAATTACTGTGTCAAATACACACCTCCCCCGTGGGCATTCAAGAATGAAATAATCACACCTGATAGATGGGGTGGAATGGATATTGATGAGGCTGATAGAAGCATGGTGTCTATGGTTACACCTTTTCTGATCGAGCTTGATGAAGTGGATAAGTATAAGGAGGAAGAAGGTCCCGTCGAACCAATTACCATTCAACTTCCAATTGATCAATTAAAAATTGAGGAAAAAGAGACAGCCTGTGATTATCACTCTCCCTTCAAAAGAAAAGTTTGACACTAAGTGCGTACCCTGGGATTATGCACCTAAAGAAGTTGATGCTATAACCCGATCGGGTAGATGTTATGTTCCAAAGGAGGGTGATCATGAAAAGAAGGGAGTGACCGAAGAAGATGTGAAACAGTTACTGTCAATTATGAAGACAATCGAATATGAGGTAATTGAACAGCTAGGAAAGATGCCGGCATAAGTTTCTTTGCTAGATCTTTTCAAGACATCAGAAAGCCACAAAATGATGCTTATGAAACTTCTCAATGAAGTGCACATCCTAGAAATAATCAATGAAGTGCAACTCGAGGATTTTGTTGGCGCTATTCTTTTCAAAGATTAGATTGTCTTCTCTGATGAAGATTTCCCAATTGACGGACGTTCACACAATAAGGCTCTATACATTGCCGTTAAATGCCGAGGCAAAGAAGTGTCACACGTGCTGATCGATAATGGCTCCGCGCTTAATTTGTGTCCGTTAGACACGCTACATCGCTTGGGGATCAGTGAAGAGCTCATTAAACCTTCTAAGGTGACTGTGCGTTCGTTCGACCAAATGAAGAAGGACATTATTGGCAATATCGAGCTCGAGGTAAACATAGGCCCTGTGCCTTTTTTAATTGACTTTCAAGTGGTGGATATTCCGAGGACTTTGAATTCACATGGCTGGTGCTATCCCTTCAAGCCTTCATTAGAAGGTTAGATTCATCATTAATAGCAAGATGATCACCGTACATGGAGAGATAGATTTCACCACTTACAAGGAGAGTGCAATACCATATATCGAACATGAGGTGAAAGAAGAACCAAGTTACCATTCCTTCGAGATGATCTCGTTGGTACAAATCTCCGCTGGTAACATAATGAAATCACCAGAATTCTCAACATCATCCATCATGTCTGGGAGGATATTATGCTAATATGGATTCACTCCCGATGGTGGACTTGGGTCAAAAGCCCAAGGAATCAAGGAATCCATTACTCCACTTTCCACAAAGAAAAGACATGGAGTAGGATATATCACAGAAAGCTGTAATAATCATCATGGAGGCCAAGGCTGAGGTTCAAAGAACTATGGAGGCTATGGAAGCTGAGGTGATCGCATCATTAACCCATCAGTGTGAAAGGGTAAAGCTAAAGAGCTTCCCTATCATCAGATTCACATCAAGGAAACCTTTCCTGGACCTTCCAAGCTACTGCAAGAAGAAGATCTACATATAAAGGAAGAACCTGTGTTACCTGGCTTATTCGAGGAGAATGCTATCAACGTCATCATAACTAAAGCAGAAGATATCTACACATTAGAGTAGGAAGATTCTCTCGAACTTTTGCTTGTCTTTTCCATTGCATTGTTGTTTTTACAGTTTCAAGTTTCTTGTTGATTTTGTTTGCAATTTCAATTTAGTTACAATTTCCATTTCTGTTGATATGGATGTAATCACATTTTTCAATTCAATAAAGGGGTTCAAATGTTTTGTTAAGGACATATAGAAACAAAATCAAATCTATGATGAACATTGCCCTCATTCGTGAGGCTTGAGGCTTTAGATTTTTATATTGCTCCTCGTTGCGAAAATGGTTTTAAGAATAAGAAAGTCCAAGGATATGAGGACTAGCTCTGTTTTTCTATTCTTTTAAAATTAATTTCAAAATGAATTCCCAAAAGGGCTTTTCATAAAACCACATGCATTGTTATACTTTGTATGCGGTCACTAACCATGTTTGTTGCATGTCAGGTATGAGCATTCGCATATTCATAATAAGTTCATATGTGGCCCAAATCTTTCCGAGGAGATCGCTTGTGATATCGAAGAGTATAACGAGGATAAAGAATGGGTCAAGAAAGAATGGATCCGTCACGAAGAATCAAAGCCACTTACATTAGAGAAAACGATTACCGTTAATCTAGGCGATAAGGAGAATCCCAAAGAAGTTAAGATCAGAGAAAGTTTTTCCTCAACAGAAGTAGAAAGAATTATTGATCTACTCAGAGAATATCAAGATATTTTCGCATGGTCCTACGTCGACATGCCAGGTCTTGATCCGAACATAGTTGAACATGCTTTACCCATCGATCCGAGCACCCCTCCGAAAAAATAGAAACTTCAGCGAACAAAACTGGAATTGGCAAAGAAGATAGAGGAGGAAGTCATGAAACTACTTAAAGTTGGATTTATTGAAGTGGTACCATATCCAGAATGGGTTGCCAACATTATACCCGTATTGAAGAAAGACGGGCGGGTTCGGGTTTGCATTGATTATCGTGACCTAAATAAAGCAAGCCTTAAAGATGACTTCCCGCTTCCACATATCAATGTTCTAGTGGACATCACTGCTGGATTCGAAACATTTTCATTCATGGATAGTTTCTTAGGATATAATCAAATCCTTATGAAGAAGGAGGATATGGTGAAGACATCCTTCATTACACCATAGGGCACATTCTGTTACAAAGTGATGCCTTTCGGTTTGAAAAATACTGGTGCCACATATCAGAGGGTAATAGTAACTTTGTTCCATGATATAATGCATAAAGAAATCGAAGTATATATAGATGACATGATTGCAAAATCCAGACAAGAAGAAGATCATGTTGAAGTGCTTCGCAAATTGTTTGAAAGACTCAAGAAATACAAATTGCGACTAAACCCCAATAAATGTGTATTTGGGGCAAAACTTGGCAAGTTGCTAGGATTTATGGTCAGTAGTAGGGGTATCGAAATAGATCCTACCAAGATGAAGGCAATATACGACTTGAAGACTCCCTCCATAGTAAAAGAGGTGAGAAGTCTATTGGGGAGATTGAACTACATTGCCCGGTTCATCTATCAGCTTTCTGAAACTGCTAAACCATTCTTTAAACTGCTGAAAAAAAAAGCCAAAGTGAAATAGGATGCCGAATGTCATCAAGTCTTTGACAGGATAAAAAAATATCTAGTATGCTCGCTAGTGTTGTTACCACCAGTCCCCGGGATCTCGCTGATCTTATACTTAACGATTCACCACAAGTCATCAGGAGCGGTGCTTGTCCAAAGAAGACCAAATGATGGTAAGGAGCAAGCCATTTATTACCTGAGCAAGAAGTTCACAATATTCGAGACGAATTACCCAGCAGTTGAGAAGACATGTGTTGCATTGATATGGGTATTGCACAAATTAAGACAATATACCCTTCATCACCAAATTTTGCTAGTAATCAAGAATGACCCGATCAAGTATCTCCTTGGTCGGGAAATTAGCAAAATGGCAGGTCCTGTTATCTAAATTTGATATTAGAAGTTTACCACAAAAGTCAGTCAAGGGACGAGCAATAGCAGATATGTTAGCGGAAAATTCACAGAACATCGCCAATCCTGAAGAGGAACAATTTGATGACTATATATCAACATTGGTCGATAATAAATGGACCATGTATTTTAATGGAGCAACCAACTTATCTGGATCAGGAACTGGAGCAGTATTGATTTTCCTGGAAGGTCAACATTATCCAGTATCTGTAAAAATGATATTTTCATGCACCAATAACATCGCTGAATATGAAGCATGCATTCTCGACTTACAATTAGCCCTCTCAATGAAGGTAAAAAGATTGTAAGTATATGAAAATTCTATGTTCATCATATTACAAACAACTGGTGCATGGCAAACTCGAGACGCCAAGTTGATACCCTATCACAGATACTTAGAAGCGATGGTGGAAGAGTTCGAAGAAAAAACATTTGATTATCTTCCAAGAGTTCAGAATCATTTTACAAATGCTCTTGCAACTTTGTCATCCCTACTGCAAGCAGAAGACGATATGGATGTAAAACCATTAAGAATTGACATTCTCGAACAACCGGCTCATTGTATGGTGATCCAAGCAGAGTTTCACAACGAACCATGGTTTCACGACATCAAAAAGTATCTTCAAACTGGGAAATTTCCTGAAGGAAGCCAATCAGGCGACAGAAAATTTGTAAGGAAGATAGCCAACAAATTCTTCCTCAGTGGTCAAGCCCTTTACAAGAAATCATTTGATTCAACCATATTAAGATATGTGGATGCTACAGAAGCTGAATAGATCATAAAAGAAATTCATGAGGGTGAGCGTGGGCCGCACATGAATGGGCATCTCCTAGCCTGAAAGATTATGAGGTTAGGATACTATTGGATGACAATGGAGACGGATTGCATCCAATATGTGCGATGTTGTCACCAATGTCAAGTTTATGGAGACAGAATCAACGCATCGCCAAACGAGCTGCATCAAATGTTAGAGCCATGGCCATTTTCAATGTGGGGCATTGATATGATCGGTCCAATCAATCCCAAGGCCTCAAATGGGTATCGCTTCTTCTTAGTTGCAATTGATTATTTCGCCAAGTGGATCGAAGCAAATTCCTACACAAATGTTACCGCTAAGAATGTTGCAAGTTTCATTAGGCGGGATATCATTGCTAGATATAGAGTCCCATAAGCAATAATTATAGATAACGGCTCAAATCTAAACAACAAAATTATGGATGATCTACTCAAACATTTCCACATTCGACATTTGAACTCGTCTCCATATCTCTCATAAATGAATGGAGCAGTGGAAGCAGCAAACAAAAATATTAAGAAGATTTTGGCCAAGACAGTTGAAAATTATTGTGACTGGCATGAAAGGTTGCCATATGCTCTAATGGTATATCGAACTTCAATTCGAACATCAACTAGGACAACTCCATTTTCCTTGATTTATGGAAGGGAAGCGGTGTTACCTGTTGAAGTAGAAATTCCTTCATTAAGGATACTATCTCAATTGAAGCTTTCAGAAGCTGAACGGATTCAACAAAGATATGAACAACACAATATGATTGATGAGAAGAAATAAAGGGCAACATGTCATGGGTAAGCCTATCAGAAAAGAGTTGCTAAATCCTTTAACCGAAAAGTGAAACCAAGGCATTTCAAGGCAGAAGATTTGGTGGTGAAGAAAGTCATTCCTAATAATTCAGATTCTCGTGAGAAATTCACTCCGAACTATGAAGGTCCATGATAACTCTATAAAAATAGAGTTATTTTATCTACTCTAGGCAATAAATAATGCAATATTTGTTAGAATATATTTGGATTTCCTTTTATTTACTTAATTTTCCTTGTTTATGCAGAATATTGAGATTTGGAGAAAATAAAGAAAATATGGCAAAAAGAAGGAAAGGAATATGCGACCCAGAGAAGAGTTAGAAGGTGGATATCACATTGGGAATTCTACGATTTATTCACTAATTTTATGCGAAAAGAAGCAATTGCCTTGTGAAATGAGTCTTGGATGTTATCATATAAATAGGATAATTTGGGGGAACATGGAGTTTTTCTTCCTTTTAGATCGTTTTTATTTTCAGTGTTATGAGAGTTTTTTAAGTATTTTGAAGAGAAGACAAAAGTGGTGACAGAATTCTTGTTCTTTGATTCAAGATGTGTGACATTCTGAAATCCGACCCATTTGGAATTTATGAAATGAGTAGTTTATGGATGTGCTTGTAGTTAGATCTCGCCCGGAATTGATCACTTAGGGAATACTAACTATTAGGGAAAGGCTAATTAGGGATTTAAATTCGCGCGACCAAAGAACTCGATCGTGAACCGACTTTCGACCATGAAAATTGTCGAGGTGACATTTTGAGCCACTGTAGGCCGATCCAAGGATAGCCAGGGATCAGTTCGCCACTGTCATATTAGTGGATCGCGGGTGATTCCGCTGGACCACGAAATGAATTGACGAATGACCCTAAACCTATACCAAACGATCGTGCCCGTCGGATCTAGCGATCGATCCTCGCGATTAAGTGACAATCGAAGTCGGCACAACCCGAGTAAACTTGTACGTGGCATGATTCAATATCGGCCACGGGTCAAATGTGCGAATTTCCCTAAAAGCCACCCGTTAGTTTGAGATTTGCTCAAGTTGAGTTATGTAAAATTTAGTCATTAAATTAGAGACCGAGTTGGGCATTGGAAATTTAGAAAGTCACGACAGGGCATTTGGACGATGTTGTCATTTACTCGGGTAGCCTCGGTTTTGTCCGAATCCTTCAAAAAAATTGAATTTTGACGAGAAATGAAAAATGACCATTTTACCCCTGGACATTTGTTAAGGCCAATGTAATTTGAGAAGGACATTTTGGTAATTTTGCCCTAGCCTTAGAATTAGAGATTTTTGGACAATTTTGCCCTTGGACTTTTTGAGAAATTCTCAAATTGCCCTTGGATATTTTAGAAAAGATTCGATCCGGACCGTCGATCTCAAGATAAGAACAAATCTCGGCCGTTGATTGGATTTGTGAGAGAAGGGCGAGATGGTCATTGGGACATCAATTATTGGCCTTAGGTTATTTAAACCCAATTTCTCTCTCTCTCTCTCTCTCTCTCTCTCTCTCTCTCTCTCTCTCTCTCTCTCTCTCTCTCTCTCCTCACTCTCTCTACTCACGGCAAACCCCCCTCTCTCACTCCTCACTCTCTCTACTCACGGCAAACCCCCCTCTCTCACCGACCGATCGCCACTCCCCCCTTGCCGCGCCGCTACTCGCTGGCCACCGTCCGCCCGATCGCCGCCGCTCGGTCACTGAGCCACGCCCTCACGCCACCGTCCCTCTCTCTCTCTTCCTCTCGGTGATCTCTCTCTCCCCTTGTGGCCGTGAACGACGGCCAAGGAAGCCGCTCGCCGCTACCCGCCGTTCAGCCGCTCACCGCCGCCGAGTGCCACCGTGAGGCCGTCGATCAGCCGCCCCCTTCCCACTCTAGCCGAGCCAGTCTAGAGTTCGGGTAAGTCGCGCCCTAAACTCTACTTAGGATTTCAGGTATCGACGGACGAGTTAGGGCTGAATCAGGTTAATTAGGGGCCTTTTAGGGGTTATTAGGGGCTGTTTAGGGATTAATTGAGTGGACTGATTTAGGGGCTGATATTGACTGATTTTAGATGGTGAAATGATGATGTTTCGGGGCTGAGATGATGTGAAATTGGGTGCTGGAAATTGGGCTCGTAGTGACGAGCGTATGGTTCGATTTCGGGGCAAACGGTATCGATTTGGTGCGTTGATTTATGGCTGAATTGTGGTGACGATTCGGGCTAAAAGTGGATGAGGAAATGTTGAATTTCGTGCCTATGTAGTGGCTGTGCTTGTAGGCCCGTTAATGGCCTTGTATGTTTGTTGTACCGTGACTTGATTGATTGAAATGTGCTTCGTTATGTGCACGCTTGGGCTGAATTGAAATTGACTGTTAATTGGACGTGTTGGGTGTTTATTGAGCTTGAGAAATGTGTGGGTTGATGCGTGCACGGGCCAAGTGTGATTGGCCAATATGTTGGCATGTGGGTGTTGAATGTGTGAATGAGTGCGTAAGCGAATGTGATACGATACGTGTGATAATGGAAATCCCTGAGGCGGTATCATTACGCGGGGAATTGATTCGTCTTGATGCGGTACGACTACGCGGGACGATGCTCGGTATTACCGGAGGACGACCAACCTAAGGCGGTACTATTACGCGGGTTGTGTCGTAGGTGGTAGGTGTTGAGCTTGAGGCGGTACCACTACGCGGGCAAGATGCACGGCCTGAGGCGGTACCATTACGTGGGCCCTAAAGTGTTGTTATGAGGTAGTCGTAGTGAACCTTTAGCAATTTTACAAAAGGCTGAAACCGTTGCTACAACCTAGACCTGTGAGATGATACTTGTTGATGAATGTAATTTACCTAATACTGTGGCGTCTAGTCGCATATTCCAAACCTGTGGGGTGTGATACCTATCGGTAGAAGTAATTTGCCTAATATTGTAGCTTCTGTTGGTACAATCTAGACCTGTGGGGTGATACTTGTCGGTGGAAGTAATTTGCCTAATGCTGCGGGTTCCGTTGGTACAACCCATACCTATGGGGTGATACCTATCGATGTAAGTAACTTGTCCCATATTGCGGCTTCCAAGTATGTTTTTCTAACTCTTAATCAATTGAACGGTGGAAATAATTTAGGCCAAGTAATCCCACCACCAGTGAGTATTTTACAAAGGCCTGAAAATCCTATCTACCCTGAACTTAGGGGGCAAGAAATGTGTCAACTTGCGAATCCTTATCAAGTGGCTGAACTTGTAGAGCTCATAATGTATATTTGATAAAGTGTTCGATCACGTCCATCTTTCATTTTATGCAGGTACAAAAGGCTTCACACACGTAAGAAACTTCAAGACTTGAAAGCATGAATTCGGGCATGTCTCTTTAGATACGATACGTGCCGCCATGAAATTGGAGCTTCCACCAATTCACATTTTTCCTAATTATTTTGGATAAAGTTATACATGTATTAGATATATTTATTTATGTATGGATTAACTGAGAATCCTCAAAGCCTCCAAAACTCCTTTTCCACAACTTCTTTGTGCACTGTGATCGATTGGCTTCATTCATCTTCTTTTATTCTTTTATTCTGTCCTTTCTGTCTTTTTTATCTTGGAATTATTCGGTTATTTGATTATTCATATACTTCGGGGGGGTTCCGATGGAATTGGATTAATGTAGTGGCCTTTTTCCTTTGTCAAAGAAATATTTTATTCATTTCCACGGATATACAATAGGATACGCAGTCCAACTGCAAATCAAGACAACAACACAAGTTCCAGATAAGAAGATGAATCATCAGAACAAGGTTATGGATCACACGCTCAAAGAGCAGATATGAGACTTCTCCGACTTTGGTTTGTAGTGGCCGTTTGGACAGAGTGAGAAATGTTGTGTTTTTTTTAGGGATAAATGCACTAAAAATCCTAAAACTTTTCATGAAAGTATAATTGAGTCATAAAACTTTCAAAAAAATGCAATCAAGTTTTAAAACTTGTCACAAAAGTGCAATCAAGTCTTAAAACTTTCAAAAAGTTTAATCAACGGAAGGACTTGATTGAATAAATTCGACAAGTTTTAAGACTCGATTACACTTTTTAAAAGTTTTAGGACTCAATTGTACCTTTATGATAAGTTTTAGGACTTAATTGCTCTTTTTAAAAATTTTAAAACTTAATTGCACTTTCATAACAAGTTTCAAAACTTCCAATGTACTTATTTTTTTTTATTAGTTACAAGGGAGGTGGCTAATCTAGTTTTGTGCAACATTGAAGTTGAGAGTTATCTTGAGCGCGAATCTGCAAAGCTAGGCTCTTTTAGCTTGAATTTTGCGTATTGAGCTTTTCCTTTATGTAGATGATCCGTCTAATTTCGAGCTACATCCACCGGGTATCGTAGTTCGGAAAGTGTGAAGAACCCGAGTTCACATGCCTCCACTGACAGCTGTTTTACTCAGGGCCCAAGTTATCTTTGGGTTAAATGAACTTAATGGACAAACCATACCGCGACTACATGGGCCTGTAGTGGGTACTTGGGGCTCTAAGAATGCTGAATCTTTCGTACTTCATACCGTTGGCAAGAAATACACAACTCTTGGTTGGGAATTTGGCAATTAGGAATTACATTCTTTACTCTGATTCTAGTGCTATGTATAGTGACTTCAGAACCGCTTCCTCCTCCAATTATGTTGCAGCCATTTATTTCATACACATTTGGAACCACTAAGAGTCAATTTGAATTTTTTTTTTTGCTACGTCCTCTATGCTTATTTCCAATGATACAACACTGAAGTGAGTTATCAGTATTATTTCCAATGATATATATGAGCGATCTGACTTTATGCGGATGAGAGGCTTATACTGTGGGTGATAATTCTGTGGGTACACATTTGGACATTGTGACCGTTGCTGTTCGGGGAATGAATTGGATGGGAGTGGATTTGGTACAAGAGTGGCAGCGAGTCAGTACACGTCCGATACCATTCATCTGAGGAACTTATAGTTGCACATTTACAAGAGTATCAAAGCCAAGCTTCATCCTAGCACCAGGAGGAAGCTATAATGCACTTCATTCAAGGAATACTTGGACAAGACCAAAAATCCTCAGATGCAATTACACTTCACATCTACAATCACGGTTCAGTTACCTTTTTTAGTTACTTTTCGACTACTTAATCATCTTGGATCTGAGACAATTTTTCCTGCTTGTAGGGGCATGATCAGCACCTTGTCGAAAGGATACTTAATCTGAAATATCCGACGGCATAGCTAAGACATTTACAAAGCTGCAAAACACAATTAAGTGTTCTTCTTGAAGCAGGAGGAGCTATCAACAAAAGTCCGATACCTTCATTTGAGAATATCGCTGAGAGGAAGTCCAAGTCTGAGCTCGTCAACATATGTAATTGAACCCACATTTACTCAAAAACTTAAGTCAATGAATTATGAGCCTAAAGTTCTACTAATTTCTTTGGTAAATTCAAAATATACCATTGGTAATTTTGTAATGTCTTGACATTATCTGGAATCGTTCATTGAGCGAGTTAATAAATTAACAACTACTGAGCCTTAGTAACCTTCTCTAACTTTTTTCACATTTTGTGCAATCGGTTTCTAGGAGACACATAAATGTTTGCATCAATCTCTGAAAGTATCTTAGGTTAGGCTAAAATTATCCTTCCCACGATACTTTTGTTTTAGGGTGACTACAACTCGAGCACGTGCTAATCTTGCACGTTTTAAGCACCTATAGAAAACCAAACCTCATCAGGCTAAATGGAGTTGGTTATCTGGATTTCATTACATCATTATTTTCCTGGCGTGCCCATCACATATTAGATCCTCAATGGGCTAAATGGAGTTAGTTTAGCAAATGATTGGAAACATGAATGCAGATTGACAAATTTGCCTTGGATGCCTTGCATGATGATGCCGAAATTCATCTGCAAAATTTGGAACCATGGATTCAGGTCGGACATCTTTATATTTCATTTTACGTTTGTGTCCAAAATTGGGAAGATAAAGATGTTTTTCTTATTGTAACTATGATAGTTTTTATACCCACGATGCCTTATGCTTTATCCATAGTGTATGCCATCTCTAAGAGTCGGCACTTCTCTACACCGAGTCTGTTAAGCTTGTTTACCTAATCTCTCCATTGAACCATGACACAAGGTCTTGCCACTGTGCATTGTTCTGTGAAGAGCTCGAGCTCTATCATTGATAGCTGTGGAATTCCTACTAAAACACTGTCGAAAGATCTGTTAGTTTGTTATTAGAGATAGCTTACACGGCAATTTTTGTTATTTAGCTCCTTTTGGACTTGATGGCATATCAAGAACAAGCCCTGCGACTTATTCTGGATCTCAGCAGTGCAGCCATTACCCTGCCAGTATGGTGCTGAGCTGGTTTTTCCTTCCAATTATCACAAATCAATTGTTGGGTTTTGTTCAATAGTGGTCTTTTGCAGTCTCATCCAGAGTTTGTATGGAGTAAAAAAAATTACAAGACTAAAAAGTAACAATTGCTGCTGACATTAGATACGGAAGGTGTTGCGGAAGTCAAGCGATCGAACAATAAATTTAACAGAACAAGAAAATAAATCGGACACCGGATTTATGTGATTCGGTCGTACTGACTTATGTCCACGGGGAGAGCAATACGGAATTTCACTGTAGATCAAGCGATACAACGAAGATTACAACCACACTCGAGTCACTCAAACACTCTAAGTATTTTCCAAGCCTCAATTACGCCCAATAGCTCACGCAGTGTTTAGCCCCATAATTCTTCACGAAATAATCTCTCAATCTCACGAAGGAATTGTATACAAATCTTACCATAAAATTTAATCGCTACTAACACTTGAATTCTTGATGTAATTCCACGAACAAAATCATGAACTCAATGCCAAGCACCCAGCACCTATGAATGATCCATGGCACTCAGAGAGAAAACGGCACTTCAAGAGGACTTATTCGTCAACAACGACGCACCCCCTCTGTGCGGCCAAAAACAGAACAGCCCGTATTTATGCTTAGGTTCCACGATCAATGTAGACTCCATGCAAATATACTTATTTCCTTTTTCGAATCCAACTTTCTCTGACGCACACGGCAAGAAGTCCCACAATTCCCTCTTTCACAGTCAAAGTCTTCCAGGCCAACGTTGGACTCAATTCTGCTGATTTCTTCCCGACTTCTACGGATAATCGTTGACCTTTTATTTTGCACTCATGTTGACCGAGACAAAGAAGAAGACTCTCTTAGACTTTCCTTTTTCAGTGGACAAATACTCCAACTCACGTTCGGAAAGCTAATTTCCAAAACTTGCCTTGAATTCTTCTTTTTTTTCATTTCTAAAATTTAGATTTTCGCTTCGAGCTCAAACTCGAGACATATTTTATCAGAAAGTCTCTTCAAAAAAGAGAAAGATGAGTGCGTATGGAGTAAAATGCATATTCAGACCTTCGAATTGACTCCGCAGCTCTGCATTCTGTGACTTTTGTAAAGCCAGTTTCATCGATAATTTGTGCATCTGCAAGCCGGATAACGGTGGACAAACAAGTAAATTAGCCTGAACATCTTATTCTCGAAATAGTTCGACAGAACCCGTATGCCCCATAGCTTCTCACAGGCGAGTGTTTACAGCTTTTGTGAACATTTTCATTGAACAGGTTACACAACACAACATCACATGCGTGACATGTTTGTTAACTCCAAAAGAATTCCTTGCCAGTCTCTAGAAAAGTAATGCAAACGATGAACAATATATAATTACATTGTTTGATTGTCAAGGAAAATTCTCTTGTAAAACAGGAATCATAGATGCTAAAAATGAGTTGTTACTAACTCCAGGATTGAGTCAATATTCAGTGGATGGGAATGGGGGATCATGCGTTTGGGTATTCCTCAACAACCTCGAAACCTCCTTGACGACCTGTTTCACAAGTACCCCTTCATGCCTGCCAGTTTCCAAATAACATTGAAGTAAGCTATGAGTAGTATGAGTTTCCAGTAATGGGATCAAATTAAGATTCTGATGGGAATGATGGAAGTAAGTACCCATTGGCGATTTTCTCCGATACCCATCCTTTGGAGCACCCAACCTCCTTGAGAGCATGCTCCCACCGCTCATAAGTACTTCCGTCGACAAGATCCCTATGCCGAAGCATCTTCTCACCAAAACAACCTGAGACGTGTTGCACAAGCGAGGGCTCCACTTTATAGAAGATGGGCAATATCTTTTGCCCCTTTGTTCTCTTGCATGCAACCATTTGAGCTAGCTCCTCCAGGCACCAAGGAGAGAAGGCAAAATTTTCAGAGAAAATTGGAATCGATATCTTACAGTGGTCAATAGCGTTGCTAATCTCGTCAGCAACACCTTTACCTACGAGGGACTGATCATCATCGTTAAACACTCTAATTCCGGCAGCCGCAAGGCTGATGTAGAGGTAAGCAGCGAGGCCGTATCGAGTATCAGGGCCACGAAAAGCCATGAACACTTGGCATTTATTTTCTCTTCTTTTCTCCACTAAATACTTAAAATACACTGCGATTCAACAAGACAAACCAAGTGATGATGATGAGATGTAACCAATACAAATCATATGAAATTTTCAAAAGACCAAGGTAAATTTTAAAAGCCACGAAGTCGATCTAGTTCATAAAACATGCGAACCTGACGTGCCTCCCCTTTAAAGGGAGGCGAAAGCTCTCACAGGATGAACATAGAGAATAATTATATACGAGAGGCGCTGAGCTCAAATGGAATGAGGACATACCTGATCTTATGGGGTAATTAGACGCCAATATAGGAGATAGAGGGAGCCATTCGATCCACGTCGTCTTCAATTCACTCGAAACCTTTGCGACCACCAATTTCACAAGCTCTCCTTCATGCCTGCCCGCATATATGTAAAACCAAAGTTAGGTATACAATTCGATTCCTTCTTCCCCTAACTCTGCTATCATTCCCATCCAAGTGCACAGAGGGTCAAATTCAGATTTGTGATGGATATCGATTCATAGATTCGTAACTAATTGCATATCACATACATACTTACCCATTAGCAATGGCGTAGGATATCCATCCTCTAATCCACGTAACAAAAAACAGCGATGTCACCCATTTCTGCAATTCTTCCGAGCTGCACTGCCTCTCGTGTTCGCTTAGAGCCTTTTTAAAGTTACCAAGTTGGCGACGTACGTCATAAACATTTACCTTATAGAATACAGGGAAGACTGATTGGCCTTGCTTTCTGTGGCATTCCATAATCTCGGCGAGCTCACGGAGGCACGATTTACTCTGCGCATACTGTTCGGAGATGATGGGGATCGCAATCCTACAACTCCTGATGGCCCGGAGAAGCTCCGGGCCTATCTCCTCGCCGACAGGGAGCGCATCGTCGTCCCTGAACACGTGGACCCCAGCAGCAACCAGACTGTTGTAGAGGAAATCGGTGAAGCCGGTGCGAGTGTCTCCGCCTCTGAAGCTCAAGAACACATCGTAGCTCCGAGGGGCTTCCCTTGCTTTCTCCTGCAGGAATCTGAAAGCGTACACGGCCAGAAGGGCTAGAAGTAGAACAATTGCTAAGTCATACATTTTCTCTCAGTTCGTAACGTTCCTAACTATGTCTTCTTTCAGAGCTTTATCTCATTCAGGACTCGATGCTTTCAATATTCAAGTCATTGCTTTCGTCCACCTTCACAAATCTCAAAAGAGCCTCACCGTCAAAGTTGACCATATCGCACAATTTTTTTTAATTCGTCTTCTTGACTATTTCAAAGGCTGTATATACTATTCTTCCCTAGAATTTGAGGCTTGTCATAAGTTGACTTGGTTTAAATTTTCCCTGATCGTTTTGTTTAAAAGAAAACAACGATGATAAGGGCAACTTTTGAGAGCAAAAATGAATTTGCATGAGATAAGCTAACTGGATATATAATTATCCAAAAAGGATACCACAGTGAGCTGGTTTTGGTGGCTAAAATGGTTTTGCTAGTGATGCTCTGATCATACTAAGTTGATTTGATGGATAAATTTGTATAGGTCATGGTGATTTTCTGAATGTGGTTGTAATTTCTTTAGTAAATTCAAAATCATTTCATTAGTAACTTCGTAAATGTCCTAACGACTCGCGGATTACTTAAAATCGTCCATTGAGCAAGTTAATATTCAATCAAAACACCTATAGCTCACGAGCCATAGTAACATTCTGTAACTTCGTCAATATGTATCCTTCTTCTTAACCGGTGAGGCATTGAAAAATGATATAAAAAATAAATGTTTGCATCAACTTCTGAAAACATCCTAAGTTAGACTGAAATCATCCTTCCCACATTTTCTTTGTTTCCTGATACATAATTTATTATTGCCTTAAAAGAAATGCTTGCACGTCCCCTGATTGCATAATGGTGATTATAATATATAGTGCATTAGAGTTCAATTGAATAATGCCACGACCTTTGCGTTACCCTTATCTTACAAAACCATGAATGCACCACATTCCCATCAATGGTATTCTACTTCCTTGTTAAATTCACCAAATGGGTACTATCTTAGTGAATTTCATTTATAATTGGATAACTGAGAGTCATAGGAGCACATGATCTTGAAAGTCATCTCTATTCGAGGATGACTTGAGAATATTGGCTTCGGTTTCTTTTTTCCCTTTTTTTGTGGATTTTGTTGGATATGTTCGATTTAGGATGTATCCGACAAAAGAGTGATTATATGATGCGGACGGAAAAGAGTGAATATATGTTTAGGAGCATATTATACTAATGTTGCTATGAAATGCAAGAATATTTACTAAATCGGTCCTAAATCTATTATATAAATGTCAATTCGATATTAAAATTTTCAATTTTGTCAATGTAGTCTTCAACATTTACGTAAAATTTTAATGTAATCCTCTTAGACAATTGCAGTTGGAATTGGACTGGGTGTCTAGCTATCGCCGGCCATCTTACGTGGCAACTGACATGGACAACTTTACTTGAAATGACATTCTGCGTGGATAGCTGTGTCAGCGATTTCTAGCGGTAAGTTACGAGGACTACATTGGTAAATTGGATAGCTAAGAATTAAATTGATATTCAACGGTCCCTAAACTTTTGCCCGATGTATAATGTGATTCTTGAACTTTTAATTTGTTTAATGTCATCGCTGAAATTTTGATACATGTTCAATGTAGTCCCTCAACTATGTATCAAAAGTCTAGAGACAACAATGATCATTAGTGTAAAGTTCAGGGACTACATTGAACAAATTAAAAGTTCATAGATCAAATTAAAATTCATGGATTATTTGTGTCATTATTTCTAATTTAATCAAGAGTGAGAGGTGAAATTCGGGAAAGTTGGGAAAAAAATTTGGTCAAAAGAAATTTGAAAATTGAGTTCAGAAAATTTTGGACAAAAAATGCTCCTGTTCGTGAGAGGTGAAATTCGGGAAAGTTGGGAAAAAAAATTGGTCAAAAGAAATTTGAAAATTGAGCTCAGAAAATTTTGGACCAAAAATGCTCCTATTTATGGCACGGCACATGCACGCGGTCTTGTACGGTGAAGATTTGTATCCACGGATTAATTGAGACGAAATCACCAACATCAGGCGCTTATTTGAGACGCATACTATTCTCGAAGTTATTTTGCGAAAAATGTCCTGATTGATTATGTTGCCCCTCTTTTTTTGTTTTTAAGATGGTCTTCTTGACTATTCAAAGGGTGGATGCTCGTCATAATTTGACTCATGATTTTTTAAGAGCAACTCTTGAGAGCAAAATTAATTTGCACGAAGTAAAGTCAAAATTATAATGTCAGTAACTCTATAAATGTCATAACAACTCATTGATTATTTGAAATCAGTCTTATTGAGCAAGTCAACGTTGGATCGAAACAACTTACAACTAACGAGTCCTAGTAACATTTTCAAAATTTATCAACAACGCTTTTGCATCATTCTGCCTGATCGGATTCTACTTCTTAATTGGAGAGACATCGAAACATGACGTAGAAAATAAATGTCTATATCGATTTTTTTAAAAAAATATCCCTGAGTTAAACCAAATCTTACCACACTAAATAATGTTGGCTACATGAATCTAACCCTCATATTGATTGAACCGGCGCATCTCGTGTGTCTTTTTCTCCGGTCCATCTTGATTGAACCGGCGGTTGTTATGAACATCCAAGTGGGTCCCCACTTCTCTGTTTCCCCGCATTACGCCGGCATAAACTCCGCCTGTCTCTCCCTCTCTCCTCCTCGCCGCCGGCCGGTCCTCGGAGCGCTTCATCATCCTCCTCGCCGGAGCTTGCTTCGCCGGCCACGCGATCATTCTCCGCCTCGCGGCTTATCCTCTCGGTGGGGGGCGACGGCGACGGCGGCTGTAAGCAGATGGAGGGGTGGAAATAGCGGCCCCGACAGTAAAGTCTAAACCCCTCGAAAAACCCAGGAAGGAGCCGCCCCTGAGAATGTCTGCCTCCTTCACAGCATCTTCAATCCTCCCTCAGAATCTGCTCTTTCCGGTAAAGTTCCTCTTTTTCTTTTGTTTTCCCTCAATTTCTTCATGCCCTTTTACGAATTATACCTCTTTGGATTGAGATTTAAGAATTGGGCGCTGCTCACTGCTCAGAATCTGAGTGGAAATAGGAGGAGGGAGTTGGGTCTATGGAGAAACGGGCAAACAGTTGGGAACTTTGTGGTAAGAGCAGGTCCAAAGAAGATATCTTTTGGCAAGGAATGCAGAGAGGCTCTTCAATCTGGGATTGATAAATTAGCTGATGCTGTTTCTGTTACTATCGGACCTAGAGGTGTGTGGACTCTTCTCTTTCTTCTTCTTCCGAAACTCCTGTTTCAGTCATTTTAATCTTGGAACTATTTGTTCATCTGATTAGTTATGTATTATGGGGATTGAGATGGAATTGGTCTTAATGTAGTGGCCGTTTGGACAGAGTGAGAGATATTGTGTTTTTGCTTATTAGTAGTGAGGGTGCTGGCTGGTCTAGTTTTGTGCAACATTGGAGTTGAGAACTATCTTGAAGGCGTATGTGCAGAATTGTGCTCATCCAGCTCGAGTTTAGCGTATGAACTTTTCCTTTTGTCAAGGGGGCAATGCTAGATGCTCCGAACTTTTCATTCCTACATTCGAAGCTGACTGACCTGTCTTGCTTTCCAGATTCCATTGTAATTCTTTTCTTCATTTTCCTTTTTGTTGCTTCAGTGCTTATTCTTCACCATGATCTATTATATATCCTATTCACAGAAGATAGTTATTTGACAAAGCACGCACACAATTGAGTTGTTTTGATTGTGATGGGAAATAATTATAGATAGAACGCAGTCCCCTTGTTAGAAAATGTAATTTCTTGAATATATGGATACTTTACAGTACCATACATAAGATCTATGAAAATTACTTTTAGGGCATGCTAATCTAGAGGCACAACAAGTGTTTCTATAATCTTTTTCTGGAAGTACACTTACAAACTCATGCATATTTAATATGCATTTAGGGTCAATTTGACATAGTCTATTTACTTATTTTTACTGTCCAAAATGTTGAACCCAGCAATATAACTAATTAGACAAGCTCTGTTGATTGTTCTATAGCATGTCGTGGAAAACAGTTTTTAGGAAAATATTTCAGCATTTAGCATTTGTACTCATTAAAATAATTGACAACTCTCATGTTCATGGCATAATAGTGTGATGCTACATATAATCCTATTGCAACTTTGAAACTCGAAGATGACATGTTTTTAAGCATGAACCATGACATGTTTGACAAGTTTTGAAAATAGGTTCTTGTAAATAAATTTGTAAAATTTTTTATTATGTGCATCAATATGTCACACATCAATATGTAAATGTGTATAATGTGTCATGTTGATAGTAGATTATTGACTTTTTCACCAACATTCCCAAATGTGTTTAAATGGGTTGGCCCACTATGACACTCATTCTTTTGTCTAATCCAACCCCATTTGACATAATGCATTTTAAACACTTTGTAGTATGGAGGAGAAAGTTCAAAATGAAGAGAGACAATGGATGCCAAAAAGTAGAAGTCTGATGTTAGTCTTCCATAGGACAACCAAGGTTACACTTATAAAAGTGCTTAGTCAGTTTCGGCTTATGGAGCCAGATGATTTATCAATTTTCTTCTCAATGAAATATGCTTAGTCAAGAATTATAAAGAATATCAATACAATTCTGGTGGATTTTGTTTTTCTTTTATGTTATTGATATATTTAGTGGTACAAGAAAGCGCTTTTAAAGGAAAATTCCTCACAACGAAAAAATATAAATTTGTCTGATCAGTTATTCCTCTACCAACTGGAGTATAGATTTACGTTTTTTCCAGTTATGTTCAGATTAGTGGATCGATTCTACTATTATGGCCTAATTGATTTATTTAATTTCTCTTTACTTCAGGACGTAATGTTGTCCTCTCGGAGTCCGAATCTCTGAAAGTAATAAATGACGGTGTCACGATTGCCCGAGCAATAGAACTTTCAGATGCAACCGAGAATGCCGGGGCAATGTTAGTCCAAGAGGTCATTCATGGTTGATATTTAATTCTCTCCAGAAGCTTGCTCTCATGCTTAACTCTTCAAATTCTGTTTTTATGCTCAAATGTATATATTTCCAGGTAGCTGGCCGCATGAATGACTTGGCTGGTGATGGCACAACCACCGCAATCATCTTGGCTCGAGCAATGATTAAATCTGGGTTGTTGGCAGTTTCATTTGGGGCTAATCCAATCTCTATAAGGAAAGGAATGGATAAGACTGTAAAAGAATTGGTCAGGATTTTGAAGGAAAAGAGCTTTCCTGTAAGAGGGAGTGATCATATTAAAGGTTAGTGATGATTTTTATTTTTATTTTTTTGTGCTTTGTCCAATACATGAGCTATTCATGATGAAATTCTGAAATTTTCTCACCGTTTTGCAGCTGTGGCGTCAATCTCTGCTGGAAACGATGACTTTGTTGGAAGGATAATTGCTGATGCTATAGAAAGGATTGGACATGATGGAGTAATCTCTATCGAGTCATCCTCATCTTCTGAAACCTTTGTTCTAGTCGAAGAAGGAATGAAGGTGGTGAATTTTGCTTTAGGTTTGAAATATTAAGGAGGTGGATGATTGTCTCCTTGCAAAAATTGGACTGAGTTATTCATTTCTTATGCTCTTTCGTGAGCTCTCTATGTTCTAAACTCTGTCTCGTAAAGGGATAAAGTCTTCCAATTGGATGCATCAATAGATCCTGAGCTTATTGAATGCATACACAACTTTCAATAATAAATTCCCCTTTGATGATTTTTTCACTTAAGTCACATTTTTTTCTGCCAGATTGATAAGGGCTATATGTCGCCTCATTTCATTACAAACCAGGATAGATCTCTCGTGGAGTTTGAGAATGCCAAAGTCCTCGTAACTGATCAGAAGATCTCAGATGTCAAGGAAATGATTCCTTTGCTGGAGAAGGCAACTCAATTAAGTGTCCCCTTGCTAATTATTGCTGAGGATATTTCAAGTCAAGTACTGGAAACACTTCTTGTGAACAAAATGCAAGGCTTGCTTAATGTAGCTGTCGTGCAATGTCCAGGATTTGGAGAAGGAAAGAAAGGTGTCTTGCAGGACATTGCTTTATTGACAGGTGAACTTGTATGGTGTGGCAACCTTTGTTTGTATGCTGTCTTAAGTTCCTTAAAGAAGTTCTCTTATTCAAACCGCATGAGTATTCCCATCATTACAGCACATTTTCTGCTATTTTTTCGTTCCATTAACATTGTAATAACAACATCAGGTGCTGATTTCCTCTCTGGAGACTTGGGTCTAACTCTCAATGGTGTGACATCCGATCAGCTTGGCATTGCTAGAAAAATAACCATCAGTAGTAACTCAACAATCATTGTTGCTGATCTTTCTACTAAAGCTGAAATCCAGGCAAGGATTTCACAGATTAAGAAGGATTTAGCTGAAACTGACAGTGCATACCATTCCCGAAAGCTTGCAGAAAGAATTGCCAAACTCACTGGTGGGGTTGCTGTAATTAAGGTTTGCAAGATACCACATTCTTTTGGAGGCAATTTCCACTCACACATAGTCCATTTAAGCTCCTTGTTTGAAGAACTAAAGATGTGCAAAGCTCATGGATTTGAGATCCCCTCAAATGTCCTCAAAGACAAAATAATTGCACTTATTCATCAGACTCGTAATTCTGCATTGCCTATGAGTCTGAAAGCGATTTAGTGTTGTCTCTATTTCATATTAAGCAATGTGCATTCAATTTAGGTGGGAGCACACACCGAGGTGGAACTTGAAGACCGGAAACTTAGAATAGAGGATGCAAAGCAGGCTACATTTGCTGCAATGGATGAGGGAATGGTACCTGGTGGTGGTGCAGCTTATATACATCTTTCTGAGTATATTTCTGTGATAAAGAGCAAGATGGAAGATCAAGAGGAGCAGATTGGTTCTGACGTCGTAGCAACAGTATGATTCCTACTTTTTTGCTTCATCTCTTTGTGCACATCGTTTTGCGTGTAATTTAAATTTCAGCAAGTAGTTTAAAGGAAACTGAGGTGGTTGATGCTTGACCAAATGTTGTTCATGCATACCTAGTTTGGTCAACGAGCATCTTCTGGTGCCTTTGTTCTCTTGCAAATCGTCACTCCTGCGCGGTGATAATGGCGGCTTTGAGTATATACAGGGACAAACCATGGCCAAGTTAATTAAGCTGATTGTGCTCTATATATTTGTAATAGAACATGCGCAGGCAGATCTATCGATTAGTCTATACTTTATTTATCAATAGCTCGAGACAACATTGTGCCTTGAAAATAAACATGTCTTAATTTTCTAATGTTCAGTAAGACTTGGGAATGGTGGTGTTGCATGTCGAATGGAAATTTTAAATTGGCAGGAGTAGTTGCCCTTGCCAAATCAATAAATGGGAGACAAAATAGACAAGGCCGGAAGCTGGCATTACCTGATATAGGGGTGTGTGCAATGGTTCTGGAGTGGATATGCTTTCTCTCTGTTGATCATCGAATTCTTTACATCTCAGTTGACCAGTGTAACAACCTCTCATGTGGGCTTGAGGAAACTATGTTCTACTTTTTCTTTTGAATGATAACCTGCCTTATGTCTTCAATAATTGCTTGGGCATTCTAAGTGGAATGCATCAAGTGGAAGATAGTTTCTAGCATCTTGCTGTTGTTCTGGAGGTGTCTTTGTTCTTATAGGTGGCTAACTGTGGATTGCGATTGCAGGCACTCCTTGCTCCAGCGAAAGCCATTGCAACTAATGCAGGAGCAGATGGCGATGCTGTAGTGGAGAAAACCCGAACATGTGGTTGGGAAATCGGTTACAATGCAATGACGGGCAAATATGAAGATCTTCTCAGTGCTGGAGTCATAGATCCATGTAAGGTTTCAAGGTGCGCACTACAAAGCGCAGTCTCCATTGCGGGCACAGTCCTGACAACCCAAGCGATATTGGTGGAGAAAACAAAGAAGCCCAAGCCACCCATTCCACTTGTGCCTGGAATCTCCCCTTAAAGTAAAAAGAACGAGTGGATGCTTCATTGCTTGGGATAAATGCCGAGTCAGAGCTCTCCTTGATTAAAAAATATCCGTGCTTCAAGGATTCGTACTTTTCTAAATGAAGATGGGTATTACATGTTTCGAGGAACTAGAGAGGTGTAATCTCACTTATCTGGCGGGTCTTCAAGTTCGGGCACCGCCATAATTGAAGAAACTGAGGTTGGATATCGAAAGCTGGATAGTTTCTCCGATTTGCTTAATGGCGGTCACATTTCTGCAATCTGTGCAACATGTGAAAAAATCTCTCGCACACATATTGTTCGAACAAGCATTGTTCAGCCGATTGTCTCCGGTGTCTAATACCTTGCTACTTTCTTTTAGACTGAACAATGCAATGCCTTGTACTTTGGGATGGCATTTTCCTTTCTCTCAAGAAAGTTAATCAAAGGTTGACCAGCGGGAAAAAGTTTCTCTGTAAGGTTTAACATTCACTTTCATCTCAAGAAGGTGAAAACTTGGTAAGTTGGTATCATTCGATGCACGCATTTGTTTTCACCCACTTTGTCACCACGCCAATTTGCAATTGATGCAAGAGGGATGTCATCAGTTGCATGAGATCAGTAATCAATTTAACTTTCTTCATTAAGGCAATTGATATCTTGAGGCTCAACTCTGAGATTACACATTAAAAGAAAACAGATAAATGAAACAGGTTCCCTAGGACAGAAAGAACAAATGGAACAAGTAAGCCTTTGGTTGATGCAGCAGACTTCTGCGGCATTATCCCCATTGAAGATTAGATTGGGCGGCTCCTTACAATACAAGGTCTCATATGCCACCGACCGTCTTAAACAACCCTGCACTCAACTTGCTAAAGACCCCAAACTAATGTTTGGATTCACGGAGGACTGCCTTGTTATGGCTTAATGGGATCAATTCAATGCGTTTTTCACGCAGACCGGGTATAAATTAGCGTCTAAATTAATCACAAGAATTTTACTGTATTCATGCTTATGGTGATCTGTTTCCACTATTCAGATGCAGAGGGGCAAGCAGACCGGTTTCTTCAAGATTCTGAATGCTTGAGAAATAGAAGATACTAAGAACACCTGAAATTTTTTATTTCCAGATCATGGCAGAAGAAGATATAAAGAGCTGACTCTTCTATTGGTAGATCACACTAATAGAAATTTTCTGCTATGAACAGGATAACAAGCTGAGAAATGCAAATATGAGTCATGGATCATGATTGAACAGGTTTAAAAAAACAAAGCGGATCTCGTGGACTGATGAGGATAGCTCATCTTTTGTGGGTTCAAGAGAGAGTGCATAGAATAGTTGTAGTGCAGTTAAGTGGCATTGGCTTGAAGAATTTGAAACAGAAAAGTGAAAAAATCAAGTTCCTGTACAATTAAGGACAAAATTTAATTTCACACCCAAACCAAACTTGGACGGAATATGCCGAGTCAACTCCAGCAAATAGACACGTGACGCTACATGTACGAGTTTCTATAAAAAAAAAATTACAACTTTAGGCTTGTAATTTGTTTTTTTTTTTTTTTTTAAAACTAGTCGTTATACTATCTTTCAACGGAAACTTAATTTCCTTTATCATTTTTTTATCTGAAACTTTACGAAGATGTCTAATTAAATCAAGTATTAATATGCAATTCCTATATTTTACAAACGTGCTCGATCATATCAGAAGTCCTGTTAAGATTAATCTCATCGTACGCAATAACCTAACATCTCATCTTAAACATAGATCTACATAAATAAGACAATTATTAGATAAAAAAAAAGCAAATAATTTTTTTACATGTTTTAACTAGAGCCTTAACTCACTACTTTATGCTCCAAATATTTTAGACAAATTATAAAGAATCCTCAAATTATAGTATTATTTACAAGTCCCCATCGTATTGATTGTAAGACATGTTCAAGTTATGGGGAGGCTGTTGGTATCGAGTGCCAATCTCAAATCTCGTTATTAAGCAATTTTAAAAAATTTCATTTAATTATTATTATTAACAAAGCCATCAACATCGACTCTAAAACCCAACACATACATACAATCTAAATTGCACACGTTTGATAGACTCGATCTCCTCCGTTAGATCAAATGGCAATGATCGATATCCATCGCGGTTAGATCAAGCCGATCTCTACCGTCGGATCGATTATACGGGGATTGACATTATCTACCGTTGGATCACATGGAAATCAACGGCTGTCGTAACGAAGAGGACAATACAATAACAACAGACCACACTCCATCGTCCATTTTCATCACTCACACACACACACAAACAAACTCACACTCTCTCTCTCTACAGTTTCCACGGTCGCCGCCGCTCTAGTGTCTCCGGCGACCACCATTCGTGTGCCCGCTTGGCCACTGCTCGCCTCTGTTCAGCACACTTCGCTCAGCTGAGTGAGCAAGTGCAGTTCGTCTCTCTCAGCGTCCCATCTCGCAGTTCGACGAGCTGTGGTTGCGCTAAGGAAAAACCCCTGCCTCTTTTTCTTTTGGTCTTTTCTGCTTAGTGCTGTGGTGGCCGGTGCGCGTCTCTCCCGGCGCGCCGCCGCCGGCGTCTCCTCCGCAGCGCCCCATGTCCACTGTCACCAGATTCCCTCTCTCTCTTGTCTGCTCAACACGGCCCCCTCTCGCCTCGCCGTGACCGCTCGTGCCGCCGTCTGCCGCCGCCCGCCGCTGGTCGGTCGGTCGGTCTTCCCTCGCGCTCTCTCTTTTTGACGGACATCTCTCTCTTGGTCCTCAGCCCTGCCTGCTCGTCGGGCTCATCGTTTGCCAAGCTGGCCTACGCTGCCCTGACCACTGTTTGGCTGTGCCAGACAGTGGCCAAGCCGGCCACCAGCTCGGCCATCGATGAGTGACCTGCGAGTACTGCAAGGATGAGGGATGAACTGAGAGGAATTCGTCAAAAACAGGGGTGGGGAGGGGAGAGACAGGCCCTTACCTGAGACGGGCTGTGCAATGGCGGGCAGCGAGTGGTTGCCGCAAGGGTAGAGCAGCGGGTGAGTGCTGAGCTGACAGCAGTCTATGACTTCCGGTGGCACGGGACATGGATCGCAAGGGACGGCGTGGGAAGCGAGAAATGTACGCTGACCACAGTTTTAGGGGAGAGAAAAAGGGGCAGAGATCTCCCTTAGCGGAGCCAGTTTGGCAAACAAGGAGGACTGCTAGAACGGGAGCTTAAGAGAAACGTCCCTTACTGGACGGACGCAAGCAGTGGCAGGCGGAACACAACACCTCAAAAAACCCAGAAAGAATCTCCTGAGAAGTGAGAGTGCCTGCCTCCTTCAGTCCAAGTTCCTCCTTTTCTTTACTTTTAGCTCCATTTCTTGATACCCTTTCACGAACTATACTCTTTGGTTTGAGATTTAAGGATTGGGTGCTTTTCAGTGTTCAGAATCTGAGTGGAAATAGTGTAGTGTATTGGATCTGTGGAGAAACGGGCAAAAAGTTGGAAACTTTGTAGTAAAGGCAGGTCTAAAAAAGATATCTTTTGACAAAAGTATGCAGAGAGGGTCTTCAATCTGGGATTTTGATAAATTAGCTGATTCTGTTTCTTATAAGATTCCTGTTTCTGTCATTATTATAATCTTGGAACTATCTGTTTGTTTGATTATTTATTTGTTGTGGAGGGTTGACTGGAATTAGATAATAGATTTTGTTGTTTTGCTTATTAGTTATGAGGGAGTTGGCTGGTCTAACTTTGTGCAACATTGGGGCTGAGAGTTTATCTTGAAGGCGCATGTGCAGAGCTATGCTCTTTTAGCTTGAGTTTTTCAAATTCTTCATTTTGGTCAAGAGGACAATGCTTAAGATGTTCCAAACTTTTTATTCCGGCATTCCAAGCCGACTGGCGTGTCTTGGTTTCCTGATTCGATTGTTCTTTATTTCGTTTTCTGTTTTGTTGCTTCAGTCTTTACTCTTCACCATGGACCTGATGTAATTCATGGAGTAATTCCTCGTTATCTTACTCACAGAAGGTAGTTATTTGACATGGCACACGCACGGTGGAGTTTTTGTTTGCGATGGGAAATGATTACAGACAGGAGAAGAAATTTCTTTAGTATATGAACGTTTTGAAGTACCATGCATAAGATCTATACAAATTATGTTTAGGGTACACGCTAATCTAGAGGCATGAAAAGTGTTTCTCAAATGCTTTTCTGGAAGTACACTTACAAACTTGCACTCATTTAACATGCGTTTGTGGTCATTTTGAACGGCAACCGCTTCTTGAAGGAGCTTAAGACAGCAGATCAACGAAGGTTGCCACGCTTTACAAGTTCACCTGTCGATAAAGCAATGTCCTGCACGACACCCTTTCTTTCCTTCTCCAAATCCTGAACATTGCACGACGGCTACATTAAGCAAAGCCTTGCATTTTGTCCAGGGACAGTATTTCCAGGATTAGCAAGGGGACACATAATTGAGTTGCCTTCTCATTTCCTTGTCATCTGAAATCTTCTCAACAGTTACAAGGACTTTGGCCTTCTTGACCTCCGCGAGAGAGATTTATTAGAATTGAATGACGCTCTTTCCACATTTTGAATGAGTTGATCATCCAACTCCAAATTATCTCAAACATAAAGCAAAATTCGCCGCCTTCAATTAGATCAACGGTTTCAGAAGATGGGAGTAAATTCACCAGCTACGACTCTAAATTATCTCCAACCTAAAGCAAAATAGACCATGACTTTGTTGGTCTGCTGTCTTAAGCTTCTTCAACAAGAACATTTTCTGCTTTTTACCCTTTGGGTCCATAAACTTTGTAATAATATCATCAAATGCTGATGTTCTCTCTCGAGACTTGGGTCTAGCTCTCGATTGTGTGACCTCCGATCTGCTTGGCATTGCTAGAAAAGTAACCATCTGTTGCAGCTCAACTACCATTGTTACTGTTCCTTATGCTAAAGCTGAAATCCAGGCAAGGATTTCACAGATTTAAACCAACAAAGCAAACCATTCACGAAAGCATGCGGAAAGAAATCCCAATCTCTCCCTGGTGGAGTTGCTATAATCAAGGTTTGCAAGATCCCAAAATCTTTTGTGTTCATCACCTTGTTTGAAGAGCTAAAGATGTACAAAGCCCTTGAAATTTGAGATCCCCCAATGTCGTCGGAGATACGATAATTGTACTCATTCATCGAAATCAAAATTCTGTAGTGTCCGCTAGTCCATCAGAAAGTTCTACGAAAGCGACTCACTTTTGTCGTTACATATAAATATCTTAGAATAGAGGATGCAAAGTATGGTTAAGGGAATTGTGCCTGTTGGTGTTGCAGCTTATGTACATTATTTCTGAGTATATCCCTGTGATGAGGAGCAAGATGGAAGATCAAGAGGAGCAGATTGGTTTTAATGTCATAGCAAAAGCATGATGTCTACTCTTTTTCATTTCTTTGTGCGCATCATGTTGTGTGTAATTTAAATTCCAAGTATTTTGAAGGAAACTGGGGTCATGGGCGCTCGACCAAATGTTGTTCCTGCATACCTATTTTGGTCGCATAAGGATCCTCTGGCAATTGTCAATATAGGTGTGCAGTGATATTTATGCCTTTGAGGATGTACTGTGACAAGCCATGCCGAGTTAACTAAGTTGATTGTGCTCTATATACTTGTAAGAGAACAGGAGCAGATAGGTCTATCTATTAGGCTTCATTTGTTTTGTAAAAAATGTGACATTATTGGAAAATGTCTGGAAAGTTATTTTCCAGGAAAAAGAGGTGTTTTGGCTCAAACTTGAGAATAAACTAGAAAATATTTTATGTTATTTCGTCAAAAAAATATGCCGAGTGGGAAGCAGATGCATGTTGAATTCCACAAATAAAAAAGCTGACATATTATGTCTCTATGTTCTTGGAAATTGCTGAGAAAGGCAACCGACACAAATTCACCAAGTCTTTATAGAATACCTTCAGCTTTTCTAACGTTGAACAAGTCAGTCTAGAGAATATCCAGGTAATTTACGTGATTTGTGATGGTTTTGGTATAGCGTGATTTGAGGTTTTTGTAAGCCTCCCTTCGTTTCGCGAAAAAGTGGCAATTTTGGAAAATGTTTTCAGGAAAATGACTCAATATTTCGTTGTTTGGCTGAAATTTGAAAAAGATCTAGAAAATATCTCTTCGTTTGGTATGGATAATTTGACTTAATTTTCCTCCATGCATTGCTTTTGATATTCTTTATTTTTATTTTTATTTTTATTTTTATTTTTTAAATTGACTTTTTTAATTATTTTTAATTTTCTTTTCCTTTTCTTCCTTTTCTTTTTCTTTTTTTCCCTTCTTTTTCGGCCAGTCGCTAGCCACGGCAACGGTCGGTGATCGGCCACGGTTGAGCTCGAGCCTCGCCATAGGCCAGCCAGGTCCAGCGAGCTCGCGAGTTGTGATCAGGCGAGCTCGCTTGTCTCACCAAATCTGGCAAGGCTCCACCTAGTCTGAGGCTGGCGAGAGAAAGAAGAAAAGAAAAATAAAAAATAAAAAATTCAAAAAAGAATGGAAAAATAAAAAGAAAAGAAATGTAAAGGAGTGTAGGGAGGAAAGAGAAAGGAAAATGATTTCCTCTTTCTACTTTTGAAGGTGTTTTTTTCCATTGAGGGAAAATATTTTCCTTGACTAATTCATTTTTTGTGAACCGAAGGCCGGAGAACATTTTCTTAGAAGTTATTTTCTACGAGACGAACGAAGCCTAAGTGTTGTATAACTACATTTCGGTCGTTAGTTTAGTGGAATCTATTATAGGAGGACTTTTTCATACGACGATGGTAAAATTTAAGAGAAGTTGGTAGTTTACATGTAACAATGACAAAATTTAAGAAGAGTTATTAATTTATTATTTCATTGGATTATCGGTAAAAAAATTTATAGTGTTGGTAATTTACTACCAATTTTACCTGACAAGCAAATAATTGGTCATGTTTTCATTTTACCAACACGATTGGAATATTATCGGTCCCCTAAAATTTGATGCTCGTGATAGTTTGACTCGGTTTGAATTTTCCCTAATCGTTCGGTTAAAAAGAAAACATCACTGAGAAGAGCAACGCAGGCTTAATGTTGGGACTCAGACGGTTCATCCACCGAAGTGGGCCACTCTTTGCGGTTCTTGCCAAGCCTGATGATAATCACTAGGGTTAAGGATTATGTCATGAAATTTTCAATAAAATCTTGATTCACCACCGCTCTAGGGTTTCTATCCATATACACGCCACTCAATTACTTGACTCTTAGGCTGCGTTTGGTCGACCGGATAAAAGTCAGGATATGATATGTTTTATCCTATCCTGTGTTTGGTGGTGGTCCTGATAAGATAAGGTCGGATATAGGACAGGATATAACCAGGATAAAAAAATCCTAGGGGGTGGAATAGGACTGAATAGGATTTTAATGCCTATTTTTCCGAAACCCTACGCTCCACTCGCCGTCATCTTCATCCCCACACCTTGTGCGCTTTCACCAAAAAAATTTCTCAGCTTTTTTTCCTTCACCGACTCCTCCGGACCCGTGAATAGCAAAAAAAAAAAAAAATTATCCTATCCGACTTTAAATCCGTAGTCCACCAAACAGTGGATAGGATATGAAGAAATCTTAGGATTTCTTATCCTATCATATCCAGTCCTATCCTGTTTAGAAATCCGGACAACCAAACGCAGCCTTAAAGATGATGAAGTCTTGAATCAAGAAGATCCAATTACACATAAAACTCGCTTATTGAAAAGAAATTAGATCGAGAAAATAAAATATTTTAATACATCGCGAACATGCCCGGCGGGTTTTGCCATGTGGGAAAATAAAATAGCGAATTCAGGAAAATGCTTTTAATTGAAAGGAGTGATTTAGCATGAAAATAAATTATCATACAACTTGTTTTTGCATGAACAATAAATAAGCAGATAATTTTAAGGGAAATTGGGTACTTGCTCTTCGTGGAAGCACCATAACTTGTTCATGTTTAGCATTCAATAAAAACCTCGGATGAGTCCAATTGTTTAAAGAGTAGGTTTAACATCACGAAAAATCATAAACTGGTACATCTGTGATAAATTACCCAAAATTAATCTTTTGACCACCAAACACCACAAACTAGTACACCCGTGATAAATTTATCACAAACTAATTTTTTTACCACCAAAAACCCCAAACTGGTACATTTGTGACAAATTTACCCTCCGTTAAATTAGTTAAAACCAAGAAAAACCAAAAATTGGTATACATGTGACAAACGGAGCGTAAATCCCCAAATTGGTATACCCATCAACTGTCACGTGTCATTTAACTCAGAAATTTGATAGTAAAAAATTTAACAGAAACTAACGGAGGGTAAAATTGTCATAAGTGTACCAGTTTAAGATTTTATGTGATCAAAAAATTAATTCGGGATAAATTTATCACGAATATACTAATTTGAAGTTTTTCGTGGTATCAACTCTAAAGAATATGTCCACTGAGAAACAGATGTATGTTGAATTGGACAAATAACAAAGCTGACATATTATGTCTCTATGTTCTTGGAAATTGCTGAGAAAGGCAACCGACACAAATTCACCAAGTCTTTATGCGGTGTGACAAAGAACTTTTCCGATGGGGTCGGCCAATAATAAAAAAAAATTGATTAAATGAAGTAAATGGAAATCGAAAAGGAAAAGAAATGAAGTGAACGGAAAGGTAGCAGCGAAGTCAATAGCGCATCGTGCAAAGTAATGCCTGAATAAGAGGGCTATACAACTTCGTAGAATACCTTTAGCTTTTCTAACGTTGAACAAGTCGGCCTGGAGATTATCCAGGTAATTTACGTGATTTGTGATGGGTTTGGTATAGCGTGATTTGAGGTTATTTAAGTGTTCTATTACTATTATTCGTTCGTTATTTTAGTGGAATCTATGATAGGAGGACTTCCTCGCACAACAATGAAATAATAAATTAAGACTCTTCTTATTAATTTATTATTTCATTGGATTATTGGTCAATTTTTTTTATAGTGTTGGTATTTTGCTACCAATTTACCCGACAAGCAAATTACTAGTCATGTTTTTATTTTACCTATGAAATTTTGTGGGGCCACTGTCAACTATTTTAAAAATTTAAGCTATTAGATGAAGGTATTGTTTAATATTTAACTATTCTAATATTACCAACATGATTGAAAAATTGCCAGCAACTTTTCTACCAACACAGAATTTTTGCAGTTTTTGACCGGACAAGATGCCAAGATGGTAGAATAATCCGCATAACCGAATTCCCGGTGGGCCGCATAGCCCACTCCCTTTTTAAGACTCTGATTTTTTAGAAATTCGAGTAGAGATTTCTTTTTTCCATGACATTGGTGTCATTTTTCAGATCCAGATTTCTCAATCTATATCTATACTAATTGAAAATAGGGTATTGGTGAAGTGAGTCAGGTATGTAAAACTCGTGTCTCCTGTAGTCTGTCATCTAAGGTTTGGCATTGCAGTAAATAGTTTTGCTTCGCACACCGGCTTGGTTGTCTTGAATGCATATGCCACATTCCTTTCTTGTGAAATTCTTCAGACTACTGAAAGCCTTGAGGACATGGTTCAGCGATAAAGTAGAAGATGAAGATGGGCAAAGGTCTAATTTCACCATCGAGCGTTTCTGTGATTCCTCTAGCACTTGAATATTTCTCACCTGTTCGTTTTCGTTTTCTTGTGATGGTGCGCTTCTAAGGCAAGAGTGCAGATGATGGAACCGCTTGGAGTGCTTGCTTTCGATCCAGGGCCAGCGATTGCTTGTCCACCATCTGGGATTTCCCTTAGCTAAAAGGCTAAACAAAGGAGATGTTCTCTTACAGTGATCGAGCACATTGTAGAATTTCTCAAGCTATGGTAATGCAAATTGCAACTGTCTTATTTTCAATTTCCCATCTTGTTTTACGCCGGAACTGGCTGAGTTTTCAACTAGTTATAGAAAGGAAGACGTGCTAGATTTGATTTGAAGGCAACGTGTATTTCGGGAGATCACATTTTACTTCAACTCCACAGCAACTCCTTTAAAATCGCCACTTCAATGTACCAAATAAAAGTCCATAAAATTAGAGGAAAAAAGTCGAAAGTAAGGGGGGGCGTATCACCCAAAGAGAGGACCAAAACAAGTCAGTCAGAGGAAAAAAGTTGAAATTAGGGGGGACGTATCACCCAAAGGGAGGACTAAACAAGTCAGCTCTTCTTAGACTTCTCCCAAGTGCATCGAAATATATATGTTGTTACTTATAGCATGTTTGGTAAGTTGCCAAATAGTGAAAATTTCTATTCTTTTATTTTCAGAATCAGTTTGGGAACAGAAATCTGTTTGTTAAATTTTTTGTTCCTAGGCACAAATTTGCAAAAAATTGTTCCCAAAATCAGTTTGGGAACAATATTTCCATTTTTGATTCTTCTTGGTTTTTTTCTTCCTTCTTGGATTGTTTTTCTTCCTTCTTGGTTTGTTCTTCTTCTTCTTCCTAGCCTGCTGTTGGTCGGCCGACGGCCGCCGACCACCGGCCATAGGCTAGGGCCGGCAAGGGCGTTGCGGCCGCGACGGCAAGGCCTCGCCCAGCCATGGCGAGGCCGACCTTGTTGTCGCGACCGGCGAGGCCCAGTGGCGAGGGCTGCGAGGCCCTCGCCGACCCTGGGCGCCGGCGACCGGCCATGGCTAAAGGAGGGAAGGGAAAGAAAGAAAAAAAAAAGAAATATTAAAAAATTTAAAATATTATTAATAAAAAAAATTTGTGTAGTTACCAAACGCATTTCTGTTCTTTTTCTATTCCAAGAATAGAAATTTTGGGCAATTACCAAATATTTTCGAATGCTTAGAAATTATTTCCGAGCACGAAATAAAAAAAAATTATTTCTAAGGAGAATCAGTTTTTCGATACAAAATCATTGTCACGGGCGCCCTTAGATTACAAGTTAGATGGTTAAGTGAGGTTGCTTGCTATGATTATACTCATCCTCGAAGGTGGTTTTATTAGTCTAGACGTCAATGTCGACGTCAATATTGAGAGCCAATATAATGAAACTGCGCTTTCTGACAAGTGAGCCTGTTTATATCAGTGCTCCTTAGATTCTTATATGGTGTAGACGAAGGCTTTTGGCTGGCTCTTGCCAATGATAAATGAGCTTACTCATCATTTAATACTTTATTAAGACTTTATTTTTTATAAGTTGACCTGGAAAGTGATGGTCTTTTTTTTTTTTTTTTTTTGGTCAGCTAAAGTGATGGTCTTCGTCTGTCGCGTTTCGACGAAGATACTTATTTACATGCTGGCTCTAATATTGATAGCCTTAAATGATCCAGTGGCCATTTTAAAAGCAAAACCCAATTGCTTAACCGATCGACGGATTCCTTGATAGTAACTTCCATCTTTTCTCTAAGACTTTACCAACCTATAATTCATCTATAGAATCATAATTTATATGATTTATAATAGAGACTATCAAACGTTGGTGATTATACTTAATTACCAATACCAATGTAAACATACTATCAATAAATTTATATACAGATTTTGTAGCTTTAGCCTTTCCCATATATGACATAGTCAGCTTATAAATTCTTCGAGAGTTACTGCAAATGGTTGCGATGACATTTTTTCACATGTCGAGTTACGAATTCATTATAATAATAAATACCGTGATGTACATTATTATTCCAATTACCACCATGACGGATTAAGTTTCCAAGTTTTTAGGCATTGCCGGTGATAGTTCATATATATATATATATATTTCACTATTACCTCATATATATATTGAACTAAGAAGAACATATTTCTTGCATAAAACTGGATTGAGTGTTTAATACTTTTTAATTATTGTGAGATGGTTTGATAAACTTTTCTTGAAAGATTATTTGTACTACTTTGTTAATCTAATTTATAAGATAACTTCTAAAAAGATTCAAAAAATACTTTACAAATGGGGATTCTGCCTAGTGAACTGAATTCCAAAAGATTATATGTTTTAATTTATGAAACTGATTTGTGAAATAGACTATGGATTCACTTTGTGGATTTTGAAGGATGGTGTTGTGGGTTTGTGGGTATGCAAACTACTTTTAGGATATCTTTGTGGGCCGGCCACCGGTAACATAGGTAATGACCTAGCCAAGGGGGAATCTTGATTGCCTTTGTCATGGGACGTTAAGCATGATCATGATTAGATATTTGAGTGTGAGATTGACCAATAGAATGGACTATTGATTTCTGATTTGATGAGATTGATCAGTGGACTAGGCCATTGATAATTGTTTAGATATTAATGATAAAATAGGTAATTTTGATATGATATAGTTATGTTAAAGTAATATTTAACTCATTTTGATATGTAAGTTTGTTATCTTCTAGATTTGGTGTAAATGAGTTCCGTTTTTTTTTTTCTTTTTGTTTTAATCGCACATAGTTGATGTTCAATCTGCTTAGAAGAGATTTGTGCTATTCACTAGATGTGGTTGTTCATTTTATTCGTCTTACTTGTTTTTTAGGTTCTTCAGGTAACCGCAAATAAGACGAGAGCATTTACATTTTCAGGAGGACTTTTTAATAGTGGGATTTTTTAGTATAAGTTGTTTACTCCTAAGATTAGTTGTATATATCTCTTTTATGGATTATAGAAACTCTGATCCTATAATCATATGACTTTTTATCAAATATATGGATGTATATAGTTCGATATCAAGTTGAGTTATATTTACGTTTAAGGCCGTGTCCTTTAGGAGAATGACAACCGTGTCATTCCCTATTTTTATTGGAGTTGGGATGTGACAGTTACTTAGATCATTATCGTACTATTGTTAACTTACCAATCTTTTGACCTTGCTAGCAATGGTTCAATCACATGTACTCATTAATAGATGGAGCTAGTAACTCCATACAACAATTACTACCAACCCCTCCTAAAATTACTACCCATCAACGATTATTAACTTCTTCCTAAATTATAGGGAAAATGACATAAACAGTCCATAAACTTTGATCTAATGTGCAATTTGGTCACTGAACTTTTAATATGTTCATAGTATAGTTTACTATGATTGAATAAAAATGTGCTAGTGAGTATCAATAACTGAGTTATGATATAGCTAATTTAAGGTGAGATCGGTGATAAATGATCTTTCTAGGGCCGTGGTGAGGTCGCTCAATTTGGAAGAGAACAGATTCATGAACCAGTTCGAAGACCGGCCGGTGATGCTAGTGAGTTTCATCTCCTGACCGCTCTGTTCCAGGACTGAAGTCTCTGGTGTCAAATCTCATTCAGACAGATCGCATGAAAAGCTGGAAACTTTCCGATTGTAGGTAAATTTATGAAGCAAATGGTAAATTTCAAATAAAATTGGTAACTTATTACGAACTTACCAACGAGTAGTAAATTCCAATTCCTGTGAAATTTAATAGGTGTTGTAAGTCTAATCCCCCTAAAAATAAAGTGTTGTAAGTAAATCACTAGCACTATCATAAATTTACCAATATTTTAATGGAGTAGTAAATCATCAACTCTTTTTAAATTTTCTCAGTGCGGTAAGTAAATTATCGACGCCGTTTTAAATTTTCCAACATTCCAACAAGTATTAGTTTATCAACTCCTCTACAATATTACCAATGAGTCAAGTAAATTCAAAGCAATATCACAAATTTTACCAACATTCCAATGGAGTAGTAAATCACCAACTATTTTGAAATTTTACTGAGTAAATTACCAACACCATTGGGAATTTGCCAGCATTCAAATAAAGTAGTATATTATCAATTCCTTCAAAATTTTACCAAGTGTTATATGTAATTTGCAATCACTATGAGGAATTTGCCAACATTCTTCTTTTCATATCCTCTCTTTATCTGAAACAAAACAGACTTCTCAATACGAACACAAGATATCCATTAATCGTGTCGGGTTTGAATCCAGAAACAACATTTTTATTGAGCAAGTTACTCAACACAACATAACATGTGTGACATGTTTGTCAACTCCAAAAGAATTCCTTGGCAGTCATTAGAAAAGTAATGCAAATGACGAACAAAATATAATTACATTGATCGTCGAGGAAAATCCTCTTGTAAAACAAGAATCACAGATGCTAGGGCGCGCATGATAACTTGCCAAATAGTGATAATTTCTATTTTTCTGTTCTCAAAAATAGGTTTGGAACAGAAATCCGTTTGTTAACGCAATTTCATTTTTCTATTTCTAGAACAAATTTATATTCCAGAAATAGATTTGGAACAGAAATAAGTCAAAAAAATCTACTTTTCTATTTCTGGAACAAAAATGAGAAATAAAAATTCTTCTCTTCGCTCGCCCTCGCTACTAGCCAGCCACCCCCGCCGCTGCTCCCTATTGCCGCCGGCCGCCTCCCACCACCGCCAACCACCGGCCACCGGCTGCCTCCCGCCACCGTCGGCCGCCCACCACTGGCCGCCTCCCATCCTCGGCGGCCGGCCGCCGCCCAAAAAAAAATTCCGAAAAAGCCATAAAAATTGAAAATTTTCAGAAAAATTCTTAAAAATCTCCGGAAAATAAAAAAAAAAAGTCAGATTTCAGGAAAATAGGAAATTTGTTGAATTTTTTCCAAAAAAATCAAAAAAGTTCAAAACTTCACAAAATAGCTTAGAATACATGTGACCACCCACTTTGAGTGAAATTTAAATTTTTCGAGGTGCCCAAAAAAAATTAAAAAATAAAAAATTTCAAAACTTCACATAATGGCTTAGAATACTTGTGGCCACCCGCTTTGAGTAAAATTTAAATTTTTTGAGGTGCCCAAAAAAAAGTAAAAAACTTCAAAACTTCATATAATGACTTAGAATACATGTGCCCATCCACTTTGAGTGAAATTTAAATTTTTTGGGTGCCCAAAAAAAATTTAAAAATCAAAAATTTCAAAACCTCACAGAATGGCTTAGAATACATGTGGCCATCCACTTTGAGTGAAATTTAAATATTTTGAGATGCCCAAAAAAAATCAAAAAATCAAAAAATTTAAATTTCACTCAAAGTGGGTAACCACAGGTATTCTAAGCCATTCTGCAAAGTTTTGAAATTTTTTATTTTTTATTTTTAAAAAAATTCAACAAATTTCCTAATTTTCCGAAATCTGACTTTTTTATTTTCTGGAAATTTTTGTGAATTTTTCTGAAATTTTTCAATTTTTATGGATTTTCTGAAATTTTTTTAGATTTTTATGAATTTTCCAAATTTTCTAATTTTTTGTATTCCATTTCTAAAAGAATAGATTTATGTTCCGGAAAATAGAAATTTGTATTGTTATCAAACGGATTTCTGTTTCAGAAATAAAAAATTTTTATCGTTATCAAATGGGTTTCTTTTATCAGAAACTCGTCCTGAAAACAGAAATAGAAAAATCAATTTTTGGTCAGAAATTTTATCATTCGCGCCCTAAAGTGAGTTGTTACTGAGTCCGGGATTGAGTCAATCAATATTCAGTGGATGAGGATGGGGGATCATGCGTTTGGGTATTCTTCAACAACCTCGAAACCTCCTTGACAACCTATTTCACAAGCATCCCTTCATGCGTGCCAGTTGCCAAATAACATTGAAGTAAGCTTTGTGTAGTATAAGGATTTTCCAGTAATGGGATCAAATTAAGGTTCTGATGGGAATGATGTAAGTAAGTACCCATGGAGGACCCAACCTCCTTGAAAGCGTGCTCCCCCACTCATAAGTACTTTCGTCAAAGAGATCCTTATGCTGAAGCATCTTCTCACCAAAACAATCCGAGACATGTCGCACGTGCGAGGGCTCCACTTTATAGAAAATGGGCAATATCTTTTGCCCTTTTGCTCTCTTGCATTCAACCATTTGAGCTAGCTCCTCTAGGCACCAAAGAGAGGAGGCATAATTTTCAGAGATGATTGGAATCGCTATCTTGCAGTGGTCGATAGCATTCCAAATCTTATGAGCAACACCTTTACCAACGAGGGACAGATCATCACCGTCAAACACTCTAATTCCGGCAGCCACAAGGCTGATGTAGAGGTAAGCAGCAAGGTTGTATCGAGTATGGGGGTCACGAAAGGCCACGAACGCTAGGCATTTACCCTCCCTTCTTTTCTTCTCTGAAAAGTTAAGATAAACCGCTATGCAGCAAGACAAATCAAAGTGATTATGATGACATGTACCCAATGCGAATCATATGAAATTTTCAAAAGACGAAGGTAATTTTAAAAGCCACGAAATCGATCTAGGTCATAAAACACGCGAACCTTACATGCCTTCGGTTTAAAGGGAGGCAAAAGCTCTCACATGATGAACATAGGGAATACTTACGTACGATAAATGATAGGTGCTTGGCTCAAATGGAACTAGGAGACACCTGATCTTATGGGGTAATTAGACCTCAATATAGGAAAAAGAGGGAGCCATTCAATCCATGTCGTCTTCAATTCACTCGAAACCTTTGTGACCACCAATTTCACCAGCTCTCCTTCATTTCTGCCCACACACACACACACACACACATATATATATATGTGTGTGTGTGTGTGTGTGTGTGTGTAAAACGAAAGTTAGGCATACAATTTGATATTTTCCTGCCCCTAACTCTGCAATTCCGGATCAGTCATTCCCATCCAATTGCACAGGGTTTCAAATCAAATTTGTGACGGATGTTGATTCATAGATTCGTAAATAAATACAAATTACATACATACCTACCCATTAGCAATGGCGTAGGATATCCATCCTCTAATCCACGCAACATCGCCCATTTTTGCAATTCTTCCGAGCTGCACTGCCTGTCGTGTTCACTTAGAGCCTTTTTTGAAGTTACCGCGTTGGTGACGTACATCATCAACATTTACGTTATAGAACACATGAAAGACCGATTGGCCTTGCTTTCTGTGGCATTCCATAATCTCTGTGAGATCGCGGAGGCACGATTTACTCTGTGCATATTGTTCGGAGATGATGGGGATCGCAATCCTACAACTCCTGATGGCCTGGAGAAGCGCTGGGGCGATCTCCTCGCCGACCCGGAGTGCGTTGTCGTCCGTGAACACCTGGACCCCAGCAGCAACCAGACTGTTGTAGAGGAAATCGGTGAAGCCGGTGCGAGTGTCTCCGCCTCTGAAGCTCAAGAACACATCGTACTTACGAGGAACCGCTCTTGCTTTCTCCTGCAAGAATCTGAAAGCGTACGCGGCCAGAAAGGCTAGTAGTAGAACAATTGCTAAGTCATACATTTTCTTCTTAGTTCGTAACTTGGCTTTCTCTTTTCAAATCTAACCATGTCTTCTTTCAAAGCTTTCTCTCATTCAGGACTTGATGCTTTCAATATTCAAGTCATTGCATTTCTTTTCTTATTTCTTCTTCTTGACTATTTCAAAGGGTAAATATACTACTCTTCCCTAAAATTTGAGGCTTGTCATAATTTAACTTGGTTTAAATTTTCCCCGATCATTCTGTTTAAAAGAAAATAGCGATGATAAGAGCAACTTTTGAGAGCAAAAATGAATTCGCATGAGATAAGCTAACTGGACATATAGTTATCCAAAATGGATACTGCAGTCAATATTCAGTGGGTGGGGGATGGGGCGGGGGTGTGGGGTACCTCGAAACCTCCTTGACGACCTGTTTTCACAAGTACCCCTTTATGCCTGCAAGTTGTCAACAAAATTGAAGTAAGCTTTGAGTAGTGTAAAAAGTTTTTCAATAATAGAATCAAATTAAGGCTCTGGTGGGAACGCGAGTACCCATTGGCGCTTTTCTTTAATTCCCATCCTTTGGAGGATCACCTCCCGGAGAGCTCACTCCCAACGCTCGTAGTTGACTAGTTTCTTATTATTGACAATAACTCACAATATGTTTTGAAAATTGACAAAACATTCCATAATATCTATTGAGTCTGACGAAAGTATTTTCAGGTGATGAAGAAACAATACTCAGACTCTGGTTATTGCTATCTAACTATTGTGTCTGAAGTTCTATTACTTCGCGAAGATCAAATAAGCTCTGGAGTTATATGCAGACATCGGCGAGTCTTGGACTTGAATATTGTCAAAATGTTCGAATCTTCAGATTCTATACAAAGTTTGTTCAGACTTAGGGAATATTCAGACTCAAACTCAAACTATAACATCTGATCTAGAAGTCTATTCAGACTCATAATACAGCTTATATAAATATTGCAACGGCTAGTAATTTTGCTTGGATTTTTCTTTTTTGAGAACATATCGATCTGCAATCCTAAATAATGTTTTGCAACGAACTTTTTAAAAGCAAAACATCGGTGATTGTTTGACATTCGATCAGAGACTATTCTTATGAAACGAAGAACTCTACTTATGGAAACTCCGATTTGGTTGTATGGGCGACTAAATTAAATGAGAGATTCCAATCTTATTATTCAGCGGCTACTCAATCTTCTTATAGCATTCTTATCCAATGAGTTGATTGGAGAATGATCATCTGAAGATTGTCCAATGGGTAGATTGAAAGTGAAGGAGTATAAAAGGAGATTCTAGTACTAAAGAAAGTAAGGTCGTGAATCTAAAATTCCAAAGTTCAAAGAGAGCGTTTACCTTATACACTTATCTTAGTGAGCTTCAAAAGTATAATCCCAGAGAGGTGTGAATGGAGTGACTCTGAGATAGTAAGACCTATCAAGATTGGATGTTATCACTTTCTTCTATAACCTTTGATTGATTAACTAGTGAAATTTAGCCAGTAGGATGTCTGTGTAGAGAGTGGACGTAGGCTTGCAATAAATCGAACAACTATAACCTTTATGTGCAATTTTCTTTATCCCTTAACTCTCAATTATATTTAATAGTACATCGCACGCAAGTGAATCTGATTATAGCTTAGTCACATTGCAGGCTTTGTTTGAACATGATATCAATCTTGATTGTTTTAATTTCGCTTTAATTTGTCAAGTTTGGTTATAATGACCTATTCACCCCTCTAAGTGATGGTGCTAGCCACAACACTTATGCCATGCATGTATTTTTTTTAAGTGATGCAATACATCTCGCACGTCCTAGGGCTTCACTTTATAGAAGATGGGCAATATCTCTTGCTCCTTTGTTCTATTGCATTCAACCATGTAGGCTAGCTCATTGAGGCACCAATGAGAGGAGGCATAATTTTCAAAGAGAATCAGAATGGATATCTTGTTGTGGCTAATGGCATTGTGAATCTCATGAGCAATTTTTTTACCTATGAGGGACGGATCATCAATGCTAAATACTTTGATTCCAGCAGCCACAAGGTTGATATAGAGGTAAGCAACAAAGCCGCGTCGGGTATCCGGACCACGAAAAGAACAAGAACACTTCACTTCTTTTCTTCTCCAAAAAGTAAAGATACGCTGCAATGCAGAAAAGTGATGATGATAAGAGGTAGCCAATACGAATCATACGAAAAGTCGAAAAGACCAAGTTAACTTTTGAAAGCCATAAAGTTGGTCCAGGTCAGAAGCCCCACAACCATACATGCAGTCTCTATGTGAAAGTTGAAGGGAGGCCAAACTCTTACATGATGATCGCAGCGAATACTTATGGATGGTAGGCACTTGGCTCAAATGGAATTGGGAGAAACCTGATTTTTTGTGGTAATTAGACATCATTATGGGAAACATGGGGAGCTGCTCGATCCACACCGTCCTCAATTCACTTGAAACCTTTGCGACCACCATATTCAGCAGCTCTCCTTCATTCCTGCCTACATATGAATGTGTAAAACCAAAGTTAGGTGTACAGTTTAATTCCTTCCTTCCCCTAACTCCGAGATTCCGGATCGGTCATTCCCATCCAAGTGCACAGGGGCTCGGATTCAGATTGGTTGATTCCTGAATACGTACGTACGCACATGCATACCCATTAGCAATCGTCTGTGATATCCATCCTCTAATCCTCACCACAGAAGTCAGCGCACACTCCCACTTTAGCACTTCTTCTGAGCTGCACTGCCTTTCATGTTTACATAGATCCTTTCTAAAGTTAAAGTATATCACCAACATTCACCTTATAGAATACAGGAAAGACTGATTTGCAATGCTTTGTGTGACAATCCATAATCTCGGTAAGCTCGGGGAGGCACAATGTACTCTCCGCATACCCAATAGAGATGATGGGGATCGCAATCCTAGAACTCCTTATTGCCCGGAGAAGCTCCAGGTCTACATTCTTGCTGACCCGGAGCGTAGGGTCGTCCCTGAAAATGTGGATACCTGCATCTACCAGCCTGTTGTGGAGGAAATCAGTGAAACCGGTGCGAGTGTCTTCATCTTTGAAGCTCAAGAACACGTCGTTGTTTTGAGGGATTATCCTCAATTGCGGTAACACCTCAAACAACAAGTCTTATCTTATCCTCAATTCCGGTAACACCTATTTTTTCATGATTAAATTTTTCTTCTATTATTTGCTCTTTTGCCATGTACTTACAAATCAAATGAAGGATTCTCATTTTCCATCGTCCATACTCATTTTGTGTGCATGTCACTATTTGCCACGCGGTCCGTGCCATAACATTTTGCTGGCCTTATTGTTGTCCTATAAAATTTTTCCTCAAGCTATTTAAGTTGCATTCCATTGTCGGCGAAAGCCCAAACCTCACTTCTGCTTTGTCTCCATCCGAGATTATTGTGCTCGGCCCAAGAACTAAAGATGTACAAAGCTCATGAAATTTGAGATCCCCCTGCGAGTCCAGTTCTGTGAAAGCAACGCAGTGTCGTTGTTATGTATAAATATCTTAAGGATCTCTATTTCGTCTTAAGCAATGTGGATTCAAGTTCGGTAAGAGCACACACTGAGGTGGAATTTGAAGACTGTAAACTTAGAATAGAGGACGCAAAGCAGGCCACAGTTGCTGCGATAGACGAGTGAATTGTACCTGGTGGTGCTGCAGCTTATGTACATCTTTCTGATCCACCTCGGTGGGTGGTTTGCATAGAATTAATCAAGTCAAAAGATTCGAAAATCCTGTGTAATAGGGGAAAAACATATTCAAGCAACAAAGGAAGGACAAAAATAGATTTTGGTAGAATTATTATTCATGTATTGGTCGAGCTCCAAATACCTAAGTTTTCTGCAAACTACTTGTTGGAATTTGAATTACACTCAAAATGATGCGCACGAAGAGATGAAGAGAAGTAGAAATCATACTATTGCTATGATGCACACGTACTTTGGTCCAATGAGCATCGTCTGGCGCCTTTGCTGATTGTCAATCTTGGTGTGCAGTGATAATGGCGGCTTTGAGGATGGTTTCTTGGACATTCTAAGTTGAATGCATCGAGTCGAGGATCATCTCTATCACTTTGCTGATGTTCTGGAGGTGTCTTTGTTCTTATTGTTGGTCAATGACGGATTGCAATTGCCGGCACTCCTAGCTCCAGCAAAAGCCATTGCAACTAATGCAGGAGCAGATGGCCATACTGAAGTGGAGAAAAGCCAAACATGCGGTTAGGATATTGGTTACAATGCAATGACCCACATCATTTAACGCTTACAATGCAATGATGGGCATGACATATTCCGTGCTTCATAAATGTTGATTCCGCACCGATTCTCAGAGTCTTCTTCTCACCTGGATCTTCGAACAAGAGATTGGTCTCCTTTTAACTTCTGGTAAGTCGGCGTGAACATTTGCTTGAAGCTCGCTCTTGGAAATGATAATATTGCGATTGATAACGAAGTAGATTTACTAATTTAAATTGACTAGGAGAATGTGGCTTCTTGTGATCATTCGTCTGCTATGTTTCGTAATGATAATGCATGGAATGCTCAGATGTTGATACTTTCTGTATTTGGCAGTTTAATTCTCATAATTTGAGGACGTCTTCCCTGTCTATGCTGGATCGATTCCAGCACTTACGGTTAATTCAGGAGCAGAGATACTGAATTTAGCTAGATCATAGGAATGTCGCTTTTGGTAATGGTCGTCTTTCATGCTTGGTGTGGATTATGCACGAACAGACAGCTAAAATATTGAAACTTAGTCGTTCACTTCCAAGTATTTCCACTTTTTTATTCCCATGATGCAAATTTTGAAATTTAGAGCCAACTCTGTTAAGGTAGTACTATAAGTTGCTTGTTATATTTAAGCAAGTGTGTTCTCTTTTCTAACCCATGGCATTTATGCTTCAAAAATCTCTCTCTCTCTCTCTCTCTGCATGCCCACACGGACACGTGTTTTGAGCACTCTCTCGAGTATTTCCAGTTATACTGACTTTGTGCTGCAAGAACAGTGGTATTTTGTCTTGCTTGCTTCTGTACCCAGTATGCTTGGTTTCTGATTCATAGCATCATGACCACAATCATCGGAAGAGTTTACATTTTACTTGCTCATTGAGTTCCTTCTCCTTCTAGTACTGCATTTGTCACAACTTTTTACCTATAAAATTTTTAGCTACCTTTCCTTTGCAAAATGATTGAATTGCCCACAAGTGCCACTAAAGTTTAGCAAATGATTGGAGAACATGAATGCAGGTTGACGGAGCTGCCTTGGATGCCTTGCATGATGATGCCGAAGTTCATCTGCAAAATTTGGAACCATGGATTCAGGTCGGACATCTTTATATATCATTTTCTGTTCGGGTCCAGTACATGGAAGATAAAGATGTTTTTCTTATCGTAACTATGATAGTTTTCATATTCACTATGCCTAATGCTTTATCCATATAGTGTCTGTCATTTCTAAGAATTAGCACTTCTCTGCACTGAGTCTGTTAAGCTTGTTTACCTAATCTCTCCACTGAACCATGACACAAGGTCTTGCTACTGTGCATTGTTCTGTGAAGAGCTCGAGCTCTATCATTGATAGCTGTGGAATTGCTACTAAAACAATGTCGAAAAATCTGTTAGTTTGTTATTCGACTGTGACTTACAGATAGCTTACATGGCAATTTTTGTGAGTTGGCTCCTTCTGGACTTGATGGCATATCAAGAACAAGCTCTGCGACTTATTCTGGATCTCAGCAGTGCAGCCATTACCCTGCCAGTATGGTGCTGAGTTGGTTTTTCCTTCCATTTATCACAAATCTATTGTTGGGTTTTGTTCAATAGTGGCCTTTGCAGTCTCATCCAGAGTCTGCATGAAGTAAAAAAGTTGCAAGACTAAAAAGTAACAATTGCTCATGACATTAGACACGTGAAGTTCTCTTCAAAAAAGAGAAGGATGAGTGTGTATGGAGTAAAATGCATATGCAGACCTTCGAATCGACTCTGCAGCTCTGCGTTCTGCGGCTTTTGTAAAGCTAGTTTCATCAATAATTTGTGCATCTACAAGCCGGATAATGGTGGACAAACAAGTAAATCAGCCTGAACATCTTATTCTCAAAATAGTTCGACAGAACCTGTACACCTCATAGCTTCTCAGAGGCGGGTGTTTACAGCTTTGGTGAACATTTTCATTGAACAGGTTGCACAACACAACATCACACGCGTGACATATTTGTTAACTTCATAAGAATTCTTCGCGAGTCTTTAGAAAAGTAATGAAATGATGAACAATACATAATTAAATTGTTTGATCATCAAGGAAAATCCTCTTCTAAAACAGTAATCGTAGATGTTAAAAATGAGTTATTACTAACTCCAGGATTGAGTCAATATTCAGTAGATGGGAATGGGGGATCATGCGTTTGGGTATTCTTCAACAACCTCGAAACCTCCTTGACGACCTGTTTCACAAGTACCCCTTCATGCCTGCCAGTTGCCAAATAACATTGAAGTAAACTACGAGTAGTATGAGTTTTCAGTAATGGGATCAAATTAAGGTTCTGATGGGAATGACGGAAGTAAGTACCCATTGGCAATTTTCTCTGATATCCATCCTTTGGAAGACCCAACCTCCTTGAGAGCTTGCTCCCACCGCTCATAAGTATCTCCATCGACAAGATCCCTATGCCGAAGCATCTTCTCACCAAAACAATCTGAGACGTATCGCACATGCGAGGGCTCCACTTTATAGAAGATGGGCAATATCTTTTGCCCCTTTGTTCTCTTGCATTCAACCATTTGAGCTAGCTCCTCTAGGCACCAAGGAGAGAAGGCATAATTTTCAGAGATAATCGTAATCGATAACTTACAGTGGTCAATAGTGTTGAGTTTTTAAAGATGAAAAACAGAGGATTGAAGAAAAGAAGTATACGGATATCCAGCCAACCAGGAAAACTACAACTTTTATTTCTCAATCTTAAATTTAAAGTTGAGAACAAACTAAAAGTGAGAGAATCGTGGATGAAAATCCCAACAACATATCTAACTACTTTCTAAAGATTAGGATAACATGATTTTATTGACTGAAACAAACTAAAGAAACGTATTCAAAGAACACGTGCAGTACTGAAGCAATTTTATAACACTCCTCCTTGCTTTAGGTGCTGCAAATCCCGAGCTTCTTCCTTAGATCTTCAAATTTGCTTATAGGCAATGGCTTCGTGAAAATATCTGTCAACTGATTTTCTGACTTCCAGTAAACAAGTGCAATTTCGCCTTCTTTCTGCACTTCCCTTAGAAAGAAAAACTTGATTTTGAAATGCTTAGTCTTCCCATGAAAAACTGGATTGTGAGAAATTGCAATTGCTACCTGATTATCAACAAGAATTTCCGTGTTGTTCCACTGCTTCAGGTTCAAATCACATAAAATTTTTCTTCGCCAAATTGCCTGATTAACTGCTGTTGTGGCTGCTATGAACTCAGCTTCTGCTTTAGATTGTGCTACAACTTCCTGCTTCTTAGAACACCATGAGAAAATTCCCGAGCCAAGACTAAAACAATAACCAGAGGTACTTTTCATATCATCCACCGAACCTCCCCAATCACTATCAGAAAATCCCAACAGCTTGAAATCTTGGCTTTTCTTAAACTTCACACCAAATTTAATTGTTCCTTGAATGTATCTCACTACTCTTTTTGCTACTCTTAAGTGCATTTCAGTAGCACAATGCATAAAACGGGATAAGAGACTTACAGAAAATAAAATGTCTGGTCTTGATGCCGTGAGATACATTAGACAACCAATCAGACTTCGAAAGTAACCCTCTTCAACTCTGTCAGTCCCGTCCTCTTTGCTCAAGCTCTCCTTTTGATTCATTGGAGTGGCCATTGCCTTGCAATCCTCCATACAAAACTTCTTGAGAATTTCCTTGGCATACTTCTTTTGACAGATGAAAACTTCATCTTCCAACTGCTTAATCTCCATTCCCAGAAAGTATGTCATTAGTCCAAGGTCTGTCATTTCAAAGATCTGCATCATTTCTATTTTGAACTCTTCAACAAGCTTGGCATTACCACCTGTGATTAAGAGATCATCAACATAAAGAGAGATTATAAGCAGATCATCTCCCTTATGTTTCACATAAAGAGTAGCCTCTGACATGCTTTTTTCAAATCCGAGACTTGACAGATGCTCATCTATCTTGCTATACCATGCTCTAGGTGCTTGTTTCAAGCCGTATAGAGCCTTCTTGAGCAAGTAGACCTTCTCCTCTTCACCTTGTTCCACGAATCCCTCGGGCTGTTCAACATAGATCTCCTCCTGCAAAAAACCATTCAAGAATGCAGATTTTACATCTAGTTGAAACACCTTCCAACCCTTTTGAGCTGCAATTGCTAGTAAGAGTCTTATGGTGTCCAATCTAGCCACGGGTGCAAAGGTGTCTGAATAATCAACACCAAAAATCTGTGCATAACCCTTAACTACAAGTCTAGCCTTGTACTTGTTGATGGAACCATTTGCATTTAACTTGGTTCTGAACACCCACTTTACTCCAATAACCTTTCTATCCTTCGGTTTGTCGACAAGCTCCCAAGTCTTATTTTTTTTAATCATCGACAACTCCTCTTCCATTGCCTTCTTCCAGTTCTGGTCTTTAATAGCTTCTTCATACCCTGTAGGTTCACAAATGGCCACATTGCATCTCTGATAGATATCAGAGAGCAGTCTTGTTCCATGGATTGGTGGATCATCTTCCAACTCTTCTTGCCACTGTTCTGTTGCTCGCTCTTCTATTGTTTGGAAGGGAAGACTTGATTTCTGCTTGCTCGTGGATGTCTCTTGTGTCTGTTTCCAGTTCCACTTCTCATCTTCCTTAAAGAACACATCTGTACTGACAATTATCTTCCCTGTTTGAGGTTGATACACTTTGTAGGCCTTGGAGGATGAACTATAACCCATGAAGATGCCCGGATCTGACTTCTTGTCAAGTTTATCACGCTTGACCTGTGGAACGTGAGAGAAACACATACAACCGAACACTCTAAGGAAATTGAGTGAAGGTTTATAGCCATACCATGCCTCGAATGGAGTTTTGTCCTCTAATGCCTTGGTAGGCAATCTATTCTGCAAGAAAACCGCAGTGCTTGCTGCCTCAGCCCAGAAATTCTTTGGCAACTCCTTGTCGTGAAGCATGCATCGAGTCATTTCCATTATATATCTGTTTCTCCGCTCACTGACTCCATTCTGCTGTGGAGTGTAGGGAGCGGTGAGTTGGTGCTCAATGCCAGATTCTTCGCAAAACTTGTTAAACTGCTCTGAAGTATACTCTCTTCCATTGTCAGACCTAATGCATTGAATGTTGCTGCCACTCTACTTCTCCACCATTTTCTTGAACTTCAAGAACGTGCCAGCCACTTCTGATTTATGCTTCATGAAAAATATCCAACACATTCTACTGAAATCATCTATGAAAATAACGTAGTACCAACTACCTGAGAGTGATTGAGTTCTTTGAGGACCAGCAACATCTGTGTGGATTAGTTGCAACTTGTGAGAGGCTCTCCAAGTTGACTTAGGAAATGGTTTTCTATCTTGTTTACTGAATTGACAGGCATGACAATTCGATAAATGGTCTACAAAGACTGGTAAACCATTTGACAACTCATTTTTCTTCATCAGTAACATTCTTGAAAGGTGACAATGGCCTAGTCTCTTGTGCCAGGTCTCAGTCACATTCTCCTCCATGGAATAAGCAGCTTGCTCCTCCTTGGTTGGTTCAAAGGAGAAGCTCTTGCATCTCATTTTTGCTTTGACGATTTCCTTTCCATTTGCATCTTGTACGAGGCAAAGTTTATCTTCAAAAAACACCTTGAATCCTTTTTCAATGAGCTGACCAACACTCAACAAATTTTGGTCAATATCAGGTACAAAGAGAACATCTGAGATTGACTTTGTACCTGAATTTGTTGAGATGACAATGGTTCCCTTTCCCTTCACCGGAATATGGTTACCATTTCCTATTTTGACCTTTGTGATTGTCGTGGGCTTCAACTCTTTGAAAAGACCTCGATCGTGAGTCATGTGATTTGTACAACCACTATCTATCAGCCAACTCACATTTGATTCTCTGCTTGAGAAGCAAGTGGCTACAAACAATTGATCCTCCTCTTCTTGGTCTGCAACTTGAGCATCTGCTTCCTGCACCTGATTTTTATTCCTGCATATCATTGCCTCGTGTCCGAGCTGATTGCATTTGGAACATTTGGCGTAAGGTCTTCTCCAACATTTGAATGGAGGGTGACCTTTCTTCCCACAATGATGGCAAGGAGGGTATTTACCCTTGAAATTTCCATTTCTGCTTTTGTTGCTACTCAAAGTAGGTAGGACCGAATTTCCCTCTTGGCTTTTCTTTTTTTTTCTTCTTGTTTTTGTCAGCTTCATGATGTTTTGCAGGTAAGGCTCCTTCAATTTCACCTTCCTACCTCATAGCTCTTCTTTGTTCCTGCGCTTGTAAAGCATTCAACAGTTCTGCCAGAGTGATTTTTGACATATCCTTAGTGTTTTCTAAGGATGTAATCGTGGCCTCAAATTTTTCAGGCATCGTTACAAGGATTTTTTCAACAATCCTTGATTCTGGCAGAGAAGAGCCTAGTAGTCTGACTCGGCTTGCAATGTTAAGCAACCTGTCAGAATACTCTTTGATGGATTCAGTCTGCTTCATCTTCTGCAACTCAAAGTCACATACCAAATTCAGCACTTGCATCCCTCGGATCCTTTCATCTCCTTCGTATTCGGTCTTGAGATAATCCCATATCTCATTTGCTGACTTTAGAGACATGATACGAGTGAAGATGGTGGATGAGACTGCAGCAAACAAGCAGGCCTTTGCCTTTGATTTCTTCGTCTTCTTCTCCTTCTGCGCTTTGATCTGTGCCATGGTGGGATTGTTTGGAAGAGCAGGAATTTCATAGTCTTCTTCCACTGCTTCCCAAAGATCCAAGGCATCCAAGTATGTCTCCATGCGTACTGCCCAAATCCGATAGTTGTCTCTGTCGAACACCAGCGGAGCAATTGATGAGAAACTGGCTTCGGCTTCCATGACGCGTCAAACTCACACACAGATCCCTCAAGAAGATGGCTCTGATACCAATTTGTTGAGTTTTTAAAGATGAAAAACAGAGGATTGAAGAAAAGAAGTATACGGATATCCAACCAACCAAGAAAACTACAACTTTTATTTCGCAATCTTAAATTTAAAGTTGAGAACAAACTGAAAGTGAGAGAATCGTGGATGAAAATCCCAACAACATATCTAACTACTTCCTAAAGATTAGGATAACATGATTTTATTGACTGAAACAAACTAAAGAAACGTATTCAAAGAAAGAACACGTGCAGTACTGAAGCAATTTTATAACAAATAGCGTTGCTAATCTCATCAGCAACACCTTTGCCTATGAGGGACTGATCATCATCGTTAAACACTCTAATTCCGGCAGCCACTAGGTTGATGTAGAGGAAGCAGCGAGGCCGTATCGAGTATCAGGGCCACGAAAAGCCATGAAAACTTGGCATCTACTGTTTCTTCTTTTCTTCTCTGAAAAGTTAAGATACACTGAGATTCAGCAAAATAAACCAAAGCCATGAACAATGTGAAATTTTCAAAAGGCCAAGATAATTTGAAAAGCCGCGAAATCGATCTCGGTCATAAAACACGTGAACCTTCCTTGCCTTCCCTTAAAGGGAGGCGAAAGCTCTCACATGATGAACATAGAGAATACTTACATATGACTGGCGCTTAGCTCAAATGGAATGAGGACATACCTGACGTCAATATAGGAGAGAGGGAGCCGTTCGATCCACTTCGTCTTCAAATCACTCGAAACCTTTGCGACCACCAATTTCACCAGCTCTCCTTCATGCCTGCCCACATATATATGTGCAAAACCAAAGTTAGGCATACAGTTTGATTCCATCCTGCCCCTAACTCTGCGATTCCGGATCAGTCATTCCCATCCAAGTGCACAGGGGTTCATATTCAGATTTGTGACGGATATAGATTCATAGATTCGTAAATAATTACATACTACATACGTACCTACCCATTAGCAATGGAGAGGGATATCCATCCTCTAATCCACGCAACAGAAAACAGCGCTGTCGCCCATTTTTGCAGTTCTTCTGAGCTGCACTGTCCCTCATGTTCACTTAGAGCCTTTTTAAAGTCACCGCGTTGGTGACGTACATCAACAACATTTACCTTATAGAATACAGGGAAGACTGATTGGCCGTGATTTCTGTGGCATTCCATAATCTCGGCGAGCTCGCAGAGGCACGATTTACTCTGCGCATACTGTTCGGAGATGATGGGGATCGCAATCCTACAACTCCGGATGGCCTGGAGAAGCTCCTGGCCTATCTCCTCGCCAACCGGGAGCGCGTCATCGTCCCTGAATACATGGACTCCGGCAGTAACCAGGCTGTTGTAGAGGAAATCGGTGAAGCCGGTGCGAGTGTCTCCTCCTCTGAAACTCATAAACACATCGTAGTTGCTCGGGGCTTCTCTTGCTTTCTCCTGCAGGAATCTGAAAGCGTACACGGCCAGAAGGGCTAGTAGTAGAACAATTGCTAAGTCATACATTTTCCCTTAGTTCGTAACTTTCCTCTTTTCAGATCTAACTATGTCTTCTTTGAAAGCTTTATCTTTATGCTTTCAATATTCAAGTCATTGTTTTCGTCTACCTTGGCAGATCTAAAAAGGGCCTCACCGTCAAAGTTGACTATATTGCACACTTTTTCTTAATTCCGCTTCTTGACTATTTCAAAGGGTGAATATACTATTCTTCCCTAGAATTTGAGGCTCGTCATAAGTTGACTTGGTTTAAATTTTCCCGGAGCGTTCTGTTTAAAAGAAAACGGCGATGATAAGAGCAACTTTTGAGAGCAAAAATGAATTTGCATGAGATAAGCTAACTGGACATATAATTATCCAATAAGTATACCACAGTGAGCTGGTTTTGGTGGCTAAAATGGATTTGCTAGTGATACTCCGTTCATACTAAGTTGATTTTGATGGGTACATTTTTACAGGTCCCGGTGATTTTCCGAATGGGTTGGTAATTTCTTTAGTAAATTCAAAATCATCTCAACAGTAACTTCGTAAATATCCTAACGACTCGCGGATTACTTAAAATCGTCCATTGAGCCAGTCAATATTCAAGCAAAACACCTATAACTCACGAGCCTTAGTAACATTCTGTAACTTCTTCATGATGATGGTGATTATAATATATAGTGCATTAGAGTTCAATGAATAATGCCATGACTTTGCGTTACTCTTATCTCACTCAACCATGGATGCCCCACATTCCCATCAATATTATCCTACTTCCTTTTTAACTTCACCAAATGAGTACTATCTTAATGAATTTCATTTATAATTGGATATCTGAGAGTCATATGAGCACATGATTTTGAAAGCCATCTATTCGAGGATGACCTGAGATAATTGGCTTTGGTTTCTTTTTGGGTTAATACCATAAAAAACCTCAAACTGATACATCTATGAAAAATTTATCCCAGACTAATTTTTTTACCACCAAAAACCCCAAATTGATACACTTATGACAAGTTTACCCTAAACTAATTTTTTGACAACCAAAAACCTCTCAAAATGATATATTTGTGACAAATTTACCCTATGTTAAATTTGATTAATATCACGAAAAATCATAGATTGGTAAATCTGTAAGAAACAAAGGGGTAAAACCCTAAATTGGTATAACCAACAATTGTCGCGTCTCATCCAACTCAGCAATTTGATGGTAAAATTTAACGGAAATTGCGAACAGTAAAATTGTCATAAATATACAAGTTTGAGGTTTTTTATGGTTAAAAAATTAGTTTTAGGTAAATTTGTCACATGTGTACCAATTTTAGAATTTTTTGTGGTATTAACCCTTTTTTTTTCCTTTTTTTCGTAAATTTTGATGGATATGTTCGATTTATGATGTGTCTGACAAAAGAGTGATTATATGATGTGGACAGAAAAGAGTGAATATATGTTTAGGAGCATATTATACTAATGTTGCTATGAAATGCAAGAATATTTTCTAAATCGGTCTTAAATCTATTATACGAATGTCAATTCAATCTTAAATTTTTCAATTTTATCAATGTATTTCTAAACTTTTGACCCAAAAATAAACGTAGTCCTCAACCTTTACACGAGATTTTAATGTAATCCTCTTAGCCAATTGCAATCGGAATTGGACATGGCGTCAAGTCATTGCCGACCGTCACAACTTTACTTGAAATGAAACTCTACATGGATAGCTACGTTAGCAATTTTTGGCGATAAGTTACGAGAAGGACTACATTGACATAATTGGAAAGCTAAGAATTAAATTGACATTTATACAATATAAATTTAAAAAATAATTGGTCAGAAGAAATTTGAAAATTGAGTTCAGACAATTTTGGACAAAAAATGCTCCTATTCATGGCATGACTCAGGCACGTGGTCTTGTACGGCAAAGATTTGTATCCCCGGATTAACTGAGACTAAATCACCGACATCAGGAGCTTATTTGAGACGCATATTACTCTCGGAGTTAATTTGCGAAAAAATGTCCTAATTGATTATGTTGGCCCTCTTTTTTGTTTTTAAGTTCGTCTTCTCGAGTCCTTGGGAGTGTCAATGGTCGGGTCGTGTACCTAACCCTACCCGAAAACAATAGGGACGCACTTGACCCGCCCAGACCCGGCCCAAGACCCTATTCAGCATACGCCCCAAGGATCGGGTCGGACGGTCCGGGCTGGGCAACGCCAGAGGATCGGTGAACGGAAAGGTTGATACCTAACCCGACCCAAGAAGATCGGTGAACGGAAAGGTTGAAGACGGCGGCGGCGACGGAGGAGGGAACAGGAACAGGGTAAGCAGCGTGAGGACAAGATGGGCATCGCCAGAAAAGGGGCGCCTGTGCTCCGAAAGGGAGGAAGGAAGACACTCGCTCTCGAGCGCACACAGTCCATCTCTCTCTCTCTCTCTCTCTCTCTCTCTCTCTCTGCAACAGCAAGCTTTCTCTCTCTAGAACCGTCGGCCGAACGCTTTGCTCGGAGGAGAGAGAGAGAGCGAGGGGGAGGGGGAGGGGGAGGTGAACGACGGCGTCGTCATCGGGTTCCGGCGAGGCGGCGTCGGAGAGGAGGGGGATACCGGGCGCTCAGTTCGTGGATCTACGGTTCGGTTCAGTCACGCAGAGAGAGAGAGAAGGGGAGAGAGAGAGGGGGAGATTTGTGGGTGGTCCAAGGTGTCAGTGGGTCAGGCCCGACCCGACCCAACCCCAACTCTAACAAAACCCACGTCAAAAAACCCTACCCGAAGAAGATTAAGGCCCAACCCCAAAATACCCCAAATTTTAGGGCCGAACCGGGTCGGCGCGGGTCGAACCGGGCCGGCGCGGGCCTTTTTTGACACCCATCTCGACTATTTAAAGGGTGGATGCTCGTCTTAATTTGACTCATGGTTTTTAATTTTTCCCTGTTCATTCTATCGAAAGAAGACCACCGATAGGAGCAACTCTCAAGAACAAAAGATTAATTGGCACGAGATAATTTTCCTCATGTGTTAGTAATTTCTTTCATAAAGTGGAAATTATAACATTAGTAACATTGTAAATGTCATAACAACTCATTAATTATTGGGTTAACACCACGAAAAACCTCAAACTGGTATATCTGTAATAATTTTACCCCGAATTATTTTTTTGACCATCAAAAATCCTAAACTGGTATACCTGTGATAAATTTACCCTGAACTATTTGTTTTATCACAAAAAAGCCTCAAACTGGTACACATGTGACAATTTTATCCCGAACTAATTTTTTGACTACCAAAAATCCCGAACTGGTATATCTGTGATAATTTTACCCCGAACTAATTTTTTGACCACTAAAAACCCCAAACTGATATATTTGTGACAAATTTACCTTCCGTTAGTATCCGTTAAATTGAATTAATATCACGAAAAATCACAAATTGGTAAACTTGTGACAAACAGAGAGGTGAAACCCAAAATCGGTACACCCGTCAATTATCACGTATCATTAAACTTAACAATTTGACAGTAAAATTTAACAAAAACTAACGGAGGATAAATTTGTCATAGGTGTACCGGTTTAGGGTTTTTGATGGTAAAAAAATTAGTTCAGGAGTAAAATTGTCACAAATGTACCAGTGTGGAGTTTTTGGTGGTCAAAAAAATAATTCGGGATAAAATTATCACAGCTGTACCAATTTGGGATTTTTTTGTGGTCAAAAAAATAATTTTGGATAAATTTATCACATGTGTACCAGTTTGGGATTCTTCGTGATATTAACCCTTTATTATTAAGTCAACATTCAATCGAAACAACTTACAATTAACGAGTCTTAGTAACATTCTCTAACTTTATCATTGATAAAGTTAAGACACAACCCGATCCAATACGAAAATTTCCTGTTCGGGTCTGTTTGGGTCGGGTCGGGTCGTGTTTGGGCGGGTTCTTTTGACACCCCTATTTATCAATAACTCTTCTGCATCATTCGGTGTGATCGAATTCTTCTTCTTAATTCAAGAGACATCGAAACGTGACGTAGAAAATAAATGTCTATATCGATTTTTTTTAAAAATATCCCTGAGTTAAACTAATAGCTATCCTCCCCATATTTCCTTCATTGTGTGTTCGACTAGAATCCAAGCACGTGCTAATATCGCAGGTTTTAACAACGGACCAAATCTTATCAGACTAAATAATGTTGGCTACATGAATCTAACGCTCATATTGATTGAACCGGCGCATCTGGTGTCTGTTTTTTCTCCGGTCCATCTTGATTGAACCGGCGGTTCTTATGAACATCCAAGTGGGTCCCCACTTCTCTGTTTCCCCGCATTTTGCCGGCATAACCTCCTCCTGTCTCTCTCCCTTCCCTCCTCCTTGCCGCCGGCCGGTCCTCGAAGCGCTTCATCATCCTCTCGCCGGAGCTTGCGTCGCCATCCCCGCGATCTTCTCCGCCTCGCGGCTTATCCTCTCGGGGGGCGACGGCGACGGCGGCTGTAAGCAAATGGAGAGGTGGAAATAGCGGCCCCAACCGTAAAGTCTAAACCCCTCGTAAAACCCATGAAGGAACCGCCCCTGAGAATGCCTGCCTCCTTCACAGCATCTTCAATCCTCCCTCATAATCTGCTCTTTCCGGTGAAGTTTCTGTTTTTGTTTTGTTTTCCCTCAATTTATTCATACCCTTTTCACGAATTATGCTCTTTGGATTGAGATTGAAGAATTGGGTGCTGTTTACTGTTCAGAATCTGAGTGGAAATAGGAGGAGGGAATTGGGTCTATGGAGAAACGGGCAAAAAGTTGGGAACTTTGTGGTAAGAGCAGGTCCAAAGAAGATATCTTTTGGCAAGGAATGCAGAGAGGCTCTTCAATCTGGGATTGATAAATTAGCTGATGCTGTTTCTGTTACTATCGGACCTAGAGGTATGTGGACTCTTCTATTTCTTCTTCTGAAATTCCCGTTTCTGTCATTTTGATCTTGGAACTATTTGTTCATCTGATTATTTGTTAATTATGGGGGGTTGAGCTGGAATTAGTACTAATGTAGTGGCCGTTTGGACAGAGTGAGAGATATTGTGTTTTTGCTTATTACTCGTGAGGGAGCTGGCTGGACTAGTTTTTTGCAACATTGGAGTTGAGAGTTATTTTGAAGGCGTAGGTGCAGAATTGTGCTCTTCTAAGCTCGAGTTTAGTGTATGAAGATTTTTAATTCCTATATTCCAAGCTGACTGACCTGTCTTGCTTTCCAGATTCCATTGTTATTCTTTTCTTCTTCAATTTATTTTTTGTTGCTTCAGTCCTTATTCCTCACCATGATCTTGAAGTAATTCACGGAGAATTCTTATATATCCTATTCACAGATGGTAGTTATTTGACACCGCACCCACCCACGGCCGCCAACCGATCCCGCTCCATCACCTCCGGCAACCGTCTCACCATTGAACTCTGCCTTGCCACGCCACTCCACACCACCGCCGCCGTCTCACCTCTCCCCGATCTTCTGAAACTCAATCGACTTCTGCTCGCGCTCGACCGCCTTCCTCCACATGTCCAGGTACAAGCCCCCTCCTCCATCCGACGAAACCGTAACACTACACCAGATTCAACCCCTGCTTGTTGCGAAGTCACTCGGCCCACACCATCGCGTCCACGCGAGCGACGGGCGTTGCTTGCTCAGGTGAGCGCAATATTGATAATAGGCAGCTGCGAGAGAGCAGGAACCGAGCTACAAAGCCATTGGTAGAGAGCTCCGGTGGAGGTTCAGAGGCGGAAATGGCGGCGAAGGAGCGGGGGAGGTCCCGTTGAAGGGAGATTATGCGACATTGATGTGTATTGGAGTTAAGGAACACGAGAAAAAGCTTGGATTGCTTCGTGTAGCTTGTGCAGTGAATGCACTTTGCTTGTCAGCGGAGGGATTTTCGTGCCATCGAAGGAAGGTTCTTATTCATTCCACTGTGTTTGGATTTTTCGCCCTGTGACTCGGTGAGTGGGACTCGGAATTTAAAAAAAAAACCGAAATTGTTTCGGTTCGGTTGCTAGCAAAATATAGCTTGTTTTCCTCATAACCCGAACTGAAAATACCCGAAATTTTCCGTTGCAATTCGGTTTTTGACACCCCTACCTGAATGGTATAAGACCGTCCCCCTAGGATGGTTATATAAGTGTTCGTCATATGAAATCAATTGGTATTTAATGCATTTCTCTATGTTTACATATGCATGAACATAAAGCTGGATGTTATAGCTAGATTCATTTTACCGGGAATTTCTAGTGGGTATTAGTAATATGAAGTAGGGAAATTACCCGCCTGCTCATGTGTTACTCTATGTTTTCATAGATATGGGTAGGAGTTCGATGTTGTTGGTAAATTAGTTTTTACCCCTAATATAAAGTAGGTGTTGACTCGTTCATGTCGGCCATCCATCACCTAAGAGATTATGGAAAAACCCGATGCCCTGTATTGGAACTCACTACATGATGTGGAGTCGTACTTCATCGATAAGGGTTTTGATATAACCTATCAGCATGTCGAGAGCAGGCGCAACAGGGGTAGGTTACCGATTGTACCACGACAAGAAGTTCGGATGGTGATCAATGTTTTGGAAGGTGAGTATAATAATATTATTGAGAAAAGTCAAGATCAGCTCCAGGCTGATTCCTGCATCAATTATAATATCATTCAATAATGATTCTATGCCTCGTTTATTTGAACTTGCATGCTCATAAGGAAGTGATAAACGATAAAGAGTCGATTTTAAACTTTGAATAGTCGAGAAGACAAATTAAAAGACAAAAAGATGTGCCACATAGTCAAAGTTTTCACGCTGAGGAAATCCAATTGCCCTAGCAATTGTTCTATTACTATCCTTGCTTTCAGAAGCTTAGACACTCCTACAACGCCCGGTAGCTGCTGCGGTCGTCCTCGCTCCTAGTGGGCATGCAGATAGGACGTAGCTGCTCCGGGCCGCCAGAACTTGTGGAATCGCAATACGCATCGTCTCTCAATAGCAGAGAGTACATGGTGTACTCGGGAGCTGATGGAGATGATGAATTGCCACAGAGAACATTGCAAATCAGTTTTCAGTCACGGTGGTTGTCGTTGATGTAGGTTGGTGCCAGAATGGAGGAAAGCGAGGACGATAGACATCACAGGCCACTCCTTATGTAATCTTGTATGAGAATCGATTTACCTCGACCTGTAATGGCAATCAAAACCATCAATTTCGTCACGTGCTCTTCCATCATATTCTCACTGCATTTGCGGAACAGGACATGAAAAATCCTAGAAGGGAGATATCATGAACACAGAGAATACTTACAAACCTTTGCGACCACCATTTGCACCAGCTTGCCTTCGTTCCCGTGCACATGTGAGCGTAAATCCAAAGTTAGGCGCACAATTCATAGATTCATAGATGTATATATATATATATAGGTCATTCTCGTACAAGTGCACAGGAGTTCGGATTCAGATTCATAAATTCATAAATACATGTGGACATTATCATACGTGTGTACATACATACCCATTAACAATGGCAAGTGATATCATCTTCTAATCTTTCTTGAAGACCACAGCCCTTCCACCTTGCGCCACACCTCAAGTTCATAGAGAGAGGGAAGACCGATTTGGCATGCTTTCTGTGGCAATCCATCATCTCAGCCAGCTCGCGAATCACCATTTACTGATGATGGGAATCACGATTCCACAAGTTTTGACGGCCCGGAGAACCTCCGGGCCTATGTGCTTGCCGACCGGAAGCAAACAGCAGCAGCTATAAGACAGCTTTTGTAGAGGAATCGGTGAAGCTGGAGCGAGTACATCCGCCTATGAAGCTCAAGCAGATACGGCTAGTGATCGAACAACTGTTTATGTTGTAACTACCCTTCTCTCTTTTCTCCGATCAAAATATGTTTTCCTTCGAGAAAGCATCGAGGACCGAGAGAGCTCGAAGCTTGTCGTGTTGATTTTCCTTGACCACAACATCATTGATCACAAGCAGAGACAGGTGTTGTTATTCCTATACCGTCCATCCCAAGAATACCAATCCCAGCAATACCAATCACACGGGTGTTCTTTTCGATCCGATCCGACACTTTGATTACCACCTCCTATTGGTCCTTTTTTTTATGGGTGCTCTTGGTCCTCTTGGTCATCGTCCTTATGTTTTGGGTCGAGCCTCCTTGTCCTTCTCTCTCCCAACAACTCCTGATTCCTCTCGCGAATACCTTCTCTTAGACCCAACACTTCTCTCTGCTTCCCTACACTCTCCAATATCTCCAGAATCGAAGAAAGTGAGACTAGGGTTTATTCAAAGGGTGAATGCTTGTCGTGTTAATTTACCTTCACCACACCATCATTGAACACGAGCTGAGAAAGAGTTGTTTTACCAGCACCACCAATGGCAATCACACTGGTGTTCTTTTGGCTCCGATCCGACAAGCTCGAGGGTGTGATCTGCTCCAAGAACGGCGAGATTCCCAAGTCGGTGAAGCGAACCTTCCAAGAGCTCGATGCGTCGAAGGAGAGGCTGTGGCGCGAGCTGGAGCTGGAGCTAGGGTTCGAGGAAGAGGAGAAGGCGAGCGAAGGAAGGGGCTGCGACTAGGGTTTAGCTTAGACGAGAGTAAAGCAGTGAAATTTGGGAATTTGGGATTTAAAAATATGATTTCGGGGGATTGGGGTTTCAATTTGGAAATTTTGAAATTTGAGAGCACTTTGCCGACACCGTTCAAACTTCCCCGGTCTTATTATCGTCCTATAATTTTTTTCTTTCATCTGATTAAGTGGCATTCCATAATCGGTCACACTTCTCCACTTAGCCCCATTCTGTCTGAACTCTATGGGTGATATCTCCATCGATGCAAAATTGATTCGAATCGTGCACATAAACTCCTTGGCACTCCATGTTCTTATCTAAGTGTCATTTAAGCTTCTACTCTTATGGACCTTACTCATCATACATTTCATCTTTGGTCAACTGACTTGGGGTCTGTTTAGTAACGTTTCTATTCCCAGAAACAATTTCTATTCAGAAATAGTTTTTTCTATTTCTATTCCCTAGACGAGTTTCTAAATAGAAGAACGTGTTTAGTAACTGCTTAAAATTTCTATTCTCGGAATAGAAAAAGAACATAAATGCGTTTGGTACGACCCTAAAAATTTCTACTCCCAATTTTTTCATTTAATTATAAAAATGTCAGTGGAGACATAACAATTCATGTTTAGATAAAACTAAACTAGAAATATAATCAAAATATAATATGATATGGAATTGGATGATCTTAATACAATCATAAAGAAAATTACTCTTTATAGATAAAGCAAATACCAAGTGGTGATCGAGGAAATTGCAGTTTAGGATTTTTAAGATTTGGGATTTTGGGTTTTGTGTTTCAGGTTTTGGGTTTGGGGTTTAGGGCTAAGGTTTTAAGGATTTGGGGTTTTGCAGTTTAGGGTTTTAGGGTTTGGGTTTATGGTTTTAGGGCTTGGGATTTAGTGTTTAATGTTTTGCATTTTGGGTTTTATTGTTTGGGTTTTAAGGTTTGGGGTTTAGGGTTTTAAGGTTTAGGGTTTCGGGTGTAGGGTTTGGGATTTATGGTTTTGGGGTTTATGGTTTTAGGGTTTCAAGTGTAGGGTTTGGGATTTATGGTTTTAGGGTTTGGGGTTTGGGGTTTGGGTTATAGTGATTCGAGTTTTGGGTTTTGGGATTTAGGGTATAGAGTTTATTTTAGGATTTTAGGGTTTAAGGTTTATGATTTAGGGTTCGAGATTTTGCGGTTTAGGATTTTAGGGTTTGGGTTTATGGTTTTAGGATTTGAGGTTTAGAGTTTAGGGATTTGGGGTTTGGGGTTTAAGGTTTTAGTGTTTTAGGATTTGGGGTTTAGGGTTTACCATGAGAATATCTTGTGAAAGAGAAAGCTAATCCTGTTTCTCTTTTTTTGCTTATTGTTTCTGTTCCAAATATATTCCCTAGTCACTTTTCTATTCTGGCGAAAAAAAAAATTAACTAACATTACTAAATGGATTTCTGTTTTGTTCCGGAAAACAAAAGAACAGAAAAATAGAGAAACAGAAACGTTACTAAACAGGCCCTTAGCCTTGCGACCAAAAAAAAAAAGAACTAATTTAGCCGAAAACCTTTCGAATCTGAAGTGTCTTTCCAAAATTCGATTGTCTGGTTAACTCATTTCAGTAACAAGCACCTTTTCATCCGATTGAAAATAAAGAAAAAATCTTACACTAGTAGGGAAAATTTGTCGTTTGCCCTAGAAATAGCCATTTGACCCGATCCAAAAAGGGTCCGGTGCATCTTGTTTTTTTCCGGTCCATCTTGATTGAACCAGCGGTTATTATAAACATCAAAGTTTAAAAACCTTGGAAAACCCAGGAAGAACCGCTCAGAGCACGTCGGCCTGCTTCGCCGCACCTTCAACCCTACCCCAGCATCTGCCCTTTCTAGTAAGTTCCTCTTTTTCTTTTCGGTAAGTTCCTCAATTTCTTCATGCCCTTTTACGAATGATACTCTTTGGATTGAGAATGAAGAATTGGGCGTCTTCACCATTCAGGATCAGAGCGCAAATAGGAGGGCATTGGGTCTATGGAGAAACGGGCAAAAACTTGGAGACTTTGTGGTAAAAGCGGGTCCAAAGAAGATATCTTTTGGCAAGGACTGCAGAGAGGCTCTTCAATCTGGGATTGATAAATCAGCAGATGCTGTTTCAGTTACCATAGGACCTAGAGGTACGTGAACTCTTCTTTTGCTTCTTCTGAAATTCCTGTTTCTGTCATTTTAATCTTGGAATTGCTTGTTCATCTGATTATTTATTTTTCATGGGGGATTGAGCTGATGTTGGTATTAATGTAGTGGCCATTTGGACAGAGAGAGACATATTGGGTTTTTGCTTTTTAGTTATGATGGAGCTGGCTGGTCTAGTTATGTGCAACATTGGAGCTGAAGAGTTATCTTGAAGGCGTACGTGCAGAATTGTGCCCTTCTAGCTCAAGTTTAGTATATGAACTTTTCCTTTTGTCGAGAGCAACGCCAGATGTTCCGAACTTTTAATTCCTACATTCCAAGCTGACTCACCTGCTTTGCTTTCCAGATTCCATTTTTATTCGTTTTACAAGTACCCCTTGTTTCCTGCCAATTTCCAAATGAATTGAAGTAGCTCTGAGTAGTAACCAAATTTTCCAGTAATCGATCAAATTAATGTTTTGGTGGGAATGATAAAAGTACCCATTGGCGATATTCTCCGATACCCATCGTCGGCCGGATGCAAGCTCCCTGAGAGCTCACTCCCACTGCTCGTAAGTGCTTCTGCCCTCGAGATCCTTATGTTGTTGAAGCAGTGATATGTGTCAGCATTTGTGAGGGCTTCACTCTAAAGAAGATGGGGTGTATCTTTTGCCCATTTGTCCTTGCATTCAATCATTTGAGCTACTGCCTCGAGGCAAGAATATGAGTAAAAATTTTCAGAGACAACTGGAATACATATCTTGCACTGGACGATGGCATTGCGAATCTCATTAGCAATGTCTTTACCTATAAGGGACAGATCGTCATTGCTAAACACTCTGATTCCGGCATCCTCAAGGCTGACCTTGAGGTAATCAGCCAAGTTGGATTCAATATCCTGACCGTGAAAGACCAAGAAAACTTGCCATTCACTTTCTCTTCTTTTCTTCTCCAAAATATACAGATACACGGCGATCAAACAAGACAGACCAATGTGACGGTGATAAAATGTAGCCAATAGGTATCATACGAGATATTCTAAAAGACCAAATTAACTTTAAACCACAAAAAGCTCCCACATGATGAACCCAGAGAATACTTATGAATGGTAGTTCTTTGGCTCAAATGGAATTGGGAGATACCTGATCCTAAGATGCTGGCAAGCTGTTTGATCCAAATTGTCTTCAATTCACTCAAAATCTTCCCGACCATCATTTCCACCAGCTCAGCTTCATGCCTTCCCACACATATGTGTAAAACCAAAAGTTAGATGTGCAGTTCGATCCCTTCATTTCTATACAAGTGCGCGATAAACAACAATGGATGTTTTCATGCCCTCTTGGGCGACTTTCTTTCACACCAAAACAGCGAACAGAACATAACATATACAGAAAACCAGATCCAGTCTCACATGATTAAATGAGATTACCTTGACGAAATCACAGAATTTGACCCACTACCCATATCTATAATGAACACGTTTCATATCCTTTTTAAGTGTAGTTCAGCTATTGACGACATATGATGGTTTCGATTGCTATTATAGGCTAAGTAGAACGGACACGCGACACGACACGACACGCGACACGTCATTTCTCAAAAATAGAGAATTCCGACACGTTAGAACATGTTGTATATTAAATATATATTTATATATATATGATAAATTATTATCTTTAAATTTGATTCAAATAAGTAAATAAATAATAATAAAAAGCCTAGAGTGAACTTACCCTAAAAAATTATACACATAAGTTTTCAAAAAATAATTATATATAAAAAAATATATTAGTTAAGAAACTAAAAGTAAATAATTAAATTTGAAAAAAGGAAAGTACAAGATAAAAAAAGCAGCCAGCCCACTTTCCTTTTCTTTCCCTAGATTTTCTCGTCTTTTGACTCTATCTCTCTATCTCTCATCACTGTATCAATCTCTCGCACTCTCTCTCTCTCTCTCTCCCTCCCTCTTCTCCGATCAGATCTCCGGCAGTTCTCGCCGCGAAAACTCCGATTCGCTCAGCTCGCTCATCCATGACGCTCGGCTCGGGAGGATCGTGGGTCGTTGGTGAGTTCTCAAAACCCTTCCCGACCTCGTTGTTCGACCTAGATTTCCATATCCTCCCTCCCCTGGGCAAATTCTCTCCCCCCATCCTGACCGATTCTCAGATCCCCCACCTCCCCGTTCCCCATTTCTCCGAGAGGATTGGTGGTGGGGTTCGCAGCATCTGAGCCTCGATTTGGCGAGCGAGAGACCTGACAAGAGGGGGCTTTTCTTTCTTCTATCTCCCTTTTGCTCCGGACTCGCGTGTCGCCGGCGTGTCCGGCGGGTTGACCGCGTGTCGGAGATCCGACACGCGTTGACTGCGTGTCGGCGGCGTGTCAGACCGTGTCGGACACGCGACACATGTCGGACACCGATTCGGAAGCACAAATAACGTGTCCGTGCTACTTAGATTATAGGTCAGGCAAGCGATTAAATACATACCCATCCACAACGGTCTGCGATGTCCATCCTCCAATCCTCGCTACAGAAGTCAGCGCTTCCCTCCAATTTGGCACTTCTTCTGAGCTGTACCTCATCCCATATTTACATAGATCCTCTCCAAATTTACCGCTTTGGCAACCTACATCAACATGATTCACCTTATAATATATAGGGAAGACGGGTTTGCCATGCTCTCTGTGGCAATTCATCATCTCGGTGAGCTCCTAATTACACCGTCTACTCTCCACAAACTGCTTGCAGATGATGGGGATCACGATCCTACTAGTCCTGATAGCCTGGATAAGCTCCTTTTCTATCGGCTAGCCAAATGGGAGCATGTCGTTGTCCCCGTACACAGAGACCACAGCAGCTACCAGACCTCTGTAGAGGAAGTTGGCGAAGCCGGTGCGAGTGTCTTGGCCTGGGAAGAAAAAGAACACATCGTAGATCTGAGGGACCGAGCTTGTTTTCCCCAGCAGGAATCTCTAAGCGGACACGTATAGTGGAAGAACAATTGCTAGGGCATGCCTTTTCTTCTTTGTTCGTAACATCCCTTTTCTCTTTCGGATCTAAGTATGTCATCTTTGAAGACTCAAAGTTAACGTTTTCCTCAGCGTGAAAACTTTGACTATGTTGCACCATTTTTGTCTTTTATTTCGTCTTCTTGACCATTCAATGTTTAAAATCAACTCGTCTTTTATCATTTCCTTATTAGCCTACAAGTTTGAACAAATGAGCACAGCGAAATAAAATCACTGTTGAATGATTATAACTGGTACAAGAATCAGGACAAGGCTGATCTCGACTTTTCTCAATGACATTATAACCACATGCCAAACATTGATCGCGATCACAAACTTGTTGATATGGTACATGCTAGGCCTGCTCTCCCAGAGGTAAGTCCAGCAGTTATCTGTTATATCGAAATGTGATGTAGTGAGTGCCAATACCTATTCCTACACCATATTCCTCAACCAACAACAGAGGCATCGATTTCTTACGTGATTGACGGCCATGTGTATGAATGACTCAACACCAACTTGATATTCAGGGCAAAACGTATCTGCGATCAACATCCAACTCCTATCCATGTCTATGTAAACATAAGGGTGAGTACTTTCAGTACTTTATATTACTAACACAAACTAGATATTCAGGGTAAAACGAATAGCAACAGTAATCCTAGGCAGGAAAAAGGAAATAGGGCACAGATCTCACCTCTAGGCGCAGCAAGCTTGACAAATGGAGGACGAGCTGCAAGGCTCTCACCTCTAGGCGCTGCCAGCTTGACAAACGGAGCTGCAAGGGTCGAGAATTGCAAGGATAGGAGATGAGAGAGATTTGTCAAAAACACGACGGTAAAGGAGAGACAGCCCTTACTTGAGTGAGGCGAGCAGTAGCGACAGGCGACATGAGGGAGAGTAAAGTAGCAGTAGGAAGGTGCGAGTGAAGGGTGCGCTCACTTGCCAGCAGACAGACTCTAATTGAGAGAGATAGAAAGGGGAAAAACAGAGCATGGACACGAACGTAGAGGAGGTGCTGGTGGTGGCAGTCAGCGAAGAGCGATGGTACGCCGACGGGCAGATATCTTACCTGTCGTCGCAGACAGCTTGGCAAACCACAAGCGGCGAGTGGCAAGGGGAGAGGACTGTGAGGATGGGAGCTGCAAGAGAGAGGAACTGAGATAGTGATTCGTCAAAAACGAGAATGTGAGGGAGAGACGAACCTTACCTTGAGACCGACTGAGCAAAGGCAAGCGGTAGCGAGCTGCAACAAGCGGTCACTGCGAGGCCCGGCAACGAGGGTGAAGGGCGACGGCACTGCGCTGCCATCGGGGAAAGGGGGAAAACCTAGAATGTCTAAGGTAGCAGGAAACATGAGCCATGAGCCACAGCACAGCGAATACTCCAAACCTTACAAAAGAGAGCTCAAGACTCGATCCCGATCTTCCGAAGGAGAGGCTGTGGCATGAGCTGGAGGCATCTAGGTTTAGGTTCGAGGAAGAGAAGGCGAGTGAATATTCGAAGAAAGTGAGTGGCGACTAGGGTTTAGTTTAAATGAGAGTACAGCAGTGAAATTTGGGAATTTGGGATTTAAAATAAGATTTGGGGGATTAGGGTTTAATTTTGAAAATTGAGAACACTTTGCCTACACCGTCCGACCCAACAATTGCAAATGCACTGGTGTCCTTTTAGCTTCTTTTCGGCTTCTCTTTTTCAAATGGGCCACCTCCTGGGCTTCAGTGGGCGAATTTCCTTGAACTTCTTCAGCTGAAAGAAAGAATAACAACGAAATCAAGATAGCAAGACACCCCCAGCTTGGAATGTCGGAATAAAAAGTTCGGACCATCTAGCATTGCCCTCTTGACAAAAGGAAAAGTTCATACTCAATCCTCAAGCACACCTCTGCACATATGCCTTCAAGATACCCTCAACTCCAATGTCACACAAAACTAGACCAGCCAGCTCCCTCATAACTAATAAGCCAAAACACAATATCTCTCACTCTGTCAAACCGGCCACCAAATTAATCCAATTCCGGCTCAACCCCCAAAATAGATAGATAATCAACTGAATAAATAATTCCAAGATTAAAATGACACAAACAGCGATTTCAGAAGAGGAAATAACAGAATTCACACACCTCTTGGTCCTATAGTAACAGAAACAACATCAGCTAATTTATCAATCCCAGATTGAAGAGCCTCTCTGCATTCCCCGCCAAAATACATCGTCGAACCTGCTTTTACCACAAAGTTTCCAATGTCCTGACCGTTTCTCCATAGACCCAATACCCTCCTATTTCCACTCAGATTCTGAACAGTGAACAGCTCTCAATTCTTCCATCTCAATCCAAAGAGTATAATTCGTAAAAGGGCATGAAGAAATTGAGGGAAAACAAAAGAAAACGGGGAACTTACCAGAAAGATCTGCTTCTGAGGGAGTATTGAAGGTGCTGTGAAGGAGACAGACATTCACAGGGCAGTTCTTCCAGGGTTTCTTCTAATTAATGGCAATAAACATGTACAACTTTTGCGACAAGTCACATTGAGATCGACATGCTAAATCCAGATCTAATCGTTGCCTTCTCTCTTCCTATGAAAAAATTTCTATTAAAAATCCCCTCTCAGCAACGTTAGCCAGGTATGAAGACGGCTTCTTTTTCCATGCGCGTATGATCAGATTTTAGTTTTAAAAAAGACGAAAAAAGCTATAAAAAAAAACGCGGAGATATCCTCTTCCGGTGATCCAGCACGTTGCAGTATATTTCAAGCTATGTCGATGCGAATTGCAACTGTTTTCCCATTTTCATTTTCTCCTCTTGTTTCACAAACGAGCAGAGCTTTCCACTAGTTATAGTAAGGAAGATGTACTAGACTTAATTAGAAAATCCTTTATAGCACCTTCAAACAACTAATTAAGCTGACTGGACTCTCTATAACAAAACCGACTTGTCAAATCCAAACACAAGACATCCTATCAATCGTGTCACATTGGAATCCAAAAACGACATGCTAATTAAACACATTACACAACATAATGTACGAAATATGCTTCTTAGCTCCAAAAGAAATCCTCGCGAGTCTTAACAAAAGTTACGTAAATTATAAACAATAAAGGATGACACTTTTGATTGTCGAGGAAAATCCTATTGTAAAAATAGGTCGAGTTGCTACTAACTCGAGGATAGAGTCAATATTCAGTGGATGGGGACGGGGGATCATGTGTTTGGGGATTGTTCAACAACCTTGAAACCTCCTCCACGACCTCTTTCACAAGTACCGCTTCGTGCCTGCAAATTGCCAAATAGAATTGAAGTAAGCTCTAAGTGGTATAAGTAGTTCTGTCCAGTTAAGGTTTTGGTGGGAATGATGAGAGTAAAGTACCCATTGGCAATATTCTCTGATACCCATCCTCTGGAGGACCCAACCTCCGCGACAGCTCGCTCCCACCGCTCATAAGTACTTTCGTCGACCATCTCCTTATGTCGAAGCATGTGCTTTACAAACAAATGCGATAAGTCTCGCACGTGCGACGTCTTCACTTTATAGAAGATGGGCAATATCGTTTGCCCCTTTGTTCTCTTGCATTCAACCATTTGAGCTAGGTCCTCGAGACACCATTGAGAGGACGCATAATTGCTTGAGAGAATTGGAATGGATATCTTGCAGTGGTCGATGGCATTGCGTATCTCATGAACACAATCTTTACCTATGAGGGACGGATCGTCATCATTAAAAACTTGGATTCCTTCGGCCACAAGACTGGTGTAGAGGAAAGCAGCAAGGTTATATCGAGTATCAGCACCACGGAGGCTCAAGAAGACTTGGCATTTACTTTGGCTTCTTCTTTTCTCCGATAAATAATGACTCACTGCAAGTGATGATGACCACGAATCAGGAGTAATTTTAAAAAGGCAAAGAAACCGGTCTAGTTGGGCGTGGCTTCTCTATGTTTAGAGAACGGATCAAATGGTACTGGAATATACCTGAGTCTATGAACATGGAAGACCGTTCGACCCAGCTCATCTCTAATTCGCTCAAAACCTTTGCGACAACCATTTTCACCAGCTTTCCTTCATGCCTGTACACACACACACACACACACACACACACACATTATGGATATAAAACAAAGTTAGACGTACAGATCATTCCCATCAAAGTGCACGGGTCAGATTCGTAGATACAGGAAGACATAAATACCCATTGGCAATGGCCTGTGACATCCATCCTCTAATCCTCGTTAGAGAACACAGCGCCTCTACCCATTCTTGCACTTCTTCTCGCCTGCCCTGCATCTCATGTTCACATAAAGCCTCTTCAAAGTCAGGCAAATTACCGCATTGGCGACCTAAATCAGCAACATTCACTTTATAGAATATAGGGAAGACTGATTTGCCGTGCTTTCTGCGGCAATCCATAATCTCGGTGAGCTCGCGGAGACACCGTTTACTATGCACAGAGCGTTCCGAGATGATGGGGATCACGATCCTACTAGTCCTGATGGCGTGGAGAACCTCTGGGCCAATCTGCTGATTGCCGACCGAGAAGGCGGCGTCATCTCTGAACACTTGCAGCCCAGCGGCTGATAGGCTTTTATAGAGGAAATCCGGGAAGCAGGTGTGACTATCTACGCCCCTGCAGTTCAAGAACACGTCGTACTTCGGGCGGACCATCCTTAATATTCCCTTGGCGCGCGCGCACGCAGCTTGCAATCGAGAAAGTGCATCCATTCTCTTTTTTGTTCGGAACTACCCTTCCTCTCTTGTCTCTCTTTTCTCCAATCAAAGTATGTTTCCTTCGATGCTTAATTTTCCTTCACCACACCATCATTGAACGCAAGCTGAGAAAGAGTTGTTGTACCAGCACCACCAATGGCAATCACACTGGTTGTTCTTTTGGCTCCGATCCGACAGGCTCGAGGGTGTGATCTGCTCCAAGAACGGCGAGGTTCCCAAGTCGGTGCAGCGAACCTTCCGAGAGCTCGATGCGTCGAAGGAGAGGCTGCGGCGCCAGCTGGAGCTAGGGTTCGAGGAGGAAGAGGAGAAGGCGAAGCGAAGGAAGCGGATGCGACTAGGGTTCAGTTTTTAAACGAGAGAAAAGCAATAATGGGTCCGACCCCACAGCCACAAAACTGAGAAGAGCAAATAATCGGTCCTTACCCCACAAAAACGGGAAAATTTCAATTGAGGATCCCAAGTGTTGTAAAATTCTTAAAAAAGGGATTCAAAGTGAATATTGTGTCAATTAAGAATCTGAAGTGCTCAATCAGTTTCAAATAAGGACTCAAAGTGCTCAAAAAGTCTCAAATAAGGACCTGAGTCCCCGGCCGGCCAAAATACCTGCCGGCCGGCGAGAGAAGTTACTGTTCCGATTCCGGAACAGTAACTTTTTAATTTTTTTATTATTTTATTTCTGTTTTTCCTTTTGTGTTTTTTCTCTTTTGCCTTTTCCTTTTCTTTTTTTTTTTCTTTTCTTCCTCCGCCGGCCATAGCCGGGGCCGGCGGAGGTCGCCTCGCCCGACAACTAGACTGTTTTCAATTAAGGATCCCAAGTGTTGTAAAATTCTCAAAAAAAGGATTCAAAGTGAACATTGTGTCAAATAAGGATCTGAAGTGCTCAACCAGTCTCAAATAAGGATCCGAAGTGCCCAAAAAGTCTCAAATAAGGACCTGAGTCCCCGGCCGGCCAAAATACCTGCCGGCCGGCGAGAAAGTTACTGTTCCGATACCGGAACAGTAACTTTTTAATTTTTTTATTATTTTCTTTCTGTTTTTCCTTTTGTGTTTGTTCTCTTTTGCCGTTTCCTTTTCTTTTTTTTTTTCTTTTCTTCCTCCGCCAGCCATAGCCGGGGCCGGCGGAGGTCGCCTCGCCCGACAACCAGACTGTTTTCAATTAAGGATCCCAAGTGTTGTAAAATTCTCAAAAAAGGGATTCAAAGTGAACATTGTGTCAAATAAGGATCCGAAGTGCTCAACCAGTCTCAAATAAGGACCCGAAGTGCCCAAAAAGTCTCAAATAAGGACCTGAGTCCCTGGCCGGCCAAAATACCTGCCGGCCGACGAGAAAGTTACTGTTCCGATACCGGAACAGTAACTTTTTAATTTTTTTATTATTTTCTTTCTGTTTTTCCTTTTGTGTTTTTTCTCTTTTGCCTTTTCCTTTTCCTTTTTTTTCCTTTCTTCCTCCGCCGGCCATAGCCGGGGCCGGCGGAGGTCGCCTCGCCCGACAACCAGACTGTTGTGGAGGAAAGAGGTGAAGCCGGTGCGAGTGTCTCCGTCTCTGAAGCTCAAGAACACGTCATAGTTGCGAGGGTCTTCTCTTGCTTTCTCCTGCAGGAATCTGAAAACATACACGGCCAGAAGGGCTAGTAGTAGAACAATTGCGAAGTCATACATTTTCTTCTTAGTTCGTAACTTGGCTTTCTCTTTTCAGATCTAACCATGTCTTCTTTCAAAGCTTTATCTTATTCAGGACTTGATGCTTTCAATATTCAAGTCAATGTTTTCGTCTACCTTGACAGATCTCAAAGGGGCCTCACCGTCAAAGTTGACTATATTGCACACTTTTCTTAGTTCGTCTTCTTTACTGTTTCAAAGGGTGTATATACTATTCTTCCCTAAAATTTGTGGCTTGTCATAATTTGACTTGGTTTAAATTTTTCCCGATCGTTCTGTTTAAAAGAAACAGCAATGATATGTGCAACTTTTGAGAGCAAAAATGAATATGCATAAGATAAGCTAACTGGACATATAATTATCCAAAAAGAATACCGTAGTGAGCTGGTTTTGGTGGCTAAAATGATTTTGCTAGTGATACTCCGATCATACTAAGTAGATTTTGATGGATACATTTTTACAGGTGGTAGTGATTTTCCGAATGGGTTGGTAATTTCTTTAGTAAATTCAAAATCGTTTCATTAGTAACTTCGTAAATGTCCTAACGACTCATGGATTATTTAAAATCGTCCATTGGGCAAGTTAATATTCAATCAAAACAACTATAGCTCACCAACCTTAGTAACATTCTGTAACTTCATCAATAAGTATTCTTTTTCTTAACTGTGAGACATTGAAATCAGCCCTCCCACATTATCTTTGTTTCGTGCTACATAATTAATTATTGCCATAAAAGAAATGCTTGCACGTCCCCTAATTGCATAATGGTGATTATAATATATAGTGCATTAGAGTTCAATGAATAATGCCATGACCTTTGCATTACCCATTGTTTCGAGCCGGTACGACCGCTCCCGCATTGGCAGCTTCCTCCGTAGTCACCGAGAACACGAGAAGTTCGCCGACTAGACATGTCTGTGAAGTCCATGTAGGAGACGCCGGTACCGATGAGGGTGTACAGCAAGATCCCCACCCAGGGAGTGCCAAACAATTTAGACCGTGCGGCAAAACACTCGGGCGGGATCCCGATATCCGCCATGCCAAAGACCCGGTCAGCGCTGTTGTTGAGCTGGGCCTCGAAAAGCCGGATCGTCGACAGCACTGCGCCAACCTCGATCTAAATCTTAAGCCACTCACCGGCGATCATCTCGACCACAATGATGTGGAGCCACTTGCTCTGGACCACGGTGGACAGAGTAATCAAATAAGAGACACTAGGAAAATCACCGCCACAACCAGGGCTAATGGGAAATTCCCCCGTGGCCGCCCCGTTGGTATTTTGATGAATGGAATTTGCTCATGAGGAGAGCGGATAGGCTGAAAATATTGGTTTTCAAAAGACAGTACTTGAAGGGGACCGTAAAGTTTCCTCGGGGATCCAAGACGAATGAAAGAGATAAGGTAAAAATCATTCAACTTATGCATATGGACTTCCTTGAAATGGTTCAATTGTGCTGTAAAACGAGTCGCACATGCTGGCTCTCGTTAGCGAAAACTCTACTTAGAATAGAAGCAATGACAGCAAGCACATGCCAGAAGACAAAACTAGCAAATATTGTTCCGTTAAACCTAATGAAAGAAGTTTGGGAATCACATCAAAAATTTAAAAATTCAAGTATCATATCGTGTATCGAGATAAAGTTGATGGACTATTTGTGATATTTTCCCAATAATTAACTTTACGTGGCGGGGTAGAGATGATTTCGGGTTTGTCAAACGATCAGGGTTGGTTCCTTTTCCTTTCCTTCCTTGCCGACCGGGTGACTTCATCACGTACCAACCGCGTTGAGGTAATCGGTTCTCACGCCTTACGTTTCTGTTGACTTTTCTCGCTTCCGCAAATGAAAATTTCCCTCTTCTAGAGATCCAAGAACAAAGCAAAAAAGCACACAAAAAGCACAAAAAGCAAAACGAGGCTTCTGCTAAAAAAATTTGACATAAAAAGGTATTATGGGCCGTTTGGCAAGTTACCAAACAGTGAAAATTTCTATTTTTTTGCTCCTAGAATTAGTTTGGGAACAGAAATCCGTTTGTTAAATTTTTTATTCCCAGGCACAAATTTGCAAAAAATTGTTCCGAGAATCAATTTTAGAACAGAATCAAGAAGTAAAAAAAAGTAGCTTCTTGATTCTGAGAATAATTTTTCCATTTTTGATTCTTCTTGATTTTCTTCTTCCTTCTTGGTTTGTTCTTCTTCTTCTTCCTGGCCTGCCGTCGGCCACAGGCCAGGGCCAGCGAGGGTGTCGCGGCACTCGCCGCCTGGGCGAGGGCGGCTCGCGGCCGCGAAGGCGAGGTCGAGCCTTGCCCAGCCAAGGCGAGGCCGACCTCGCCGTCGCAACCGGCGAGGGCTGCGACGCTCTTGCCGACCTTGGCCTGTGGCCGGTCGCCGGCGCTGGCGATCAGTCATGGCCAAGGAAGGGAAGGGAAAGAAAGACAAAAAAAAGAAATATTAAAAAATTCAAAATATTATTAATAAAAAGAAATTTTGTGTAGTTACCAAACGCATTTATATTCTTTTAAAATTCCAAGAATAGAAATTTTGGGTAGTTACCAAATGCCGTCAAATGCTTAAAAATTGTTCTCGGGCACGGAATAAAAAAGAATCATTTCTGAGTAGAATCAGTTTCCGGGTACAGAATCATTGCCATGCGCACCCTAATTGTTTTAATCCTGAAAAGAAAAAGGATGATCCATGTTGACACTTAAATTTTAGCTAACCATTTAATAATTAATTGCATAGAGAATTATGGATTAAATTTTAACCCCTAAACAATAATATTAAAATTGCATAGCATATAGACTAGGTTCATATAAGTTAATTCAATTTCACATTGAATCGGCGGAGGATGGACTTAAATGGATGGCTCTGAACTTAATAAAATTAGACCAAGCCCATTGAAGAATATATAGCCAAAATTTTAGTTATGTGTGCCAAGTTGATAAATTGGTCTTTAATTATAGGTGGTATATCCTAGGGTTTTCATGGGAAAAGACAGAACCCAATTTCCTTCCAAGAATGTCTAGAATATATTGTATTTTATCCTTTCCTTTTTTCAACCCTTTCTTTGTTGACCAAATTTTTGTACGCAATCCACAGAATCAATTTTGCCCTCTTTCTTTATATTCACTTCCTCGTATGCACGTACAAATTCCACGAAGATTATTTCCGATTATTCATTATGTGAATAATTTAGGGCGCGTTTGATAACGTTTTTATTTCTGGGAACAATTTTTTTTCAGAAATAGTTTTTTCTATTTCTATTTCCTGGATGAGTTTTTGAGCAAAAGAATGCGTTTGGTAACTGCATAAAATTTCTATTCCTAGAATAAAAAAAGAACAGAAATGCGTTTGGTACAACAAAAAAAATTTATATTCCCAATTTTTTGCATTCAAATCTAAATCTTTTATTTAACTATAAGTACAAGTTATAAGTGAAAAAAACCAATAAGCATGGTTTATTGGTTTGTCTAATCCTTTTTAGGGGTTTAAAACCCCTTTTAATCCCTAAACTAAGGAATCTTAAAAAATACCACTTGGACACCTCAAAAAATTTAAATTTCACTCAAAGTGGGTGGCCACAAGTATTCTAAGTCATTTTGTGAAATTTTTTTTTATTTTTTTGTCATAAAATTTATTAAAATTTTTTACTTTCCCTAAATTTGTTTCTTTTTATTTTCCAGAAACATTTTTATGAATTTTTTTTAATTTTTTCAATTTTGGAATTTTGCAAATTTTTATGGGTTTGCTGAGTTTTTCTGATTTTTATGGATTTTCTGAGAATTTTTCTGATTTTTATGAATTTTTGGAATTTTTAAATTTTTTTTAGGGATTTTTCTGAAATTTTTCTAATTTTTATGAATTTTCGGAATTTTTTAATTTATTCTAAACCATTATGTGAATTTTTTATTTTTGATTTTTTTGGGGGAAAAGTTTATTAAAATTTTTTACTTTTCCAAAATCTATTTCTTTTTATTTCCCAAAAACTTTTTTTATGAATTTTTTTAAATTTTTCAATTTCAGAATTTTGCAAAATTTTATGGGTTTTCTGAGTTTTCCTGATTTTTATGGATTTTCTGAGAATTTTTCTGATTTTTATGAATATTGGGAAATTTTAATTTTTTATGAATTTTTTTTATTATTCTCGCTGGGAATGGATCGGACCGGTGCTTTGAGATAGTCTACAGACGACGGAGGATGGAGGAGGAGATGAGGCCGCGGCTTGAGAACCGGACCTTTCTATTTCTTTTTTTGTTTCTAGGAATAAAGAAGTAGAAAAAATCTACTTCTTATTTCTGTTTCAAATCTATTTCTTGGCCATTTTTCTATTCCAAGAAATAGAAAAATAAAATGCATTACCAAACAGATTTCTGTTCTTTTTTTGTTTCAGGGAATAGAAGAACAGAAAAATAGAGAAGTAGAAACGATACCAAACGCGCCCTTAAAGCTCTGTTTAGCAACGTTTCTGTTCTCAGAAATAATTTCTGATTAGAAATAATTTTTTCTATTTTTATTTCCTGGAACACTTTCTAAGCAAAAAAAAGCGTTTAGTAACTGCACAAAATTTATATTCCTGGAATAGAAAAAAAATAGAAACGCGTTTAGGGCGCGAATGATCTATTTTTATTCCATGGATGAGTTTCTCCCTTCCGGGCTGCTGGTGGAGAACTGCGGGTGGCGGTGGGGGGTGGAGGTCGGTGGCATGCAGCGGCGGAGGATGGCGGCCTGCAGCGGGAGGCGGTCGGCGTCTGATGGTGGAGCACGGCGGTTAGCGGAGGAGCATGGCGGCTGACGACGGATCACGGCGGCCAGCGGCGGATCACGGCGGCGTCGGGCGGCGATGACTGACAGCAGGGGGCTGCGGCGGGAGGGTGGCTAGCGTCGGTCGGTGGAGAACGGCGGCCGGTGGTGGGTGGCCGCCGGTGTTGGGTGGTCGGCGGTCGGCATCGGGTGGCGGCCGACGTCGAGCAATGGAGCATGACAACTGGTGGCAGAGGACGGCGACCGGTGATGGTGGCCGGCGGCGGGAGGTGGCAGGCACCGAGTGGCGGGTGGCGGCCGGCGTCGGGTGATAGAGCACTGCGGCCGGCGGCGGAGGACGGTGGCTGGAGGCGTCTGGGGGCGGAGGATGGTCGGCAGCAAGAGGTGGCCGGCGGGCGGGAGGCGGCTGGCGGGCAGCAGCGGAAGGCGGCCGGTAGGTGGTGGCGAAGGATAGCGAGAGGTAGCGGTGGGCGGGTTGCAGCCGGCGTTGGGCAGCAGCGAACGGCGGAGGATGGCGGTGGGAGGAGGCAGTCGGCAAAGGTCGCCAGCGGGAGGCAGTCGACAGCGGAAGGCGGCCGACGGTGGCGGGAGGTGGCCGGCGGATTGTTTTTTGTTTTTGGAGGGTTCCAGAAAAAATCGTTTCTTGTTTTTGTTCCAAAAACAAAGAAATAGATTTTTTTTGTTTCTTGTTTCTGTTCCAAATCTATTCCAGGATCATTTTTTTATTCCGGGAAATAAAAAAACTAACTGACATTACTAAACGGATTTCTGTTCTTTTTCTGTTTTGGAGAAAAAAAATAGAAACATTACTAAACAAGCTCTAAAAAGGCCACTTATGGACAAAGGTGAAGGGAGGCCACACAATTTTATATATGGTCACAAGAAAGCGAGAGAGAGGAGAGGGGAGCGTCCACCCAAAAGGTTCTCGGAGGGGCTTGGTTCATACATGGATACACACATACGGGCACATATTGAAAGGTCACGGAATTGAAAGAAAAGATAGGTCTTGAGAAGGAAGTCCCTCCGCGGCCGTCATTTGTGTCCCTTGGTGTTGGATTTCCACGGTGCAAATTGCGGCGCCTCAACCTCACTCCCTTACACTCTCGATGGTCCAGACCAAATCCTAGCGACACCGACGAGATCCATTGCTGTATTCAAGTTGAAGACTTATCCAAGTTGAAGGTTGAAGGCTATGAGATCAAGAGGTGGATTTTGGTGCCTTTTGATTACATCCTGCCAACTAAGGTCAAGGATATTGAGTCAAAGAAGGTCATAATCACGTGATCTTGAGTGGAGAAATTCAACCAAAGGGACTCTTCCTTTTGCGGGCGTGCGGTGGTTCCCTTTATGAACAACTACTGTTCTGCTTCTTGCTGATATCACGTCTCCCAGTGCACCACCGCCTATTCAAGACACTTCGCTGCAGTCCTGCGATCATCTAGCAGCGCCGGCCAGTAATATAGAGACCTACACAACTTGCCGCTTTGTCTATTCTCTTGCAGGTTTCACTAAAAGTCCAGCGAACAACGGTCCTCCTTGTAGACCAACTCTCTACCACACGAGTCCCACAGAGTGCCCAACGACAGTCCCTTAGTCACGTCCTCGCCGTCCTCGGCTGCCCGTCGCCGCTCATCCCGATCCGCAATCCTAATCCGCCGCAAATTCAAATTTGAAAATATCTACAAAATTAGGTAAGATTCTCATCTATATTCTTAGAATATTTAATTTCCTAAATTTTCGGGTGTATGAATATTTTGCAAATATTCTGTGGACTGTTAGATATATTAAGATAATGCGTGTGATATCCGCAATATTCTAAGGGTCTGTTTAGTAACGTTTCTTTTCTTTGTTTTTCTGTTCTTTTGTTCCCCGGAACAGAAAAAGAACATAAATCCGTTTAGTAAAAAAAATCTATGTTTTTGTTTGTGGAACAAAAAAGTGATCTTTGAATAGATTTGGAACAGAAACAATAAGCAAAAAAAATCTACTTCTTTGTTTCTGGAACAAAAATAACAAAAATAAGAAACGATTTTTTCTGGAGCCCTCCAAAAATAAGAAACAATCCGCCGGCCGCAACCCGCCCACCGCCGCCTCTCGCCGTCCTTCGCCGCCACCTACCGGCCGCCTTCCGTCGCCACCCGCCGACCGCCTCTTGCCGTTGATCACTATCCTTCGCCTGTCGCCGCCGGTCGCCGTCCTCCGTCACCGGCCACTGTGCTTCACCGCCCAACGCCGGCCGCCTCCTGCCGCAGGTCGCCCAACGCCGGCGGTCACCCACCACTGGCCGCCGTCCTCCGCCGCCGCCGGCCACCCACCACTGGCCGCCGTTCTCCACCGCCGGCTGTTGTGCTCCACCGCCCGATGCCGGCCGCCACCCGACACCGGCTGCCCTCGGTCGCCTCCCACCCCCAGCCACTCCGAGATCGACGGTCACCCACCACCGGCCGCCGTGCTCCATCGACCGACGCTGGCCACCCTCCGCCGCCAGCCACCTCCCGCCGCCGCCCCCCGCTGCCGGTCACCGCCGCCCGACGCCACTGTGATCCGTCGCTGGCCACCGTGCTCCACTGCTGACGGACATGCTCCACCGCCTCCCTCCGCCGGCCGCCATCCTCCGCCGCCGTCGGCCAATCGCCTCCCACCGCCAACCACCGTCCTCCGCCCCCCACCGCCACCTGCCGTCTTCTGCCGGTAACCCAAAAGAGAGAAACTCGTCCATGGAATAGAAATAAATCATTCGTGCCCTAAACGCGTTTATATTCTTTTTCTATTCCGGGAATAGAAATTTTGTGCAGTTACTAAACGTGTTTTTTTTTCTCAGAAACTGTTCCAAGAAATAGAAATAGAAAAAGCTATTTCTGATCAGAAATTATTTCTGGGAACAGAAACGTTACTGTGCACACCTAAGAAACCTCGAATTAGGAGTTTATCCTAATTTGGCAACGTATCAGGATGACTATCTGACCTCAATCCTGAGGTACCATACGCGGCGGTACAGAAAGATTGTTATCTTATCCATAGCCACTTGAATATGATAATATATCTTATTCGCTTTTCAAGTTCGAACAGTCGGTTTTCCATTGATATCCGCGACCTTGTAGATATGATTGATAGTCCGATTTGTTTTCCTAATTTTAAATGTGATAAGAAGGGTTTTGCGGATTGTGTAGATTGTTTGAGTGCGATTGTTATCTTTGTTTGATTTCTTTTTAAAAACAATGAAAATAAAAAAAAATTAGTTAGATTTTAAATTAGAAGTTTTGCATGTTTAGGGAATCCTGAATATATCTAGAAGATAATTGCTTAATTTAAATTGGAATTCAGGGTAGTTTATTTCCTAGTTTAAATTTGAAGTTATTCTAGTCCTAACAAATATTTAGGGTATTTTAGAATTTCGAATTTTCATAAAAATATCCAAAAAGAGTCACTTTAGGATAGATTGAATTGCCTTTTCTATGATAGATTGTATGTTAATTTAGGCATTTTTTTATTCCGAATTTCATTGAAAATTACCAAAAATACATCATTTGGCCGTCATTAGAAGTAGGCCACTTCGTCGCATGACACATAGTTTGCATGTCAAGTTTCATTAATCGCATGTTATATTTTGCACGTCATTGTACTTAAATTAGTTTTCATTTTAATTGAGCGAAAACCCTAAAGAACAAATTGTGTGAATTGCTTTGTTAATTAGAAATCATATTAGGATTGTCTGTGTGATTTTCTAGCTAACAATGTAGATGCTTACATAGCTAAAAGGTATGTTATTCTCCTAAGCTAGTAATTTATTTATTACTTTCTTTATTGGGTGTTAAATTGGTAGATTGCGCACTTGTATGGTCACCTCACACGTTGGCAATTAGGTAATAAAATAGATCCGGAATGCTTGCTCAAAAAAAATTGAAAGAAAAGGTACCGAAACAGCATTAGACTAGCTCTAGCGTAATCAAGTCCCCGAATCCAAAATCTTTAGTTCGTAGGAATAAAACATATTTCCCTATGTTTTATTTGGATTTCTAATCGACCCACCACAAATAGATTAGTGGTGATTCCAACATGAAAATATCTACATGGTAAAAATTTAAACCCTAAGTCGCGAATTGGTAGAGTTTAGGAGAGATCGAAATAGGTTTAGACTTAATAATCCATTAGCCAAACTCCTAGGTGGTTCACCGCGGGAGGTTTAGGTCGTAACAATCCAATTCCATATCTGCCACAGCAAAAAGTGGACTTTGGGTGCTCTACTTTTATTATTTTTTTTAAAAAAATTGATTCTTGAGTTTCTTGAGTTTTGGGTGCTCGAAAACTGACCTAGACACTAAAAAAATTACACGACTTTCTTGAGGTTTTGTTATTCTCTTGTTTGATGCAAAAAAAAAAAAAGAGATCGTGCTAATGAGTGTTTTATGATATTTTTCAATAATGTTTGCTGGTGTGTATGAAACAAGATGACTACCGCATCTGATTGGGACTAGTCGAGTGTTCAAAGAGCCTCGTGCATCTATTAATAGAAGAAAAGGTTAATTTGGAATAATTCGCTTTATTCCAACACGACAAAGATTACACGACATATTAAACTGTGCAATATCGTGAATAAGTTGCTTAATACTCATCCGGAGGACAAGTGTTGATAAAATTCAACAAAAGAATTGATTCTTTTGTTTGAAAGCGGTTGTAATGATAAATGAGTTTCTTTTTTACTATCAATAAAAACTATATTCAACCCGGGATATTGAGTTTTTTTTTATTGGATATCTCCAAAAAGACCGGGATATTGAGTTGGAATGAATAATTATGAGGACAAATTTTCTAATTTTTTAATTATTTGGGCCGAATTGCAAGTTCCGCAATTATTCATTATTTTAAAAATATTATATCTCGAAACTCTTCGTTTTTCTATTTAAACTAAATTGCGGCCCTCGCCTGTGGCTAGTCGTCGGCCATGGTCAGGTACCGGCCACATAAAGTTAATCAAAACTAGTGATGTTGACGGGAAAAGTAGCAAAAAAGTTCAATTTGACTAATTTAATCCTAAACATTTTCATATTGATATTAATTCAGTGCATCTGACCAATTTAGGCCGGAAATCACTGACGTGACACCAGCCATTTTATGTGACACAACCGGCGTTGATGTTGACAATTTTTAATAATTTTTTGAATTTTTAAATATTTTTCCCTTTTTTCCTTTGTTTTCTTTTCCTTCCTTCTCCTTTACTTATGGCCGATACCTGACCATGGCCGATGACCGGCCACAGGCGAGGACCGGCAAGGGCATCGCGGCCCTCACTAACCACAAGGGAAGGTCACCCTCGATGGCTAGGGCAAGGGCTGGACCCTCGCGGCCAGGGGAAATATTAAAAAATTCAAAAAATTATTTAAATTTGTCCACGTCAGCGCTGGCCGTGCCACGTAGGACAGTCGGTGTTCACGTTAGTGATTTTTGACCTAAATTGGTCGGATGCACTGAATTGGTACAAATGTGAAAAGATTTAGGACTAAATTGGTCCAATTGAAAGATTTAGGACTAAATTGATACGAATGCAATAGGTTTGAGACTTTTTTAGTACTTTTCCCATGTTGGCGGGCTTGATGTATTGAACTAAATTATAAGGCTTCGACAATCGAAACAAAACTCGATAGAATGTATGGCCCAAAATACACATTTTAACATAGGACATATCACTACATCAATGACCACCATTTTTTTTATTCGGTTTTACTAGTTATAGTAAGGAAGATGTACAAGACTTAATTAGAAAATTCTTTATAGCACCTTCAAACAACTAATTAAGCTGACTAGGACTCTCTATAACAGAACCGACTTATCAAATCCAAACACAAGACATCCTATCAATCGTGTCACATTTGAATCCAAAAACGACATGCTAATTAAACACATCACACAACATAATGTACGAAATATGTTTCTTAATTCCAAAAGAAATCCTCGCAAACCTTAACAAAATTTATGCAAATTATAAACAGTAAAGGATGACCCTTTTGATCATTGAGGAAAATAGTGTCGTAAAAATAGGTTGAGTTGCTACTAACTCCAGGATTGAGTCAATGTTCAGTGGATGGGAACGTCGGCCAGGTGAGGTCTCGCCCTCACCCAGGCTAGATCTGGCCAATCGACGATGACCCTCACCCAGGCGAGGCTAGCCCGCCCAGCCATGGCCAGTGGCCGATGGCCGGTCACCGGCAAAACAAGGAAGAAAGAAAAAAAAGAAAAAATATTAGAAAAATATTCAAAATATTGTTAAAAATCGTCCGCGTTAGTGCCAGCGGTGTCATATAGGCCAGCTGACGTCCGCGTCAGCAGTATCGGACCAAAATTAGCCGGAATGACTGAATTGGCACAATATCAAAAGGTTTAGAACTAAATTGGCACAAAAAAAAGATTTAGGACTAAATTGGCACTCATACAATAGGTTTAGGACTATTTTGACGCTTTTCCCCTCCCAATTGCATTTGAGCCAAGTAAGGGTGAGCATGGTTTGGATGGGTGGTTCCCACCATGGAACCGGGAACCGCCCAATAAAGACCGATTCTGAAAGATTGGTACCGGGAACTGCCTGTTTCTTCCGTAGATCCACCCGGGAACCAGACTAGATCGGTGGTCCGATTCCCAGGTAGGTCCATTGAACCAGTCCCACCAAACTTCACGCAAATGGAGGTGAACGAGAGAGAGAGAGAGGGAAGCGATGAACGACCAGAAGCGTGGCCGTGAGTTGATGTGAGTTAAGAATCGAGGCTGTAAATCGATGAGCGTTGAGCTTGAAAGTCAAGACCATGAGTGAGAGAGATAGAGAGACGACTTAGACAAGGTGAGAGTAAAACGAGATGAGCGCTTAGTTGATGCATTAAGCTTTAGATGAGGAATTTTAAGTTTTCATTTTTCTTAAAATGTTTTCTGTTTTTTGTTGGAATTTTTTCTTAAAAATTATATATATTACTGGTCCGGTTCGAGTGGGTGGGTGGGCGGTTCCACGCCTAGAACTGAGAACCAGACTGATACTCACCAGTTCTAGTAAATTGGAACCGGGAATCGGACTGGTCCCCACGGGAGCCGCCGGTTTCAAGCCGGTCCGGTCTCGTTTTGAGCAGTTTAGGCGGTTTCTGGTTCCTTTGCATACCCCTAGAGCCAAGCACCTACCATGTAATCCTTGTGTTCATCATGTGAGAGCTTTGGCCTTCCTTCAATTCGCGCATGGAGAAGGCGTGTAAGGTTTGTGTGGTTTAAAGCTAACTTGGTATTTTAGGACCTGTTTGGTAACGTTTTTGTTTTTCTGTTGTTTTGTTCTTTTGTTCCCCGAAGCAGAAAAAGAATAGAAATTCGTTTGGTAACGTTAGTTAATTTTTTTGTTCCCCAGAAGAGAAAAGTGGCCAGGGAATAAATTTGGAACAGAAATAAGAAGTAAAAAAAATATACTTCTTATTCTTGAGAACAAAAAGAGAAACAAGATCAGCGCTCTCTCTCTCTTTTACAAGATATTCTCGTGCTAAACTCTAAACCCTAAATCCTAAAACATTAAAACCCTATACCCCAAACCCTAAACCTCAACCTTTAAACTCTAAACCCTAAACCCCAAAATCCGAATCCCTAAAACCCCAAACCCCAAACTCGAAACCCTAAAACCTAAAACTATAAACCCAAACCCTAAAACCGTAAATCACAAAAGCCTGAACCCTAAACTATAAACCCAAAATCCTAAACTCTAAACCCTAAACCCCAAAGCCCGAATCCCTAAACCCTAATCCTAAACCCCAAAACCAGAAACACTAAACTCTAAACCTCAAACCCTAAAACCATAAACTCTAAAACCCAAACCCAAAACACTAAACCCTAAACCTCAAAACCTAAAACCATAAACTCTAAAACCCAAACCCAAAACCCTAAAACCATAAACCTTAACACCCTAACCCTAAACCTCAAACCTTAAAACCCAAAATCCTAAACTGCAATTTCCTCAATCACCACCCAGTATTTATTTTGTCTATAAAGAGTAATTTTCTTTATGATTATATTAAGATAATCCAATTATATATCATAATATATTTATGATTCTATTTCTAATCCAGTTGCATACAAACATGAATTGTTAAGTCTCTACCGACATTTTTTTAATTAAATGAAAAAATTAGGAGTAGAAATCTTTAGGGTTGTACCAAATGCATTTCTGTTCTTTTTCAATTCCTGGAATAGAAATTTTGTGCCGTTACTAAATGTGTTTTTCTTCTGCTTAGAAACTCGTTCAGGAAATAAAAATAGAAAAAATTATTTCTGAATAGAAATTATTTCCAGGAATAGAAATGTTACCAAGTAGACCCGTAGATTTTTTGAATGATTCGTATTGGCTACAGCTTATCGTCATCACTTTGGTTTGTCTTGCTGGATCGCAGTGTATTCGTACTTTTTGGAGTAGAAAAAAAGAGAAATTAAATGGCAACCTTTGGTGGCCCTGATATTCAATATGGCTAGGCTGCTTACCTCGACGCCAACCTTGTGGCCGTAGGATTTATAGTGCTTAGCAATGATGATCCGTCCTCATGAGATTTGTAATGCCATCGACCATTGCAAGATAACATGCCGTACTGTCTGAAAATTATACCTCCTCTAGTTGTTGTCTCGAGCAACTAGCTCTAATGGCTGAATACAATACAACAAAGGGGCAAAAGATATGGCCCATCTTTTTTGTAAAGTGAAGCCTTCGCGATAGTGAGGCATATCGCATTGTTTTTTAAAGGACATGCTTCAACATAAGGGTCTGGAGCGGTGGGAGTGAGCTCTTGTGGAGGTTGGATCTCTAGAGGATGGGTATCGGAGATATCGCCAAAGGGTACTTACTTTGATCATTTCACCAAAACCCTCATTGATCCCGTTACCCGGATTACGGAAAATGTGTGTGAGAGAGGTTTTCATGGGTTGCACATCTTGATATTTCTTGCACTTGCGAGGCCTTCACACTTTATAGCAAGCGGGCAATATCTTTTGCCCCTTTTTTCTTGCATTCAAACATTTGAGCTAGGTTGATGGCATTACGAGCTCAAGGTTTTGACTTCAGCCTTTGTTCTTAGAGTTTTGCCCTAGTGAAGATTGTCAATCATCGCAACATAAATGTGACTGAGCTTTGATACTTTGTACATAAATTGGATAGAGCTATATTACTTGGAAAGTCGACTTGAAAGCGACTGAAGTTTCAGAGTTGGCCTTTTATATTAATATGGAAGAGTTTTGTTTTTCGAAGAGGTGACAACAATTGGACATGTAACGTGAATTCAGGGACTACGTCCTCGTTCCAACGCTTGAGGGCGTGATCCGCTCCATGAACGCCGAGATTGCTAAGTCAATGAAGTGACTCGAAGAGCTCGAAGCGTCAAACGAAAGGCTAAGCACGAGCTGGAGGTGTAAGGATCTCGGCCCCACCACGCTTCCGCTGCGCCACTCCTTGTGTAATATTGTCCGCTTTGGACACTAAGTCCTTACGGTTTTAAAACGCGTTTTAAAACCGTGAGGACTTAGTGTCCAAAGCGGACAATATTACACAAGGAGTGGCACAGCGAAAGCATGGTGGGGCCGAGGTCCTTACAAATGGTATCAGAGCCAACTTCCGACCGCATGTGGGACCATAGCGAGGACTCTATGCTCGAAGGAGGGGAGAATATAACGACCCGGTCCGACGAGGGCAGGGAGTGATCGCTGGAGCTAGAGAGGGCTCGGACAAGGAGTGGCTCCCGGCAGATTTCACGGATGGCGAGGGGATTGCATTGCTCTTGTCCCACATTGCTTAGGGAGTGAGATCTTGGTGAGTTTATAAGGCTTGGCCCCTAACCCGCAGATTTCACGGATGGCGAGGGGATTGCATTGCTCTTGTCCCACATTGCTTGAGAACAAAACCTTGAGAGGGATGGCGGTGCGTCCGCGCCTCAAAGAGGACAATATTGGGCTTGGGAGAGGGATGGCGATGCGTTCGCGCCTTTGCCTGCGCCACTCCTTGTGTAATATTATCCGCTTTGGACACTAAGTCCTCACGGTTTTAAAACGCATTGTCTTGGGCAGAAACGGAAGCTTGTGTGAAACGCGTTACACAAGGGTTAGGGGCAAAGTTTTATAAACTCACCAAGATCTCACTCCCTAAGTAATGTGGGACAAGAGCAATGCAATCCCCTCGCCATCCGTGAAATCTGCCGGGAGCCGCTCCTTGTCCGAGCCCTCTCTAGCTCCGGCGATCACTCCCTGCCCTCGTCGGACCGGGTCGTTACATTCTCCTCTCTATGGTCCCACATGCGGTCGGGAGTTGGCTCTGATACCATTTGTAACAACCTGGGTTATGCTCGTAAGATATTGTCCGCTTTGAGGTGCGGACGCACCGCCATCCCTCTCAAGGTTTTGTTCTCATCACAACGGAAGCTTGTGTGAAATGCGTTACACAAGGGTTAGGGGCTAAGCCTCATAACTCACCAAGATCTCACTCCCTAAGCAATGTGGGACGAGCAATGCAATCCCCTCGCCATCCGTGAAATCTGCCGGGAGCCGCTCCTTGTCTGAGCCCTCTCTGACTCCGGCGATCACTCCCTGCCCTCGTCAGACCGGGTCGTTACAAGAGGCGTCCAGGGCTAGGTTCGAGGAAGAGAAGAAGCCGAGCGAAGGCGACGGAGGTGGAGATTTGGTAGTTGAAGGAGGCAGCGACTAGGGTTTAGTTTAAACAAGAGTAAGCGGTGAAATTTGGGATTAAATGATAAGATTTTGGGATTAGGGTTTAATTTGGGAAATTTGGAAATTGAGTTCACACAATTTTGGACAAAAATGCCCCCATTCGGGGCGTGACATGCATGTGGTCTTGTTTGGCGAAGATTTATACCACCAGCAAATTAGAGGATTAATTGAGACGAAATCACCAATTTCTAGACCTTCTTTGAAACAAACACTGCTTTAGCAGTTATTTACGAAGAATGTTCCAATTTTTTGAAATTTTTCCTCAAAACTTTGACTATGTTGCACCTTTTTCGTTTTTAAGTTTGTCTTCTTGACTATTCAAAGGGTGAATGCTAGTCATAATTTGACTCATTGTTTTTTAAGAGCAACTCTTGAGAGCAAATTTATTTTGCACCAAGTAAAGTCAAAATTATAAGGTTAGTAACTTTATAAATGTCATTCTACCAAAAAAAAAAACTTTATAAATGTCATAACGACTCATTGATTATTTGAAATCGTCTATTGAGCAAGTCAACATTCAATCAAAACAACTTAAAACTAACGAGTCTTAGCAACATTCTCTAACTTTATCAATAATGCTTTTGCGTCAATTTGTGTGACCAGATTTTTCTTCTTATTATGATATAAGAAAGCAAACAGCTTCTTCCAGCTAAACAACGAGTAAGGAAAGGTGATTCTTGAATCCCTTTCACGCTCATGTCATGACTTTATCCGTGTCAATAAACAATTCAAAACGTCTCGACTTTTTTAGAATAGGTCCGAAAATGCTTGTATCAATTTTTTTAAAAAGTATTCCGAGTTGAACTAAAATCTATCCTCCCCACATTTCCTTCGTTGTATGTTTGACTAGAATCCAAGCACGTGCTAATATCGCAGGTTTTAAATACCTATAACAACCAACCAAATCTTATCACACCAAATAATGTGGGTCACGTTAATCTATATATATCGTCGATATGCGCATGTCTTCGAACCGGCGCATCTCCTTTTTTTTCTTCTCCGGTCCATCTTGAATGAACCGGCGGTTCTTATGAACATCGAAGTGGGTCCCCACTTCTCTGTTTCCGCGCATTTTGCCGGCATAACCTCCGCCTCTGTCTCCCTCCTCCTAGCCGCCGGCCGGTCCTCGAAGCGCTTCATCATCCTTTCGCCGGAGCTTGCGTCGCCATCCCCGCGATCTTCTCCGCCTCGCGGCTTATCCTCTCGGGGGGCGACGGCGACGGCGGCTGTAAGCAAATGGAGGGGTGGAAACAGCGGCCCCAACAGTAAAGTCTAAACCCCTCAAAAAACCCAGGAAGGAACCGTCCTGAGAATGTCTTTCTCCTTCACAGCATCTTCAATCCTCCCTCAGAATCTGCTCTTTCCGGTAAAGTTCCTCTTTTTCTTTTGTTTTCCCTCAATTTGTTCATGCCCTTTTACGAATTATGCTCTTTGGATTGAGTTTGAAGAATTGGGCGCTGTTCACTGTTCAGAATCTGAGTGGAAATAGGAGGAGGGAATTGGGTCTATGGAGGAACGGGCAAAAAGTTGGAAACTTTGTGGCGAGAGCAGGTCCAAAGAAGATATCTTTTGGCAAGGAATGCAGAGAGAGTCTTCAATCTGGGATTGATAAATTGGCTGATGCTGTTTCTGTTACTATCGGACCTAGAGTTATGTGGACTCTTCTATTTCTTCTTTCGAAATTCCTGTTTCTGTCATTTTAATCTTGGAACTATTTGTTTATCTGATTATATATGTATTATGGGGGTTGAGCTGGAATTGGTATTAATGTAGTGGCCGTCTGGACAGAGTGAGGGATATTGTGCTTTTGCTTATTAGTAGTGAGGGAGCTGGCTGGTCTAGTTTTGTGCAACATTGGAGTTGAGAGTTATCTTGAAGGCGTATGTGCAGAACTGTGCTCTTCTAGCTCGAGTTTAGTGTATGAACTTTTCCTTTTGTCAAGGGGGCAATGCTAGATGCGCCGAACCTTTCATTCCTACATTCCAAGCTGACCAACCTGTCTTGCTTTCCAGATTCCATTGTTGTTCTATTCTTCTTCATTTTCTTTTTTGTTGCTTCAGTCCTTATTCTTCACCATGATCTTGAAGTAATTCACGGAGTATTCTTGTATATCCTATTCACGGAAGATTGTTGTTTGACAACGCACACACACAATCGAGTTGTTTTGGTTGCAATGGGAAATAATTATAGACAGAACGCATTCACCTCGTTAGAAAAAATAATTTCTTGAATATATGGATACTTTACAGTACCATACATGAGATCTATGAAAACTTTGAAACCTGAGGATGACATGTTTTTAAGCATGTAACATGACATGTTTGACAAGTTTCGAAAATAGGTTCTTGTAAATAAATTTGTAAAATTTTTTATTATGTGCATAAATATGTCACGCATCAATACGTAAATGTGTATAATGTGTCATGTTGATAATAGAATATTGACTTTTTTCACCAACATTCCCAAATGTGTTTAAATGGGTTGACCCGTTATGACACACATTCTTTTGTCTAATCCAACCCCATTTGACATAATACATTGTAAACACTTCATAGAAAGGAGGAGAAAGTTCAAAATGAAGAGAGACAATGGATGCCGAAAACTAGAAGTCTGATGTTAGTCTCTTCCATAGGAGAACCGAGGTTATACTTATAAAAATGCTCAGTCGGTTTTGGCTTATGGAGCCAGATGATTTATCAATTTTCTTCTCAATGAAATATGCTTAATCAAGAATTATCAAGAATATCGATACTATTCTGGCGGATTTTGTTTTACTTTTATGTTATTGATATATTTAGTGATACGAGAAAGCCCTTTTAAAGGGAAATTCTTCACTATGAAAAAATATAAATTTGTCTGATCAGTTATTCCTCAACCGATCATAGTATAGATTTATGTTTTTTCCAGTTATGTTCAGATTAGTGGATTGATTCTACCATTATGGCCTAATTGATTTATTTAATTTCTCTTTACTTCAGGACGTAATGTTGTCCTCTCAGAGTCCGAATCTCTGAAAGTAATAAATGACGGTGTCACGATTGCCCGAGCAATAGAACTTTCAGATGCAATCAAGAATGCCGGGGCAATGTTAGTCCAAGAGGTCATTCATGGTTGATATTTAATTCTCTCCAGAAGTTTGCTCTCATGCTTAACTCTTAAAATTCTATTTTTGTGCTCAAATTTATATATTTCCAGGTAGCTGGCCGCATGAGTGACTTGGCTGGTGATGGCACAACCACCGCAATCATCTTGGCTCGAGCAATGATTAAATCTGGGTTGTTGGTAGTTTCATTTGGGGCTAATCCAATCTCTATAAGAAAAGGAATGGATAAGACTGTAAAAGAATTGGTCAAGATTTTGAAGGAAAAGAGCTTTCCTGTAAGAGGGAGTGATCATATCAAAGGTTAGTGATGATTTTTATTTTTATTTTTTTGTGCTTTGTCCAATACATGAGCTATTCATGATGAAATTTTGAAATTTTCTCACTGTTTTGCAGCTGTGGCGTCAATCTCTGCGGGAAACGATGACTTTGTTGGAATGATAATTGCTGATGCTGTAGAAAGGATTGGACATGATGGAGTAATCTCTGTCGAGTCATCCTCATCTTCTGAAACCTTTGTTCTAGTCAAAGAAGGAATGAAGGTGGTAAATTTTGCTTTAGGTTTGAAATATTCAGGAGTTGGATGACTGTCACCTTGCAAAATGTGGAAAGTGTCACTCATTTCTTATGCTCTTTTGTGAGCTCTCTATCATCTAAACTCTATCTCCTAAAGGGATAAAGTCTTCCAATTGGACGCATCAATAGATCCTAAGCTTATTGAATGCATACACAACTTTCAATAATTAATTCCTCTTTGATGATTTCTTCACTTAAGTCACATTTTTTTTCTGCCAGATTGATAAGGGCTATATGTCGCCTCATTTCATTACAAACCAGGATAGATCTCTCGTGGAGTTTGAGAATGCCAAAGTCCTCGTAACTGATCAGAAGATTTCAGATGTCAAGGAAATGATTCCTTTGCTGGAGAAGGCAACTCAATTAAGTGTCCCTTTGCTAATCATTGCTGAGGATATCTCAAGGCAAGTACTGGAAACACTTGTCGTGAACAAAATGCAAGGCCTGCTTAATGTAGCTGTTGTGCAATGTCCAGGATTTGGAGAAGGAAAGAAAGGTGTCTTGCAGGACATTGCTTTATTGACAGGTGAACTTGCGCAGCGTGGCAATCTTTGTTTGTATGCTGTCTTAAGTTCCTTAAAGAAGCTCTCTTATTCAAAATGCACGAGTATTCCCATCATTAGAGCACATTTTCTGCTATTTTTTCGTTCCATTAACAATTTAATAACAACATCAGGTGCTGATTTCCTCTCTGGGGACTTGGGTCTAACTCTCAATGGTGTGACGTCCGATCAGCTTGGCATTGCTAGAAAAGTAACCATCAGTAGTAACTTAACAATCATTGTTGCTGATCCTTCTACTAAAGCTGAAATCCAGGCAAGGATTTCACAGATTAAGAAGGATTTAGCTGAGACTGACAGTGCATACCATTCCCGAAAGCTTGCAGAAAGAATTGCCAAACTCACTGGTTGAGTTGCTGTAATTAAGGTTTGCAAGATCCCACATTCTTTTGGAGGCAATTTCTACTCACGTATAATCCATTTAAGCTCCTTGTTTGGAGAACTAAAGATGTACAAAGTTCATGAATTTGAGATCCCCTCAAATGTCCTCAGAGATAAAAATAATTGCACTTATTCATCAGACTCGTAATTCTGTATTGCCTACGAGTCTGAAAGCGATTTAGTGTTGTCTCTATTTCATATTAAGCAATGTGCATTCAATTTAGGTAGGAGCACACACTGAGGTGGAACTTGAAGACCGGAAACTTAGAATAGAGGATGCAAAGCAGGCTACATTTGCTGCGATGGATGAGGGAATAGTACCTGGTGGTGGTGCAGCTTATGTACATCTTTCTGAGTATATTTCTGTGATAAAGAGCAAGATGGAAGATCAAGAGGAGCAGATTGGTTCTGATGTCATAGCAACAGTATGATTTCTACTTTTTTGCTTCATCTCTTTGTGCGCATCGTTTTGTGTGTAGTTTAAATTTCAGCAAGTAGTTTAAAGGAAACTGAGGAGGTTGGCGCTTGACCAAATGTTGTTCATGCATACCTAGTTTGGTCCAACGGGCATTCTCTGGTGCCTTTGTTCTCTAGCAAATCGTCACTCTTGTGCGGTAATAATGGCGGCTTTGAGTATATACAGGGACAAACCATGGCCAAGTTCCTTACCAAAAAAAAAAAAAAAACCATGGCCAAGTTAATTAAGCTGATTGTGCTTTATATATTTGTAATAGAACATGCGCAGGCAGATCTATCGATCAGTCTATGCTTTATTTATCAATAGCTTGAGACAAGATTGTGCCTTGAAAATAAAATGTCTTAATTTTCTAATGTTCAGTAAGACTTGGGAATGGTGGTGTTGCATGTCGAATGGAAAGTTTAAATTGGCGGGAGTAGTTGCCCTTGCCAAATCAATAAATGGGAGACAAAATAGACAAGGCCGGAAGCTGGCATTACCTGATATAGGGGTGTGTGCAATGGTTCTGGAGTGGATATGCTTTCTCTCTGTTGATCATCGAATTCTTTACATATCAGTTGACCAGTGCAACAACCTCTCGTGTGGGCTTGAGGAAACTATGTTCTACATTTTCATTTGAATGATAACCTGCCTTATGTCTTCAATGATTGCTTGGGCATTCTAAGTGGAATGCATCGAGTGGAAGATAGTTTCTAGCATTTTGCTGTTGTTCTGGAGGTGTCTTTGTTCTTATAGGTGGTCTTATAGGTGGTCAACTGTGGATTGCGATTGCAGGCACTCCTTGCTCCAGCAAAAGCCATTGCAACTAATGCTGGAGCAGATGGCGATACTGTAGTGGAGAAAACCCGAACATGCAGTTGGGAAATCGGTTACAATGCAATGACGGGCAAATATGAAGATCTTCTCAGTGCTGGAGTCATAGATCCATGCAAGGTTTCAAGGTGCGCGCTACAAAGCGCAGTCTCCATTGCAGGGACAGTCCTGACAACCCAAGCGATATTGGTGGAGAAAACGAAGAAGCCCAAGCCACCCATTCCACTTGTGCCTGGAATCTCCCCTTAAAGTAAAAAGAACGAGTGGATGCTTCATTGCTTGGGATAAATGCCCAGTCAGAGCTCTCCTTGATTAAAATATATCCGTGCTTCAAGGATGCGTGCTTTTCAAAATGAAGATGGGTATTACATGTTTTGAGGAACTGGAGAGGTGTAATCTCACTTATCTGGCGGGTCTTCAAGATCGGGCACCGTCATAATTGAAGAAACCGAGGTTGGATATCGAAAGCTGGATAGTTTCTCCGATTTGCTTAATGGTAGTCACATTTCTGCAATCTGTGCAACATGTGAAAATCTCTCGCGCACATATTGTTCGAACAAGCATTGTTCAGCCAATGTTCTCCAGTGTCTAATACCTTGTACTTTCTTTTAAGACTGAACAATGTAATGCCTTGTACTTTGAGATGGCACTTTCCTTTTTCTCAAGTAAGTTAATCAAAGGTTGACCGGCAGGAAAAAGTTTTTCTGTAAGATTTAACATTCACTTTCATCTCAAGAAGGGGAAAACTTGGTAAGTTGGTATCATTCGATGCACGCATTTGTTTTCACCCACTTTGTTGTCACCACGCCAATTTGCAATTGATGCAAGAGGGATGTCATCAGTTGCATGAGATCAGTAATCAATTTAACTTTCTTCATTAAGGCAATTGATATCTTCAGGCTCAACTCTGAGATTACACATTAAAAGAAAACAGATAAATGAAACAGGTTCCCTAGGACAGAAAGAACAAATGGAACAAGTAAGCCTTTGGTTGATGCAGCAGACTTCTGCGGCATTATCCCCATTGAAGATTAGATTGGGCGGCTCCTTACAATACAAGGTCTCATATGCCACCGACCGTCTTAAACAACCCTGCACTCAACTTGCTAAAGACCCCAAACTAATGTTTGGATTCACGGAGGACTGCCTTGTTATGGCTTAATGGGATCAATTCAATGCGTTTTTCACGCAGACCGGGTACAAATTAGTGTCTAAATTAATCACAAGAATTTTACTGTATTCATGCTTATGGTGAACTGTTTCCACTATTCAGAGGCAGAGGGGCAAGCAGACCGGTTTCTTCAAGATTCTGAATGCATGAGAAATAGAAGATACGCTAGGCTCCGTTCGTTTGGCGGAAAATATTCTCCTTTTGGAAAATATTTTCCCGGAAGTCATTTTCCTGGAAAATGGTTTCCCGGAACATAATTTTCCGGTGTTCGGCGACCAATATGAAAAAGTTTCGGCCGGCGGCGGCGGCCGGCGACCTTAGTGAAGAAGAAGAAGAAGCAACTCAGGAAAATGATTTCCGCTTTTGAAGAAGCGAAATCATTTTCCGTAAACTTAATCTATTTTGTGAGGGGGGGAAGGAAAATATTTTCCCACGGAAAACGTTTTCCGCCCCCCGAATACCGGAAAACCCGGAAAATATTTTCTGGGAGAATATTTTCCGCCAAACGAACGGAACCTAAGAACACCTGAAAATTTTTATTTCCAGAACACGGCAGAAGAAGATATAAAGAGCTGACTCTTCTATTGGTATATCACACTAACAGAAACTTTCTGCTATGAAGAGGATAACAAACTAAGAAATGCAAATATGAGTCATGGGTCATGATTGAACAGGTTTAAAAAGACAAAGCGGATCTCGTGGACTGATGGGGATAGCTCATCTTTCGCGGGTTCAAGAGAAAGTGCGCAGAATAGTTGTAGTGAAGTTAAGGCTGCGCATGCAACGAATTCTGTCTTACAGAAACGATTACGATCGAAATGATTAACTTTTTAATTGTTCGAGAAGGCGGTTACAGCATTTGAAGGCGTTTGGTAATGGCCCAAAATTTCTATTCCTGAAATAGTAAAAAACCAGATATGCATTTGGTAACGGCATAAACTTTCTTTTTATTAATAATATTTTAATAATATTTTAAATATTTTAATATTTCTTTCTTTTCTTTTTTTCTTCTCTTCCTTCTTGCCATGGCCAGTAAAATATTTTTTAATTAATAATACTTTTATTAAAAATAATTTTTTTATTTTTTTTTGCCATGGCCGGTAAAAAATTTCTTTATTAATAATACTTTTATTAAAAAATAATTTTTTTATTATTTTTGGCCACGGCCGGTAAATTTTTTTTATTAATGATATTTTTTTCTTTTTTTTGGCCATGGCCGATAAAATATTTTTTAAAATTTTTTTTGCCATGGCCAGAAAAATATTTTTTTTATTAACATTTTTTTTATTAAAATATTTTTTCCTTTTTTTTACCATGGCCTGGTCGCCGGCCATGACCTGTAAAATATTTTTTTTATTAACATTTTTTTATTAATAATATTTTTTATTAAAATAATTTTTTCCTTTTTTTTTGCCATGGCCTAGTCGCCGGCCATGGCCAATAAAATATTTTTTTATTAATAATATTTTTTTTTTCATGGCCTAGTTGCTGGCCATGGCTGGTAAAATAATTTTTTTTTGTTCATGACCGGTAAAATATTTTATTATTAATAACATTTTTTATTAAAATATTTTAATCTTGCCAGATACGGCGAGGGTGGCTCTCGCGCCGGACATTAGAAGCTACATTAAAAATCAAGAAAAAGAAGAAGAAAAAAAAATTGATTCTCATTTTTGTTCTCAGAATCAAAAAGCTACTTTTTTTATTTTTTTATTCTTGATTCTGCTCCAAAACTGATTCTAGGCACAAATTTGCAAGAATTTGTGCCTAGAATCAAAAAATTTAACAAACGGATTTCTGTTCCAAAACTGATTATGGGAACAAAAGAACAGAAATTTTCACTATTTAGCCAGTTGCCAAACAGGCCCTAAGTGATAATGGCTTGAAGAATTTGAAACAGGAAAGGCAAAAAAATCAAGTGCCTGTACAATTAAGGACAAAATTTAATTTCACACCCATACTTCGACGGAATATGCCGAGTCAACTCCAGCAAATAGACACGTGATGCCTACATGTACGAGTTTCTATATAAAAAAAATTACAACTTTAGGCTTGTAATTAGTTTTATTTATTTTTTTAAAAACTAATCGTTATACTATCTTTCAACGGAAACTTAATTTCCTTTATCATTTTTTTATCTGAAACTTTACGAAGATGTCTAATTAAATCAAGTATTAATATGCAATTTCTATATTTTACAAACGTGCTCGATCATATCAGAAGTCCTGTTAAGATTAATCTCATCGTACGCAATAACCTAACATCTCATCTTAACATAGATCTACATAAGTAGGACAACTATTAGATAAAAAAAAGTAAATAGTTTTTTTACATGTTTTAACTAGAGCCTTAACTCACTACTTTATGCTCCAAATATTTTAGACAAATTATAAAGAATCTTCAAATTATAGTATTATTTACAAGTCCCCATCGTATTGATTGTAAGACATGTTCAAGTTACGGGGAGGCTGTTAGTATCGAGTGCCTATCTCAAATCTCGTTATTAAGTAATTTTAAAAAAATTTCATTTAATTATTATTATTAACAAAGCCATCAACCTTGACTCTAAAACCCAACACATACATACAATCTAAATTGTAATGCAATATTGCACACGTTGGATAGACTCGATCTCCTCCGTTAGATCAAATGACAATGATCGATATCCATGGCGGTTAGATCAAGCGGATCTCTACCGCCGGATCGATTATACGGGGATTGACATTATCTACCGTTGGATCACATGGAAATCAACGGCTGTCGTAACGAAGAGGACAGTCCAATAACAACAAAGCACTCCATCGTCCATTTTCATCACTCCATCGCTCGCGCGCACACACAAAAACAAACAAACACACACTCTCTCTCTCTCTACAGTTTCCACCGTCGCCGCCGGTCTAGTGTCTCCGGCGACCACCATTCGTGTGCCCTCTTGGCCACTGCTCGCCTTTGTTCAGCACACTTCGCTCAGCTGAGTGAGCAAGTGCAGTTCGTCTCTCTCGGCGTCCCATCTCGCAGTTCGACGAGCTGTGGTTGCGCTAAGGAAAGACCCCTGCCCCTTTTTCTTTTGGTCTTTTCTGCCTAGTGCTGTGGTGGCCGGTGTACGTCTCTCCCGGCGCGCCGCCGCCGGCGTCTCCTCCGCAGCGCCCCATGTCCTTGTCACCAGATTCCCTCTCTCTCTTGTCTGCTCAACACGGCCCCCTCTCGCCTCGCCGTGACCGCTCGTGCCGCCGTCTGCCGCCGCCCGCCGCTGGTCGGTCGGTCGGTCTTCCCTCGCGCTCTCTCTTTTTGACGGACATCTCTCTCTTGGTCCTCAGCCCTGCCTGCTCGTCGGGCTCATCGTTTGCCAAGCTGGCCTACGCTGCCCTGACCACTGTTTGGCTGTGCCAGACAGTGGCCAAGCCGGCCACCAGCTCGGCCATCGATGAGTGACCTGCGAGTACTGCAAGGATGAGAGATGAACTGAGAGGAATTCGTCAAAAACAGGGGTGGGGAGGGGAGAGACACGCCCTTACCTGAGACGGGCTGTGCAACGGCGGGCAGCGAGTGGTTGCCGCAAGGGTAGAGCAGCGGGTGAGTGCTGATCTGACAGCAGTCTATGACTTCCGGTGGCACGGGACATGGATCGCGAGGGACGGCAAGGGACGCGAGAAATGTATGCTGACCACAGTTTTAGGGGGAAGAAAAGGGGGCAGAGATCTCCCTTAGCGGAGCCAGTTTGGCAAACAAGGAGGACTGCTAGAACGGGAGCCTAAGAGAAACGTCCCTTACTGGACGGACGCAAGCAGTGGCAGGCGGCGCACAACCCTTCAAAAAACTGAAAGAATCTTCCTCCTTCAGTACAAGTTCCTCCTTTTCTTTAGTTTTAGCTCCATTTCTTGATGCCCTTTTACGAGCTATACTCTTTGGTTTGAGATTGAAGAATTTGGCGCTGTTCAGAATCTGAGTGGAAATAGTGCAGGGTGTTGGGTCTGGAGAAATGGGTAAAAAGTTGGAAACTTTGTGCTAAAAGCAGGTCCAAAAAGGTATCTTTTAATCTTTTGGCAAAAGGATGCAGAGAGGGTCTTCAATGTGCGATTTTGATAAATTAGCTGATTCTGTTTCTTATAAGATTCCTGTTTCTGTCATTATTATAATCTGGGAACTATCTGTTTGTTTGATTATTTATTTGTTGTGGAGGGTTGACTGGGATTAGATAATAGATTTTGTTGTTTTGCTTATTAGTTAATGAGGGAGTTGGCTGGTCTAACTTTGTGCAACATTGGGGCTGAGAGTTTATCTTGAAGGCGCATGTGCAGAGCTATGCTCTTTTAGCTTGAGTTTTTCAAACTTGTCCTTTTGGTCAAGAGGGCAATGCTTAAGATGTTCCAAACTTTTTATTCCGGCAGTCCAAGCCGACTGGCGTGTCTTGCTTTCCTGATTCGATTGTTCTTTATTTCGTTTTCTGTTTTGTTGCTTCAGTACTTACTCTTCACCACGGACTTGATGTAATTCATGGAGTAATTCCTTGTTATCCTACTCACGGAAGATAGTTATTTGACGTAGCACACGCACAATAGAGTTTTTGATTGCGATGGGAAATGATTATAGAGAGGAAGAAATTTCTTTAGCATATCAACATTTTGAAGTACCATACATAAGATCTATGCAAATTATGTTTAGGGTACATACTAATCTAGAGGCATGACAAGTGTTTCTCTAATGCTTTTCTGGAAGTACACTTACAAAACTTGCACTCATTTAACATGCATTTATGGTCATTTTGAACGGCAACGCTTCTTGTAGGAGCTTAAGACAGCAAGACCAACGAAGGTTGCTGCGCTTTGCGAGTTCACCTGTCGATAAAGCAATGTCCTGCACGACACCCTTCTTTCCTTATCCAAATCCTGAACATTGCACGACAGCTACATTAAGCGAAGCCTTCAATTTTGTCCACAGAAAGTATTTCCAGTACTTGCCTAGAGATGTCCTCTGGAATGATTAGCACGGGGACACATAATCGAGTTGCCTTCTCATTTCCTTGACATCTGAAATCTTCTCAACAGTTACGAGGACTTTGGCCTTCTCAACCTCCGCGAGAGATTATTAGAAATGAGTGACACTCTTTCCACATTTTGAATGAGTTAGTCATCCAGCTCCAAATTATCTCAAACCTAAAGCAGAATTCGCAACCTTAAATTAGATCAACGGTTTCAGAAGATGAGTAAATTCACCAACTTCGACTCCAAATTATCTCAAACCTATATAAAAAATGGACCGTGACTTTGTTGGTCTGTTGTGTTAAGCTCCTTCAAGAACATTTTCTGCTTTTTGTCCTTTGGTTCCATTAACTTTGATAATATCATACGGTACTGATTTTCTCTCTGGAGACTTGTGTCTTACTCTCAATTGTGTGACTTCCGATCAGCTGGGCATTGCTAGAAAAGTATCCATCTGTTGCAACTCAACTATCATTGTTACTGTTCCTTCTACTAAAGCTGATAGCCACTTAGCCAGGCAAGGATTTCACAGATTTAAGAAGGATTTAGCAGAAACCGACAGAGGAAACCATTCACGTAAGCATGCGGAAAGAAATGCCAACCCCAGTGGAGTTGCTGTAATTAAGGTTTGCAAGATCCCAAAATCTTTTGTTTTCGTCACCTTGTTTGAAGAGCTAAAGATGTACAAAGCCCTTGAAATTTGAGATCCCCCAATGTCCTCGGAGATACGATAATTGCACTCACTCATCGAAATCAAAATTCTGTAGCGTCTGCAAGTCCATCGGAAAGTTTTACGAAAGCGACTCAATTTTGTTGTTACGTATAAATATTTTAGAATTAGAGGATTCAAAGTATGGTTAAGGGAATTGTGCCTGGTGGTGTTGCAGCTTATGTACGTTCTTTCTGAGTATATCCCTGTGATGATGAGCAAGATGGAAGATCAAGAGGAGCAGATTGGTTTTAATGTCATAGCAAAAGCATGATGTCTACTCTTTTTCATTTCTTTGTGCGCATCGTGTTGTGTGTAATTTAAATTCCAATGAGTTGTTTGAAGGAAACTGGGGTCATGGGCGTTCGACCAAATGTTGTTCCTGCGTATCTATTTTGGTCCAATAAAAGCATTCTCCGGCAATCGTCAATATAGGTGCGCAGTGATATTTATGCCTTTGAGGATGTACTGTGACGAACCAAGCCGAGTTAATTTAGTTCATTGTGCTCTATATATTCGTAAGAGAACATGAGCAGATAGGTCTATCTATTAGGGTACGTTTGTTTTGTAAAAAATGTGACATTATTGGAAAATGTCTGGAAAGTCATTTTCCTGGAAAAAAGGTGTTTTGGCTGGAAAATGTCTGGAAAAAAGTCATTTTATGTTATTTCCTCAAAAAAATATGATTTGATTTTTTTAAGGAGACCTTCATTATTTGAGCACTAATGGCTTGTGCATGAGTGGCTAGGTAATTGGGCATAGGCTTCAGGGTCTCGGGCCCAAATCCTTGGCCTTGGGGCATGACCACCGGCACCAGTCCTGAGTCCAGAAAATCAGAACCCAAGAACTTGGTATCCATGCCCGGTTCCATGGCACCTCGGCTCAAGACCCCCATGCATGTGCCTGGGACTTGGGCAACGAACCTCAATTCTTGGGCTTGAGTCCATCGACGCTTGCCCGGTACCTGTGCGCCCTAGCCTGGGTCCATCGAGGCTCAGGCCCTAGCGTCCTCGCCCTGATTTATGGAGGCCAAGCTCAGGACCCCAGTGCTCGGGCTTGGGTTCCCAATTCTCAAGCTTGGGTCTATCGAGGCTAGGCTGGTGATTTTGTTATCGTTGCCTTGGTCCTTGATGCTTGTGCCTAGGTCGATCAAGGTTGGGCCCTAAACTAGATCCGCAGCACTCGAGCTAGGGTCCCGGCGCCTCAGTCCGTATCCATCGAGGCCGGGCTTGGGTCCTTGGCTACCATGTCTGGGCGGGCACGAGGATCCTGAGCTCGACCTCAGCTTTTTATGTTTTTATGGGCCTAGGCTCGGGCGTTTTAGGCTTGAGGAAAACTATATTTTAACAAACTCTCGTGCGGGCTTGAGGAAACCAAGTTCTACTTTTTTCCTTTGAATGATAACCTGCCTCACGTCTTCAATAATTGCTTGGGCATTCTAAGTGGGAATGCATCGAGTGGAGGATCATTTCTAGCATTTTGTTGTTCTGGAGGTCTCTCTGTTCTTTTAGGTGGTCAATTACGGATGGCGATTGCAGGCGCTCCTTGCTCCAGCGAAAGCCATTGCAACTAATGCCGGAGCAGATGGCGATACGGTAGTGCAGAAAACCCAAACATGCGGTCGGAAAATCGGTTACAATGCAATGACGGGAAAATATGAAGATATTTGCTGGGGTCATAGACCCATGCAAGGTTTCAAGGTGCGCGCCACAAAGTGCAGTCTCCATTGCAGGGACAGTTTTGACTACACAAGCGATATTGGTAGAGAAAACGAAGAAAGCCCAAGCCACCCATTCCACTTGTGCCCGGGATAAAACCTTAAAGTAAAACGAATGAGAGGATGCTTCATTGCTCTCCTTGATTTAAAAAAACATCCGTGTTTCATGGCTGCTTACTTTTCCAAATGAAGATGGGCATGACATGTTTATCTCCCTTATCTGGCGGGTCTTCAAGATCCGGTGCTGGGATAATTGAAGAAACCGAGGTTGGATATCGAAAGCCGGATAGTTTCTCTAAATTGCTTAATGGCAGCCACATTCCGCAATCTGTGCAGCATGTGAAAATCTCTCGCACATTGTTCGAAAAAGCATTGCTCAACCGATGTTCTCCAGTGTCCAATACCTTGTACTTTCTTTTAAGACTGAACAATGTAATGCCTCGTACTCCGAAGATAGTTGTTGTGCTATTTTCATTCAGAAGAGATAATCCCCATGAGTCCCCATGCCCTAATAAGAAGAAGTTGTGGCAGCATCACAGATTCACACGCATTGAGGAAGGGCACTTTGGTGTGGCTAGTGAAATCAGCAAGCATCATGGTTTGGGGGGGTCTCACCTTTTGTCTTTTGCGCCAAACAAGGTTGGGTCACTGTCATCGAAGTTAAAAAGTCTATTTTGAGATGGTACTTTCCTTTTTCTCAAGTAAGAGCATCAAAGGTTGACCTACAGAAAGAAAAAAGTTTTCTGTTTTAAGGGTTTACCCATTCACTTCCATCTCAAGAAGGTGAAAAGCTTTAGCAAGTTGGTGTCATTGGGCGCGCGCATATTTGTTTTCACCACCCACGTTGTCGTCATTGCCAAACTTGCTGCAACTGATGCAAGAGGCATGTCATCAGTTGCATCATATGGATGATCCAAAGGGGTAAAAGACAAAAAACGAAACAGGTCTTCTCCGGGATTGCCGTGTGCTCCAGGGAAATGACTTCACTTTGAAGCTCACCTTGAGGAGGGGAATGGATGGCTACAGTGGACCAACATGTCTATGTTCTATAGGTGAATACAGCCACATTTTTGTGCAGTGAGGAGGCAATCATGCTGGCTTGATGTCTAAGCCAAGTATGTTTTGTTTTTTTCTCTTCTCATTCATGTCCTAATGAACTGATCCCATCAAACTCCACTTACATAAAGAAGTAGTCAAGGACTTGTGAGAAATCATAAATATTTCATATGTTCATGATCGTGCATCCCACTAACTTCACTTGTGGTTCATCTTAGCTTTATTTTTGTTTTTCTTGGTATGGTAGATTCATTTCAGTTTGTTTACTAAAGGATGGTCTGAGGGTGCAAATAGAAACAAAAAAGCAATAAAAGAAGACGAAAATTGGATTTGACTCGTATGAATATTACTTCCGACTAATCCCGACAAATGTGCGTAAGTCGTTCGGTTCTTCTTCATTGAAGGCGGCTACATCGACAAGTTCGTGAGCATAAATGGACAATCTCAAAGGTTATTTGGGGTGAGAGGTGCTGTAAATTCGAATAGGAAATCTGTCGTGTTTTAAGGTTAAACTTTATATATTCTACACGCGAAAATGATGAGAAGCTGAGAAAATCGAACACGCCTAGAAAGTAGGGTCTTTGATGTTTAAATGTGTTTTGTAGGGGCTAGTGTAGTTATTTGATCCATGACTTGTTTCACAAACATAAATTATACCTTGGGGAAGTGTTAAGGTGCTTTTGAAGTCTAGGATGTATCCCTATCTATCTTTCTATGTAGGGCCACCGGCCACATAGCTTATTTTAAAAAAAACATAGATGAGCTAAAACCATGACCAATTTTCATGATTATAAATGTGTACGGAGAGAGTGATCATATGTATAGAAGCATAATATACTAATGCTGTTATGAGATGTAAAGCGACGATTAGGGCCAAAAAATTGATTAGACTTTGGTCGAAATATGTTGATTTGCTGTATATTCAGGAACACTAATAAGTCATCTTAACTTATTTTAAAAAAAAGATACATACTATAATACGCAAATACGGCCCCATCTTACTGCCGACAGTACCGGATACGATTTGTTCGTTGTATGGGATAAAACACGAGTCACATAGGAAGAATTCGAATAAGGCACGACATCTTTAATTTCTACGTTAATGCGAATTGGCACGAATTAGTACTTTTTATTTTATTTTATCGTAATTCGATTATCCGGCGTGTAAAATCAAAATCAAAATGTTAATAAATCAAATACGAATTTACAAATACGATTACGAAGACGCGTACGTACTTGCTCCGGGCGCGTCCCGTTCACTCGCGTCTCCTAAACTTCAACGCGCTCGCCACTGTCCTCTTCCAATCTTCTTTCTTCTTCTTCATCTTCTCTGTACCTGCTCTGCTGCTCTCAACTATTTCAGTAAACCACCTCTCCTCTTTCTCTCTCTAGAAACGCGCGCGCGCACACGCACACTCTCTCCCTCTCTCTCTCTCTCTCTCAGATCTGAAGCACAAAGGCTCGCGCATTCATTCTCTCCGTCTCCGCCGCTCCTCTTCTACTCCGAGCAGCTCCTCCTCCCTCCCTCCTCCGCCCGCGGCGGAATGAGAGCGCGTTGACGAATGCCGGTTCCCCGCCGGTTCCCGAGCTCTTCTTCTCCCCCCGCGGATCTCTGAACCGAGAGAGGTGGGCCTCCTCCTTCTTAACTCCTGGTAAAAGAGAAGCTGTGCTCTCTTGGGAATGGTTTTGTGTAGCGGGTTTTTGATCGATTGGGAAGCGGAGTTGCTGATTTCGGAAGGCGGCGATCGTTCGTTTTGCTCATGTGTCTCGTTTTGTTAACTGCGCTCGGGTGTTGATGCTCACTATCTTTCGATGGTTGGATTCTCGGAATTTTGAGTACGTCTGCCCTGTCTGTGCCGGCTCTGCTCCGGCGCTTATGGTTAATGAAGGAGCAGAGGTTACTGAATTTAGCTGGAACGATAGGAACTTACTTGCTAATTTTAGAAGGGGGAATGCCGCGTCTTGCGATCGTTCGCTTGCTCATGTGTCTCGTTATGTTGCTGCGCTCGGGTGTTGATGCTCACTATCTTTCGATGGTTGAATTCTCGGAATTTTGAGGAAGTCTGCCCTGTCAATGCTGGCTCTGCTCCGGTACTTGTGGTTAATTCAGGAGCAGGGATTACTGAATTTAGCTAAAACTATAGGAATTTGCTAATTTAGAAGGAAATGCCGCGTCTTGCGATCGTTCGCTTGCTCATGTGTCTCGTTATGTTGCTGCGCTCGGGTGTTGATGCTCACTATCTTTCGATGGTTGAATTCTCGGAATTTTGAGGAAGTCTGCCCTGTCAATGCTGGCTCTGCTCCGGTACTTGTGGTTAATTGAGGAGCAGGGATACCAAATTTAACTAAGACTATAGGAATGTCGCTTTTGGGATTTGTTGTCTTTTCATGCCTTTTGTGGATTATGCACAAACAGACGGCTGAAATATTTAGCCTTTGTTTTTTCTTTCACTTCAAGTATTTGTGCTTTATTGTTCCCACAATGCAATCTTAAAAGTAAGTTTTCCAAAAATTTGAGGGGACTAGAGTCCATTTCTCTGCTCTCTCTCTCTCTCTCTCTCTCTCTCTCTCTATGCGTGCACGGGCATGTGTTTTGAGCATTCTCCTTGGGCGCATATTTCCAGTTATGCTGACTTTGTGCTGGAAGAATAGTGGTTCTGCGTCTTGCATGCTTCGGTACCTAGTATGCTTAGTTTCTAATCAACAGCTTCTTGACCATCAGTCCCGGGAAACTTTTACTCTTTTACTTGCTAATGCAGTTCCTCCTCCTTCTAGTTTGCATTTGGTGCAATTGTTACCTATAAAATTTTTGGCTACCTTTCTTTTGCAAAATGATTGAATTTCCCACAAGTTGCCACGAATTTAAATGCTTGATTGCTGTCGTTTAGTGTAGTTATTGATGGCGAAATCGCGTCAACATCTTCCCAGCCAAGATATATCAATGTCATCGACTTCCTCTAGGTCAAGAGACTGGGACGGCCCCTCGAGATGGACTGAGTACCTCTGCTCTGATACGAATTCTCCTGCCACAACCCGGGCCTCTAGGAATGTGGGTCATGATGAACAGGTCCAGAGCACAAGTGGATCCCAGAAGGGTCTAAATATGCAGTGGGTAGTTCAACTTAACGAAGTTGCGGACGGCCTGATGGCCAAAATGTATAGACTAAACCAGATCCTTGACTACCCGGATCCTGTTAATCATCTGTACACAGAATCATTCTGGAAAGCAGGCTTGTTGCCCAATCATCCGAGAATATGTTTGTTGCTCTCGAAGAAGTTTCCAGAACATTTCAGCAAACTACAGCTTGAGCGTGTAAGACCTGGTATTCTTTTCTGTTTAACTTTCCCTAAATGCTGAAGGTCGGTCAACTCAAACTGTAAAGTTTAGCGAATGATTGGAGAACATGAATGCAGGTTGACAAAGTTGCCTTGGATGCCTTGCATGATGATGCCGAAGTTCATCTGCAAAATTTGGAACCATGGATTCAGGTCGGACATCTTTATACTTTATCTCATGTTTGGGTTCAACAACTGATATTGGGAAGATAAAGATGTTTTTCTTATTGTAAATAAGATAGCTTTTGTAACCACTAGGCCTTATGCTCTATCCATATATTGTCTGTTACTTCTAAGAATCAGTACCTCTCTGCGCTGAGTTTGTTAAGCTTGTTTACCTAATCTCTCCACTGAACCATGACGCAAGGTCTTGCTACTGTGCATTGTTCTATGAAGAGCTCGAGCTCTATTATTGATAGCTGTGGAATTGCTACTAAAACACTCTTGCAAGATCTGTTAGTTTGTTGATAGACTATGACGTATAGATAGCTTACGTGGCAATTTTTGTGGGTCAGCTCCTTCTGGACTTGATGGCATATCGAGAACAAGCTCTGCGACTTATTCTGGATCTCAGCAGTACAGTGATTACCCTGCTGGTATGGTGCTGAGTCGGTTTTTTCTTCTATGTTTCACAAATCTATTGTTGGGTTTGGTTCGATTGTGGCCTTTGCAGGCTCATCCAGAGTCTTGTTGCCTTTTGATTTCTCAGATATGGCAATTTCTATAAAATAGAATGACGGCTGATGGGCAGCCCAGTCTGGTTTCTTTGTTTTTCTCTGAATCTCTGATAACTTGAGACAGTCTTTTGCAGCCACATCAGAATTCACTTATTCTGCATGCTTTTATGGATCTCTTTTGTTCGTTTGTCCGTGTCAATCTCTTCTCTGAGAAGGCAAGTTTTCTTTGGGTTAACTATTAGTATTCCCTGCTCGATTTACTTACTTGACTATGTATTGCAAATTTATATTTATTTCTTCCTGGAAATGTCCTCTCTCACATGAGTCTTGTTTTTATCTTATTACAGCTACCCAGAAAAATGATGCTGCAAACTTACAACCTTGTACACTCAATGGCAAGAAATGAGCGAGACTGTGACTTTTACTATAGGTTGGAACCTTCACTATTTGTTAATTCTCCTGCATTTTTTTTTCACTCCTATAGAATGTAATTTAACCAAAGTTGCCATGGATTCATGATTGGTTTGATTCTTATACCTGCCGGATTCCTCACTTTGCAAAAGCTAATTTGTTGCCTTGACTCTTACAAAGGGCTGAAGGTAATCATAATTGTGTGAAGGGAAGTAGTAACTAGTACAGGACTTGGTAAATGCTATATTATTATTTCTTTTGTAGAGTCCTGAGGGCTGGCATAAGGCACTTGGGTGCACTACTTTTGGGTTAATACTGAAAGATTTTCTTTACTCTAATCTTTGAAGTCCACAATTCTCCAGCATGTATTTTGTCTTTGCTTTGTCAATGTGACTTTAGGATGATTTGGTGAAAGACATCAGTATCTGATAGAACCAAAACAGAGAGAAACATTTTCCTCAAGTCTGCCTTTGCTGGATTTATACGTTGTACCTGCAGTATATCTAGGAAAGATACACATACATCAGAAAAATTTAATGAAGCAGAGGCAACGTTCATCTTTGAGTGTAGTTAATGAGTGATTAGCTTACTTTTGTGGCTCTATTTATGCTTACTTCTTCTGGAGCTATATTAAGACTATTGTCAACTACTCTTTAATTTGATGTTGATTCGATTTTAATGCAATATGTAAGTCAATGTTATTGTTAAAATACGGGGAACTTAAATACGTATAATTTGCTTTCTCCATCTCTTTTTAATTACCATATTAAGCCAGAATTCATCATACATGATGATCATGTGTACACATGATTCAGACAAGTTGATCTGAAAGAAGAAGCTCTGAATAGGCAGGACACTGAGGCTATCTTGACACTCCCATTTGCATCAAGATTATTCTCTCATTTGAGACTCAACATGTGCATTGCGCACATAACAAAACAGGGTTAAAACCATGATTGAAGCAGAAGCAGAATAACCAGAATGTCTTCCCATAAGACCCAGGCTACAAATTAGGACCTTAGCTTTTTCCGTACAAATGAGTGTTTATTGTGAAAGTTTCATGATTGTTATATTTGTTTAGAAGTTGGATCCAAATTTTTTCGGCTTTAGTTTTAGCACTACTAGCACCAGTATCCCGATTGTACATATTCTTCATACTTTGTACTCTCTATCTGAACTCCAGGTTAGTGCAGTTCATAGACTCTTATGATCCACCATTGAGAGGACTGCAAGAGGACCTAAATTTTGTCAGCCCACGCATTGGGGAGGTCAGTTACATAATTGGGCTTTTAAAATCTCATAGAATTTTTTGTCCTAGTATTATTAGCCACATCTTAATTGGCCTTCTAGTTGTGGATGAGTTTTAAACCATAGATCTATCCCCTGTTATCTCACCATAGAGATCTCATGATAAAGCTCTTTTCTTCAGGTTTTCCCCCCTCTTGATGGATGCAACCTGTCAAATAGAATCGTATATAATAGCACTAGTATCTCTTGCCGATATGCCATGCAGAATAATAATATTTAACATAACATCTCAATTGCATCCTTTCATAGTAGTTCTTTACCTATCAAATCATCAGAAAAATGTTTGTTGTTAGTTCTTAGTATGGATAATATGAAAAGTTCCCCAGCATTGAATTCGCAAGAATATGTGTTACTTATGGTTGCAACATGCAACTTGAGACTGGAATCTCAGATGACCCCGAAGTCGCTAGTGGTTATCTTGTGGGCTTGTCTCCTGTTATTAGTTCCTAAGGTTTCTTACATATATTGTGCAATTTATACCTTTATTTTCCTTTTCCAGGTCTTAGAGGCTGTAGGTCCTATAATTTTTCTCTCTACAGATACAAGGAAACTAAGGAATGAGGGATTCTTAAGTCCATATCATCCGAGATACCCAGATATACTAACCAATTCTGCTCACCCAATGGTACGTCTCACTTTGAATTAGAATGAAGCTTTTTAATGTAAATTGTAATTTCGGTTGACCTGATTTTTTCTCTCTTGATGCAAATTCTACGTGCAGAGAGCACAAGATCTTGCAAATGTTACTTCCTATAGGGAGTGGGTTTTGCTGGGTTATCTTGTTTGCCCTGATGAGCTGCTTCGTGTTACAAGCATTGATATTGCTCTGGTAATCTGAAAATTTCACGGTTTCATTTGACCCCTGAAATAATGATTTAAGCAAGTGCTGCATCTCTATTACAACAGACTTGAAGTTTCTGCATGCCTAGTCTAATATAAACAATTGTGTGAAGTTTGTGGTGCTGAATTTTTGTTTTGCGTAATGCATATTGCTCAGAAAACCACATTGGCTACATGATTGTCAAAAGATAGTTTCAATCTAACATTAAGTTTAGTTTTAATGCAAATTCGACTTTTTGAGGACGATAACAATAATGACATTGATATGTTTCTTAAATATGCGAATGTATAAACATTGTTAGAATACACCACCTAAAGTGTAATGCTTCAACCTGCAGCTTTGTACATGCGAAGACAAGTTCTTTTATAATGTTCTGACGTAGAGTTTCGAATGATTCAAGCTATTCGTAAAGTACTTGTTGTAAAATTGAATCCTTTTAATGTTTCAAACCTTGAATAATATCATAGCCGCACTCTCAAGATTTTAGTACTTTTGCTGAGAGTTGCAATCGTAGCATTGACTTTGTCAACTGCCAATTTCTATTTGTTTGGGGGCCTTACATGAATGGGTAGAAAACCAGATTACTAATGGCGAAGTTTCTGGTTGACTGACACTTTTGGGTGGCTGATTTTCTGGTGGATTCATGTTACTAAAATATCATCTTACTTGGTGTCTTACTTGTGTTGACACTTGATATTTAGGTAGTACTGAAGGAAAATTTGATCCTCACACTATTCAGGGATGAGGTGAGTCTGATTGGCCGTTATGGAGATGGATTCTTCTTTTATCTCTTTTGATTTTGAACTTACTCTTAAAAACTGCAGTTCGTGCTATTGCATGAGGATTACCAATTGTACGTCTTACCAAGGATACTAGAATCAAAGAAGTTGGCAAAATCTGGTCGTACAAAGCAAAAAGAAGCAGATCTGGAGTATAGCGTTGCAAAGCAGGTTGAGAAAATGATCAGGTACGGTTAAACTCCTACTCTAATTAGCTGTAATATGACACGTTGAAGGAGGAAAGCCATATAAACATATGAATGATTTTCTCAATTCTGATTTAAAAAGCGCACAAGAAGTTCACTGTCAACATGCTACTGCTGGGTCCTTGCCTGTTTTGCTGGACATTTTCCTAGATTGAGTGTAATACTTATCATTTACTTCACTTTATTCATAAAAATATTTTATTAAACGCGCATGCTTGAGGGACTTATCAGGTCATAACTTGTGCTTTTGGAACGTGAAAAGATATATTTTGCATGTCTAATTTTCTTCTTTTGTGCGAATTTATTGTACTTTGTTAATTCTCAATGTCTTGAAACGCGAAATTCAAAAAATAACGAGCTGCTCTTACTCATTTCGGATTGCTGAGGAGCGATCAATATCGTTGATCCACCAGAGCCGGATGCAATAGCCGTGTTTATCACTAAGTGATATGTTTATACCATATTTCAAAGGTTCATCTTATAGCTTACTAATGTACAGACTTTGAGTACCCTTGCAAGGGCAGGTGGGCATCTATGTCTTAGCTTACTATGCACAATCATCAGCAGCTTGCTGCTGATTGTTGTGCTTGTGTCTGACAACCATACCTTTGGACACTCCTGTTTGGTATGGATATTGTGGGGTAAGACTGTGGGACGATGTGCGTTAAGTAGGCAGATGTTCCTCTTTCATACAGGTTAATCGGATCACTTTCTGAAACATTCAGAGGGCCAGGATCGTTAAGGACTGTCTGTTTTTAATCTTCTTAGTGCAACCACGTCATTTTTGGTGCATCACTGATATTTGAACTGATGGTTCTACATTTTTGACTGCCGCAGTGAAGTGCATGAGCAAGCACTATACTCTTGTGATGCTATTCACCAGGAAAGAAGAATACTGTTAAAACAAGAGATTGGAAGAATGGTGCTGTTTTTCACTGATCAGCCTAGTTTATTGGCGCCAAACATACAGGTAGAAATTTTGGGTTCCTTTTGATACATCATGGCTTTGGGCCTCTTATCATGATAAAAATGACTCTGACATCCCTTAATTTGTCAGTCACTGCTGGACAACTAAATTTGGGATGGCCTAAATCAGTGATTTTAGTTCTAGTGGCCTGAGTGATATTAAAATCATTCCTTTAGTCTAGACTTTTCATTGTTGAATAATTGTTCAACGTGGATTTTACATCATCAATCTCAGCCCACTAGGACCAAGAAGAGGATGATGTAAGATAACATTAGGATTGTTATTTTTTCAATGGGACAATGTTTGAAAGAAGTGTTGGGTAATTTTCGGAAAAACAAGAGTGTCCCTGCAAGCAAACAAAACTGAGGTTTATCGTAATATTCAATGTGATATATGGGTTGTCTACTTTTTGTAAGAACATCATATGGCTTATGATTAGCCATGCTTTGCTCTCTGTTTGTTTGTTTCTGTTACCATTTTTTGTAGTGCTAACTGGAATGAATGAGGTTAGCTCCGATTCTCATCATATAGGCAATATTGATGCGCTCACCTTAACCTTCTTGGTCGGTTGGTTCTTTCCCGCAGATGGTGTTCTCTGCCTTGGCTTTAGCTCAATCTGAGGTTCTTTGGTACTTCCAGCATGTAGGGATTGTATCCTCAAAATCGAAAAGCACTCGTGTGGTGCCAGTAGAAATAGTAAGTTGTCATTACTCTTATATTAACCTATGCTTTGTTGCATCAGTCAAGAGTAGCTTTCTTTCCCAGGCTTTACCAGGCTGGCTTAATTTTAAGTGACATTAATGTTGATGCAGGATCCAAGTGATCCAACTATTGGGTTTTTATTAGATGGAATGGACCGCTTGTGCTGCTTAGTGCGCAAGTATATTGCAGGTTGGATTCTCTGTTTGAATCTTTTGTATAAAGGATATCTCTGTGTAATATGCCATATTGACTAAGTTCCAAAATTTTTCTCGTGGAAAACAAACCTTTTTATGCACCTTGTACATTATGGTTTCTAGATACATGGTCCATACTTCTGGCTTTTAATGATGTCTTGTGACAGAAATCTCACTTTTTTGGCTTTCTCAGTGCTCCAACTTTCTGTTTTATTGGTCACATGAGCACTGTGTAAATCAATTTACAATGTTTGTGCAGCAATACGAGGGTATGCGTTATCATATCTATCTTCATGTGCCAGTAGAATTCGGTTCCTACTAGGTACTCCAGGAATGGTGGCTCTTGATCTGGGTCCAAACTTGAAAGGACTCTTTCAGCAGATTGTTCAGCACCTTGAAAATATACCAAAACCTCAGGGTGAAAATATTTCTGCCATAACGTGTGACCTATCTGTAAGAACTCATTTTATTTCAACTGTCAATAGTCACATATAAGATTTAAGATCTTTCTGAAAGTCATAAGCATCACATTGATAGTTTTTGCAGTGTGTTGCCAACTTACGTCAACACTGCCATCCAATTTTGAGTTTTATTGTCTCTTAGTCTTTCAGATCCTCTTCTGACTAACTGCATCAACTTTATGCATAGCTTGTTTACGAAATAATGATCTATCATTACTGATCAGGAATTCCGAAAGGATTGGTTGTCGATATTGATGATTGTCACGTCTTCACGGTCATCAATAAACATAAGACATTTGGAGAAAGCTACTGTTTCTACAGGGAAGGAAGGTTTACTGTCTGAAGGGAATGCAGCATACAATTGGTCGAGGTACTTGCTTACGATTGCAACTCTAATTGAAGTTCATTTTGTGGGAAGATAAAAGCATTTAATCAAGGTAATGTGGTGCATGATTTTCAACATAAATTGGAGATCCACATCAAACTATATTTCAAAATTGCATGGTACAATAAGAATATCATTGAAGCATTAATTATATACAGAACTGAGTTTAAAAGACAATTTCTGAAGAGTAATTTGGTTGGGATGGAACTTGACATAAACTGCAACCTGAAATATCAATTTTCAGTTCCTCTTTTACTTACTGACAATGTAACTTCTGTAGTTCATAGTACATCTGGACTTTATACTTGCTTCGATCAAAAAAAAAAAAAAGACTTTATACTTGCATTTCCATTTTTTGAATTTGCATGTGCACACTGGTGAAGGATCTGTCCGTCTTCCTACGGTTTGCAGATCAAAGTAATCAACCTGTAGCAGTTTCTTCCATCCAAAATATAATAAAATATGAAAAAACTGTTGCAGTTTCATCTTAACGAAAATTCGAATCCGCTGGCTCAATTATTAAGTTTCTTCAGCATAAGTTTACCTTAATCTCATCACTCCAAGGTTTCCGTAGGCAAAAAAGTGGAAGTCCTATATTGATGCTTAAATTGGAGACAAATGGCATAAACAAATTTGATAATTTAGGTGTGTTGATGAGCTGGAGCTTCAATTATCAAAGCATGGAAGTCTTAAAAAGCTCTATTTCTACCATCAGCACCTTACCGCAGTGAGTTCAGCTTTCTCTGACATTTGACTCCTTATTAACATAACTTTTATGCAATTGTGATTTAAACTCGTGTTATTATTGGAAAAGGTATTTAGAAACACTATGTTTGGACCAGAAGGACGTCCTCAGCATTGTTGTGCATGGCTGGGAGTTGCTAGCAGCTTCCCAGAATGTGCTTCTCCAATTGTCGCAGAAGAGGTAACCCTAGACATAATCTAACCATAAAGATTTTAATCGAATTTAGTGTTTTATCTCTTTCTTATTAGCCGGCAAGTTCGAATAAAAGAGGCATGACATTGCGATATAGAATCATTAGTGAATGTTTATTTTAGAGAAACTATGTACGGAAGAATCTACCCTGTTTTTAGTATGTTTGCTCTGTTTTTAGTATGTTTTGTCATCTGACTATTTAATCTTAGATGACGAGTAAAAGATTAGTTTTTATTGCCCTTCAAATATGACTTTCATTTGGTATCTCATGATTTAAAGTTGTTGGAGAAAAATTTGCAAAAAATGAAGAAAAAGGTTAATTGCAACATTACTCTCTTCTCTGCAGGTAACTAAAATTGGTCGAGATGCAGTTCTTTATGTTGAATCCCTCATAGAATCAATTATGGGAGGATTAGAGGGATTAATTAATATTCTTGATTCAGAAGGGGGCTTTGGTGCTCTAGAGACTCAGGTACCATATGCTGTACATGTAGAAACATTCCTACATTTCATTATAACATAACTGAACTTGCGAATATTCTCAGCTTCTTCCGGAGCAGGCTGCTTTTTATATGAACTATGCAACAAGAGTTGCAGTCCCTTCAGCAAAATCTCCAAAAGGACCTCTAGGTTTTCTTTTGCCAGGGCATGAAAGCTATCCTGAGAACACTAATTCAATTAAAATGTAAGGAATTTCTGTAAGACTGGCCTTTTCCTTTCCTTCTATTTTGTTCACATTTCTTTATTCATTCAAAACAGTGTTTCGATCGTATAATATTGTAATTTCTGATGTCTCATCTACAGGTTAGAAGCTGCAATGCAGAGGCTGACCAATTTATGCTCAGTCTTAAATGATATGGAACCAATTTGTGTTCTAAACCATGTATTTGTTCTAAGAGAGGTGAGGCATACCAACTTCCTCCTGTAGGAGCAATTAATCTTAATCACTTATACTCCCCCATGACACTCCTTTTCTTTCTCTTTTTACTCCAACAAAATCTGTAAAATGCAATGGTTGACTTGTCAGTAGTAGTTTGCAACCACAAAATTCACAGTACTGTATGATAAGCTATGGTGCTGCCTCGTGGTAAGTTTTTCGTGTGCTTTGACTGTATCTCGCTGTGCACATCAGGCTTATTATATCATGGGGAACATGCTCAGTAAAACCCTTTGCAAGTTAATTCAACCCTTAAATACTGGTCCTTGTGTATAGTTGGATAAGTTTTCTGAGTGCTCCTGATATGTTACTACTCCAAATTTGTTGTAGTTTGTCAAATTTTAGAAAATGTATAGTTATATAGTTTTCATGAGCTAAGTGGCAATAGCTCACTCTTAATTATAAATCACAGACATGTAGGAATTTGATTTTATTACCCTAAATTTACTTACATGTGCAGTACATGAGAGAATGCATCCTCGGAAACTTCAGGAGGCGACTGCTTTCTCTACTGAAAACTGATAATGATCTGAATCGTCCCAGCATCATGGAATCCCTGCTTCGAAGACATGTCAGCATAGTCCACCTAGCAGAGCAGCACATCAGCATGGACCTCACTCAGGGTATTCGAGAAGTTCTACTCACAGAAGTCTTTGCTGGACCTGTTTCTTCTCTGCACTTGTTTGAGAGACCCGCAGAGCAACATACAGGATCTGCAACTGAGGCCGTATGCAACTGGTATATCGAGAATATAGTTAAGGATATATCTGGTGCTGGAATCCTGTTTGCTCCAATTCATAATTGCTTCAAGAGCACTAGACCTGTTGGAGGATATTTTGCCGAGTCAGTAACTGATCCAAGAGAATTACGAGCATTTGTTCGCATATTTGGTGTCTATGGTGTTGACCGCCTAGACAGGATGATGAAGGAACATACTGCAGCGCTGTTAAATTGCATTGACACGTCACTGAGGTCAAACCGTGAGATCCTGGAGGCTGTTGCTGGTAGCATGCACTCAGGTGATCGAATAGAAAGAGATGCCTGTTTAAAACAGATTGTGGATATGGACACTTTGATTGGATTCTGTGTTCAGGCGGGTCAAGCCCTAGCTTTTGATCGGCTACTTGCTGAAGCAGCTGGAACTGTGCTTGAAGGAGGTGCACCACTTATCTACTCATTACTTGGTGGGATAGTTAAACATATACCTGATGAAATACCAGAAAAGAAAGAAATTAGAAGGGTAAGAGGGTTGGCAAACAGTATGGGCGTTGGTGCTGATCATGATTCTGAGTGGGTAAGGTCCATTATGGAAGAAGTCGGTGGTGCAAATGATGGTTCATGGAGCTTGTTGCCATACTTGTTCGCCAGCTTCATGACATCCAGTGTCTGGAGTATGACTGCCTTCAATATCGAGACAGGTGGCTTCAACAACAACATTCATTGCTTGGCAAGGTTGCTTTCTGTGCCCTGTATACTGTCTTTTACATCTGCAAATCTAGTCTACTGTTAATTCATTGGGCCAGTGTTATACTTAAGAAACACCGGACTTGTTTTTGCATTGTCTCAGTGTAGGAGCACTTGGCCCTTGCGGTTACCTATATGATAGTTTTTTCAGCCAAAATCTCTTCATTGCTGCATCTGGATTGTTATCTTTAAATTAAACTGACAATACTGAACTGTGATACATTTGGTTTGAAAGTTTCTCCTGAAAGAGAAAAGTAAACCAGTCTTATAGTGGAGTTGAGAGAATAATAAATTGTTTATTTGATACTTTGGCCAGACTGTATACGAATCAAGCATTATATTAGTCTTTTGAGGTGTCTCATGACATTAATTCTTGTTGCTGGTGAATGCGTGGACTGTGTGGTGCCAGGGAAGATCCTATTTCTACTGACTCTTGTTCTGTGCTTTCCACTGTTATTATATTTTATCTTGGCATGAGTGATTTTTCTGCAGTTACCGTGAACTTATAAATTTTGAATGTGTAATTTGTGGTAAACACATTGCCTAGCGAAGGCTAGGCAGCTTAGTCAATGAAAATGTTGATCTGGCGTCCCATTGGCAGGTGCATTAATGCAGTAATTACAGGAAGTGAGTATGTTAGGATGGAGCGCGAACACCGGCAAAGACAGTCTTACTTGAATGGCCATGTTGGCGAGGCATTAGATGCTGACATACATAGTCGCTTTTCTGCTGAAGCAAGCATAAGGTCTTCAATGCAACTTTTTGTAAAATTCTCTTCAGGGATTGTATTAGAGTCCTGGAATGAGATGAACCGGTATGTGACATCTTTTCCATCTATACCGTATGTTCTTCATAATTAAAGTGATACTGAGTTCGCCTCAGCGCTAAAATGTTTACAGTAACTCATTGTAGGGACAAGCATGCAAGGTCACACGTGCACATCACAGCAATACTGTCATTATTTATGTAGGTGGACGTAGGTTTTTCTACATAATCTGTGTTTTCATGAGATGAATAAACAGTGTTAATGCAGTCATTGGTCTGCATGTCTGGTTTCTATAAACCTGTCTACTTTGTACTTTCCGATCTCTATAAAGGCCTTTGCATGCAACTCTTGGTTGCACCGGCGGAGGAGTGGATGAGATAATCCTTTCACATGACGATCAGATGGGTAATTCTATATTGAGAAGCTAAGGATAGAGATCCTAAAAAAGTTTCAACCGTAGACTCCTCCGGAAGATATGCTTAAGATTCTATCTGGATGGCGTTTGCAGGCATCTTATGGTATTTTGAAATCTATGCAGATCTCATCTGGTGGCTAAACTCATATTCTTGGATCAACTTTGCGAGATCTCGCCATTCCTTCCAAGGAGTTCTCTGGAAGCCCATGTTCCTTACACCATTCTCCACTCTATATACGGCCAATACTATGGAAATACACCATCAACACCACTGGCATTGCTAAGCTCGTCACCTCGCCATTCACCTGCTGTATCATTGGCACACTCTTCTCCGGCATCAAGGCCGCTGCGTGGTGACTCGACTCCTCAGTACGGTGCTAACGACTCGGGTTATTTCAAAGGGTCCTCATCTCACAGCCAGGACCACCATTTCGATGCCGATGGCGGGAGCCTCCATGGTACTGAAAGCATGCAAAGGAACGTGCGGCGCTCTGGTCCTTTGGGTTATAGCTCGAGCAGAAAAGTAAAAGTTCCAGAGGGTTCGAGTTCGGAGAGAAGAGGTCCGAGTCCACTGCCTAGATTTGCAGTATCTCGGTCCGGTCCAATATCATACAAGTAGAAGAGAGCGGGCGCATAAACGAAGAGAAGGCTTAGTAAGTTATGTAAAATCTGCTCGCGTTCATCGATCGCTTACGATCTGTTGCATAGCAATTAGTGCCTTCATACATGCGAATTTAGCGTAGTGAATTTGTAACGCTGGTTGTATCTCACAGCTCTTTCTATGTTTACTTAAAAATTCCATTTTCTTCCGCCTCTCTCCAGATTACTTAGAAATTATTATGTTTTACATTAACTTGATAAAAAAAGCTTAATTATTCCACATCGATGATGTTACTAAAAAAAATTTAAATGGATGCATGCAATATATAAAGAGGTAATTTGTAATTAATTATGTATGTTGACAAATGTGTAGTAACTTGTCATATATGTTGAATGCTAAAAAAATACTAATTGATCGTAAAAAGATAAATAATATTAAAGTATCTATCTATAACTAATATATCATATTAAATTTTAAATAAGTTTTGACACAATTTTGATTTTCCACTTTTCTAACATTACTGTTCTTGAGAAAAACTAAAATGGCTTCAACCATATCATATATCTTATCTTAGCTATATAGAAGAGGGCTTTTGTGCATTAACGATGTTTACTTAATTACTCATCCCTTTTTCCTATTAAGCCTTTAAACAAGTGGTTTTCTAGAAAAAGATAAATTGATGCTGAATGATTATATTGAGAGACATTAACTATTAATAACACCAAATGCTATTGGAATTCAAAAGTAAGTGGCATTCATTATAAAAAGACTTGTGCACGTTCTAGGGAACGGTTTTAAAAACACTATCCTTTTATACATGCAATGGCATTTTAAGTGTTTTTGGAAAGAAAAAAACAACATATATTTGTTAGAAATTTAACTATAGCGGAAGACTGAAGATTGCGATTATTCATGTATAAACTATAAACATGCATAATCAAAATCGAGTGCGGAAACGTGAAAAAATCTGTACTAATCTCCAGCCATTGATGAAATCGAGAACCTGATACGCGAAGCTTTGACGATCGTCGATAGGTGCTTCTAGCCAATTGCCCACTCAATGTCAATGGTGTGTTTTCCGATATCTCAGATCAATGAATAAGAGATCAATCTTAAAATTATGAGAGAGTTTGGCTTAGATGACCTATTTATATCTCAATTCATACCCTTATAGATAACTTCTCCTATCAAGATAATTATTTTAATATTGGGCGATCATAGTTATCACATATTTAAATGCGCTCAATAAACGTTGACGAAATTAATTAATGTGGGGCAATAATAAATTAAATGTGGGATTACATTGTAAATAATATAATTATAACATTCTCCCACTTGATCCTAACATTTCATCAAACGAAATATTGAACCAAACACAAAAACCTCATGCTGAAAATAAAACACATGAATCATGGCGATAAGTCCTCTTAGAATGAGTAAAATCTTCCATGTATCACAATGTGTCTTATTAGCCTATATGTGATAACATAACTTAATAAATTAACCTTATGTTTATTCTAGGTCAAAAAACGATTGTTATTGTCAAAATAACCGAATGTGTATACCATAATTTAGAATAACATCACAATGAATAAGAGTTTTACAGATTCGTCCATACGAAAAAATTTTACATGATAGGACCAATTCCCATCCTAAACACACGATCCTTATAACTTATTGGTTGCATGCCTTTAGTTAAATGATCAGCTAACATCAATTCAGTGTTAACGTGTTCAATGACTACTTTGTTCTCTTTAACAGGTTCCCTTATGGCTAAATACTTAATGTCGATGTGCTTGCTTCGACTACCACTTTTGTGGTTTTTAACTATGAAAACAGCAACTGAATTGTCACAAAATATCCTTAATGGCTTAGCAATGGAATCCACAATTCTAAGCCCTGATATGAAACTCTTCAACCACACACTATGTGAGGTAGCCTCAAAGCAAGTAACGAACTCAGCCTCCATAGTGGAAGTAGCAACTAAAGTCTGCTTCGCACTCCTCCAGGATACGGCTTCGCCAGCTAACATAAAAATGTATTTAGATGTTGATTTTCGAGAATCAATGCAACCAGCAAAATCCGAATTTGAATAACCAACTACCTCCAGGTTGTTAGTTCGTCTATACATAACATGTAATCTTTTGTACCTTGAAGGTACCTCATTGTCGCGACCGAACTCCTGCTTTTTTTTTTTTTTTATCGAATATGCAAAAAGGGGGTTTCGCCTGGTACGCGCTAAGTCTAGGTTCGGGACTTAACTCGGGCTCTCCCAAGCCCATACCACATCGCGACTTAGGGTTTAAGTATTTAACATGCAAGTGGTTTGTATCAAGGAGTCGCCACTAATCGATTTGGGGTGGGTCGATTAGAAACCCAAATAGGGTGATGGGAGAATCACCCTATTCCTACGAACCAGAGATTAATTGAATTCGGGGTCTTAGTTACACTAGTTGGATAACTAATGCCCTTTCGGTACCTTTTTACCCTGTTCATTTTTTGAAAATATTTGTCAGGCAATTTGGATTGATTTTAGGACCTTTCTCCTAACATGTGAGGTGATCAAGTGAGTGCATAATCAGAAACGATCAGCAGTCAGGAACATAACAATTCATGCAGCCTAAGCCTAAGGTTCTAACCTTAACTAAGTCAGATGACATTCAAAAACACAACAGCTCATGCAATTATATTAAAAACATGCATAATAATACAACGGTAATAACATGCAAGATACTACTGCGCAACCTGATAGGCTTGTCTAATTTAAACAAGACAAAAACTTGCATAATAATACCATAATAATTAAAACACTTAGATATAACATAATTTAAAAAAAAAGATCTTTTTCGAAATAAAAAATATATAATAATAGTACAGAAGAAAAAAAGAAAAAAATTAAATTTTTTTAAATAAAATAAAATAAAATAAAAATATTAATATAATATTAAACCGGGTCGGGTCGCGGATCCGGGCCGGGTCGGAACCGACCCTGGTCAACGGACCCGACCCAGGGCGTTGACCCGGGTCAGAGCCGACCCGGGTCAACAGACCCGACCTAGGGCGTTGACCTGGGTCGGGTCGGTTGATCCGGGTCGGGTCACCCCGCGTGTACAAACACGCGGGGACACCGGCGGAGCCAAAATTGGCCTTTCGCCGGCCGACCCAGACCGGCACCGCCCCCAAATCGGCTTCTGGGAACACCACCAAGCCTCGCCGTCCACCTGGGTCGCTGTTCGACCGCCGCTCGCCAGCCGGCGACCGAATTAAAAACCGGCCTCTTTGAGGCATTTTGTCGAACACCGGGCGTGCGCGACCAAAAATAGGAGGTTCTGACCTGTTTCGAGGCCCCGCCGTCCTCGGGAACCTGTTCTTACCTTTGGCGACGACGCACGGACGGCAGGGGACGGTGGTATGGGCCGGGACTCGCGCGAAACGGCCGGTGCAGGTCCCGGCCAAATTGGGAGCAAAAACAGGGGAGAACAGAGCAGTTCGGGCCGGGGGACGACTCACCGGTCGACGGCGCGTCTGGGAGGCTTCCGACTGGTCGGGGGGGCGACGGCGACGCTGCTGGTTCTTGCTCGTACTCCGGCGTGATCTCGGTACGCTCTAAACTCATTCTTTCTCTCTCTTTTCTCTCTCTGTCTCTCTCTACTCTGTTTTTGTCTCTCAAATGGCTGGGAATCCGATCCGGTCGGTGACGTCGGTTCGGCGGATCACCGGCGGCTCTAGCTCGCCGGGGGGACTCCTGCGACTATACTCTCCTACCCGTGAGCCAAAAGAACGGGAAAAAGCACACCCAATCTCTCCTTCTCTCGGTTTTTCTCTCTTTCCTTGTTTTTGTTCAAAACGACCGACCTAGGCTCTCTGGCTCTCTGTGTTGCCGCCGTCGGCTCGGCGGCGGGGATGGATGGCTGAAGCTGAGGCGCGGTGGTTGTCACGCCCCGCACCCTACGAGCGCGCGATCATCCCGCGATGGTCGATCATTGAATGCGACGTCCCAGACACGTCGCCGACCCAACTCAAACATCATAGATAAAGGCAAGCGGAAGCGAATTTAAAACAACCCAGACAATAAAATATGACAAAGGGATAGCACAAAATAATAATTCCAAATACACAACATCAAAAGGGAATAGTGGTGGGGTATCCTACTTCGCTATACAAAAGAGGGGCACACAAAATATGGAGTAACTTGACCCGTCCTCCATCCCCGAGATACCCTGGTGGCGTCTCCAATCAATCACGGTCGCAGATCTGAAAATGGTTATATAATAACCGTGAGAACGAGTCTCAATAAGCAACCCCCTATACCCCACATAGGCCAATGCGTACCCAGACAAGTCAGACATGCAATCTACCCCATAACATATAAAATTCACATCAATGGACTTACCTCGCCATCCAATCACATGCCCACACTGTACATTAGTCAAATCACATTAGTGTATCCAGCAGAGCTCATATTCAGATCACACAAGGAAATTTTCCATGCATCATACAATAACACTCGCGCGTGTCTCGATTATAAGGTAAAACCACTTGGGCACGTCCCATACCATGCCTAGCAAGATTCACCTCATAATCAAACACTATGCAACATGCGTGGTCCAGCCAACTTTCTCACGACCTCCCGGGTCCTTTCACTTGCCGCGCCACTGCGCCTCAGCCCATTCTCACGACCCCGCTATGCGCCTCGGGTCACCCCTCGAGATCAAGCCGGGCTCCGTCCCTCACTGGACATTTCACACTTTCCCACGACCCGCGCTACTGCGCCTCAGGTCAGCCCTCAGATCAAGCCGGGCTCCGTCCCTCACTGGACATTTCACACTTTCCCACGACCCGCGCTACTGCGCCTCAGGTCAGCCCTCAGATCAAGCCGGGCTCCGTCCCTCACTGGACATTTCACACTTTCCCACGACCCGCGCTACTGCGCCTCAGGTCAGCCCTCAGATCAAGCCGGGCTTTTCTCATGCACATGCACCACAATACAAAATTCACCATGCTCTTAGTCATATAAATCAATTTTCAATCACCACCCTTTCGCCAATGTCAATCTAGCACGCCACATCAGTCAACTCAATTCATGCTCCCCACATCGGTCCACCGACCCGACATTCATGTCGGCACATTCAATTAATTCAATTCACCCATGAGCGCCACGACAATTCGGTCGGGCATATTTATCTCGATAAATCACTAAATCGGCCGCACAATTATCGCCACAATAATTCATCAATTAAGCACAATCAGTCTAATTAGCCCACACCTAATTAAAGTCCTAAGCCGGTACTAAATTTCACCCTAAACAAGTCTAAAAATACCCAAAGTACTAGGTAGGGTTTAGGAAGTCACTTACTTGGTTTTGGCCCGGAGAAAATCGGCTTGGGCCTAAAATGGCCCGGGTGAACAGTGCCGAACTAGGCGCGGGCACGGGCCAACGGGCGCGGTGGCCGGCCAACGCGGGCACTGTGGCCAGGACGGCGCTGGCTGCGCGGCGCGGTGGCCCGAACGGCACATGCCCGGGCGCACGGCAAGAGTGAGACAGGGCGAGGTGCACGGGCTGAGCGGGCAGAGGGCCGGGCCGCGGTAGGAGGCGTGTGTGGCCTGGTCGGACAGGCACGGCGCCCGGGCAAGCTTGGCCGCGGCAGAAACTGGTAGGAGTCGCTTAATTCTGACCTGGCACAATTTGCTTAATCTGACGGCAATTTGGTAGTGAGAATTTGGGTTGGCTAATTTGGTCGGAAGTATTGACACGGCCGGCGGCGGCGACTACGGTGACGGCGGCGGCCCGGCGGCGCGGTGGTAAGCGAAACGGCCGGCTGACGAGGCTGCGGGAGGGTGGAGGTCGGCGGGGTGGAGGCGAGAGGGGAGAGAGAGAAGAAGAGTAGAGTTTGGCTCGGGCGCGATGCTCGGGCGGCATGGCGGTGGCGGAAGGGACGCCGGGTGGTGGTGGACGAGGTAGCGACGGCGGTCGGAGCGGCGGTGCGGGTTGGCTAGGTGAAGCGGAGTTGGACGGGGAGGGGTTTGGCCGTGAGCTGCGGGCCGTGGGTTGGCCAGCGGTGGCGTCGGGGACGTCGAGCGGCGGCGACGGTGGGCTGCGGCGAGCTCCTGGGAGGCTGAGAGGCAGTAGAGCCGCGCGGCCGCGGCGGTTAGGGCGGCGTCGGACGGAGGCCGAGAGAAGCGCCGAGAGGAAGAAGGAGGAGGCAAGGGCCCGTGTGATGGCGGTGGTGGCGAGCGCGCACGAGTCGAGCGGCCCAGGGTGGCGGGCGTAGCGGCGGCGGCGGCAATGGGCGTGTGGTGGTGGCGACAGCGAGCTTGCGGCTCGCGCGAGCGCACGGGAGGAGGAGAATCGAAGCGGCGAGGGCGGTCGACAGGGATTTGCTGGCTGTGAGCAGCGGTCGGTGCAGCTCGGTCGGGGCTCTGCTGCGCGAGGGGGACAGCGGGCGGCCGGTGGTGGTTGCGATCAGCGAGCATGAGCGGAGGCGGAACTCGTCGGGCCAAGGAAAAAAAAGGAAGAAGGAATGAGAAGAGAGAGAGGAAGAAGAGATAAAAGGGAGGAGAGAGAGAGGCTGGGGGGGGGTAGGTCTGCATGGGTATGGGGCTGAGGGGACGTTTGCACGGGGGAAGACGTGCGCGGCCAGCGGGGGAAAGGGAGAGAGAGAAAGAGAGAGAGAGAGAAAAAGGGAGGGGCAAATGCAATGATGGGGAGGACGTGCGCGGGCAGAGGAGAGAGGACAAAAGGCTAATTTTTGTCTTCGAGCGCGATCCAACGGACACGGTTCAAACTAAAAATCGTTCTAACGGTCACGATTCAAACCCGGAAAAGATCTAACTGTCCCCGAAAAATCCCAAACAATAATATAAGACAACGGGCCAAAATAAAATAACTCAAGACTCACTACGAGGGAGGTCTACCAGTCCAAATTCGCATCCGGTCCAAAAATCCACTTTCTCACTATTCCTAATCACCTCGACGCTAGCCACAATAATATCGACACCGTCCAATTTATTTCGTCCCGAAACTCTCGAAAATCGACTGCCAAGGTCAGGGTCTAAATAACGGCCAAATTCGATCGAATGCGATTCTAGCGAAATCTCAAGATTTAAAAATAATAAACGGGAGTGATCAGTTCCCGGGCGAGATTTTTACTATAAGCGCACTGACGAAATACCCGTTTTATAAATCCCAAAAATGGGCCAAAATTCGGAATGTCACAACTCTTCCCCCCTTACAAAAATTTCGTCCTCGAAATTTACAATTCAACCCAACTATTCAAACAAATGAGGGTGCGGTGTCGCATCAACTCTTCACTTTCCCACATCGCATCTTTGGTTCCATGGTGTTCCCAAATCACCCCGATTGTTTCAATTGATTCTTGAACCAACTTGGGACCCGTGATGCTCCTCTCACCCACTCATCCCAACAAACTGGTGTTCTGCGAACCCTGCCATACCATGCCCCAAACGGTGCCATTCTAAAACTCTCGCGATAGCTATTGTTATAGGCAAACTCAACCAAGGGCAATTATTCTTTCCAACTTCCCCTAAAATCCAATGCACATGGTCGCAGCATATCTTCCAAAGTCTGAATCGTCCTCTCAGACTAGCCATTCGTCTGCGATTAATAGGCCGTGCTAAACTGTAACCTTGTTCCTAATGCCGTATGAAGACTTTTCCAATAAGCGGCAGTAAACTTAGGATCACGGTCTGAAGTGATCGTCACTAGTACTCCATGAAGATGAACTATCTGTTGCACGCACCATCTTGCGTACCTTTCGAACGCGAAGTCCTTTCGCATTGCCAGAAAATGTGCTGATCTTATCAGCCGATCTACTATAACCCAAATTGAATCATGGCCCATTTGGCTTCTTGGTAGTTTCATAACAAAGTCCATCGCGTTATGCTCTCATTTCTATTCGGTGATTTCCAATGACTGCAACAATCCACCCGGCTTACAATGCCGTGTCTTCACTTGTTGGCATGTTAGATACTCGGTCACGTGCTTGGCTACATCTACTTTCTTGCCTTTCCACCAATAATGCTGCTGTAAATTCTGATACATTTTCGTACTCCCCGGGTGAATACTATACGTACTACGGTGTGCTTCAAACAGAATCTCTTCCTTCAGTTCTGTATCACTTGGCACACATAACCATCCACGGAACTTTAGAATCCCATCCTCGGATATCTGAAAATCCGATTTCCTTTTTGTGGCATCCATACATCAAAATCTTCTGAATCTCCGGGTCCGTATATTGTAAAGTCTTAATTTTAGTCTGAATTTTTGGTTCAATCCTCAATGCGGCAAGTAGACTTTAAAACATGGCTCACTTCAAACTTAAACTCTAAATCCCGGACTCATTCCAACAAGGTCCATTCTTTGACCATCATATGCGCAACGCTCGATTTCCAACTCAGTGCATCCGCTACCTTATTAGCCTTTCCGGGGTGATATAAAATATCGTAGTCGTAGTCTTTAAGGAGTCCCATCCAAGGACGCTGTCTCAGGCTAAGTTCTTTTTCGAGAAAACCGATACCTTTAAACTCTGATAATCTGTATAAATCTAAAATTTCTCCCTACACGAGTAATGCCTCCAAATCTTAAGGACAAATATAATTACGGTCAATCCCAAGTCATGCATCGGATAGTTCAGCTTATACGGTCTCAATTGACGCGATGCATATACCACTACTTTCCCGTGTTGCTTTAGCACGCATCCCAATCCTCCTAACGACGCGTCACTGTGATTCTCAAATCCTCCCGGACTTGACGAGATCGCTAACACTGGCGCGGTCGTCAACCTCTGTTTCAATTCTTGGAAGCACCTTTCGCACTCATCCGTCTATTCAAACCTCGTCTCCTTCTTTAACAACCGTGCCAACGACGTAGCTAGTGCCGAAAACCCTTCCATGAAGCGCCTATAATAGCCTGCTAGACCCAAGAAGCTCCGAACCTCGGTTACTGACGTCGGCCTCGGCCAATTCGTGACGGCTTCAATCTTTGTCGAATCCACTACAATCCCTTCCCCAGTATCGCATGTCCTAAGAACGCCACTCAATGAAGCCAGAATTCGCACTTATTAAACTTAGAATAGAGTGCGTATTCCCTTAAAGTCCATAGATCTCTTTTCCAAATGTAACTTATGCTTAGCGGGACTCTGCGAGTATACCAAGATATCGTCTATGAACACGATTACAAACTAATCCAGAAATTCCTTAAATACCTGATTCATTAAATCCATAAAGGCTGCAGGGGCATTCGTCAGTCCAAACGGCATCACCGTAAACTCATAGCGTCCATACCTCGTCCTAAATGCCGACTTCGGCACGTCTTCCTTCTTGATCCTCAATTGGTAGAAACCAGTCCTCAAGTCAATCTTAGAAAATATTGATGTCCCTTATAACTGGTCGAACATGTCATTTACCCTTGGCAACAGGCGTTTATCCTTAATAGTCACCTGACTCAACTGTTTGTAGTCACTACATAACCTTAACGATCTGTCCTTCTTCATCACGAATAAAACTGGCGCTCCCCATGGAGACTTACATAGACGAATAAAACCTTCTTCCAATAATTCTTGCATTTGAACCTTCAATTCCTTCAATTCTGACAACAACATCCTATAGGGCGCTTTCGAAATTGGTTCCGTCCCTAGGGCCAACTCAACCACAAACTCCACTTCACTATTAGGTGGCAATCCCGGCAATTCCTGAGGAAAGACATCGGGAAGGTTACACACCTCGGTTATGTCCTTTAGCCTTGGTTCCTCAACCAACTAGTCATCCACAAAATAATCACCTTTTTACACCTCGAAGATAAAGCTCAACCCATCCAATTTCAATCCAATGGTCTCTCAAAATAATCGCCTTAGTCCTTTACAAAATCCGAAATCTCCAAGCAACACATATCCTTCCCAACTCGTCCAAGAATACCGTCAGTAATTTAGAAATCCTTGAACCGATTGCGCCTACCCATTATAAGCAATTATACGTCGTGCATCACATAATGCATCTAGGCTTTTTTAAGACAAATTCTCTGATTCCTTCCCAATCACAACATACACATTTCCTTACGTCCGTAGCCGATTCTGATTATTCTGCGGGGCAGTTCCCGCTTAATGTCCTACTTGCGGTTGCTGCAATTGCATCAGTGGTCTAACCTGTCGAATCAACAATTTCTCACTTGGTGACCATGTTGGCCACATCCAAAACATGCTCCACTTCCACCTTGGCAATGGTCATTCCTACGCCTCTTTCCATAAGACCGACATGCGGCGTTGGAATAGTAATTCGGCTTCCCAAAGTCCTTTTTTACTAGAGGGACAAATCTCTGATTCTTTGTCATAGGCTTCTTTCCAAAGTTCCTATTGTCCCTAGCCGGCGCGTACCGCGATCCATTTCGGTAGCCCTTTCACTCGTATCCGTCTCAACCATCGAGCTCTCTCATACAACTCATTGTAATCCCTTAAGACTCAAAAATACTAACTGATTGCGGAATTCCAGTTCCAATCCATCCCGAAACCTCCTTGTCCTATCCACATGGTCCTTGACCATCCTTGGTTCGTACTTAGGCAACCTTATAAACTCGACCTCGTATTGATCGATTACATCCGAATCTAGCGAAGCCAAAGAAACTATATCATTTTCTGTCCTCACGTGCTCTCTGAAAGTACCTCCCATTGAAGGCCTCGATAACGACACCCCAGCTTGGAAATATGCCCTATGAAATATCCCACTTCGGGGGCCCTCTTACCAATCATTTGCATTTCCTTAAAGTTGATATACACACAGGGCCACTTTCTCATCATCAGTGCACCCGAATACCTCAAAGCCCTCCGTCCAAAGTAATGTAGCCTTCGGGTCACCTCTTCCCATCGAACCTCACAAGTTTAAATTTCAAAAAATATTCCAACCAACTGATGCATTTGTCTAACTGCATTAACTTACCCTTGGCCTTGATTCCCAACATTTCCATTATGCCCACGATTCCCGTTACTTTTATTGGTGGCGGCAACAGCGGCCTCAGAATCAGTAGTAATAGTCGCATTTCGCTCCTCAGTTTGCCTTCGCATTAAAATTCCAACTTCCTCGAGTGCCATCAAAATCTCTTTCCATCTGGGATCCCCCACAACTCCAACTTGCGGACTTACACGACCTCGACCTCGACCTCGACCTCGGCTACTCATACTGACAGGGTTCACACCACCCACTTACCTGCTATAATTCCTCTTGGGAATTAAAGACCTAGGCCAACTATACCAGTCTAAGCCCTAGGCAGTGAATCACAACAATTCACTCAGCAGGCAGTCAATCACAACACCACTCAATCACAAAGAACAGCGATCGTGCACTAACCTCAAGTCCTGTCGCACCTGCATTTCACGTATTAGTGCATAATATCACTCAGCAATCACAACCAAGCAGTCTAGGTAACGCATGGCCAACAAGTCTCCCTAACTAGCTACCCCAAAGTCATCGCTCCTTATCACTCCAAGCTTCGACCATCTCGGTTCGAGCTGACCTTGCTCTGATACCAAATCAACGGGGATGTCACGCCCCGCACCCTACGAGCGCGCGATCATCCCGCGATGGTCGATCATTGAATGCGACGTCCCAGACACGTCGCCGACCCAACTCAAACATCATAGATAAAGGCAAGCGGAAGCGAATTTAAAACAACCCAGACAATAAAATATGACAAAGGGATAGCACAAAATAATAATTCCAAATACACAACATCAAAAGGGAATAGTGGTGGGGTATCCTACTTCGCTATACAAAAGAGGGGCACACAAAATATGGAGTAACTTGACCCGTCCTCCATCCCCGAGATACCCTGGTGGCGTCTCCAATCAATCACGGTCGCAGATCTGAAAATGGTTATATAATAACCGTGAGAACGAGTCTCAATAAGCAACCCCCTATACCCCACATAGGCCAATGCGTACCCAGACAAGTCAGACATGCAATCTACCCCATAACATATAAAATTCACATCAATGGACTTACCTCGCCATCCAATCACATGCCCACACTGTACATTAGTCAAATCACATTAGTGTATCCAGCAGAGCTCATATTCAGATCACACAAGGAAATTTTCCATGCATCATACAATAACACTCGCGCGTGTCTCGATTATAAGGTAAAACCACTTGGGCACGTCCCATACCATGCCTAGCAGTATTCACCTCATAATCAAACACTATGCAACATGCGTGGTCCAGCCAACTTTCTCACGACCTCCCAGGTCCTTTCACACTGCCCGCGCCACTGCGCCTCAGGCCCATTCTCACGACCCGCGCTACTGCGCCTCAGGTCAGCCCTCAGATCAAGTCGGGCTCCGTCCCTCACTGGACATTTCACACTTTCCCACGACCCGCGCCATGCGCTCGTCGCCCTCGGGATCAAGCGGCTCCGCCCCTCACCGGACATTTCACACTTTCCCACGACCCGCCATCGCGCCTCAGTCGCCCTCGAGATCAAGCGGCTCCGTCCCTCACCGGACATTTCACACTTTCCCACGACCCGCGCTACTGCGCCTCAGGTCAGCCCTCAGATCAAGCCGGGCTTTTCTCATGCACATGCACCACAATACAAAATTCACCATGCTCTTAGTCATATAAATCAATTTTCAATCACCACCCTTTCGCCAATGTCAATCTAGCACGCCACATCAGTCAACTCAATTCATGCTCCCCACATCGGTCCACCGACCCGACATTCATGTCGGCACATTCAATTAATTCAATTCACCCACAAGCGCCACGACAATTCAATGAGGCATATTTATCTCGATAAATCACTAAATCAGCCGCACAATTATCGCCACAATAATTCATCAATTAAGCACAATCGATCTAATTAGCCCACACCTAATTAAAGTCCTAAGCCGGTACTAAATTTCACCCTAAACAAGTCTAAAAATACCCAAAGTACTAGGTAGGGTTTAGGAAGTCACTTACTTGGTTTTGGCCCGGAGAAAATCGGCTTGGGCCTAAAATGGCCCGGGTGAACAGTGCCGAACTAGGCGCGGGCACTGCCAATCTGGCGCGAAGTGTGGACGGGCGCTGCGGCCCTCGGCGCGCGGGCGCGGTGGGCCGAACGGCATGCCCGGGGCGCACGGCAAGCTCAACGCGAGGTGCCCGGGCTGAACGGGCAGGCGCCGGGCCACGGCCGGGCGACGCGCCCTGGTCGGACCCGGCATTTGCGGCCGGTAAGCTTGGCCACGGCCCGAGCCGGGCCGGCCTTGGCTACTGCTCAGGGGGCCGCTTTGGCTACGGCTTGGCCTGGCCGGGTGGGCCGGGCCTGGCTAGCTGGTCGGGCGCGACCGGGCGGCGGGCGACTACGGGCGACGGCGCGACGGCGGCGCTGGGTGGTGGCGAGCATGGTCGAGCGACGAGCCGCAGGAGGGTGGAGGTCGGCCGGGGTGGAGGCGAGAGTGGGAGAGAGAGAAGAAGCCGGGCCGAGGGGCTCCTGGGCCGGCGATGCTCGGGCGGCATGGCGGTGGCGTGGCGGACGCGGGGTGGTGGTGGACGAGGTAGCGACGGCGGCCGGAGCGGCGGTGCGGGTTGGCTAGGTGAAGCGGAGTTGGACGGGGAGGGGTTTGGCCCGGTGAGCTGCGGCCGTGTGGGTTGGCCCGCGGTGGCGTCGGGGACGCCCGGGCGACAATGACGACGGTGGTCGCAGCGGGAGCTCCCGGAGGCCGAGACAGTAGCCCGAGCCCGCGACGGCCGACGGTTAGTGGCGGCGTCGGACGGAGGCCGTAGAAGCGGTACGAGAGGAAGAAGGAGGAGGCAAGGGCCCTAAGAAGGATCGGTGGCAAGTGGCGAGCGGCGCACGGAGGTCGAGCGGCGACCGGGTCAGTGAGCGAGAATGGAGGCGGCAAACCGGCGTGTGGTGGTGGCGACGACGAGCTTGGCTCGCGCGAACGACGGGAGGAGGGGAGAGATCAAGCGACGAGGCGGTCGGACGGGATCGCAGCGGCCGCGGCGGCAAGTGCGGCTCGGTCGGGGCTACGGCGGCGCGAGGGGGACGGCGGGCGACCGGTGGTGGTTGCGATGGCGAGCGAAGCGGGAGCGGAACTCGTCGGGCCAAGGAAAAAAAAGGAAGAAGGAATGAGAAGAGAGAGAGGAAGAAGAGATAAAAGGGAGGAGAGAGAGAGGTGGGGGTAGGTGCGCATGGGTATGGGGTGAGGGACGTTGCAGGGGAAGACGTGCGCGGCCAATGGGGAAAGGGAGAGAGAGAAAGAGAGAGAGAGAGAAAAAGGGAGGGGCAAACGCAATGATGGGGGAGGACGTGCGCGGGCGGAGAGAGAGAGGACAAAAGGCTAATTTTTGTCTTCGAGCGCGATCCAACGGACACGGTTCAAACTAAAAATCGTTCTAACGGTCACGATTCAAACCCGGAAAAGATCTAACTGTCCCCGAAAAATCCCAAACAATAATATAAGACAACGGGCCAAAATAAAATAACTCAAGACTCACTACGAGGGAGGTCTACCAGTCCAAATTCGCATCCGGTCCAAAAATCCACTTTCTCACTATTCCTAATCACCTCGACGCTAGCCACAATAATATCGACACCGTCCAATTTATTTCGTCCCGAAACTCTCGAAAATCGACTGCCAAGGTCAGGGTCTAAATAACGGCCAAATTCGATCGAATGCGATTCTAGCGAAATCTCAAGATTTAAAAATAATAAACGGGAGTGATCAGTTCCCGGGCGAGATTTTTACTATAAGCGCACTGACGAAATACCCGTTTTATAAATCCCAAAAATGGGCCAAAATTCGGAATGTCACAGTGGTCACCGGAAGCTCCTTTTCTCTATCGGCTCACACTCTCACGCTCTCTGTGTGTTTTTCTCAAAAATGGTTGACCGAGAAAAGACCCCCCCTCTCTCTCTCTCTGTGGCCTGTATAGGCCGACGACGACGCTCACTCTCTGCGTCGGCGTGACGACAGCCTACACCGGCCTACGCCACCCCACGAATTTCGTGGCCATTTGCGGGCCAGTGTAGAGCAGAGCAGGGGAACAGGGAGCCGAGAGGGAGGAGGGGATAAAGGGAAGCCGGGAAAACGGGGAGGACAGGACTGGCCTTAATGGCCAGTTCCTGTGGCGTGTTGCCCCGACCCTGCTCTGGCCGGATAGGGACGGGGCGAGGCCGCTCCGCCGCTCGTCGCTTCTGCGTCAGCAGCAGGGGAGAACAGGGGAAGGACAGCGACGCTCGGCAGGGGGGGAGGAAGAAAGAGGAGAAGAGGCTGGGTCGGGCCAGGCCCAGCCGCGCGAGGGGGAGAGAAAGAAAAGAAAGCGGGCTGGGCCGAGCGGGGAAAAGAAAAGGAAAAGGGAAGGGCCGGGGGCCCGTGCGGGGGAAGAAAAGGAAAAAGAAAAGGGCCGGGTCTGCCCAGCCCCGACCCGGCCCGACTCAATTTTTTTGGTTTTTTTATTTTTTATTTTTTTTTATTTTTTTTTGATTTTTTTTAAACTCTAATAGACCCTATTAATACAAATGTGCCTAAATTCTATATGTAATGTATTTAAATAGAAATATGTTTTATTTTAGGAATTAAAGAAAATTAATTCCTAAATTTTGTGTAATTAATTTTGGGCAAATCAAAAATAGGTGTCAACACTCATTACCTTTTTTGCAGCTCTCCAGTGGTCCATACCTGAATTACTCTGATATCTTCTCAACATTTCCACAGCAAAAGCAATGTCAGGTCGAGTACAAACCTGAGTATACATCAAGCTTCCAATAGCAGAAGCATATGGGATGTTATTCATCTGTTCCCTTTCTAAATCGTTCTTCGGCCATTGGTTCAAATTGAACCTATCACCCTTCATAATAGGTGCTATACTTGGTGATCAATATTTCATCCGAAATCTCTCTAAAACTTTATTGATATAGGTTTCTTGAGACAATCCTAAAATGCCTTAAGGCCTATTCCTATGGATCTTAATGCCAATGACATAAGATACCTCACTCATATTCTTCATGTTAAAGCTCCTAGAGAGGAATTGTTTCACCTCTTGTAGTAATCCCTTATCATTGGTTGCAAGTAAAATATCATCCACATACAGCACAAGGAAACAAATTTTGCTCCCACTAACCTTCTGGTATATACATTGATCCATAACATTCTCAACAAAAACGAATGAAGAAATAACGTCATGGAACCTTAAGTACCATTGGTGGGATGCTTGTTTCAAGCAATATATAAATTTCTTAAGCTTGCACACCAAATATTCACCATTACTAAAGGAGAATTCTTCTAGTTGTTTCATATAAACCTCCTTCTCCAGTTCTCCGTTGAGGAACGCCGTTTTCACATCTATTTGATACAATTCCATGTCAAAGTGGGCAACCAATGCCAAAACTATACGGAAAGAATCTTTCTTAGATGCAGGAGAAAAGGTCTCCGTGTAATCGATTTCTTCCCTTTGAGTGAATCCTTTAACAACGAGTCTAGCTTTATATCTTTTAATGTTGCCTAATGAGTCCTTCTTAGTTTTGAAGACCCATTTACATCGGATGGCCTTTGCACCATTAGGCAACTCAACCAAATCCCGTACTTCGTTAGATGCCATAGAACTCATCTCATCCTTCATGTCATTGTACCATAAATTGGATTTATCACAATTCATGGCTTGTGAAAACGTTTTAGGATCATTCTCAGCTCCAACATTATAGTCAGATTCTTGTAAATATACTATGTAATCACTAGGTATTGCTGATTTCTTCATTCTAGTAGATCTTTTTAATGTTGCATCAACATTCTCCTGAGGAGCATGTTGTTCAACAGTTTCTGGTAATTGTTGAACAACTAGATCCACTAGATCAACATCAGCAGGTTGTGGAATCTAAATGATTGGTTGTTCAATAGCCGATTGAACTAAAGGAGTATTATGAACAACAACCAATCTATTACTTGAGATGGAAAGTTGAGCATCTGAATGATCTTTCTCATAAACAAAGTTCCGAGATTGATTGCTTCCACTGATCAAGTCATTTTTAAGAAACTTAGCGTTCCTTGATTCCACAATTCTAGTGATATGAGATGGACAATAAAACCTGTATCCCTTAGACTTTTCGGCATTTCCAATGAAATACCCACTTATAGTCCTTGGGTCTAACTTCTTTTTTTGTGGATTATAAACTTTAACTTCAGATGGGCATCCCCAAACGCGTACATATCGCAAATTCGGTTTCCAATCTTTAAATACCTCAAAAGGTGTCTTTCAGACAGCCTTGGTCGGAACTCGATTCAATATGTACACAGCCGTCATAAGAGCTTCAGTCCATAAGGACTTAGGAAGTTTGGAGTTGCTAAGCATACTCTGCACCATGTCCAATAAAGTTTGGTTTCTTCTTTCTGCTACACCATTTTGGTCCGGAGAACCAGGCATAGTATATTGGGCAATTATCCCATGCTCTTGAAGAAACTTCGCAAATGGACTAGGTGCTTGTCCATCTTCAGTGTGTCTACCAAAGTGTTCCCCATCTCTATCTGATCTCATGATCTTAATTTGCTTACCGTATTGTTTTTCTACTTTGGTCTTAAATACTTTAAAGGCATATAATGCTTCGTGCTTATTATGAAGCAAGTAGAGATACATATATCCTGAGTAATCATCTATAAAAAAGATGAAATACTTTTGACCATATGAGTCCATATCCGGACTACAAATGTTTGTATGTATGATTTCTAATATATCTATACTCCTCTTGGCACCTCTTTTTGTCTTGTTGGTCTGCTTTCCCTTTATGCAGTCCACACAAATGTTATAATCAGTAAAATCCGAAGTACTAAGTACTCCATCATTTACTAATTGCTTAATTCTATCTACGGAGATATGTCTCAATCTCCGATGCCACAACATAGAGGAATCTTCATTCACAACACATCGTTTCATACTAGCATTATAATGAACATGCATCGCATTATAGAAGGCATTGTTTTGTAAATTGATTTGGAAAAGGCTATCATACATAATACCACTCCCAACAATTTCAGATTTAAATGATAAACTGAAGTTTGAATCTGAAAAGTTAAAGGAGTAACCCAATGATACAAGTCTTGAAACTAAAATAAAGTTTCTAGAGAAACTAGGAATATGAAAGGTCGTTTCCAAATTCAAAACAAAGCCATTGAAAACCAATCTACATGTCCTAATAGCTTTCACATGCGAACGCATCTTCTTTCCTGAATAGATGTTTTGTTCACTTCCCATTGGTTTCCGGTGGTTTTGAAAATCCTACATGGAATTCGAAATGTGGATTGTAGATCCAGAATCAATCCACCAAGTGTTGTGACTTATATCAGCCATATTAGATTCATAACAGACACAAGAGGTTGGATTACCTCTCTTTTCGAGCCAAGCCTTAAATCTGACACAATCCTTTCTCATATGCTCATTCTTTTTTACAGAAGAAGCATTTGGATTCATTCTTAATGTCAGCTTGGGGAGGTATTTTTCCCTTTCGCTTCTACTTGCCTCGCTCATTATGCTTTCTTTGTGTTGCCAAATGAGCACTCTCTCTCGATTCCATAAGCAACCTTTCTTCCTCTTGAACACACATGATCATGAGTTCATTAATTGACCATTTATTTTTATGTGTGTTATAAAAGATCTTGAAAGGTGCATACTGTTGTGGAAGAGTATTTTTTTTTTTTGGTAAAGCTGTTGTGGAAGAGTATTCAGAATATAATACTCAAGAAAAGACTCAGATATCTCAATCTCAAGGTTCTTCAGCTGAGCCACAATGTCCCTCATCTTTATGATGTGCTCATGCACACCACTAATACTAGTGAGTTTTACAGATGAAAACTTCACAATTAGGGTCATGGTATGCGCCTTTTCTGATGTCTCAAATTGCGCATCAATGGCCTCTAACAAGGCCTTAGCATTGTTTTGCTGAGCGACCGAACCGCGGATACTAGGAGATATTTTAATCTTTATGAAGATCACACTAAGACGGTTGGACCGCTCCCATTGTTCATAAATGGCTATTTCGGCTGCAGTGCTCGTGTCAGAATGAGCAGGTGGCTCATCTTTCCTTATAGCATAGTCAATGTCCATGCACCCCAATTGAAGAAAGATTAGCTCCTTCCAAACTTTATAGTTTTTACAATTCAGCATGGGAACATCATTCTTAAATTCAGAGAAATTCACAGGTTGTAAAATTGCATATCAAACATACATGCTTATGTCACAAATTTGAGGCAAATTAAACATATATCATGCTTTGCCAATGTAAAACATGTCACCAAATATGAATCACATAACATAAAAATTACATGTGGCTAAGTTTTTAATTTAAATAGATTCATAATTAACTTTATGAAGAAACTATCATATTATATTCCTTTTCTTAATCCCTGTGGATAAATAAGAAAAATAATATGATATTTCATCCCAATTAATCATATTAATATAATGAAAATTCCTGTTGGACAAAATTCATTATATTCATACGATTAATTGCAATCAATGTCCTTTTCTAAATATGATCCGGAGGCTCTTAATATATAATTTTAACTAATTAAAGATGCTGTGGCTACTCTATAATTAATTAAAACTATGTAGATCACTAGACATTTAATTACATGCATAAAAATCACCAAATTGCATGCAAGGGCAAAACTGTATATTATGTACCTAAGGCCAAAACAGTAATTAAAAGCACCGAGGGGCAAAATTGTAAAATCACGTGGCAAGGGCAAAATAGGAATATCACGTGGCAAGGGCAAAACGGTAATATCGCGCGGCAAGGTGCTACAGACCTTTTTTTTTTTTATTTCACGCGAGCAACCGCGCGACCTAGACTCCACTACGGCTTCCTCCGCCCGATTCTTCTCCGGTAGCCCACATTAGACCAAAATAATTAGTGGGTTTTTGATACCACACCGGTGCGACCTCATAGGTCCAAGGATCGGCGAAAACGGCCAAGAAATTGGCCAAAATCAATCAAAATTCCACCAAAACGCAAACCCTAATCACCACGACTTCCCCAACCTAATTCACGTCCGGCGAACATCATAATGCCGAATTAACTTAGGGCTTTTGTTGCCCATGGCGGTGCGACTGTGCTGGTCCAAAGCGGGGTGGTGGGTTGCTTGAATTTGGCCGGAATCGCCAATTGCTCTTTTGCCTATACATTGCCCCGATTTTTAATTCATTCAAAACTCACGAAAAATTATCAAGGTAGAGATATAAACATGCTTTGATACCAATTGTTAGAAATTTAACTATTGCGGAAGACTGAAGATTCCGATTATTCATGTATAAACTATAATTATGCATAATCAGAATTGAGTGTGGAAACGTGAAAAAATCTGTACTAACTTCCAGCCATTGATGAAATCGAGAACCTGATACGTGGAGTTTTGACAATCGTTGATAGGTACTTTTAGCCAATTGCCCTCTCAATGTCGATGGTGTGTTTTCCAATATCTCAGATCAATAAATGAGAAATCAATCTTAAAATTATGAGAGAATTTAGCTTAGATTACCTGTTTATATCTCAATTCATACCTTTATAGATAACTTCTCCCATCAAGATAGTTATCTTAATATTGGACGATCATAATTATCACGTATTTAAATGCGCTCAATAAACGTTGACGAAATTAATTAATGTGGGCAATAATAAACTAAATGTGGGATCACATTATAGATAATATAATTATAACAATATTAACATGAGAAATGCTTGAAAGACGGTCGGTACCCTTTTGACCACACATACCCAAGTATATGTGGTTAGACTTCCATTTTTGAATATTTTTTAAATAGATGTCAATTTAAAAAATCTCACATTTTGGGATATGTGGTCAGGAGGGTACCGTCACTTTCCATAAAGTGACGGTACCGTCCTCTAAGTATTGCCCTATTAACAATGATCTCAATGTTATATAAGTGGATATTTTTGCAGTTAGGGCATGTCATTAAGTACTTTTTGTCAAAATTGGCTTATAAAAAAGAATTTTTGTGAATATTCAGTCAATAAAGAGTGGGGGCTTTTACACTGGTTGAAGGGTGTGAGGTTTTCTGTTTCTTGGGGAAAATACTTAATGCCATACATCAAATTTGTACCCTATAGTGTTAATCACACACTTTGATCCTCTGCATTAATTCATTAAATTTTTCAATATGCTGGTAAGATTAACAAGACTCAAAGAATTGCATTAAGTCGAGTTGTGAGCGTTGGCTATTGTATATGGTACCGATTAGTTTGCTTAAGAGTGGAGTATCTTTGAATGTTCAACGAGCGCATTGTCATATTCTGAATTTTACACTCAGTGACATGTCATTGATGATGTGTTGGATTAAATGTGGACGTTTTTACTATGGATCCTTGCTGTTTTCATGAAATTACAAGAAATTGGAATTATGTAATTACCGTCAACATGTGACTCGAGCAAAAATTCTTGGCGATCTCCTTTGCTGAATGTATAGACTAATGCTTCTTTAACCCAATAATCGGTATTAGAGTCAATAGTTTGGATGAGTCCGACCCAACATGGGTGGATTTACATCTAGTGAATATCTTAAGAAAAGGAATCTTGGATGTGACTCTCGATCGAGGTAGTTGATGGTGCGTTCCTGCTGAGCTTGGTGAGGCTACGATGATTGAGGAGGAGTCAAGGAAGATGTTTTGCTCTTGCAAAACTTGGCTCGGCCAAGATAAAGATTTGAGCTGAGATAATATTGGTGCAGAGGGATATCTAAATTAAAGAGGAGCGAGCCTAACACAAAGGGCATACATGTGTGGGGGAGAATTGTTGAGGTACATGTGTGAAGGTGTCATGCGAAAGAAATCCCACATCGAGAACGTGTTGTATAGTGGAGCAATTAATATAGCATAGTTGGCATATAATTTAATGGTTTAAACTTTTGAGTGATGGTGGATCTAACTCAATATGTTAATGGGCTCCAACAAAGGCTCTTTTGGTATTCCCTCCTGAGAGTATCGGTGTTTTGTGAATATTAACATATCTAATTGGACCCACATTCACTCAAAAGCTTAATTCAATGAGTTATGGATCAATTATGATATATTAACTACTTCACACCACACTACTTATTTGATTTGGGACTTCTCAAACATAACTCATATGTGCATCTCAACAATTTTCCTCTCACGTGTAAGATCAGTGTTAGGTTTGCTCCTCCTTAATTCAGGTATCTTCCCGCACCAACATATATCAACTTGAATCTCCATGAATGCCCGCCATTGGGATTGCGTTTCTACACCAAAATGCCCATTGCCTAGAATCCTCCTTGGTCACCAAATTTCTTCCTTGAGATATTCACTAAACACCGATAGACATGGGGAGTAGGTCATCAATCAACCATCGGCTTGATACCATTTGTTGGGAGCGCATAGTAAAAGCCCGATACCTTCACCTAGGGAAAAGGCCAAGAGGGAGTCTATGTCCGAGCCTGTCAACATATCCAGTTGGACCTACTTTCAATAAAAAATTTAAGCCAATGAGTTATGAGCCAATTATGATATATTAACTGCTTTACACCGCATCACTCATCCAATGTGAGACTTCTCTAACATAACTCACACGTGCATTTTAATATATCTCATGGAATGAATCTCAGATGAGACTTTCTAATCAAGGTGGTGGATCATTTCTCCAGACTTACTACCGAACTAGGCTGGGCCAAGGCAACTGAGGTAAAGTTTGAAGGGTGGATGTCGTTCCTCTCTCCAACACTTTGCCAAACTTGGCTAGGCCAATGTGGAAATTCAAGTTGAGAGAACGTCTATGCGGAAGGAACACTCGCAAGGGGGAGATTTGCTATCATAGTTGGCCCATAATTTATTAAATTAAGATTTTGAGTGAAGTTGCGCCAACTGAATATGTAAACTAATTCGGACTTGAACTCTCTCTTTGTGATCTCTAGGTAAAAATATTGAGCTTGTACGGGTTGTGTAACAGTCTGAATTTTCGATCCTTTTCTCGGGATTCATGAAATGAATATTTTGGCCAATGCACTTATAGTGAGATCTCACCCGGAAATGCGCATTCACGGGATGCTAACCTTAGGAGTAGGGCTATTACGGGATTGAGTTCGCACGATCAAAGAACTCGACCTGGGTTCGATCTTCGACCATATCGATTGACGAGGGAATGTTTTGAGCCAATCGAGACCGATCTATTTGATTGATCGTGTCCAAAGGGCACTAGTGACAGACCCTCGCAATTATATGACAATCGAGGTCGTCTTGGTTCGAGCAAACTTAAACGTGATTTGACTTAGTGTCGGTCACGGGTCGAGAGCGCGTAATCCCAATGAGCCACCCGTTAGCAAGAGATAAGCTAAAGTCGCGATTGTTCGATTTTAGTCATTTCTTGGAATTCGGGCTCGGGAATCGAGAATTTTGAAAGTGACAATTTTGGACGGCCGATGACGTTTTTGGCTTGGCCAACCTTGGGGCCACCCATTTCGCAAAAAAATGGATTTTGGTTCGGGCCGGAAAATTACGTTTTGTTCTGTGGCACCGAGGCTGGACTCGGAGGCCGTTTGAGGTTATTTTTCGCGGCCAAGGTCATTTTGGGGTGGCCACGCACATTTAGAGTGGTTTTGGCCAAAAATTGGAATTTCGACAAAAATTGGAAAAATAATATTATTTTATTCCCGAAACTTTGACGTGGATTTTCGAGGGCTTGTGCGATGAATTTCGCGATTCCGACGCCATATTATGTTGGCCACGCACATATGGAACACGTATGTGCGAAAAATTGGAATTTCGGTTCGGGATCGGAAAATTACGAAAATGCCCCTAAGACCATTTTATTTAATTCCGAAAATTGGTCAAAATTTTGGGGTTAACCAAGGTTAATTGGGATTAAACCAGGTCTGGTCAACCATGGTTAGGGACAAAAGACCATTTCACCCCTAAATTATTGGATTAGGGCAAATCCTTGCCTTTGGATCAAGGGCAAAATTGTCCATTGGCCAAGATTTTGACACTTGGATTCCATTAAGTTATATTTGACTCATTTGACCAGAATTTCCTCTCTCTCATTCGTGTGTTCCCGATCTCGCCGAGACCACCCCCTCTTTCCTCTTCTTGGCCGTTTTTAAGTGACGGTACCATCCTCTAAGTATTGCCCTATTAACAATGATCTCAATGTTATATAAGTGGATATTTTTGCAGTTAGGGCATGTCATTAAGTCCTTTTTGTCAATTGGCTTATAAAAAGAATTTTTGTGACGGATATTCGCGTCAACAAAGAGTAGGGCTTTGCCACTGGTTGAAGGGTGTGAGGTTTTCACTCTTCTTGGGGAAAATAATACATCAATTTGTACCCTATAGTGTTAATCAGCACACTTTGATCCCTGCATTAATTCCTTAAATTTTTCAATATCTGTTAAGATTAACAAGACTCAAGATTGCATTCTGTCTCGCCTTTTTGGGTAAGTGTCTCCCCCAAAAACTACCTAGGAGCTCGGGTATTTCTAGACTCGTTTAGGACCCCGTTTAGGCGATTTGTGACTATTTTAGGGGCTGTTCGGGACTGATTTGAGTGACTGATTATTTGGTGGTTGCGGACTGATTAGGCGAAGAATTTTGAGGTTTAGGGAGCTTGGATTACGGCTGTGATGTTGAGGTTTGATCGGAATTAATTTGTGCGATTAATTATTGGGATTGTGCCTTGAATGGAAATTTGTGCGTGATTGTGCGATTTGTGGTAGTTGGCTGATTTAGGATTGTGTTTCGGGTTGTGTACGTGTGGTCGTATATGTCACGTGTGTGGCCGTGAGGTGTGATGGTGTGGCAGTGCGATTGCGCAATATGTTCGCGTGCCAAGAATGTGTGATAGTGCTTCGGGATCGCGTGTTATATGTGTATGATTGTGTGGTGTGCTGGCGTGGTGAGAATGTATATTTGCAAAGTGCATGTGAATTGTGAAATGTGCATGCAATGTGGAATTGTGTTTGGCCGTGCGAGTACCGGTCGTGCGTAAGTGTGGTTTGAGTGGAACGAGGATATGGAAATGTGGTTTGGTTGGAAAGGTCCGTCCCGAGGCGTGTATGTTACGCGGGACGATGCCGTCCCCCGACGAGGTGACGATGCCCGGCCCGACGAGGTGTCGATGCCGCGACGTGGCCGAAGACCGTTGGCCCGATGCGTTTTATGCGGGCGCGGTAGAAGGAAAGTGTGTGTAGGATTCCGTCCCGAGGCGTGTACGTTTACGCGGGACGATGCCGTCCCCGACGAGGTGACGATGCCCGGCCCGACGGGGTGACGATGCCTAACGAGGTCGAAGACCATTGGCCTGATGCGTTTTACGCGGGCGCGGTAGTGGTGGAAAGGTAGAAAATGAGTGGGATTTGGCAAGACAAGCGAGAGGATTGTGGAAAGTGACGCATGGTGTGAGTAGCATGCGAGTGTGTTTGTATCGCGTGATGTGATGCTTAATTATGGGGTAGAAACGCTAGGTACGGTATGGGACGTGCTCAAGTGGTTTTGTCTTATAATTAAGGCACGCGCCCGTCTGTGATTCCTTGCTTGTGATGTGTTGGCTGTGTTATTGTCTAACGTGCAGAACGTGTGTGATGGATTCCAGGTAGGGTCGCATATGATTGTTAGTTTGGCCGATCGTTGTGTGTTATGTGTTTTCGTGCAGCGGTACGTGAGTGCCTACGTGGGGTTTGGGGTTGTACACTTATTGAGATTCGTCTCACGGTTGTATAACCGCCACTTTCGCACCCGCCCTAAACGGAAGTGCGCCTTTTTTTTGGAAGTCCGAGGCTTGTTGGTGCCCAAAGTGGAGATGGTGAGTTCCAGAGATTCAAGCCAGAAATTGGGCAGAATGGAAGAGGGCGACCTTTAGGTTTTCCCCTAGGGTGTTTTAGGGGTTGTATAACTTGGGTTATCCGATAGTGAAGTTAAGATAACCAAACCCCTGAACTTTTGTTTAAACGGTGACTTAGGATGTTAGTCTGTATTTATGTCTGTAATATGATGTTTGTATATTTGGTATTGTATGATTATGTCAATGCTGGATTGTTACGTTGTTCTACCCCGTTGTCGGTCATTATTTGTCAAGGGTTTTATTTTCGCTTCCGCATGTGGCTCAATGTTTAAATTAAGTTGGGTCGGACGTTCCCTGGGACGTCGCACTCATTTCGACCGGAGCGGGGGCTCGCGCGAGCTCGTTGGGGTTCGGGGCGTGATAGGTTGACCCAAGAATATCACTTGTTTTTTTTTTCTTTATTTTATTTCTGTGTACTCTTAAATGATTAGAAAACCGATGGTTTGTTCTCTATTTGTAATTTTGCAAAGAAAATCGAGTACTTTCTAGAAGTGTGTTCTATATCCTTATACAAATAATTGATTTCTAAACTTTATTTGGCCGTTCTTATTGATGTTTTACTCAAATGATTATCTAATCAGTATTTACAATAATTTTTCCTTGAATATGCCAAAGTCAAAAGAAAATAGGTAATGCGACTTGTGTGAATAAGAAACCTTGTTAGGTACTACCCTCGAAACTACTCAGAAATGTTGACTAATATTATCTCACCGCCATGATGACCTCCATAAATGCCAAATTCCTGAACAAAATGCAGTATTGCACTAACTATACCTAGAGAACGATGATTGCATTTGAAAATGAAAGCAAAACACAGCTCAAAAGATCCTTCTGCAGCCTGTTTAACTGATGTAAAATTGTAAATTTGTGATCATTCGCAAGATCTCCGCAAATGAATATGTTCCTGGATCAATATCATCTGTCATTGGCAATTTGACGGGCAAACAAGCATCAAATAACTTATTGTGGTTCACCTTCACACTCCAAACTTAGGGAATGACGTTTAAGATCTATTAGCCAAGCACATTTTGGTATTCACCAATCTTTTTCCAAAAACCGTACGGAGAATATGAGCTCCTCCTCCTAATTTAGAGCAATATTTGAAAGATGATGTGGTAATTTTTTTTGCTGGAAACTAATTCAAAATGGGACATATGCATCTGTACTAAGTGTTTGATCTTGTTGCGAGGTAAAGAAGTAGTGTTACTGAGGATCAAAAACTTCCCTGAACACCGCGATTAAGCTTGCCGAAGCACTGTATGTTGGAAAGAAATCTTCAGATGTAATTTGACGGTAAAGTCATTCAAACCTTGTCAGTTGCTATACCTCTGCCAATCCAACTAGCTAATGATGGCTAATGAGATCGCAGATTGATCATCTCGAAACATGCAATCTTTGTAAAAGAACATGCATGGAATTGTGATTATAAGTTCATTTCTCCACAGAACACGATAAATCCACTAGACAGAAATGACAACACCGATAGTCAAATTGCAGAAAACACAATGCTCGTGACGTTACTTCACGTTCTTTGGAAATTAAAGATGCATCCCAGATTTATTACATCCAAAAGACCATCCTTAGAATGAAATATGACCCTCAACAGGACATTACAAGTAATCATATCGCACCTCTTCATCTGCGTACAAGTGCCTTCAGCCATCATCATTTTCCCCATAAATCCATGATGAATTCTTCACAGGAACCGCTGCGGTACACAAGCTCTTGCTGCGTGCACACAAGGGCAGGGGCCATAGCTCCCGAATGCATGTACATGCCACCGAAATTCTCTACAATTTCAAGATCTCTCAGAGCAAGAAATTGTTCCCACAAGCTTTCTTCTTCTTCAATCACGCTGCATGGTGAATACCAGCTATTCTCCGAGGTTTTGTCATCACGGTGAACTCCATAAGAGGTGCAGAAGCTATTAGCACTCCTTGTTGGAATTTCATTTTGAGATCTAATGTTGGGTTCTAATTTCGGAGTATCAATGGTGGGAAGAGATGCATATGGATGGGATGAGCTGTTATTGTGATCGGGCTTAACTTTAATATCACATACGGTCAGAATTTGCAACTTGTTCCTGTTGCCATCGCGTTTCTTCAAGCGGGTGTTCCAATAATTCTTTATTTCATTATCAGTCCGTCCGGGAAGTCTAGCTGCTATTGCTGCCCATCTGCGAGTGAATTTAATCAAGAATCATACATCTGTTTACAAGAACAAACTTATGTTCAAGTAGTACACGTACTATACTTATATATGGACATGTCCTAATTGTATATATGCTCTGTCTGTCTCCCTCCCTCTCTCTCTTTATCTCTCAGATCTCATGCTCAAATTTTGCTTAATTTTGCTCTGTCTGTAGGTACTAGTTCCGTATATACCCTCACCATTTAATTTGAAGAAGCTATATACACAGTAGGTAGCTTAACATAGTTAGTCAATTCACATCAAGTTATGCAATCATTGTTTCCGAAGCCATCGAACTTTGACTTTCTAGGAGTTATATTTGATTTTCTATCTCCGAAATCTTTGAATTCATAGATGTTACACCTTTCTCCGCTGTTTGAAGAGCATTAGCACTCTCTCTGTGCGTACATATGCATATGCACCTGTGTGACTTTGTGCTATACACTTTTAATAATTGTAGCTTGCCTAGAAAATGTATCCTTATAGTCAATGCTATTCATTTGAGCCAATGATCATATGAGAAGAAGGGTTTTCTTCCCAAAAAAATAAAAAAAATAAAAACAAAGAAAAAAGAAAAAGGCAAAGCAACAATCCAAAACAACAATTAATCTAGAAAAACCTGCAGTTCTATTGTTGTGGACTCGAAAGTCGCCTGTGAAAAAAGAAATGAAGTGTTTTGTGCAACAGTAATTTAATGATTGTACTTTCTCTGCTTTGCGAGGCTAGATAAATTCACAGATGTGATTTCTTTTTCAATCTTTTATCAGGTTATCACTGAGGTTTGATTGCGCAAACTTACTTATTTCCAAAAAATCGGTGCAGCTCGATAATCAGATCCTCCTCTTCTTTGGTGATGTTTCCATGCCTGATGTTAGGCCTCAGATAGTTCATCCACCGAAGTCTACAACTTTTCCCAGTTCTTGCCAAACCTGAGTCATTCACACACATATTCAATACTCAGGTTGATACTATACCCAACCAAACCAGATACAGAGATCAGCGAAAAACAAGATCAGTAGATGAATATTTCATACCAGCAGGTTTGGGCATGTGAGTCCAGTTCCAAATGCCATATCTCCTGATATAAGCAATGAGCTTCTGATCTTCTTCTGCGCTCCAAACTCCCTTCTTCAGTGTTGTATTGTCGTTCTTGTTGGGCCTAAGTGGGCGTCTCACCATTTTCGAGCTTGCTTATGACTTCGTGAGGGAAGAGACAGATATAATGTGGCTGTGCTATTAACTCCCTGGCTTAAATGATGCTCGAGTAGCTCCAAGACTCGCTTACCATTATCATATGGCGTTGGTCCCACATGCACATGCTTTGAAAAGTCCACCAAATTCAAAAGGTTTTTGTACTGATTTTTTTTTAAAGGCAAATTGAATTTCCAAGAAACTAGTCGCATGATGTCATTTTCACTGGTTGGAAGCAGGGTATTTTTTTTTTTTGGTGTATGTTTTGGCATCATCACTTTGAAAACCCTACACCTAAGAGGCTATTGGACAGAGATTCCGTCGCTTGAAAAATTGAAACAAGAAATATGCTTGATATACGTAATACTTTCTAACTGCCTATGCTTTTAAAATAAATGGTCACCTGACATAATATTATATTTTATCAAAGGTTCGAATCCTACTATTTCATCTTCTCAATATTTTGCTACTTAATCCAATTTACTCGTGAATTATATATCGATACATTCACATCAACATATTGTGCTTCACATGTGTTAGGCTCAAACGAAGAATCGAAGAAATTTCCTTCCTGTTATTTTGAACATTAGATACATATAAGTTTTCGATGTTTATTAAGAATATGTAAGAAAAAGGAGACAAAAGGGACCTCGCTATAGTAAGAAAGCATCGAAGATTCATTTACACATGTCGCTTCCTATGATCATTGGACTTGCTATAAACTAAAGTCATAATAATGAATTCTTAGGTGTCCCAAATCATTCATTAGATAAGGTCTTTATTCCGTATATTATTTGTATCTATCACTTTGGCTTCCATATATGTAGCCATATATCTCGTTCACATCCTATATATATATTTTTCTTTAAGAGGAACTCAAACTACTCTTGCTGTAACACCCATAAGTCTGATCTCTTAATTGTATGGTGAAGAAAGTTAAAGCAAACTGTAACTTCAAACTTTCATGTTGTATAAAAATCCATGGTCGTAATAAGATGAATAGATGTGTATTACTATATAGTGCAAAATGATGATAATTAAAAGAGTCAACAAGGTGTTGGTTTAGATGGCAAATGAGTTTGCTCCTTTCCTTATGATCTTAAGTTCAAGGTTTGTGGGAGCACTCTAGGAGTAAAATTCTGAATGCACCTCGATGACATGGGGAGTGCACCTTCAAGATCGTCTAGAGAAATAAACTAGTTGAGGTGGGAAAAACTGACCCGAACAGCATCTGATCTAGTATACAAAAAATTAAAAAGAGCCGTATAACTATCATGTTATCTAAAAAATCTCTCATAGATTTTAAGTTTATATTACGATTCCTATCATACAATCATTTCATCGAGTTTCCTAAAATAATTAAAATTACACTTTCTCTTTCTTTATCAAAAGCTTTTCCGTTTTTGTGCACACATGTCTGTGCGACTTTTGGTTATCCTCAATATAGTAAGCTATTCTTATAATGTAGCGTATTTGAGAAAAAAAATATTTTCCGATAATGTCCCCAACTCTCTAAATCCAAGCCATTCATAACATTATGAAAACGCTTAACTGAAAATCACCCTTTGTCTTGGAGTCTAGAGGCAATAGTGTTAGGGTGTGTTAGAACTGAAAAATACCTACCAAAAACTTTGCCACCGATAGTATCGATAACTTAAGGTGCTAAAAATAAGAAAGTTTTATTCGATAATAACCAAAAATTGAATAATGGCCGTGAATAATATTTTACCAAACATGGAGTTACGGATATAATTTGTAGATTATAGCAACTTGGTAACAATATATTAAACCATACTATTTGCATAGCATGTATCCATGGGTGGGGATTAGTCAGGTCGGCCGGGTTTGGAAATCTGGTGTATTAATAAAAATTGCTTTGAATCCCATTAACTGAATTTAAAAACGTTGCTTGTTTATATAAGATTCAGTGAATTCTTTAATGAATTTAACATGTTAAGTCAAAACCAACTAATGTTATCAAATGGATAGTCTCATTAAGTGCTAAACTGTTAACTAAAAGCGTTGCTCAATATCATCTTGTATGCTTATCCAATGCAAACATTAAATGCTCATACATGGTAACATTAAATGCCATATTTTCATATTTGGCCTCCATAAATGGCCTTTTCGTTTACTGAACCATCATTAAAACATAATTTAGTCACATTGACAATAATGAAAGACCAAAATACCTCGATTAGTTCATTCATATAGCAGCAACTTCTTATAGATACTTTCATAGTCCATGTGGATTGCAACTCAACATAAATGGATGGGTCAAAGTTGCTGCTTGGCCTAAAGGACAGGTTCAGGTTCCTTAGATGCTACTGGGTGTGAGCCTTTGTTGTTCTTTCATAAAGTTTATTTTTTTATTCCGTAAGGAGGCTAATAACCTAGCCAATGAGATCACAAACTTTAGCCTTATACTCAAAAAAATAAGTTTGCTCAGCAATTTCAGTTTGCTTTCATCCGGGAAGTCCTCTGCCATTAGAAGCACCGTCCACATACTGTTCTCAAGATTTATAAAGATACCCCCGTTGGCTAGGTCATTAGCCTCTCCTGTAAGTTTGTGATCTCTTTCAATCATATGTCATGCTTGGAGATATACTGTTTGTCGCGACCGAACTCCCGAGCCCTTTTTTAAACAACATGCAAAAAAGGGGGGGGCTCGCCTGGTACGTGCTAAGTCTAGGTTCGGGACTTAACTCGGGCTCTCCCAAGCCCATACCATATCGCGACTTAGGGTTTAAGTTTTTAACATGCAAGTGGTTTATATCAAGGAGTCGCCACTAATCGATTTGGGGTAGGTCGATTAGAAACCCAAATAGGGTGATGGGAGAATCACCCTATTCCTACGAACCAGAGATTAAATGAGTTCGGGGACTTGGTTACACTAGTTGGATAACTAATGCCCTTTCGGTACCATTTTACCCTGTTCATTTTCGAAAACATTTGTCGGGCAATTTGGATTGATTTTAGGATCTTTCTCCTAACATGTGAGGTGATCAAGCGAGTGCATAATCAGAAACGATTAGCAGTCAGGAACACAACCATTCATGCAGCCTAAGGTTCTAACCTTAACTAAGTCAGATGACATTCAAAACACAACAGCTCATGCAATTGTATTAAAAACATGCATAACAATACAACGGTAATAAAAACTTATCATGCAAAATACTACCACGTAATCCTAGGTTTATCTAATTTAAACATGGTAAATTATGCATAATAATACTATAACAAATAAAACATTTAGAATATAATACAATTTTAAAAAAGTTTTTTTTTAAATTTAATTTTTTAATTTTTTTTTTCGAAAAAAAAAATTAATAATAATAATACAGAAGAAAAAAAAAGGAAAAAAAATAAATTTTATTTTTATTTTTTTTAAATTTTTTTTATTTTTAAATTTTTTTATTTTTTAAAAATAATATTATAATAAAACCGGGTCGGGCGGATCCGGGTCGGTTTCACCGACCCGAACTCGCAGACCGCAGGGAGGAACGCCGGCGGAGCCAAAATTGGCCGCCCGCCGCCGACCTGCACGGCGCGCCGACCCCAAAATGACCCCCTCGTACCACCATTAAGCTACACCACTCACCGGGCCGCCGTCGGACCACCGTTTCGCCGGCCGGCGACAAGACAAAACCGGCCTCATTGAGGCATTTTGTCGAACACCGGGCGTGCGCGGTGGAAATCGCCGATTTCGACCTCGTCCGGCGGCACGGATGGGCTCCGACGGCCATGCGCCGACGTTTTGATCATGAGTGGGGACCGGAACGGTGACGGCATAGGCCGGGAATCGCGCGACTCAGCCCGGCGCGAGTCCGGCCGGATCGCGTGCAAAAACAGGGCAGACGGAGCGTAACGGGGCGATGCTGGACCGGGAGAGGCTCACCGGTCGGCAGCGCGTGGGGACTTCCGGTTGATCGAGGGCGACGGCGACGCGGCGAGGACCCTGTAAAACCCACTTTCCTCTCTTTCTCTCTCTATTCTCTCTCGGTCTCTCTTGGTTTCTTCCTCTCACTCTGTTTTTCTCTGAAAATCGCTGACCGGGACTCTCTCTCTGTGTCGCCGCCGTCGGCTCGGCGACGGGGATGGATGGCTGAGGCGCGGTGGCCGCCGGATGAGCTCTCCGTCTCTCTGTCTCGCTCAATCTCTTTCTTTCTCTCCCGGCTTCTCTCTCTCGTTCTTTCTTTTTTTTTTTAAAAAAAACGGCCGACCGGGCCTCTCTCTCTCTCCGGCTTTTATAGGCGGCGACGACGATCTCTCCGCCTCTGCGTGGCGTGACCTCGGCGCCGCACCGGCCTACGCCACGCCACGACTTTCGTGGCCATTTGCAGGCCGGTGCAGGGCAGAGCAAAAAGGGGGGGGGCCGGTTCAGTGAAGGTGCAGAGAGACGGGGCAGAGAGGGAGAGAGAGCCTGGGAGATGGGGAAGACGGGACTGGCCTTAATGGCCAGTCCCTGTGGCGTGCCCGCCTGGGCCTCCTCTGACCGGATGACGACGATGAGGAGCGGCGCCGCCGTGCGTCACGCTTCGGTCGCGCACAGGGGAGAACAGGGGAGGAGAGAGCGACCGGCGCAGGGGGAAGGAAGGAAGGAAGAAGGTTGGGCCGGGCCAGGCCCAGCAGCGGCGGGGGGAAAAGAAGAAAAGGAAAGCGGGCCGGGCCCGCGCGAAGGAAAAAAAAGAAAAGAAAAGAAAAGAAAAAGGGGGCCGGGCCCGGGGGGAAAAAGAAAAAAAAGAAATGCACATTGTATTTTAATTCGTCAATGATAGTGGCTATGCCAGAAAATAATTCATCGTTAATGTCATACTCCCCAGGTACATTGCATCTGATGACCAGGTGGAGATGGATTGCAGCCTGGGATAAAATACTAAAATCCAAAATCGAGAGAAAAGTTTGTCTGTTGAAATTGTCTAAACCCTAAAATGATGACAAAAGTGCATCTTGCCAACAACAATCAAGCTGTTCATTATAAACTAACTGACAAGCTTTTCTTTTGAGGAAACAAAAAGAAGACAATGTGTGCACACATCTCCCAATAGATCTGGTCAAATTGTCTTAAAGAAACAGCACATTTATTCTTTTTAAGTCCTTTTGGCAACGTGCGTCTTATCACATTATTACTTATATAATAAGTAGATCCAATGTACAACGCGAACGGGCATGATTACGAGAGGTTCCATATAATCAATTGTCTGTGTAGATGAAGTCCTGCAATTGGGGTTTCACTCACAGGACAATGAGAATCCTTTCTTTCCTATTTTGGTCGCAGCACAGCGAGTATCATTCATTTTTTTTTTCCTTAGTGATTATTCTCATAAAAAGGAAGGAACCCGAAGGCAAAATTTGGAAAGAAGCTCAAGATCTGGCTTCACGACCCATGGTTAATGTTTATTCCCCTTTGTTAAGTCAATATGGAAAAGATTCAAGAAATAGAAACTGTTTGACAACCTCTTTTCTGCCCTATTTAGTTGGCTGATGCATAGTTCGCACACCGAATAGGATAAATTAAACACCCCCATAAGGTCAAGAAGGAAAATGTCTCAAGAAGACAATGGTGTTAATAAATTGGGATTCATAGGTCTTAACTCATACATAAGAATTACTATCGTAGTGCATCGATGACACGTAGTTACTTTGGTCAAGGTTGAAATATTTACAAGAAAAAGGTATTGCATACAATCATGTCACTTTCTACACGATCGATAGAATTAATCACAGTACATAATAGGCGAGTTAGCTTGATTTATTAGAATGAGTCTAAGCAATAGTGTCTTTGTTTTTTTTTTTTGGGTGTAAAATGCTAGTATTGGTTATTAGATGATGTACAGAAGCATATGGGCATCCCACGGCATTACAAATAGAACTGATAATGCCAGAAGATGAAGATAGGAAGTCTCCACATAGTAGCCAATACAATATTAGCCTGGGAAGGTCTAATATTTTTGTAGAGTGAAGCTTTACCTTTAATGATTTTACACACTTTAGCCAAAATAGGGAAAATTATCCAAACATTCCAAACCTATTGCACTTTTGCCAATTCAGTCCTAAATCGTTCAACTTTGCCAATTGAGTCCTAAACCTTTTCATTTCTTGCCAGTTGAGTCCTAAACCTTTCATTTCTTGCCAATTTAGTTCATCAGACCAATTTTGGCTGAAAATCGTTGACGACGTCGGATGGCCACGTAGCATTGACGTTGACATTTTTAAATAATATTTTAATAATTTTATGATTTTTTCTGGGTTTGCAATTAGGGCCGGCGAGGATGGCCGGCCTACCCTCACCGGCCACGGGTGAGGGCCGGCGATCCTCGTCGGCACTGGGTGAGTGCTGGCCGACCCTCGCCTACTCTGGGCGAGGGCCGCGATGCCCTCATCGGTCAAAGCGAGGGCGCGCGAGCCCTCACCCAGATCCGGCGAGGGTCGCGATGCCCTCGTCAGATCTGGCTAGGTGAGGGCTTGGCGGCCCTTGTCGGCCCAGGGTGAGGCACTCGAGGCCATCGTGTGCCTCGCTTGGGCCGGCGAGGGCCGCTAAGCCCTCGCACGCCCTCCCCCAGAGATGGCGGGGGCCGCCGGCCCTCGCCTGTGGCCGGCAAGGGTTGCTGGCCCTAAGTTGAAACCCAGACAAAAAACAGAGCAAAAGGAAAAAAAGAAAAAAGCATAAAAAAATCATAAAATTATTAAAATATTATTTAAAAATGTCCACATTAGCGCCACGTGGCCGTCTGGCATCCACGTTAGCGATTTTTGGCCAAAATTGGCCGGATGGACTCAATTGGCAAGAAATGAAAATGTTTAGGACTCAACTGGCAAGAAATGAAAAGGTTTATGACTCAATTGACAAAGTTGAAAGGTTTAGGACTGAATTGGCAAAAGTGCAATAGGTTTAGGACTGTTTGGACAATTTTCCCAGCCAAAATAACATGGATATCATTTGACTTGTTTCCAAAACATTTGCAGTCACACTTCATCCAAATGCAATATGTTGTCGCTAAGAATGATACCTTGAGGAGTCTTGCCGCCAAGCCTTTGCCCTCGGTAGCACTGATCATCCATTGAATTCCATCATTCCATCCTCCCACAGAATACCGAATCCCATGTTGTGCTAAGATACTACGCCATATACTTTCAGTCTAGCTGCATTGGAAAAATAAATGTGTTTTAGCCGAGATATTACGCCAAATCCGGGCGATAGTTTCCTTAACAAAAAAACTTTGCACAAGATTGGTCATACTCTCATCCTTCTAATAAAAAGAAGTGGTTCCCGCGTATTACTAGGACACTGGGTTGATGAACAAAATTGGCAAATTAAATTCAGAGTCAAATTGTATATGGATATTTAAACAAATACAACCATATGTGAATGCCCTATAGGAGTCGTCGATTAACTATATAGTTACAAGATTTTGTAAATGGGACTTAGTAAAGAGTAATGCTAGAGATAGGATTAGCTTACAAAGTAGATTTATTAAATTATATGTCAAACCAGAAGAGGGCATTGAACTAGTGTATCATATTTAATCCTCCAATAGGATTCTGTCACACCCGCATTATTTAGTAAATAAATTTCGTTAACTAGTTTTAGTATCTCAAACATTTTTTTAAAAGAAAACAATACTGCTAGGCCAATCTATTGTTCCTACCTCCATTAAACTTCTAATGAGTAATTAATAAAGTTGTTATTTAATAGAATGTCCCATGTGATGATGACAGCTGTTTTCTTGGACTTCTTAATAGGAAATCTAATCGAGGAATCATATTGAGCACACTCTGTAAACATTAAGTCAATCTTGTCGGGAGCGCAATAGAAGCCTGACTTACACTAGCTCAATCTTGTTGGGAGCACAGTAGCAGCCCGATTCTTGCACTCGAGGGATCATCAAGAGGGAAATCAAGTTGAGATCATCAACATATAAGTTGGAACCTTCACTGAAAAGCTTAACTCATTAAGTTGTAGTTGATATATTAACTATTCCATTCCGCAACAATTCTTTAATTTGCGACTTTTATAAAGCATGAAGGCTGCGCAAAAATTGCGTCTTTCACCGACCATCGGCTCTAATAGCATTTGTTGGGAGCGCAGCACAAGCCCAACACATGCACCAGGGGAGATCATTAAGAAAGAACCTAAGTTTGAACCTGTCAACATGACCTTGACTTAAAAGCTTAAATCATGAGATATGGATCAATATATTAACTACTCCACACTACAATAATTTTCGAGATGACTTTTATAACACAATTACATCTCAACAAATCTATTGTTGTGAAAAGGTAAAATTTTCTCAAAGCTTAAAACTTTTAAAATGAACTGTTTGTGATGGACTTGCATTTTCCGAACTGTCAAATAATTTTTCACACATGATGACTCTTCGAAAGTTGGAAGGACAAGTCTTGCTTGATCTGTAAAGTGGCAATAATGAAAGGGTGCTCCTAAGAAAGTGAGAAAGTTATTGTGACTCTAGTTAGGTGATCTTTCCTTGTCCATCTATTTTTTTCTTTTTGACCAAATTGTCCATCTATTTATAAAGTAGAAAAAGAGAAAACGACCCACGAGTGAAAAAAAAAGTGGTGAAAAAAAGCTTTAAATAATTAAAGAAAGAGATAAAGATTTGAAGGTTTCTTTCATTTTCTAAAAATGAATTTCTAATTTATAAAATTGGAAAGATGCAATTTTAGAAAAGGTAAGTATTTTTAGGAACCACCTTCAAATTATCTTTTTTACTTTTAAAATATGATGATCATCAGTAAAAAGTGCATCCTAACAGCTTATATAAGCTTCATTATGATTTGCGAAAAGTTTGAGATTTTGAATTATTTCTTGTATTTACCTTATATGTGATAAATATTCCTGAAGCTCGAATAGAGACAGTGTTCACGTGACTCATTGAGTTCATGTGTGGGTTTGCCACGCAACTTTTTAATCTTCTATCTAACATGACTTTTAAGTTAAACATAGATCCATAGTTTATGGAACGGAAGATTGTCATGTTATTTATAAAAGGTTTCGATTTGAGTCGCTCTTTCTTGGTTGAGAGAATCAACAAAAGATTACATCTTTACTCAGTTGGCTTGTCATTTAATTTCTTAGAAGCAATGGTATTTATATGTGCACAATCTGTATAGAAAATGAAGTAATCTAATCTAAGAAGGAAATTAGCTATCTAAGAAAATAACAAAATATCAAATAATATTCCTAATATCTAATAATATCAAATAATACATGCAATGCATCAATTATTGATTTTTGAACTATTCAGTTTCATTACCTCTATTACCAATATGATTAGATTTTAACATGTATTAAATAGCTGATTATTATTCTATCTTCTATGCTAAAAGATTTGAAACACTTAAAAATATAAGAATCTTCTTTCATTGCATAATAAATTGCGTCAATGGAAACGTAGTTATCTAAATTCCATTCGTTAAAACTTGGTGTTGTACTTCTAGAGAAGTAAAGTTTTTGCATATTGGGATTATTCATAATCTATTTGTAGTCTATCTTTTAGAATCGGATAGAGATAAAATCTCAAGTTAATATTGCCAAGTTACAAATCGATATATATATATATATATACATATTTAAATATGTTGAGAAGAAAAGAGGATGATAAAATAAAAAAGAGAAGTAAAAAGCCATATATTGTTGCATGGTGGTTAATAGATAAGACAATTTATCTTTAAAAAGATTACATCAACAATAAATCAATTGTAGGAACCCCTCGTCCCATTAGATAATGGATTAAATTAAGAAAACAAGATCAAAAGCTTGTCATATAAATTTGCCTGGGAATCTTTCAGAATGATTGATTGTACATGTATCAACCAAAGGATAGCAATAAATCAATAGACTTTTATAGAAAGCTCATCAGTTAAGACACATTTACCATATCTTACTGGTCAATTTTTACGATATAAACAATGGGAAGATCTAAGAACAAAGAGGTTTTGCAAGTATTTTATTATTTCGTGAAAGCTATCTCATGATATTAGCAAATGGATAACGGAGAATGAAACGTGCGTGAAGGAGGACTGCAACATCAATAATTGATTATTAGGAAAACCCTCAAAGTGTGCAAAAGTTGTCTAGTGACGTTGCCGATGCCATGTAATCCAAATCATTCCTGGGTCATCTATGAGCACAGCAGAGCATAATTTAATCATAAGCCGTTAAGATAATGCAACTTGTAAGCCTAGCTAGTGTTTTATAAAAATTTACAAGAAAGACAACCAAACGTGCATCAACTTTGAAAGCATGAATAATTTATCTTTTCGGCCATCAACTTTCAAAGCATAACTCCACTGATATGCCTTTAACCACTGAATAATTTAATTCATGATCAGAAGAAAAAGGAAAATTGGGGGTGCATTGGGTTTCTAAAAAGTTGTTCAAATTTTTTATTTTTATTTTCAGGTGGCTTAGAACTGTGCTTAGTAGCCTATCTTGTTTTCGATTTTTCTAAAAAACCGAAAAAGAGAATAAGGAGAAAGCTGAAATTCGTATGAAACTTAAATGGTCTGATTGATTTAAACGGTAATGTGGAAATAGCACATATATAGGTGTGTGGAAAAAATAAGTTGGAAACGTGGATCAATTTAAAAATAATCTTAAATTGTTATTATTAGGTTGGAAACATTTGATATGAATTTGACAATACAATGATGCCACTTGTAAGCCTAGCTAGGGTTTTATAAAGATTTACAAGAAAGACAACCAAACGTGCATCAACTTTGCAAGCGGAATTTTTTTTCCCGGCCATCGACTTTGAAAGCATAATTCCACTGATACACTTTCAACCACTAAATAATAGAATTCATGATCAGAAGAAAAGAGAAAGTTGATGGTACATTTGGTTTCTAAAGTTTGTTCAACTTTTTTCTATTATTTCCCTCTTGCCTGATACTATGCTTAGTAGCCTGCCTTGTTTTTGATTTTTCTAAAAAAAACCGAAGAAGAGAATAGGGGGAAAGCTGAAATTCGTCTAAAATTGATATTGTCTGATTGATCGTAACGATAACATCAAAAGAGCACATATATTGGTGTATGGAAAAAAATAAATTCAGAAAGTTTGGGCAATCTAAAAATGAACTCAATCGTTATTATTAGGTTAGAAATATTTAAAAAGAACTTAAAGATATTTAAGTGATTACTTTCCGGGTATCCTCACTAATCTTAAAGTAAGCTTATGTCTCTAATGAACATCTCCGATTCATTTTACGAGTTGGAGTTTCGAATTCATTTACATAATTCAAGAAAAGAAATAAAGCAAGAAAGGAAAAGAAAAGACTTCATATAAACAAACCCTAAAACTAGAAGCGGCAGATTCGGCCTGTTGGATTCTATTTTACCCGCAAGTCGAGGCTATGGTGTTTAGACATGACTCTCTTCCTCTTGCAAACAACAAAATTATAGTCATTGCAAAAGTCTAAGGACGTTCTCGAGAAGGGAAATTTCATCAAAAGTCGTGGCGTGGGTGAACCAATGCTCTACAAGCATGTGTGCCCATTGAGCAATTAATTGATATAAGTAAAAATTACAATGCACGAACTTTTTGGTGATTTGGAAAATCATATAAGATCATGTGAACTAGCATAGCCACGCGTCCATTCGTTCTATAAGTTTTTAGGTTTTGTGCATGCCTGAAAAGTTCTCTAAAAGTTGAAGGAGGAGAAGATTTCAACCCATAAGTTTTTATTGCATTTTTAAATTGCTTAAATTACCCTTTTTTCTTTCTCTCGTACGATAACACCAACTCATTTCGCAAATAACCACTCACTTCTTTTCTCTCTTCTTGCTTTAGACTTGTTAAATTATCTTTGCATTCTTTTTCTCATACTCATCTATTTCATACATAATCGCTCATTTTGTTTTTATGCATCATTGTCTAATTATATGCACTTGTGTGACTAAAAAATTATGACTCACTCGCTCCCGTTCGAGATTTAATTTGGCAAAATGTGACTCGTTGGCGAAGGTATCAAAGCGTTCAAGATTTTTTTTTTTGGTCAGATCAAAGTGTTCAAGATTAGACACATTGATGAGTGTGTTATTCAAACCTACATGGTCACAAAATAATAAAAAAGAAAGTTAGATTCATGCGTGTTCACATAATCCAAGTATACATTTTTCTTGTTTTAATTTTGCATATCTCTAGAGGAAGCATTGAATCTAGGGTATAAGACATCGATATAAACCGTTCTTCTTGTTACTCAGCCAAAAGAAAAACTCTATTTCCTTTATTGTTTCTTCCGAATAAAAAACCATGGAAAAATTGACAGCTAACTGACTTTGTTGTACTAAATAAATAATATTAGGATTCAAAAATTGAGGGCACGTATTGAGCAGAAAATCACCTCAACAAATTATAGTTTCTCAATAAATGAAAGTAAATCATCGTCGTTTCTACATCCTTCACGATCATTTGTGGCTCGCTACAAAGAATGTTTTTTTTTGTTTGGCACCCAAATATGAACGTGTTTCTTTTGTGTGATTTTTGAAGATAAAATCTTCAACTTTAGTCTTTATATGCATTACTTGACCTTTGAAAACAAAACATTAGTGACGCATGCAGTGACACAGCATAGCAACCCTAATTTCCTTAATCTAACACAAATACCTATGAAACCAAGAGCTTAAGACGTCCCCTTCAATTTCGATATGTTGTCATCCTCTCCGTACTTGGTCGGCCAAATTTGTTTCCCCTATCATGCATTATGGTCTAGGTCTAGTTTGTCTGGAACTAGGTCAACACGATATTCAATAAGAACGTGAAACACAACACCTTCTAACTTCACTGTGGTTAGTCCGACTTTCCGGCTCCTGATCCATTGAATATTTGCGTAATATTCAGTTTACTATGATCAACTTTGAATAGTCGTTGAATGATCATTATATCAAGCTTTGTTCCTCCAGCGGAAATTGTGTTCCACTGACTTGTGTTCCCAGCAAACAATCGATGAGTAATATTATGTGAACTTTCAAACTCTTCTTTTCTTGACCAGCGAAAAAATTTCTATGCACGTAACTTCTCTGAGCTTTCCTCAAGACTTTGTTCACCTGGTCGTTGAATATCAGGTGTTTCGGAAGCACATCAACGATCCAATTCTTTTGCGTACGCTGAGAGGATGAATGTCCTCAGTAATTACTGGGGTTACTTTGTTAGGATGTAGATGAAGCACGGTTTTCTCTTTTATTTATGACATGGCGTATTTGAATATTCACCTCGACTTAGCTCCATGTTTTCATGCAAATAATGCAATTAGATAATTATAGTATTATTTCTCTTTCCGAAAATTGTTGAGATTATCAAGTTTATCCTCACATTCTAATTGTTAAGATAAATATCTTTAAGCGCAACAAGGAAAAATCAAAGATTAAGATTCCTGAAAAATTCGGAGGCCATGTTCTCACTATGTAATAGATTACAGACAACCTCCATTGAATCATGAAAGAAATATTCCAAGATTTTTGTGAAAGCTTTTTCACACATATAGACTATGAAAGAAAATTTTAAAATTTTTAATAAAAATATATACAGCTGTTAAAAAAACTCCCTAGGATAGTTAATGTCATAAGGTGCTTTATCTATCCGCCATGGATTTAGAAAAATATATTTGGCTTTTGCCTTTTGAATTTGAGTTTTATTTAGGCTTCGTTTATTTCACAGAAAAAAAATAATTTAAAAAATATTTTCTTGAAAATGATTGTTTGTACCGTTTGAAATAATTAGTAGGTAAATTTTTTTATTATCGACAACGAATTATGTTTATAACATTTTCGTAAACAATATAAATAATTTTCTCTTGTTCATTTTGTAAGCAATACATGATATTAATTTTAGAAAAATATTTTTTAAATTATTTATTTTTCACCAAATAGACGCACCTTTGACTCGACATCTTTTTAATTTTGTAATAATTTTTATTCATGCAATGAGGAGAATTTTCTGGTGTCCTTAATCCGTCAAGTTCACTTAACGCGGAATCGCCATCACCTGTCCCATTCGCCGTGCAATTGGGGTCTCTTTCTCGGAAACTTCGTACCACCCAATTCAACAAGTTTCATCTTATTTTAATGGTCATAGGATTAGTTTATCCCATGCTGGAGACATGGATGACCACATCATTCTTGGGATTACATGTCAGCGGCCGACGTCATTACAAAACGTTTTACACATTTGTATCTTGTTCCTAAATCAAAGGGCTCTTTGTAAAACTTTTTGTGAAAGGAGACATGAAATTTTCTGGGTTTTTTTTAATTTCGCAATTACATTTTTTCTTTTTTGCTAAGCTCGAGAAACTCTACATGAAGTTGTAGAGATTAACCATATAAAATCCTATGTAGCTCACAATAATTTGTTGTCTCTATATTAATGACTTATGTACAACAACTCATTGGCTGATACCTAGAATTCCGTGTGATAAACTTTAGAAAACACTTTGTATGCTTAGGAAATTGCCATATTAGGAAATTTAAAGTTCTTTCGTTTTAGTGATTTTTCATACTGACTTATCAAAAACAAAAAAACATGAATTTTCATACTTTTACGATGATTTTCCATCTCTTGGGGACATAGAATTTTTCTTATAAGAAATATACAATCAGTAAACTGCACGAGGAGAATTATCAACTTACCATTTATTATTATTGTTGACAAAAACTTGTAGGGACAAACCATAGAAAATCTAAGACCGTGCATTGATTTTGTAGATAGTTTTGCACTTCCTCTTGTTGTGCGCGTCGTCGTCATTTGAACTGTCTTGCTTATTTGTTAATCTTGAGATAGTAAAGAGATTACATTGACAATCACCATTAAAGCAGAAAAATCTTTTTTATTGAATTTAAGAGAATCTAATGAAATCACAGATGTCGTTTGAGTAAATTAATAGTCAAAGTGTCTGCATCATTTTCTTCCTTTTTTAATGTGATGGTGGTGGATCAACTTATGTTTCTTATCAATGAAAATTAAAAAGCACGTTCTAAAATGCAAAATATTCTATGTTTTCCACCAAAAAGTTGACCAAATCAACGTACTGTTGGAATGAAAGTATAACCTGATTATCATGAATACAACTTAGCAAGTGGGCCACGTGCATTGGGAGATGGGTGCCCGCTATCCAATGCTTTCGTTCCACCAAAAACCAAACACATCAGTGCATGGTGGACAGCTGTAATTACGATGTTTGCATAGGCTTTTGCCATCATTTTAGTATCTATACGTTCGATAAACTAAACTTTTATTCTCCAGCGATACCAATATAACTCAATTTCATTCAAGAATCCCTGTATACAGTACAAATTAATAGCAAAAAACTATATTGTCCGATCACAATACGGTTATATCTGTTTGCAAGCCGTTATCTTTGTCTTATAAGAACGCGGCTTAATATGAAGTTTCACTCATTTAATTTGGATGATCTGTCTAAATGAATAACTAAAAATCATGTGTTCCTTAAGTCATCTTACCTTCTTAAGCCTTTATTTTTTAAGAATGATGAAGAGACCTAGACACAACAAATTTCTCTTTTTACAAATAAGGTACGATGCGTAATTTCTAGTGAAATACCACGACGGTAATTGATATGAAAATTAATCATGTTTAGTGCTTTATCTAAGAAGCAAGCATCAGTCAACCAGTGAAGGAGAGAAGTGTTGGAAAGGATAATGAATGATTGGGGATAAGATGGATGAACTTAGTTAGAGACACTATGGTCACATGACAAAACAAAAAGGGCTTGCTTATGTTCTAGTCAAGATATCCAAGTATGACGAAAACGCAAGTTAAAAAAAATGGGAGACGATTGAAAAGAATAAGAAAAGAGACGAAAGGAAACATATATATGCATGACTCGATTGCATTTTTACGATAAATTTTAGGACTTTGTTAGGATGTAGGCGAAGTACAATTTTCTTTGTAGGCGAAGTACAATTTTCTTTATATATATATATATATATATATATATATATATATATATATATATGACATGGTGTATTTGAATATTCTTCTCGACTTATCTCCATGTTTTCATGCAAATAATGAAATTAGATAGTTATAGAGTTATAGTATTATTTCTGTTTCCCAAAATTATTGAGATTGTCAATTTTGTCCTAAGATAAATATCTTTAAGCGCAACAAGGAAAACTCAAAGATTAAGATTCCTAAAAAATTCGGAGGCCATGTTCTCACTATGTAATAGATTATTAGACAACCTCAATAGAACCATGAAAGAAATTTTTCAAGATTTTCTTGAAAGCTTTTCACACAAATAGACTATGAAAGAAAATTTTAAAATTTTCAATAAAGAAGTATGCAGCTATTAAATATTTAAAAAGTAAAAATATGTCATTAACCCAATTCTATTTGTAAAATCTCAATAATTGCACCGAGTAAAAAGAAAAAGGTCATATGTGTGCAATTAAACTCCCTAGCGATAGTTAAGGTCAAAAGGTGCTTCATCTTTCCGCCATGTACTTGGAAAAATGTATATTTTGCTTTTACCTTTTCTTGTTATGTTGAATTTTACTTTTATTTAGGTTCATTTATTTGACGGAAAATAAAAAATTTGAAAAATATTTTCTTGAAAATAATTGCTTGAATAATTAATTAATGAAAAAAATCTCATTAGTTATAACAATTAATATTTATACATTTTCGTAAACGATAAATTTTTTTTTCTCTCGTTATTGTTGTAATCGATATATGAGATCATTTAAGAAAAATATTGTTTTAATTATTTATTTTCTGTGAAACAAATGCAGTCTTAACTCGAGATTGTTTTTTAACTTTATGATAATTTTGATTCATACAATCAGCACAATTTTCTGGAGTCCTTAATCCGTCAAGTTCACATAATGTGGAATCGCCATCACCTGTCGCGTTCGGGGTGCTATTGGGGTCTCTTTCTTGGAAACTTCATACAACCCAATTCAACAAGTTTCATCCTATTTTAATGGTCATAGGATTCGTTTACTCTATGCTGAAGACATGGATGACCTCGTGATTCTTGGGATTCCATGTCAGTGGCCGACGTCATTTCAAAACGTTTTACACATTTGAACCTTGTTCCTAGATCAAAAGGCGTAGCCCTAATAAGACGTACGAGCCGGTGCATGTAGCCCTAATTAGATGCACGGGCCCTAAAATTTTAGGGTACGTTCGTTTCACGAAAAATGAGTAATTTAAAAAATATTTTTTAAAAAATAATTACTTATATCATTTAGAAAAATTAGTCAACATAAATATTTTCATTATCGATAATAATCTATGCCTAATTATTTTCGTAGGCAATGAAATTTTTTTCCATTTATTTATTTTTATAAGGAATACAAGCGATTATTTTTTGAAAAATGTTTTTCAAATCGCTCATTTTCTGCGAACGAACGCACCCTTATAATATAATGAAATAGATGTCTAGTCAGGGCATCCATGCACTATTGATGGAACATACGTGAATATCTAATGGAGGTTTGCTATTGTAAGGGCTCTTTGTAAAACTTTTTGTGAAAAGAAACATGAAATTTTCGGGGTTTTTTTTTTATCGTTTCGCAATTACATTTTCTTCTTTTTTGCTTAGCTCGAGAAACGATATATGAAGTGTAAAGATTAACCATATAAAATTCTATGTAGCTCAATCGTTTGTTGTCTCTATATTAAGGACTTATGTACAACCACTCTGTAATTGATGCATAGAATTTTGTATGGCATTCTTTGTAGAACACTTTGTATGCCTAGGAAACCACAGTGTAAAGTGACCAAAAGTTCTCTTGTTTGAACGCTTTTTCATACTTTTATGATGGTTTTCCATCTTTCGCAACACAAGATAGATTAGAGGAAACACTGAGGAGAATTTTTTTAACATAAGATATATCCATTGAAAATAAACTGCAGAAGTAGAATCATCAACTTTCAAACAAAATTATTGTCCACAAAAACTCGTAGAGATAGAAAAGCTAAGATTGTGCATTGATTTTGTAGATCGTTTGGCACTTACTCCTGTCGTGTGTGTTGTCATCATTTGGGTTGTCTTGCTTGATTGGCAAAGAAATGACATTGATAATTACTATTACGAACAAAAAGGATTTTTTATTATTCTTACAAAGAATCCAATGAAATCACAGACTGTCGTATTATGTAAATCAATATTCAAAGCTTATGCATTATTTTTTTTTTAAATTTAATGACGGTGGACCAACTTATGTTTCCTATCAATGTCCATAAAGCCCACGTTCTAATATATAATCTATGATTTCCACCAAAAAGTCGACCAAATCAACGAGCTTTTGGAATGAAAGTATAACCTGATTATCACGAAAACAACATAGCAAGAGGGGCACCCTGCATTGGGAGATGCGTGCACACTATCCACTGCCTTCGTTCCCCCAAAAAACAAACACATTGGTGTATGGTGGACAGCTGTAATTACGTCGTTTGCAGAAGCTTCTGTCATCATTTCAGTATCTAGACATTCAACAGACTAAACTTTCTCTTTAAGTTTAATATCTAGCGAGACCAATATAACTCAATTTCATTCACGGATCCCCGTATACAGTACAACTCAATCGCAAAAAACTATATTGTCCAATCACAATACGATTATATATGTTACAGTTATATCTATTTGCTAGCCGTTATCTTTGTCTTATCAAAATACGGCTAAATCTGAAGTTTCACTAATCTGATTTGGATGATTTGTCTAAATAAATAACTAAAAATCATACGTTCCTAAGTTATCTTACCTTCTTAAGCCTTTATTCTATAAGAATGATGAAGAGATGTAGACACTACAAATTTTGTTTTTACAAATAAGGTACGACACGTAATTTCTAGTGAAATAGTGTGACAATAATTGATATGAAAAGTGATCGTGCTTAGCGCTTTATCTAAGAAGCAAGCACCACTCAACCAGCGAAGGAATTATGTCTCGCAAAGGATAATGAGTGACTAGGGATAAGATGGAAGAACTTAGTTAGAGATACTATGGTTACATGACAAAAAAAAAAAAGAAAGAAAGAAGAAGCTTGCTGAAGGAATTATGTCTTGCAAAGGATAATGAGTGATTAGGGATAAGATGGAAGAACTTAGTTAGAGATACTATGATTACATGACAAAAAAAAGAAAGAAAGAAAGAAAGAAGAAGCTTCCTTATGTTCAAGTCAAGATATCTAAGAATGACGAAAACGCAGGTTAAAACGAATAGGAGACGATTGAAAAGAATAAGAAAAGAGTCATAAGGAATCATTTATACACAAGACTCAATTATATCTTTGTGATAAGTTTTGAGACTTCTGATACACTTATCCCTAGAAACTATAAACTCATTCATCATATTTTGCAAACTCGTTAATTACATTTTGCTCAGATTCATTGGTTCCCTAAGATATGAACCCGGATAAGAGAGTTCACAAAAGTTAATTTTCTTATTTACTTGATGGAGTAAAACCCAGATGCATTCACTCATTTTTGTTTAATGAGAGATAAAGAGGGCAAGCAATACCAAAAACGAAGGAAGAGAGAAAGTTCGCCTGACGATGAAAGGTCCAAGTTGTGGAATATTTACTCTTGCTTGCCTTGGAAACTCAGAAACTTTGATACTTCCCCAATAACTTCCTTAATTCAGCCTCGGATTCAATTTTTTTTTTGGCATCTAAAGCCATTGTAGTTTTATGATGTCAGACCATATAACGTTCCTGAACAAAATGCACCAGTGCACGAACTATACCTTGAGAAGGATGATTGAACTTGAAAATGGAAGCAGCACTCAGCTCATAAGGTTCTTTTGCAGCCTGTTACTGGTGTAAATTTGTAAGTAGATAATCATTTGCAAGAGCTCCACAAATTACAATAAGACTCGGGTCTGGGAGATCGAAGGTGGTTAAAAGAAGCCAAAAGAAAGGTAAATGAGAGGTTTATATCACGGTAACGAAGATCATATGTTCCCGGGTCAATGTAACTAATTATCATCGGTGATTGGCAATTTGACGGTAAAACAGGCATCTAACTTAGGGAATGAAGTTAGATCCGTTAGTTAGGCAACTTTTGGTTAAATTCACTTATCTTTTTCAGAAAACTGCACGTAGTGTATGAGCTCCTCCTTCTGATTTAGAGCAATGTTCGAAAGATAGTGTTGTAATTTCTTTTCCAGGAAACTACTTCAAAACAGAGTGAAATTCGCATCTGTACTAAGAGTTTGATCTTGTCGCAAGGTAAAGAAGTAGTGTTAACGAAGATCAAAAACTGCACTGAACACAGCAATGGAGCTTGCCGAAGCATTGCAGGTTGGAAAGAAATCTTCAGATGTAATTTGAAGTTAAAGCCATTCGAACCTTTTCAATTGCTACTTTTTTTGCCAACCCAAAAGCTAGCTAATGATGGTTACTGAGATATGAGATTGGTCATCTCACAACACGCAATCTTTATAAAAGAACGTGCATGGAATCGTGATTATAAGTTCATCATTTCTCCACAGAACACGAATAAATCCACTAGACAGAAATGACAACACTGATAAACAATTGCAGAAAACACAATGCTCATTACATTATTCACATTCTTTGGAAGTTTAAGATTGATCCTAGATTTATTACATCCAGAAGACCATCCTTAGAATGAACCACGACCCTCAACAGGAAACTACCAGTAATCATATAGAACCTCTTCATCTGCGTACAAGTGCCTTCAGCAATCATTTCCCATAAATCCATGATGAAATCTTCGTAGGAACCCTGTGGTACACGAGCCTCTGTTGCAGTCACACAAGGGCAGGGGCTACAGCTCCCGAATGCATGTACGTGCTGCCGAAATTCTCTAGACTTTCAAGATCTCTCAGTGCAAGAAATTGTTCCCACAAGCTTTCTTCTTCTCCTATCACGCTGCATGGTGAATACCAGCTACTTTCCAGGGTTTTGTCATCACGGTGAACTCCATAAGAGGTGCAGAACCTATTTACACTCATTGTCGGAATTTCATTTTGAGTTACAATGCCGGGTTCTAATTTTGGAGTATCAATAGTGGGAAGAGATGCGTTTGGATGGGATGAACTGTCATCGTGATTGGGCTTAACTTTCATGTCACACGCGGTTGGAATTTGCAACTTGTTTCCGTTGTTGACGCATTTCTTCAAGCGGGTATTCCAATAATTCTTTATATCATTATCAGTCCGTCTGGAAAGTCTAGCTGCTATTTTTTCCCATCTGGGATAGGAAAATTCAATCAAGAATCATTATACATATGTCTGTAAGTACAAAATTATGTTTCCGTAGTACAAGTACTATATATGGAGAGAGAGAGAGAGAGAGAGAGAGAGAGAGAGAGAGAGAGAGAGAGAGAGAGAGAATATGTCCTTATATTCAATGCGTCCTTATATTCAATGCGAATAATTTGAGCCAATGATCATATGAGAAGAAGGTTTTCTTACAAAAAAAGAAAAGAAAAGACAATTAACAATCCAAAACAACAATCAATCAAGAACATACCTGTAGTCTATCATTGTGCAATCAAAGTCATTTGTGACAAAAGAAATTAAGTGTTTTATGCAAAGGTGATAAAAAGATTTAAATTTGTCTGCATCGCAAGGCTAAAATAATTCGCAGTAGGCGATTTTCTTCAAATCTATAATCAAATTTTGACTGACGTGATGGTTTTGCAAGCTTACTTATTTCCAAGAAGTTGATGAAGCTCGATAATCAGATCCTTCTCTTCTTTGGTGATGTTTCCATGCCTGATGTTAGGCCTCAGATAGTTCATCCACCGAAGTCTACACTTTTCCCAGTTCTTGCCAAACCTGAGTCATTCACACACATTTTCAATACTCAGGTTGATATTATACCCAACAAATCCAGATACAGAGATCAGCGAAAAACAAGATCAGTAGATGAATATTTCATACCAGCAGGCTTGGGCATGTGAGTCCAGTTCCAAATGCCATATCTCCTGATATAAGCAATAAGCTTCTGATCTTCTTCTGCGCTCCAAGTTCCTTCTTCACTGCTGTATTGTTGTTCCTGTTCCGTCTGAGTGGATGTCTCACCATGATTTGAGCTAGCTGTTGACTTTGTGAGGGAATAGAGAGAGAAATAATGTGGCTGTGCTATTAACTCTGGCTTAAATCATGTCCACAGTAACTCCAGAGTTGCCTTCTATTTATACTTGGGTTTGGTACCGCATACACTTGTTTTCAAAAGCCCCCCAGATTCAACAGACTCTCGCTTTGATTTTTTTTAATGCAAGGTGATTTTCCAAGCAACTGGTGACTTGAAGTCATTTTCATTGGTTGGAAGCAGTGCCGATTGGTGTATGTTTTGGCATTTTTGGAAACCGTCCGCCTAAGAGCCAACTGCAAGGAGATTCCATCGCTCATAAATTTTTAATAAGACATAGCTTGATACACGCAATCTTTTTTGACTTGCGTATGCTTTTGGATTAAATAATCACATTTATCATCAAGGGTTGGCCATCTCGTTTTTAAGCTAGTTAATCCATCTTCTCAATACGTTCACATCAGGATATTGTACTTCACATGTGTTAGACTTAAAGGAAACGATGAATGCTTAGAAATTTCCTCCCTGATAGATTGAACAATCGACGCAAATTTGATTTTGATGTATATTAAGAATATGGAAGAAAAACGAGAGAAAAGGGAGCAACGGTATAGTAAGGAAGCATCGAATATGCATGTCTCTTCCTATGGTCATAGGACTTGCTAAAACCTAAAGTCATTATGATAAATTCTTAAATGTTCTACATCATTCATTCTATAGGTTTAAATAAGGGTTTTATTTGGTAAATTATTTGTATCTAATGACATCGGCTTCCAGATAAATAGCCATATATTTCGTTCATATGTTATGTTCGTTTTTCTTTTTGAGGAATCCAAACAACTCTTGTTGGGACGTCCATAAGTCTGATCTCTTTATTCTATAATAGTAATTTTTAAAAAAAAAAAACATCAACTTCAAACAGTCAGATTTGATAAAGATCCAGGGCTGTAATAAGACGAATAGATGTGTATTGCTAAATAATACAAAAAAATGTTAATTTAAAAGACTCAACAAGATGTTGGCCTAGATGGCAAATGAGTTCGCTGTTCTCCTTATAGTCTTAGGTTCAAGCCTTGTCAGGAGCATTCCATGCGTAAAATCCTAATTGCACTCGGCTGATGTGGAAAGTGTGCCCTTCATATTGTCTAGGAAGATGGACCAATTGAAGTGCGACAAACCGACCCAAATGCCATCTGACCTGCTAGACCAAAAAAAAAAAAAGGAATCATGTGACTGTCATGTTATCTCCTAATCTTGGGGAAAGTACCAAAAAAGTCATAAACATATTGCACTGATGTCAATTCAGTTCTAAACCTTTTCACTTTTTGTTAATTGTTCATCCGGCCAATTTCGGCCGAAATTGCTGACGTGGACACCGACTATCTTACATAGCATGATTAGCGCTGATGTGGATATATTTTTTATTATAATTTTTCTTGTTGTTTCCTTTTCTTCTTTTCCTTTTCTTTGTGTTGGTGGCCGGCGAGGACGAGCACCGGCAGGGCTCCCTTCACCCAAGCCAGGGCGGCCTCGTCAGATTTGACAAGGGTGGCCCTTGCCTTGGCGAGGGGAGCCTTCACCGACCATGGCCTGTGGCCGATGACCGGCAACCAGCCACTAGTAGAAAGAGAAAGGAAAGAAAAAGAAAGAAAAAAATAAAAAAATAATTAAAAATGTTCAAGTCAGTGCCGGCCTTACCACATAGCATCGCCTTGCCACATAGGACCGTCGGCATCAATGTAAGCTATTTCTCGCCTAAATTGGCTGAAAGGACTCAATTGGGTAAATGTGGAAAGGTTTAATACTAAATTAGTCTAATTGAAATGTTTAGGACTGAAATTAGCACCAATACAATAGGTATATGACTTTTTTGGTACTTTTCCCCATAAATCTCTAATAGATTTTAAGTTGATATTATAATTCTCATCTGACTGTCATTTCATTGGGCTTCCTATAAGAGTTAAAATAAAACTTTTTCTTTCTTTTAGAAGCATTTTCATTTTTGTGCACAAATGTCTGTGTGACTTTTGGTTATTGTCGATATACTTAGACTTGAACTAATTTCACCGAAACTTAGGTCTGACTTGCACGATCCCTCAAAATATTGATTATCTGATACGAGACCTTTTAAATTGTGCCAAGATATTTTTTGTGTTAAAACTCTCGTCATTTAATTATGTACAGTATTGTATTTCTCTAATAGTTTAGACTAGGTATGGTGTTGAATTTCTCTAATAAATAAGATTTAGAACAACTGAAATTGATTTCATGACTTTTATACAGTATATCGAAATAGTAGAGGTAGACCCTTCTCCATATGTGCACATAACACATAGGTGCAACACTCTCTTAACATAGCAATCACCAAGTCAATATGACTCTCAGAATTTTAAAATGCAAACATTTAATGGTTACCTTGGAAGTAAAATATTCACTTGATTATACCATGTAAAACATAACATATGGTATACATAAGATACTTTCTCTTTCGCATGAAAGACAGTGACAAAGTATTTAGCTATCAAACCACACACGCACTGATCAGTGAAGATCATTGATTTGGATTTCTTTACAAAAAGACAATAACAATAGCTTGAGACAAAGCGAAAAATGTAGCTTATGTGAGAAAAAAATATTTTCCGATTTGTGAATTTGTTTAAAGTATAAAAGAAATGTCCTCTTGCTAAAGAAAACTGAATGGCGAAGTAATCCGTTCAAGGTTATCAATAGTACAAGTCTCTAGATCGGGAAAAGTGTAAAAAAAGTCCTAAACCTTTTTTTGGTGCCAATTCAGTCCTAATCCTTTTGCATTGGTGCCAATTGAGTCCTAAACCTTTTTTTGGTGCTAATTCAGTCCTAAACCTTTAGTATTTATGCCAATTCAGTCCTAAACCTTTTGCATTGGTGCCAATTCAGTCCTAAACCTTTTGCATTGGTGCCAATTGAGTCCTAAACCTTTTTTTGGTGCCAATTCAGTCCTAAACCTTTTGCATTGGTGCCAATTCAGTCCTAAACCATTTGTATTGGTGCCAATTTAGTCCTTCCGATTAATTTAGCTCAAAAAGGTTTAGGACTGAATTGGCACAAATACAAAATATTTAGGATTGAATTGGCACCAATGCAAAAGGTTTAGGATTGAATTGGCACCAAATAAAGATTTAGGACTCAATTGGCACCAATGCAAAAGGTTTAGGACTGAATTGGCACAAATGCAAACGGTTTAGAACTGAATTGGCACAAAAAAAAGGTTTAAGACTAAATTGGCACAAATGCAAAAGGTTTAGGACTGAATTGGCATCAAAAAAAGGTTTAGGACTAAATTGGCACAAATGCAAAATGTTTAGGACTTTTTTTGACACTTTTGCCTCTCTAGATCCATGCCATTCATAACATTATAGAAACAATCCATTGAAAATCACCATATGTCTTGGAGTCTAGTGGCAATAGTGTAGGGGGTTAAAATTGAAAAATATGTACCAAAATATTTGCCACCGATAGTGTTGATAATTTAAAGTACTAGAGAATAAGTTTTATTCGCTAATAACCTAAAATTGAATAATGAACGTAAAACAAGTTTTAACCAAATATGGAGTTGAGGATGTAATTTGTAGATTACAGCAATGTGGTAATGCTATATTAACCAACTTGGTAATATTATCAAACCCTACAATTTGCATGCATCCATGTGGATTAGTCAAGCCGGCCAGGTTTGGATACCCCAAGTAATGGTAAAATTCATTTTGAGATCTCTAAATGAATTTAAACACTTTCTTTATTTTTGCAAGATTCAGTGAATTCTTATATGACTTTAACATGTTAAGTCAAAAACCAACTAATGTTATCAAAGATCTAGTCTCATTTAGGGCTACATATTTGCATGTTTTATCACTTAATTCCAAACGTTTCCTTAGTGTTTTGGCACCAAGAGAAGATATGTGTTTCACTTATTGGAAACCTCCTTTTGCATATTCATTTACTGGGACATCCCTCTTACTTAAATATGTTTGTAATGTATGTCAGCTTCACATAGTGTTAGCTGGACCGATTACTAAACTAACATTAATCGCTATTAAGAAACTGAAAATGGAAAGTAATAATAGAAAGCCGGGTTTGCCAAAGTGTGAAAAGATTTGTAAATTGTGGTTAGATATGTGATCCGGTACATGTAGGTAATCCATGACTTCATCAAAGGATATTAAATTCCTTAGTCATCTGAATTATTGAATGTACATAGAACCCACAGAACACACCATGTTTAAAATTTGACCAAAGTTTGGATTTCTAAATATCACGGCAAGAGTTTTCTCGCGTTGATGGAGAATTGATAAAGCATATAATTTATTTAATGTGAAGTAGATTATAAATTGATCCCAAAAGCATATCATGCAAAGAGAGTAACTATTATACTGAACCGGATCATAAATGTTGATTTAGTTTAACACTGAACTTGGGTCAAGCAAGATAAACATCATGGAGTGTTAAATATTATTTACTTATTTTTCAATAATTAAACATCCATGATTGACTGTCCTTTAAGTTGAATCATTATCGAAAGTTGGATTTTTTTTGGGGTCAAATATTAGACTTTATGTTACTAGAAACTATTAACAAAAGCTCATGTTGATAGTTTCTCAAAGTTAGGCTCTCTTATGTTGTGGGTTTTGAGTTAATGGATGTGCATGTGAAGTTTTGTGAGACTAATTGCCAATTATTCTAAAAGTTTAACCTGTTAGATGAAAGCTTGTTCAATATCATCTCTTTTGCTTATCCAATGCAAACATTAAATGCTCATTATATGGTGGCATTAAATGCCATATTTTTCATATTTGGCTTCCATAAATGGCCTTTCCTTTTTAGTCACTTTGACAATAATGAAAGATCAAACTTCCCTGGTTAGTTCATTCATATATAACAAATTCTTATAAATACTTTAAAAGTTCATATGGATTCCAACTCAAAAGAAATGGATAGGTTTTAGAATGGTTAGCAATTTTCAGTATGTTGTTAGGATAAAGTAGCTGCTTGGCCTTAAGGACAAGGTTCAGGTTCCCTAGATTCCACTGGGTGCGAGGTTTTGTAAGGAAGGTGGTTTCCTGCTTGGTTTTATTAGCTATGTGATTAGATTGGTTTTTTTATATGGAGATTTGTCAGAGTTTGTGTCGCGACCGAACTCCCGAGCCCTTTTTTATCGAACATGCAAAAAGGGGGGCTCGCCTGGTACGTGATAAGTCTAGGTTTGGGACTTAACTCGGGCTCTCCCAAGCCCATACCATATCGCGACTTAGTGTTTAAGTTTCTTAACATGTAGGTGATTTATATCAAGGAGTCGCTACTAATCGATTTGGGGTGGGCCGATTAGAAACCCAAATAGGGTGATGGGAGAATCACCCTATTCCTGCGAACCAGAGATTAACTGAGTTCGGGGACTTGGTTACACTAGTTGGATAACTAATGCCTTTTCGGTACCATTTTACCTTGTTCATTTTTTTAAAACATTTGTCAGGCAATTTGGATTGATTTTAGGACCTTTCTCCTAATATGTGAGGTGATCAAGCGAGTGCATAATCAGAAACGATCAGTAGTAAGAAATACAACAATTCATGCAGCCTAAGGTTCTAACCTTAACTAAATCAGATGACATTCAAAACACAATAGTTCATGCAATTGTATTAAAAACATGCATAATAACACAACGGTAATAAAATTAACATGCAAAATACTACTGCGCAATCCTAGGCTTATCTAATTTAAACAGACAAAAACTTACAAAATAATATCACATTAAACTAAAACAACAATAATATATCACATAAAAATAAAAAAATAAACAAATAAATTTTTTTTTAAAAAAAATAATAAAATAAAATAAAATAAAATACGAAACCTCTTTCTTTCTTTTTTTTTTTAAAAGGAGGAAAAAAATAAAAAAAAATTAATTTTTTTTAATTTTTTTAAATAAAAAAAATAAATAATAAATAAATAAATAAAAGCGGATCCGGACCGGGTCAGGTCGAACCCGTGGGAGCAGCCGCCGGCGAAGCCAAAAACGGCCTCTCGCCGGCCGACCTAGGCCAGTGCCGCCCCCAAATCGGCTTCCTGGGAGTAAAACCAAGCCTTTCCACCCACCGGGGTCACCGTCCAACCGCCGTTCACCGGCCGGCGACCAAAACGAAAAACTGGTTTCATTGAGAACTTTTGTCGAGCAGATGGTGTGCGCAACCAAAAACAGCAAATCCTGACCTGTTCCGGCGAACCGGAGGATTCAGGCGACTCAACCTACCTTCGGTGAGGACACACGGACGGCGGGGGACAACGGTATAGGCCGGGACTCGCGTGAAACGGCCGGCGCAGGTCCCGGCCAAACCGAGCACAAAAACAGGGCAAAACAGAGCACCGGGGGAGGCTCACCATTCGGCGACGCGACTAGATGTTTTCCGGCTGGTTTACGGTCGACGGCGCGGCCGTGAGAACCTGCAAAAACTCGAATCTCTCTTCTTTCTCTCTCTTTTCTTTCTGATTCTCTCTTTGTTCTTTCTCTTTTCTCCCTGTCTCTGTTTTTTCTGAAAAATGGCCGACCGGCCCTCTCTCTCTCTCTCTGGCTATTTATAGCCGGTGCCCTGCTCCGTTACGTCTGCAATGACGACGGTCTGCACCGGCCTAGTCTGGCCCGTGACTTTCGCGGCCATCTAGGCCGGTGCAGAGCAGGGGGGAGCAGCTCTGTGAGGCGCAAAGAGGAATAGGGGGAAGAGAGGGCGGAGGGGATAAGGGGGCTCCGGGAAACGAGGGAGACGGGATTGGCCTTAATGGCCAGTCCCTGTGGCGTGCTCGCCTGGGCCTCCTCTGACCGGATGACGACGATGAGGAGCGGCGCCGTCGTGCGTCACGCTTCGGTCGCGCACAGGGGAGAACAGGGGAGGAGAGAGCGACCGGCGCAGGGGGAAAGAAGGAAGGAAGAGGCTGGGCCGGGCCAGGCCCAATCGCGCGTTGGGGGGAAAGGAAAAAAGAAAAGCGGGCTGGGCCGCACGGGGAAAAAAAAAGAAAGGAAAAGAGAAAGGGCCGGGGGCCCACGCGGGGAGGAGGAGAAAAAGAAAAAGAAAAGAAAAGGGCCGGGTCGGGCCGACCCGGCCCGACTCGATATTTTTTTTTTTTAATAAACTCTAATAGACCCTATTAATGCAAATATGCTTAATTTCTATATGCAATGCATATAAATAGAATTATTTTTTGTTTTAGGAATTAAAGAAGATTAATCCCTAAATTTTGTGCAATTAATTTTGGGCAAATCAAAAATAGGTGTCAACAGTTTGTGTGTGGGTGCGAGATGAGTGAATAACTCTTCAAAGGATAATTTAAGTTCAAGAGAGCTCGAGCACTTAACTGATGGTTTGAAGTTTTCAGTGATCGCACATTTCTTTCTTTCAGGGGAAAAGGGCCTCTAAATTGGGACACTATAATGTCTCGTGTATTTTGATCTTTTGTACCTTCATGATTTTGACGGGAAATCCTCCTTGACTCTCTCGAGACAGTTAATACATCAGTCTTCATAGGCTCAAGTCCAAACACACAGACCATAATCGAGTGAATATAACCCAAGATGTTGATGGTTCGAATTGGTTCTGGGGGTTCTACAATCAGAAACATCAAATAGCACATGAAGATGGATAAGACTGGACCGGTCTTCCTCGAACATAAATCGTTAGGAAACATGCCAACATGACTGGGGAACAGAGCAACAAGTAGAATAACACGAATAATCGGCAAGACAAAATTGAAAAGGAGTGGCAAGATTTGAACCTGTGATTTGTGCTCTGAATCATGTTAGAAAAACTGTTTTTCTGAAAAAACTTAAATTGTCAAGAAATGGACCAACAAGGTGTATCAGCATATAGTAAACATAGATGATTTAGGGTTTAATCATATTTAAGAGAGATGCTTAAAAATCTTGCAGTAAAACTTCACATAAAGATTTTGATTGATAGTTATAGGTGATAATAGTGGTTGACTATCCGAAGAACTCGTACGCCTCGTTGCACTCTTAATGAACCACTTGCTTGGTGACTTCTTTGATGAACCACATATAGAAGATAATAATTCCACTTCCACATGAATGGATTTGCATAATTTTTATAGGTTATTATAGATAGGTGGCATGTATTCTTTTGGAGGCTGTCTTTTCACCTTTATATACTTAGGGCACATTTAAAAGTCTTGGAAACTAAACTTTGCATGGACCGTGTGTATCCAATAAAAATCTTAAAGAACATTATGTGCAAGACACTTCTCATGGCATAGGACTTAACCGTGATGAAAGCAAACTGAAATTTTGTTGAGCGAATTTACTTTATAAGTATAATAACTGAACGAATTATGCATATGGGACTCACAAAATTATAAAGATATATATTCTATATATGTGTCGATTTAAAGAGATACCCCAATTGCTAGGTAATTAGCCTCTCCCATAAATTTGTGGTCTGTTTCAATCATATATCATCCTTGGAGATATATTCTTCTTTCGTTAGTTCACCTTTACTTTTTATTTATCTCATATAAAAGTAGCTAATCACAATTGCCCAGATGATTTATCTTTTAAAATATATATTCTGACTTTAATATGGTAACATACGGGGAACCACTTGCTGGGAACAACTTGTTGTATAATAAAACAAATAGACACATCTGTCTATTATTCTCGAGAACTGTGAAACACGTAGCATAAATTAATGAAATTTTTTTATATCTAATTATCTATAGTAACGGAATAGCCAAAGTAGATAAGTGAAACCCCGATAGCTCGCCGCTTTAATCAATGCGAAGCACTCCATTATGTAGTCTTCTGAAGATAATGGCAAGCGAATTTTTTTTTGTTTAATGTCATATTCCCTAGGTACATAGCATCTAACGACCAAATGGAGATGGATTCTTTCTAGCTTGGGATAAAATACTGAAATTTTAAAATCGAGAGAAAAGTTTGTCTGCTGAAATGTCTAAACCCTAAATGACAACAGAAGCGCATCTTGCCACCAACACTCAAAGCTGTTCATTACAAACTAAATATTACAAGCTTTTCTTTGGAAAAAAAAAACAAAAAAAAAGTCTGTGTACACATCTTCCAATAGATCTGGTCAATTCGACATAAAGAAACAGCCCATAAATTCTTTTTATGTCCTTTTCGCAACGTGCGTCTTATTCCCACTATACTTAATGAATTAGTTGGTCCAATTTGAGTCTTAGCACATGAATTCCTGCAAATTCTTAGGGTTTTACTTACATGACAATGAGAATTATTGTCTTTTCTGTTTTGGTCACAGCACAACGAGTATCGTTCAATTGTTTTTTTCAGTGATGCTTCCCATAAAAATACAATTACTAACAGATTTCTGCCCTAAAAGGAAGGAACCCGATGGCAAAATTTGGAAAGAAGCTCAGTACTGCACAACGTATTATATAATGTGACTTGAAGACCCATGGTTAATGTTCATTCCTCTTTGTCAAGTCAATATAGCAAAGCTTCAAGAAATAGAAACTGTAATTTCAAGTTTGACAAGCTCCTTCCTTCCCTATTTAGTTTTCTGGCTGATGCAAAGTCCAAACAAGGGAAACGATAAATCAAACACTTCCCAAAAAGGTCAAAAAGGCAAACGTCTCAAAAAGATAATGGTGTTAAGGAATTAGGGTTCACAGGTATTAATTCATACTTAATACTTACTACCGAAGTACGTGGAAGACACGTAATACTTTGGTCATGGTTGAAAGATTTACACGAAAAGTTTGCATAAAATTATGTCATTTTTTACTTGATTGATAGACATCATGGTACAAAAAAGGTGAGTTAGCTCGACTTTTTTAGACTGAGTCTGAGTAATAGTTTCCGTAACAAAAAAAAAAAATTTGCAAAAGAATGGTCACTGTCTCATCCTTGAATAAAGCAAAAGTGGTTTCCTCCTATAAGAAAGTGCATGTTATTTAGTTACTAGTGATACTGGTTTTGATGAACAAAACCGGTAAAATAAACCCCAAGTTGTAAGTAAGATCATATTTGAATGCCTAATAGGAGTCTTCCATTTATTAATTAGTAAACTGATTTTCTGAATAGGTCTTAGTAAAGAGTAATGCTAGAGATAAGACTAGCTCACAATATAGACTTATTAAATTATATGTCAAACTAGAAATGGGCATTGAACCAGTGTATCATCTTTAATCCTCCAATAGGATTCCGTAACACCTGCATCATTTAGTAAATAAATTTTGTTAATTAGTATTAGGGTCCGTTTGTTTAAGAGAAAGTTGTTTCCCAGAGATTGTTTTATGACTTTGCGGTGTTTGGATGATGAAAAGCTAATCGATTTACAGAAAACAGTTTTCCATGGATAGAAAAAATGGGAAAAGTGTTAGAAAAGTCTTAAACCTTTTGCATTAGTGCCAATTTAGTCCTAAACCTTTTTTTGGTGCCAATTCAGTCTTAAACCTTTTGTTTTTATGCCAATTCAGTCCTTCTGGCTAATTTTGGTCGGATATTACTGACGTGGATGCCGATCAGCCTACGAGGCACCGCCGGCGATGACGTGAACAACTTTTAATAATATTTTTCTATTTATTCATTTATTTTTAATTTTTTTTCTTACCCTTTCTTCTTCCTCCAGTTGGTCGCTGGATCGGCTTAAGACCAGGGCCGGCGAGCCCCATCAGCGGCTGGGCGAGGCACGACTTTGCTAGATCGGGCAAGGTCGGGCCTCACCCATGGCCGGTAAGGCTCAACCCTTGCTAGATCCGGCGAGGGCAAGCCTCGCCCAGCCCAGCACGAGGCTCGAGCCCTCGCTAGATGGCTGTGAGGGCGACCTCAAGCCGAGCTAGGCGAGGTGCAACCTCGCCAGATCTGGTAAGGTCGGTCCTCCACCATGGTCAGCAAGGCTCGACCCTTGCTAGATTTGGCGAGGGCGAGCCTCGTCCAGCCCAGCGCGAGGCTCGAACCCTTGCCAGATGGCCGTGAGGGCAGCCTCGAGCTGGGCTGGGCGAGGCACGACCTCGCTGGATCTGGCGAGGTCGGGCCTCCACCATGGCCAGCGAGGCTTGACTCTCGCTAGATCCGGCGAGGGTGAGCGTCGCCCAGCCCAGCGTGAGGCTTGAGCCCTCGCCGCATGGCTTTTTAGGGTGGCCTTGAGTTGGGTTGGACGAGGCACGACCTCGCCGGATTTGGCGAGATCGGGCCTCCTCAATGGCCAGCAAGGCTCGACCCTCACCCAGCCCAGCGCGACGCTGCCCTCGTGGCCATTCGGCGAGGCTTGACCCTCGTCGCCCTTGCTAATGGCCGACGAGGTGGGGCTTGCCTGAGGCCGGCGAACCTGGCCTCCAGCTCGTCGCCAGACCATCGATTGGCTGGAGGAAGAAGAAAGGGAAAGAAAAAAAAAGAAAAAGAAAAAGAAAAAAATTTTAAAAATTTGAAAAATATTCAAATATTATTAAAAGTTATCCACGTCATTGCTGACGGTGCCATGTAAGCCGACCGGCATCCACGTCAGTAAAATCCGGCCAAAATTAGCTGGAAGGACTTAATTAGCACAAAAACAAAAGGTTTAGGGCTGAATTGGCACCAAAAAAAGGTTTATGACTAAATTGGCATCAATGCAAAAAGTTTAAGACTTTTTTGACACTTTTCCCTTGAAAAAACCAACTTAGATTGGGGAAAAACAACTTCCACTCCTAGCAAGAGGAAGGAAATCACTTTTCCTAAAGCACAAAATAGATTAAATCTAACCATTTTCCTTGAAAATATTTTCCCATATCATTAAATTTTTAATGAAACAAACACATCTTTCATTTTTGTAGCATTATTTTAAAGGAACAGTACTGCTAGGCTAATCTATTGTAACTACCTCCATTAAACTCCTATACAATAATTAATAGAATTGTTATTTAAAAGAATGACCCATGTGTCAGCTAGAGGTTTGCGAAGATGACAGCTATTTTCTTGAACTTCTTAATGGATAATCTAAACGAGGAATTTGTTGTCGAAACAAGAGATCAAATAATAAAATAAACAGAATAAGGAATTACATTAGACACTAAATTCACGTGGTTCAGTCGATGTGATCTACATCTACGAAGAGAGCAGCACAAAATTTCATTATAAATCTAGCAATATAACGGAAATTATAATCATACTCGAGTAACCTAAACACTCTCAGTGTTTTTCAGCATCCAATTACATCCAATAACTTACACGATGTTTAGCCCTCGCAATTTCTCGTGAAACAATCTTTTAATCTCACAAAAGAATTATACAAAATATTAACACAAGATTTTTACGGCTTCAAATACTCGAGATGTAATTCATGAGCACAAGCACTCTCAGTGCAGTATGTACCCGCACGAATTTAGTTGGGTTCTTGTGAAAGCCATAACTTGTGTCAACCAAAAGATATGAATTAATCAATAAACTTCTTATAGAAAGCCCATCAGGTATGACACCTTTACCATAGCTTATTCACCAGTTTTTACGGGATAAAGAGAAGGAAAATCAAAAAGCAAAGAGATTATATTATTTTGGGAAAGCTATCTCCTGATATGAGCAAATGGATAAGGTGAACGAAACGTGCGAGAATTAGACTAGAGCATCAATAATTGATTATAAATAATACCCTCGAAGTGTGCCAAAGTTGTGTAATGACGTGGCTGATGACAAGTAATCGAAACCCTGCATACGTCATCCATGAGCGAAGCAGAGCACAATTTCATCGTAAGACAACAAAATAATGCAACTTGTAGGCCTAGCTAGGTTTTATATAAATTTACAAGAAAGACAACCAAACGTGCGTTAACTTTGAAAGCATGAATGCTTTGTTTATTTTTCGGCCATCAACTTTGAAAGCATTATCCCACTGGAATACTTTTAACCACTAAATAATAGAATTTGTGATCAGAAGAAGAAGGAAAGTTGAGGGTACATTTGGTTTCTAATAATTGTTCAACCTTTTCTTTTATTTTTCTAAAGATATTTTAAGTTATTTTAAGTATCTTCATTAATTTTAAAGTATGCTTGATTCAACTTAATATGCGCTCATCCTTGTATTGAATTATTAGTAAGATTATACAAAATCTCTAATCATTCTTTTCTAATGGAATGTTCAATGTGTGCGAGATCCTAATTTTATAAACGATGATCAGGAGGTGGTTGCCATCCTTAGGCATCTTGCGGTGGTCGCATGGCTGTGAGATGATTGTGTGCAAGCATCTTAATTAGCCTACTTTCTTCTAAGCCTGTCGCATGCTATACATAAGAAAAGCTAATTCCATTAGTACATAACAAGCCCGTAATGACATGCCCATCTTTTACCAAACAATTTACAGAGTACAAGAAAAGGGGTTGTCCATGTGTATCAAGGGTATAAAATACACAATATCTTCTACTTAATTTTATTTTTCTGTAAATTAGTTACCTTTATTAGCACCAAACTGATATGGTCGATACAAAGCCAGATTATCTAGGGTGGCTAAAAAATTTACAAAGCAACATGGTTACCAGCTAAAGAAAACTATAACGGATGAAGCATCTACAGAGATTTTGATTCCCCAAGTAGCAAAAAAGAGTTTTCACAAGCTAGCTTCAGCAGCTTCTTGACGAACGAATCACCCTTTAAATGCACAACTGCCTAGACTAAGCAGATGACTCCAAACTTTCTTTGTAAACGACTAATCTGTCCTATAGTGGTTGAAGTCTCATTGACGCCTGCATGGAGCGATTTAGTGGACTCATGATATTAATTCGAAGTTGAATGCATTTGCGTAATTCCAAATAAAAAACTCTCATATAAGCAGACCCTAAAACTCTTTTTACCGACCGTAAGTTAACGAAGGTAGAAGCAGCAGATTCGGTCGGTTGGATTCCATTTGCCCGCGCGAGGAGTGGTGGTTGGATAAGATTGTGTCTTCCTCTTGGAGAGAAGAGATTATCTTCATTGGAGAAATCTAAGGAGGCTCTCGAGAAGTGAAAATCCATCAAAAGTTGTGGCGGGGGTGAACCAATGCTCTACAAGCATGTGTGCCCTTTGAGCAATTAATTGATATACGTAAAAATTACGATGCGCGAACTTTTTGGTGGTTTGGAAAATCATATAAGATCATAAGGGACTAGCATAGCCACGCGTCCATTCCTTCTATAAGTTTGTAGGTATTGTGCATGCCTCCCAAGTTTTCTAAAAGTTGAAGAAGAAGAAGATTTTAACCTATTTTGACTAATTTATATATACATATATATAATTAAAACACATTTCTATTTTATTTTTAAATTGCTTAAATTATGCTTTCTTTCTCTCGCATGATAATACCGACTCAATTCGTGAATAAACACTTCCTTCCTTTCTCTCTTCTTGCTTTAGACTTGCTAAATTATCTTTGGATTCTTTATCTCATACTCATCTGTTTCGTACATAATCACTCAGTTTGTTTTTATGCATAATTGGGTAATTATATGGGCTTGTGTAACAACAAAATTATTTACTCACTCTCTCCCCTTTGAGATTTAATTTGGTAAAATATGACTCGTTACCGAAGGTATCAGAATGTTCAAAATTAGACACATTGGTATCAAAGTGTTCGGGATTAGAAACATCGATGAGCGCATTATTCAAACTTGCATGGTCACAAAAAGAAAAAAAGAAAGTTAGATTTGTGTTCACATAAACCAAGTATACATTTTTCTTGTTTTAATTTAGTATTTCTCTAGAGGAAGCATTGAATCTAGGGTTTAATACGTCAAAATTAATTATTTTTTTTGTTGCTTCAGCCCAAAAAAAAATCTATTTTCTATGATTGTTTTTTTTCCAAATAGAAAACCATATAATAATATGAAGATTAAAAAATTGAGAGCAGTATTGAAATATCCCACATCGCTTGATTGTGGATTTATATGCTCTTTATATACACGTGGTCTCCCTTTATCTATAAGGTTAAGCTTTTGAGTTAGATTTTTTAACCTGGTTTAGAGCCATACTATGCTCCAATTTTTTTGCGTGTGTCCTCCACCACATTTGTATTTTTCGCGAGTGAGTCCTCCACCCCATTTGTCAAATTGCATGTATCATTTATAATCACGATGACATGCATATAATGAATGGAAAATCACCTCAACAAATTAATATTTTCCGATGGTTAAAAGTAAATCAACATCGTTCCTACATACTTCATGATTATTTATGGCTCGCAATAGTGAACTTCTCAAAATATTCGACCTTTTTTCTTTGGCACCCAACAATTGACGAGTTTATTTTATGTGACTTTTACAGATAAAATCTTCCACTTTAGCCTTCACATATTTGATATGACCTTCGAAAACAAAATAGTGGTAACACATGCAGTGACACAGCATAGCAACCCCAATTTCCTTAATCTAACATATATTCATATGAATCCAAGAACAAAAGACCTCTCTTTCATTCTCATAATCTCCTCATCCTCTCCATTACTTGGTAGGCCAAACTTGTTTCTCCTTTTATGTGTAACCGTCAATTCAGTATGTGCGCGAAAAACAACACCTCCGAACGACCCATCACTGTTGTTAGTCCTACTTTCCGGCTCAGTTTACCATGATCAACTTTGAACAGTTTTTGAATATAATCATAATATCGAGTTTTGGTCCTCCAGCGGAAATTGAGTGCCACTGACTTTTGTTCCAGATAAACATTATGACAAACAATTGGCGATCAATATCATGCAAATTTCGAACTCTTCTTTTCTTGACCAGCGAAGCAGATTCTAAGCACACAATTTCTCTAAACTTTCGTCAAGATTTGTTTACCTGCTTGTCGAATATCGGGCGTGCCCGAACACATCAATGATCCAATCCTTCTTTTGTAATTATAGCATGGCGTATTTGACTATTCGCCTCGACTTATCCCTAGGAATGCATGCGAATGATCAAATTACGTGGTTATAGTACTCATGTACATATACTAATCTGATGGCAACAGAGGTTCCTTATTTTTTGGAGTCTTAATTAACTTTCTCAAAATTGTTGAGATTAATCAAAATTATCCTCATGTTGTAATCGTAAAGATAATATCTTTAAGGTCAACAAGGAAAACAAAAAATCAAAATTATAGACAACATCCATAGAACTTTGAAATAGATTTTTTCAATATATATGGAAAAGATTCACACAAATAGACAATGAAAGAAAATTTTCAAAACTTTTAATGAAGAAAATCGCAGCTGTAAAAAATCAAAAAGATTATGTCATTATCCTAACTCTTTTTTTTTTTTTAAATTCGACCAACAAAACTCTTTTCTTTAAACGAATAACAGTTTTCTTTTTCATGCAACCGGGAGAATTTTCCGGTGTCCTGTATCTGTCAAAGTCCCTTTAATGTGGAATCGCTATCATATGTAAAAGTCGTGGGGCAAAGGGGGTCTATGTTCATGAAAGCTTCGTAAAATCCAATGCAACAAGTTTCATCTTATCCCTAATGTTATTAGGATTAGTTTATTCTATGCTGAACACATGGATGACCTCCTCATTCTTGGGATTTCATGTTAGTGGCCGACGTCATTATAAAACGTTTTAATGACTTCTCAAGCTCTGAAGTCCCGCATTTTTCGGGTCAAACTACCCTTTTACATTTAATACCTTATGAATTATTCAAATTAAAGTTCGCATAATTTGGGTATAATTGATGTAAGTTAAGAAAGTCTGCGGATAAGCTGAGATTCAAAAACTTTGGACATTGAATGATACAAGAAAGTATATAATGTGCTTTTATGTAATTACAAACTGAAGAAATTTAGAAAATAAAAAATTGGAACTTCTAAAGCTTCCGTAACCTAGGATTACTAAGCAATGTAATTTTTTCATCAACCTGCTTAGCAATTTCTATTCAACCTCTATCATTGAAATCTTATAAGAAGTTGTTTTCCTAGGAATCCCTAGTGTTAAGCGACTCTAAGTTCTTTCGCTTTAATGTTTTTTTTTATACCGACTAATCCAAAAAACAATAATCAAATTTTCATATTTTTGTGATGTTTTTCCATCTTTCGCAAACAAAAGACAAATTAGAGGAACAGTTAGGAGAATAATCAAGTTTCAAACATGATTATCATCCACAAAAACTTGTAGTGACAGAAGCATAGAAAAGTTAAGATTGTGCATTGATGTTGTAGATCGCATGGCGCTTGCAATTGTTGAGTGTATCGTCATCATTTGAGTTGTCTTGCATAGCAATCTAGACTTCTTTCTTGCATAGAAAAGAAACCACAGTTAAAAAATAAAAAGATTCTTTTATTTTTTCTTAGAGAGTCCGATGAAATCACAGACTGTCGTATTGACTAAATCAATATTCAAAGTGTCTACAATAACTTTTTTAATGCGATGACGGTGGATCAACTTATGTTTTCTATCAATGAACATTAAAGACACGTTCAAATGCAAAATATTCTATGTTTTCCCCTAAAAGTTAACCAAATCAACTCGCCGTTGGGATGAAATTATAACCACATTACCGTGAAAGCAACATAGCCCTGCTTTATTCTCCACCCAAAAATAAACACCTTAGTGTATGGTGGCCAGCTGTAAATACGTTGTTTGCAAAAGTCGTTGCCATCATTTTAGGATCAAGACATTTTAATAGACTAAACTTTTCTCTTTTCGTATTTTATCTAGCAAGACCAACAAATGTCAATTTCCTACTAGGATCAATGTATCTAACTGGGCAAAAAGTTAATCGGGCATATTCTTGTTTGCCAGCTGTTTTCTTTGACTGATCATAACACGGTTATACGTGGAGTTCCACTCATTTTGATTCGGGTGATCTGTCTAAATAAATAATTAGAAATAAAATTTATAAATTCATATTACTTTCCTAAGTCTTTGTTCTTTACAAATAATAGTCGATCCATGTTTTCTAGTGAAATATGTGCAAACCTAATCGATTTGAAGATTAACTGTGCTTACTGCGTCATCCAAGAAGCAACACTCAACCAATAAAGGAAATCTGTCTCACAGAGGATGATTAATCGTTAATCATAGGAAAATATGAGTAACATGCCTATAGGACTATCCGCTATTTATGATTGATACAGAGCAAAATTCACTCTTATTATTGTTCTGCAAGTTTCCGACCTTCCTGTTATGTTCTAACCTGGATTAAAATTTTCTCAAGGACAACTCATTTTACACCTTCACATGTACTGTGGAAAATATTGGGCATACGTATTTTTAAATTACACAAATATATATGCTCGTGATCAAGGAGAATAATCCCTCTCTGCTTATGTCAGTAATATTTTTTTTTTTGGTGTTTTGAGAAAATCGTAATTGCTTGCTTGTATTGCTCATCGTATAGTACAAATAGTTATACAAGGAATCGCCTAACAAAAAAGGAAATGAAAAGATCTACCAAATACATCTAACTAATTATAAAAGATACACCAAGTATTATGCTAACTAAAAACAAGAAGTAAATCTTAAGTAATGATAAGAGATACACTAAATATTAGAAAAACAGAATGTAAAAAATCAGTATTGACGAGCAACACAAGAAAGTACAAAGTCCGAACTTGTAGGCATAATATGTTAAGCCAAATTTACGAGATAACCAAAAAAGTGATTATACACAGCGAAAACCATCCATCTCAATATTTTCTAATGAGAGTCACAAGTGGAACTCTGAATTTTATAGTGATAATTTACAAAACAGGCTAGGTTGAAAGGAGAACATCACAAAACCCTAATTGAAAATTCCAGTTAATCATATGAATTAGAATGACAAACTACAAGAACTTCATGGCATATCTCCGCGAATATTTGCTTTCATCCCGAATTGGATAATTTAAAAAACCCAGTTTGCATGGGGTTGTTTTGTTTCATGGAATGGGTGTTGGTACATCCAAATTCACCTTGATCCTTGAGCACCTAGGGTTCCTGATGAGGTCCACATCACGATCCCAGATTTATTATTCCATTCGGTTGAGTTTTTATATGTAGCCTAACGCGTGCCAAAGTTAAAGGTTGTGTCACGATCTGTACATGGTCAAATTATGATAGTGTCTCTCTCTGCATGTCTAATTTCAAAGCCTTATCCTCTTGCATGAGTTGTTTCGTTGCAAGTTGCCTTTGTTAATTCTAATGTTGCCAAAAATATGCAGCATCTTTTACAGTATTATATCCTTCCAGATGTCTGATTAGATTCATTGATTGTTGTTATTAATAACCAATTAGAGTAAACTATCTGTAATTCAGTGGCTTTGTCCATTAAAATGCTTCTAGGTTAAAGTAGCCGTCCCTTTCAGTTCTTATCTCATGCATCTTGCTGGAGGTCTTGTGTTTGAATAGACGCATGTGCTTGTTTGAAAAAACACAGTGCACGCATCTCCAACAACCCATTTCCAGATGTGGTGATCCCCTCTAAAGAAGAATTGTCTCGTGATGCACTGATACTTGCGACAGAAGCTTGATCATATATAAATGGACGAAACCTATCAAGTATCTGCAAGATGGTGTGGACCGAGTAAACACTTCGAAATCTACATTATTTGGTCTGTGGTCTACTTTCAAGGATTAGAACCTAACTGAACTCACCAGTTCAAAATTACCATGGAAGACCCAAAAAGACAATTTCGATGTCTTATTTCTTCAAATATTGTCCAAGAATTGCTTTATATTTTCCCCAGCTGTCATATACTTCTGCTTCTACACAAGCAACGGTAAGTTCACAAAGGAACTCTCAAAACAGTACTTTTCCAATTATTTGAGAATGTATGGCCACAAAAAGAAATGTTTGAGATTAGCCTCATGTACTTCTCAGTAGATCTACAACCTTTAGATGTCACTTCTACACCTCTTACCTTAAGCTTTGGGTTAGGTTGATATTTGTTCCACAATTTCTTCGAACGATTTAACATGTGGAAGCAAATCTTTACCAAATGTGCAAGATTTCAGTTTTAGCTTATCTATCTTTTCTTTCAAAAAATGGTTAATCCAAGAACGTCCGATCTGGCAGTCAACATATTGGGAGGCCCGCGATGGAGTCTGAAAAACTTTTATGTGCCTTGAGTCGAGGGATCATGAGAGGATTGCTTCCGAGGGCAAAAAGAAGAGTCCCACAAGGGAAAAATCAATTTGAAGCAAGGCAACAAAGAAGTTGCTGCAAGTGAATTTTTGTTCAAAAGTCTTTGATTGTTTCTGAAATATACCACTGCTTTTAAGGCCAAGAAAGACTAATTAAGGCAAACTTTTACGTTTTTGGCGTTTAATGAAAAACCAATATCATGCCATGAAAACTTTTCACCCATTCCGTGTACTGTTCCCTCGCGGTACTGTACACTTCCTCCTGTTTCTGGCGATTGTGGTACTGTGCTGCTCCCGACTTGCCGGTTGCCATCTGATCAATCCAGCCGTTCATCTCGGCTTGGATTTGGTGTAGGGGATTGCCCTGAAGGGTATTCCACTTCATCCGGACGGATTCTTGATCTTGGTCTCCTTCTAGGCTGAGGTACAGATCTGGGTATCCTCCATTTTCGCTTTGCACTCATAAGGATTTGCCCGACTGGGGTTTCTTCTCTAGGAAGATCAGACCGCTGTTTCTCTGTGATTCTTGGTGTGTGGGGTAGCCTAGTAAGTCTCTTTCTTTCTCCCGGTGGGACCTTATTGCTATGCACTTGGCTTGCCGTGGTGACAGATTTGGGTTTCTGGGTTTCTACGGTGCTGTTCATACCAGGTAACTCTGGATTTCTGGGTTTCTGGGTTTCTCTAGAGATTGCGTTGATACTTTGGTGAATATCTGATTAAGGGTGTCGCCCAATTAGTGCCTTTCACTCCCTGATTCTATTCTTGGGGGGTGGTTATTGTGATTCATAATGACTACTCTAGTGTGAAATCCATGGCTGAAAATCCCAATTCTCGGATGTTGCCCTCTGAGCCTCAGGCATCTGACTCATTGGTGACGGGAAAACATGTTAGTGCCCTCCCTAAGCACCCCTTAGCTGATAATGTTGGCTCTTCCGATGCCACTTGCAGATCTTCTTCTTCGGTGGTGTTTGCGAAATTAAAAGCTCAAGCTGTTATTAGTGCAGTGGAAACCCCTGTTGCTAGAGTTTCGTCGGTCATCGATAAGGCAGGCATGGGGATTGCCAGAGTAAATGACCCTCATGGTCGAAGGTCTCACAGTAGAGGCCGAAGCAGGGGAAGGTCCACACTTAAACCCTTCCATAGTTCTCTGAATATTGCTGGGACTTCAACAGACCAGCAAAATGCACCAGTGACTGGTACTAATCACAGTAGCAGTAAGGGGAAGCCACCGACCAAAACTCCTCCCCATGACTCCAAAACACAACCTTCTCAACGCTCTTGGGCAGCTGTGGCAAGGACAGCCGAGAAAGGTTATGGCCTCTCATTTATTCCCCCAACCATTGTCGATGGTAAACCGTTGGTACAAATTTCGGAAGCAATACTGGAAGATTCAAACCCCAAGTGGAAAGAATGCCTAGTCGGGTATTTTGTGGGCAAAAAACTGCCCTTTAAGCTCATTGAGACTGCAGTGAAGATTGTATGGGGAAAGAATCTCGTGAATGTATTGGCAAATGTGGATGGATTTTTTTTTCTTTCACATCCCCAATGAGACTTTTCGCCGGAAAGTCCTCGATGGGGGCTCCATCACTATTCTGAGAGTGCCTATGATATTAAAGCAATGGTACCCCAATCTAAAGCTCGTTAAGGACTAGCACCAGTCCATTCCTATATGGGTGAAGCTTAGGGATATCCCTTACGCTTTATGGTCGGCCTCTGGTATAAGTGCAATTGCCAATGCACTCGGTAAACCGCTTCATGTGGACTCACAAACTGAGAAAATGAGGATGCTTTCTTATGCCAGGGTGTGCATAGACATCAAGGCCACCCAAAACATGCTAGACTCGATTGACGTCAAACTCAATGGTGAAATATGGCTTGTCAAGGTCAAGTACGAATGGAGGCCTATCTCCTGTATTCCCTGTGACACTTTCGGCCATAGATGCTCCGCGCCCAGCATGAAGACAGTAGTCCCTGATAAGAATTCACCCCACCCTTTTGCTCCTATTGCTCCACCTCCCCAAGAGGAAGAGCCTTGGCAGATGGTAAACAAGAGGAAGGGGACCAGCAATCCCAAGAGCATGCTTATCGCATCCGATGCTGGTTGTCCCAGGATAGTGGCAGAAGTCCCTACTCTGTCCCATGCTCCACAGTTTTCCCCTTCCCGATTGAAGGTGGATGCGCCTGGACCCTCTGGCCCTCCCATGTCCCCCCGAAGTGGCTCTTCTACATCCTCTGATTCAGGTGAATCCAACGAAGATTTGGCTAGTGTGTTTAGCGACTTAGACTCTCCATCCCCTGGTCGGGCTATATCTCAACTCAACGTCTCATTGCAAATGGGATCTTGCGATGTAAGTCACGCCCCTGCCGTGAATTACCTGACTTGAGACCCCCTCTTTTGGAAGTATCCCTGACAGGTCCTGGAAAGGGTGTTTGTATAGCCGCCTTGCAGACCCCAACAGGTGCTGACCCCGCTCCTGTTTGTAAGCCCCCTACAACTAAATAGGCCACCCCCAAATCCAGGAGGAGAGGTGGTACAAAAAAGCGATAATCGTCTTCCCCTTCTATAATGTTTTTTGGCGTCTGGAATATCAGGGGTCTCGTTCATCCCCTTAAACAGGCAGAAATTAGAGCTTTTGTTAGATCTAATAATCTTTCTTGCATCGGTATCCTTGAGACCAAGGTAAATCAATCCCATTTTGAATCGATATCTACTGGATTGTTATCGGGTTGGGATCGGACTTCCAATTACAATTCCTCTTCTCGGGGCAGAATTTGGTTGGGTTGGAATCCGCAAGAATTGGTCTTGGAAGTTATATCTTCTTCTTCCCAAGCTATACACGCCCATGCAAGACTGCTGGCTCTTAGTAAAACCCGTTACTTCTCGGTTATATATGGCGGACACACCTTTGTGAACCGCCGAACCTTATGGGTTGATCTAGTCCATTCTAGTATGTTGTTCTCGGATTTTCCTTAGGTAGTGGTTGGAGACTTCAATGCCATTCGCCACCAATCTGACAGAATTGGTAGCTCAAACTCATGGATACCCGCCTTTGATGAGTTTGGCTTTTGTCTTAATGAAGCTGGCCTGGATGATCTCAGATATGTGGGGGCATAGATATACATGGTCCACCTCTGTTGACATTCTTCGCAAATAAAGGAAAATTGATAGAGTTCTCATTAATGAACAATGGAGACGCGATTTCTCCTTTTCTGAGGCCTCTTTTCTAGCTCCGGGAATTTCTGACCACTCACCCATGATTGTCAGAATTTTTCCCCTCCGACTATCCAGGAAACCGTTCAAATTTTTCAATTATTGGATGGCCCATCCTTCTTTTTTGGATACGATCAACCAGGTATGGGACTCACATATTACGGGCACCCCCATGTTCGTTCTATCCAAGAAGCTCAAAATGCTTAAAGGTCGCCTTAAACTTCTTAACAGAGATTCCTTCTCTAATATTTCAACTCGAACCGTGCAAGCCAGGTTAGCCTTATTTACTACCCAGGATGCTCTTGCCTCTGATCCTTTTACTATAGACCCGGCCCAAATAGAAAAGGATCAGTCTCGGATTTTCTCGGAACTGCGTCTTCAAGAGGAATCCTTTTACAAACAAAGGTCAAGGATAAAGTGGTTGACAGAAGGTGATTGCAACACCAAATACTTCCACCACTTTGTAAACAAGAGACACCTTCAGAACCGCATCATTTCGGTTTCTGACTCCAATGGTGTAATCCTTAACGACCTAAACCTTGTTCAGCAGCACATTGTTCATCACTTTGAAACTTTTCTTGCGGCTGACACAACACCCTCTCCGCCTGATTTAGCGACCATTCGGAACACTCTCCAATATATGCTGGATGATAATCAGACCCTTTTGCTATCTCGAGAGGTGACGGTTAGTGAAATTCGTAATGCTATGTTTTCTCTGGCCAAAGGCAAGGATCCTGGACCTGATGGGTATAATGTTGATTTCTTTAAAACTAAATGGGATATTATTGGCTCCTCTGTCACCTCGGCAATCGCTGATTTTTTTCAGTCTGGATCTTTATTAAAAGAAATTAACACTACTATCATAGCGCTTGTGCCGAAGGTCCACAATGCCCAGTCAATGAATGACTTCCGGCCTATAGCGTGTTGCAACACCATATACAAATGTATATCCAGAATATTGGCCGACCGTATCTCCACAGTTCTGCCAACTCTTATCAGTTCCCACCAAAATGCTTTTGTCAAGAATAGGAGGATTGCTGATAATATTCTCCTAGCTTAGGAATTATTTGCAGGCTTCCACCATGAGCCATACCTTCCGAAATGTGCCATTAAGGTTGACTTTCAAAAAGCTTATGACACTCTTGACTGGAACTTCCTCGAATTAGTTCTGCAAGCATTCTGCTTTCCATCATTTATGATCAAGCTTATCATGGAATGTGTCACCACACCGAAATTTTCTGTGGCTATTAATGGTGAACTCCATGGTTTCTTCTCTAGCGGCCGAGGCATTCGACAAGGAGATCCTCTTTCTCCCTATCTTTTTACACTAGCCATGGAAGTATTCTCAGGCATCCTGAACAATCAAACTCGGCTGCCTGGTTTCAAATTCTTTTGGCACTGTAAGGCCACCAAACTTAGCCATCTCTTCTTTGCCGATGATGTCCTTCTCTTTTCTGAAGCAAGATTGGAGTCCATTACTATTTTGCAAGATGGACTTCGGCTATTCTCTTGCTGGTCCGGCCTCACGCCAAATGCTAATAAGAGTGAGACTTTCATGTTAGGTGGTTTAGCGGAACTATGAACCCAGATTTTACAACTCCTAGGCTTCAGCGAACTTACGCTTCCATTTAGATACCTCGGGGTTTCGGTCATTGCCTCTCGACTGTCCAAAGCTGACTGCTGCCATCTGGTAAACATAATCACGGCCAAAGCTCGATATTGGTCCCAACGTTTTCTCTCTTTCGCTAGACGATTACAACTCATCACTTCAGTGCTTCACGCAACACAGGTCTACTAGGCAAGTGTCTTCACTCTCCCCAAATCAGTACTTTTGAGAATTGAGATGATACTCAGGCAATTTCTCTGGAAATGACTCGACTTGGGAGCTGGTGGCGTAAAAGTGCCCTGGAATGAAGTCTGCCTCCCGAAGGCGGAAGGGGGGCTTGGCATTCGGAGGCTTACGGACTGCAATAGGGCTGCAATGCTCAAGCACATATGGCTTCTATTCATCGATAAGGAGTCCTTATGGTGCAAATGGATACATTCCAACTTTCTCAAGAAAAAAAATTTCTGGGTGGCAACCAAACTGTCTTTCTGTTCTTGGACCTAGAAAAAAATCCTGGAACTTCTCACGGACTTCCAGCTAAACTTCCTTTGGAAGATGGGTGACGGGGCGTCCATTTCATTCTGGTTTGATAATTGGCATCCTAGGGGCCCTCTCTATAAACTATTTTCTGATAGAGACATATATCGTTCTAGTATCCCAAGAAATGCATCGATTCGGGATTTCTCTTCTTCCGTCCGGCAAAACTCTAATTTTCTGGATATTTTCAACTCTTGGACATATAGTATCCCGGCTCTTGATGCGGAGAGGCCTGATCGCTTTACTTGGAAAGGCCATTCCTCCGGATTGTTTTCCACTTCTTCGGCGTGGGAACTTATAAGAAACAAAGGCCCATATGTTCCATGGAGATCCTTCATTTGGGATCGAGCCATTGCGCCAAGGTACAACTTCTTGCTATGGCTCATCTCTTTGAAGAGACTCCCTACGCAAGTCATTTTGCTAAGCTATCACAGAATCTCCGAAGGTGTCTGTGCCTTCTGTAGAAACAGACTCGACTCTATTGACCATCTTTTTTTTGGATGTGCTGTCACCGGGACTCTTGCTTTATTTTGGGCAAATAACTGTAATCTTATCTGGCGAAATAGATCTTGGCAAGAAAACCTCCATTGGGCCATCCGAATTATTGGGGGCCAGAACTTTCATCAGCAAATTGCTCGATTTGCTCTTGGCGCAATGTGCCATATCATCTGGTTGGAGCGAAACCACATTCTATTCAGGTCTCGTCCCGTTTTTATGCCGGCCCTCCGCAACCACCTCACTAAACTTGTAAGAGACAAAGGCTTGTCCATGAAGCCTGTTGTAGATAGCGTTCGCAACAGAAGAATACAGCAAAAATGGGGCATCTCCCCTTCCATTTTTGAGTAATCTTTTGATTACTTTGTAAGTAGTTTGTAGGTCTCTGTTTCTGTTGGCCATCTTTGTGGCCTTGGTGTTATGCACTCTTGCTTGTAGCCCCAGTATTAGTCGCTACACCTTTGCACCTGTCGGGACACTTGTTGTGTCGCCTCAAGTGCGAGGTTTTTGTGTTCGACTACTTTCTCTATATGACACGCGTTGAAAAGTACATAAAATTCTTACCTTACCAAAAAAAAAAAAAGATCATGCCATGAAGTACTGGCTTATTCAAAAAAAAAATTTCATACTTTTATGATTTTTTTCGTTCTTTCGCAACATGACACAAATTAGAGGAACACTTAGGAGAATTTTTCTATACAAGAAATATCCATTCAAAACTAGGAGAATTATCTAGCTTTTAAACAAAATTGTTGTCCCCCAAAACTATTGTAGACGCGGAACCCTAGAAAACCTAAGACTGCATTGATTTTGTTGATCGTTTGTCTTGCTTAGTTGTCAATCTAGATTCAATGTAGACCTCTTTCTATTTCTTTCTTGTATAGCAAAGAAATCACAATTAAAAATAAAAAGGTTAGTTTTTATTTTTTTTTAGAGAATCAAATGAAATCACAGACTGTCGTATTGAGTAGATCAACAATAAAAGTATTTATATCATTTTTTTAATGTGATAACAGTGGATCAACTTTTGTTTCTATCAATGAGCATAAAACGCACGTTCTAAGATGCAACATATTCTATGTTTTCCACCAAAAAGCTGACCAAATCAACTTGCTGTGGGGGACTAAATTATGACCTGATTATCATGAAAACAACAGAGCCCGCGGACCCATGTATTGGGTGATGCCTCCACATTATCCACTGCTTTTTTCTCAACCAAAAAACAATTACCTTGGCGAATGGTGGACAGCTGTAATTACGTTCTTTGCAAAAGCTTTGTCACCATTTTAGTATCTGAATCTCTTGATAGACTAAACTTTTCTCTTTTGTATTTTATATAGCAAGATCAATATATCTCAAATGCACTCAAGGATCAATTTATCTAGTATAAAGACGTGAGAATAACTTAGTAACAAAAAGCTAACTGTGCATATTTTTATTTACCAGCTATTTTCTTTGTCTGATTAGAATACAGTTAGATCTAGAGTTTCAATCATATGATTAAGATGATCTATCTAAATGAATAATTGGCTATCGAATTTTCTTAAGTCATACTACTTTTTTAAGTTTTTATTATTCAAGAACAACGAACGGATGTACACACTACAAATTTTATTTTTCACAAATAATCATAATTTCTAGTGAAGTATTGTAACCCTAATAGATTTGAAGACTGACTGTGCTTCGTACTTCATCTAATAAGCAAGCACCAGTCAACCAGTAAAGAACATATGTCTCGCAGAGGATGATTAATTGTGCTTAGTGCTTCATTTGTATGTGAGCTGGCTGCACTCTTATTAATGTTCCACAAGTTTACGAACTTTCTGTTAGGAAGTCCTAACAGACTTTAGATAACTTATTTTCATATTTTAGGCAGTTTTCTATCTGAACTGAAAAATCACAAAAAATAACATGCATGTGCATATAGAATTAACATGTCATCATGCCTCGGCATTAATGCCACATCATTATACAATGCCATCTTGCCCCCGTCATTATGCCATGTCATCTCGCCATGTCGCCATGTCATGTCATCAATGCCACATCATGTTGCCATGCCATCTCATAACTTGTTGCGAGGTAAAGTAGTGTTACCGAGGATAAAAAACTGCACTGAACACTGCGATTACGCTTGCTGAAGCACTGTATGCTGGAAATATATGTTCAGATGTAATTTGAAGGTAGAGCCATTCAAACTTTTTCAATTGCTATGCCTTTGCCAATCCAACTAGCTAATGAATGGCTATTGAGATTGCAGAGTAATCATCTTGCAACATGCAATCTTTGTAAAAGAACATGCATGGAATTGTGATTATAAGTTCATCATTTCTCCACAGAACACGATAAATCCACTAGACCATCCTTAGAATGAACCACGACCCCTAACAGGACATTACAAAGTAATCATATGGCAACTCTTCATCTGCGTACGAGTGCCTTCAGCGATCATCATTTTCCCCATAAATCCATGATGAATTCTTCACAGGAACTGCTGTGGTAGGCGAAGTCATGCTGCATGCACACAAGGGCAGGGGCCGTAGCTCCCAAATGCATGTACATGCCACCGAAATATTCTACAATTTCAAGATCTCCCATCGGAAGAAATTGTTCCCACAGGCTTTCTTCTTCTTTAGTCAAGCTGGATGGTGAATACCAGCTATCCTCCGAGGTTTTGTCATCACGGTGAACTTCATAAGAGGTGCAGAAGCTATTAGCACTCATTGTTGGAATTTCATTTTGAGATCCAATGTTGGGTTCTAATTTCGGACTATCAAAGGTGGGAAGAGATCCATATGGATGGGATGAACTGTCATTGTGATCGGGCTTAACTTTACTATTACATGTGGTCAGAATTTGCAACTTGTTCCTGTTGCTGACGCGTTTCTTCAGGCGGGTGTTCCAATAATTCTTTATTTCATTATCAGTCCGTCCGGGAAGACTAGCTGCTATAGCCGCCCATCTGCAAGAAGAATTTAATCAAGAATCATACATTTGTCTACAATCACAAACATATGTTTATGTAGCACAAGTACTGTACTTATATACACGTGACCTAATTGTATGTATGCTCTCTCTCCCTCCCTCCCTCCCTCTGATCTCATGCTCAAATTTTGCTTAATTATTCTGTTAATATTCATCTCCTGTAGGTACTAGCTTCCGTATATATCCTTACCAATTAATTTGAAGAAGCTATATACACAGTAGGTAGCTTAACATTATTAGTCATTTCACATCAAGCTATGCAATCATTTTTTCGGAAGCCATCGAACTTTGACTATCTAGGAATTATATTGGATTTTGTATCTCTGAAATCTTTGAATAGATAGATGTTACACCTTTCTCCGCTGTTTGAAGAGCATTAGCGCTCTCTGTGTGCGTATATATGCATATGTGCCTGTGTGACTTTGTGCTATACACTTCTAATAATAGTAGCTTGCCTAGGAAATATGTCCTTTTAGTCGATGCTATTCATTTGAGCCAAGGATCATATTTGAAGAAGGGTTTTCTTCCCAGAAAAAGAAGAAGAAGAAAACGACATAGCAACAATCTAAAACAACAACTGATCAAGAAGTACCTGCAGGCTATCATTGTGGAACCGAAAGTCGTTTGTACGAACGAAATGAAGTGTTTTATGCAGCAGTGATTTGAAGATTGTACTTTCTCCGCCTAGTGCTGCTAAATAAATTTACAGAGGTGATTTTTTTTAATCTTTTGTTAGGTTTTACAGAGGTATGATTGTGCAAACTTACTTATTTCCCAGAAGTCGGTGCAGCTCGATGATCAGGTCCTCCTCTTCTTTGGTGATGTTTCCATGCCTGATGTTAGGCCTCAGATAGTTCATCCATCGAAGTCTACAACTTTTCCCAGTTCTTGCCAAACCTGAGTCATTCAGACACATAATCAATACTCAGGTTGATATTATACCCAACAAAACCAGATACAGAGATCAGCCAAAAACAAGATTATCATATGGAAATTTCATACCAGCAGGTTTGGGCATGTGAGTCCAGTTCCAAATGCCATATCTCCTGATATAAGCAATGAGCTTCTGATCTTCTTCCCCACTCCAAGTACCCCTCTTCACTGTTGTACTGTTGTTCTTGCTGGGTCTAAGTAGGGGTCTCACCATTTTTGAGCTAGCTTTTGACTTCGTGGGGGAAGAGAGAGAAGTAATGTGGCTGTGCTATTAATTCTCTGGCTTAAATGATAATGTCAGGAACTCTAAGACTTGCTTTCCATATATATTTAGGGTTGGTCCCACATTTACATGTTTTCTAAATTCCACCAAATTCAAAAGGTTCGCACTGATTTTTTTTAAATCAAATTGAATTTCCTAGAAACTTGTGACATGGTGTCATTTTCACTGGTTGGAAGCAATGTGTTTTTTTTTTGGTCGGAGGTTGGAAGCAATGTTGATTGGTGTATGTTTTTGGCATCATTTGAAAACCCTCTGCCTAAGATCCAATTGGATGAAGATTCTGTCACTCGGAAATTTTAAATAAGAAATATGTTTGATATACGCAATACTTTCTGACTGTGTATACTTTTGAAATAAATAGTCACCTAACGTCTCATCAAGAGTTCAATTTCTTTATTTCATCTTCTCATTATTAAGCTAGTTAATCAAGTTTGCTTGTGACTTATATATTGATACATTCACATCAGTATATTGTGCTTCAAGTGTTAGGCTTAATGAAGAATGCTAAGAAATTTCCTCCCTGATAGTTCACACATTAGATACAAATAAGTTTTTGATGTTTATTAAGATTATGTAAGAAAAAGGAGAGAAATGGGGACAACGCGATAGTAACGAAGCATTGTGTTAGAATATTCAAATATTAAGCCATGCCTTCATCTAGCAACTTAAGCTTTTAAAATAGTTAGTAGTGGTCCCACAAATTCTCACATGGTATTAGAGAAAAATGTCCTTAGTTCAAATTTTTCTAGGCTCCTAGTACAACATACGTGTGATTTTAAAATAGTTGGCAGTAATATCATAATATCTCACACATCAAAGATTATTTATGCATGTCACTTCCTATAATCATTGGACTTGCTAAAAACTAAAGTTATAAGGATGAATTCTGAGATGTCCCAAATCATTCATTATATAGGTTTAAATAAGGTCTTTATTGCGTATATTATTTGTATCTAATGAGTTAGGCTTGTAGATATATAGCCATATATATTGTTCATATCCTATCTTTATTTTTCTTTATGAGGAACTCAATCTACTCTTGCTAGGACGGCCATAAGTCTGATCTTTTATAATATGATAGAGCAACTTAAAAGAAATCGTCAACTTCAAACATTCACATTTTGTGAAAATCCATGCTTGCAATAAGATGAATGCATGTGCATTACTATATAATGGAAAGTGATGATAATGTGAAAGAGTCAACATGGTGTTGCTTTAGATGGTAAATGAGTTTGTTCTCTTCCTTATGGTCTTAGGTTCAAGCCTTGTTGGAGCACTCCACGAGTAAAATTCTGAATGCACCCAGCCAACGAGGGAGAATGCCTTTAAGATCGCCTACGGAGGTGCCTATAATGAGTTAATGGATGTGCATGTGGAGTTTTGATGGACCAATTACCAATTATTTGAAAATTTTAATCTGTTATATGAAAGCATGGCATCTCTGTAAATGCTCATTATGTGGTAGCATTCAATGCCGTATTTTTCATATTTGGCTTCAATTAATGGCCTTTTTCTTTCTTAGAGTCGACGTTAGAACATAGTTTAGTCACAGGACAACTTTTTAAGATGAAACTACCTTGATTAGTTCATTCATATAGCAACAACTTCTTATAAGTAACTTGACAGTTCATGTGGATTCCACCTCAAAATAAATGGATAAGTCGAAGGTTGGTTAGCAAGTATGCTGTTAGGATAAAGTTGCTGCTTGGCCTAAGGGACAAGGTTCCGGTTCCTTAGATGCTACTGGTGTGAGGCTTTGTTGTTTTTTTATAAAGTATTTTTTGTCGTTTTGTAAGGAAGGTTGTTTGTTGCTTGGTTTTATTAGCTGTGTGTGTGTGTGTGTGTTCAGATTGGCTTTTGTTTTGGAGAAGTCATGTTGCTTTATGACATGTTCTGTTGGATATGAAAATGGATTGTTTCACACCCTTCCTTTTCTTCTGAGCATTGAATAGAGGTCCAATATGGCAAACATCTATACAGATGGAGATTTGTCAGATTTTATGTGTGGGTGTGAGACGAGAGAATAGCTCGTCAAAGCATAAATTGAGTTCAAGGGAGCTCGAGCATTTAACTCGTCAAAAGATAATTTAGATAGGTGGCACATATTATTTTAAAGGCTGTCTTTTGACCTTTATATACTTAGGATACATTTCAAAATCCCAGACACTAAAGTTTGCATGGACCGTGTGTACGCAATCAAAATCATGAAGGACATTATGTGGACGACACTTCTAATGGCACAGGAGTTAACCAAGATGAAAGGAAACTGAAATTGTTGAGCGAACTTACTTTATGAGTATAATGCTGAACAAAATTATGCATATGGTACTCACAAAAATATAAACTTATATTATGTGTTGGTTTGTAGAGATACCTCATTGGCTAGGTTATTAGCCTCTGCTATAAGTTTGTGATCTCTTTCAGTCATACATCATCCTTCGGAAGATATTGTTCTTTTGTAAGTTCACCTGTGCTGATGGATTATCTCATATTCAAGTAGCTAACCACAATTGTCCAAATGATTTATATTTGATATATATCTGAATCTAATACGATAGTAAAGAGCAACAACTTGCTGAATTATAAAGCAAACATCTGTCTATTATCCTCGAAAACTGTGAAACACACTACATAAATTAATGAAAGTTTTATATCTTATTATCTATGAAGACGGAATAACCAATTTAGATAAGTGAAATCCCAGATAGTACGCCGCTTCAATCAACGTAATCACACAATTATTTTAGTCCTCTGAAGATGATGACTAGCCAAAAAAGATTTTTTTTTCTCTTTTTTGTCTTATTTCCCAGTTAATTGCATCTGATGACCAGGTGGAGATGGATTCCTTTTAGCGCGGTATAAAATACTGAAACTAAAATCGAGAGAAAAATTTGTCTGTTGAATTGTCAAAACCCAAAAAAGATGACAAAAGGGCATCTTGCCAACAATATTCAAGCTGTTCATTATAAACTGACAGACAAGCTTTTCTTTGGAGGAAACAAAAGGAAGAGGATGTGCGCACACATCTCCCAATAGATCTGGTCAATTTGCTATAAAGAAAGAAATTTCTTCCTTTTAAGTCCTTTTCGCAACGTGCGTCATATTCCCACCATCTCTTGATCAATTAGTTGGTCCAATGTACAACGCGAAGGGACATGATTACGACGAGGTTCGACACAATTAATGTCTGAGCAAATGAAGTCCTGCAATTTCTTAGGGTTTCACTCGCATGACTATAGAATCTTTTTCTTTTCTATCCTGGTCATGGCACAACGAGTATCATTCAACGGGTTTTTTTTTTCAGTGATTCTTCTCCTAAATACACAATTTCTAACAGATTTGTGCGATTAAAGGAAAGAATCCAAAGGCAAACTCGGGAAAGAAGCTCAAGTACTACATGCCTTACTATATACTCTATTTCAAGACCCATGGTTACTGTTTCTTCCTCTTTGTTATGTCAATATGGGAAAGCTTCAAGAAATAGGAAGGGTAACTATAAGTTTGACACCTTTCCTGCCCTATTTAGTTGGCTGATGCAACGTCCAAACAGGGATAGGATAAATCAAACACTTCAAAGGTCAAGAAGGCAATTGTCTCAAGAAGATAAAGGTCTCAGCGAATTAGGGTTCAAAGGTGTAACTTCCTCCATAATAATTACTACGGTAGTACGTGGAAGACACGTAATTACTTTGGTCAAGGTTGAAAGATTTGCAAGAAAGCATTGCATAAAACCATGTCATTAATAGAATTAATCATGGGACATAAAAGGTGAGTTAGCTTCACCATTTAGAATAAGTCTGAGTAATAATTTCCTTAACAAAAAGATGTTGCACAAGATTGGTCCTCTCTTGTAAAAGAAAAAGTGGTTCTCCCCTGTAAAAGAGAGAGTGTGCGTTACCTGGGTTACTGGGTTGATGAACAAAACCTGTAGAGTAAATTCAGAGCCACTGACCAAGAAAATAAATAAATTCAGAGTCAAACTGTATATGGATATTTAAACCAGTGCCATTATATTTGAATGTCCAATAGGAGGCTTCCATTTACTAATCAGCAAACCAATTTTGTGAATGTGCTTTTAGGAAAGAGTAGTGCCAGAGATAAGAGTAGCTTACAAAACAGATTTTTAAGTTATATGTCAAACAAGAAGAGGGCATTGAACCAGTGTAACATATTTATCCTCCAATAGGATTAGGAGTTAGCGGTTTTGGGTTCCGCCCAGGTTCCACCTAAAACTTGAAATCTACTCATCGAAACAGGTTTTCTAATTTTTGGAACCTGGAATCTACCTTGCGTACCTAAGAACCTAAAACCTACAGTGTCACAGGTTCCAAGGTCGATTTCAGGATCTACCCAGGTTCCCCATATACTATTAATTGAACGATTGCAGTAAATCATCACCTCTAATGATCACCTTTTACTACAATCCACTGATCACAACTCATATTTAGATACACGAAGAATATGAAACATTAACAAAGTAAAAGTCTTAGTCATGGATATCGCCTGAATGGAAGCTCATACTAGTAGTTTCATATTACGTACTCATCATTGGACGCTATGGGATACCACAGGATCGGGCAAAAACATAGAACAAGAAAAACACAAAGATTTGATTTGAGTTCTAAATTCCGGGTTCCAGGTGACCTGGTACTTGAAACCTATCTGTTGGAATACGTTTTCCAATTTTTGGAACGTAGAACTTACCTTATATACCTTAGAACCTAAAACCGTACCGGTATACTAATACCAATTAACGAAATTTGTTTTCTAAATGATGCAGGTGCTAGAACCCTATTTAGGGGTGAACATGACTCCAGGGTGTTTTCGTTAATTGGTATCGGTATCTCTAGCATTATTATTAAGAAAACAGTACTACTTAGCTAATCTATCGTACCTACCTCCATTAAACTTCTATGCAATAATTAATAGAATTGGTATTTAAAAGAATGACCCATGTGTCAGCTAGAGGTTTGTGAAGATGACTGTCGTGACCTTCCCGGAGGTGAACCATGTTGACATCCGAATTTTCATCGATCATCTAAGCCTCCGTTTCTTTGGCAAAATTATAAAGATAGAAATTTTCGAAAAAAAAAATCATTTGGGCCTAATTCACTGGTTAGCCCATTCTTTTTTCAATTTTACTTTCAGCCCAGCCTTTCCTTTACTTTATTTCCTTTCAGCCCATTTATCTTACGGAAGACCAGCCCATTGGCTCTTTTCCCATCTCTTCCTTACGCTCACTTTGGTGAGCAAAGGAACAGGAAGGTGACAAAGAGAGACAGTGACGGATGCCCTTCGTCTGTGAGCGAACCGGAGGTGACCAAAGCAAATATGATGGAGGTGCTAGAAGAATAGATGAGCTGGCCAGTCAATTGGAGATAACAAAAAAGATTCTGGAGCCGGAGAGGATAAAAATCGAGGAAGAAAGAGTTGGCTGGGGAGAATTCCATCGGAAAAGGAAAATATCGGAAAGGAAGAAAAGGGAGGAAAAGGTATAAGAGGAGAGCGTTCCGGTGTTTTTGGATAGGAAAAAGTGCTGGACAAATCTTCTCCCTCCTCCATTCATCATCTTCGGAGGCTACCAGAGATTCGGATCGCTTGCCGAAGTACATCCAAAATCATGTCGGAATCATAGTTCATTCATCGAGAAAGAGGAAGCATAGTCAGACCTCCCCTGCCGTCGCTGATTGAAACTCCGTTTTTGTCTAGGTGAGTTACTCAGATATGCCTTGCTTTGCTCTGTTTTTACTCATCTATTGAGCTTCAAAGCCTTGGACTGAATCAATGAGACTTTGGATCAATAGTGTGATATAGAAGCTGTGCCATGGAACATAATGATGATTTGGATTGTGATATATCATTGTCAAGCTGAGAATTGCTCTGAAACTGAGTCTAGAATTTATGTTTTAAGTCATACATCAACTGTTCGTTGAAATGCTTGAATGAGATGTTATGATTTTAGAATACCGAATTTGATTGTGAAAATTCTAAGTGAGTCATGATAAACTGAGACCGAGTTGATGTGAAATACGTTGGTTTAGATCTTCATACATTACAATCGGACCGAAAATTGCGTTGAATCTCACTCTAGAATATATATTTTAATTCGCATATCATATGTTTGATGAAATGCCAAAGAGATGATTGAATCTAAATCTGTGATTAAACTTAGAATCAATTCATGTTTGCTCTCATAATCGTCAAACTTTATCTGACTTCGAGTTTCTTTGTGTTTTTTTTTCGGTGATTTTTGTAAACTTTGTGGCATATTCATCATTCGTCCGAGTCGACTATGGTTAAAATTTCTACCGGATTCATTCCCCTCGCCAAAGTTATGCCCGCGGTTTGAGGCCGCCACCATTAGTTTTCTATCTCTATTTGATACATGTGGTTGCTTGTTTGTTTAGATTTAGGATTTGTTGTTGTGGCCGGAAGTTTGCTGGCCGTAAAATGGAATTTGGTTGCCAGAGTTTATTTTTGTGGCCGGTGTGTGATGAGGGATGACGGTCATTGTAAGTTTTAGTCAACGGAAGTTCGGCGATGGCCAGAATAGATAGCCGACGGCGAGGGTTAGAGAATCTGTGGTAATGGATTTCCGACGGTGTTAGTGATGTTTTGGTGAAGAAGCTCTCTCGATACAGGTCTTGGGAAGAAGAAGATCAGGATAAAAGAGAAAAGAAAAAGAAAAAGAAAATAGAAATAATAATAATAATAAATAAATAAATAAGAAATAAAATCTGAAAATAAAAGATTCGTATCAAGTAGCAAATCGGGCTGAACCAAAGATGTTGTGGGCGAAGGGAATAAGCTAGGCCAGATAGAGAAAGATGTGGGCTGAGATACTATTGGGCCAGATGGAATTTGATAATTCGGTTTTATCCAGATTGGGCTAGTCCGAATTTAGACCCAACTTTGGGCCTTCTGGGTCCGGGTTAGACTAGGAAACCAGACCGGTTTCCCCTGACCCGATCCAAAATCCATTTTCCAAAAAAAAATTTAAAATTTAAAAAAAATTCAGAAAATTCAAAAAAATAAAAAAAGTGAAAAAAGCTAAAAAGATGCAGAATTCTCTTAGGCTCCGTTCGTTTGCCGGAAAATATTCTCCTTTTGGAAAATATTTTTCCGGAAGTCATTTTCCTGAAAAATATTTTCCTGGAACATAATTTTCTAGCGTTCGGCTAAAATTTGAAAAAGTTTTGGAAAATATTTTCTAGTGTTCGAAGATCGCCGATCCCGTCGGCGGCGACCGGCGGCGGTGATCGGCAACCAGCGGTGGCCGGCGACGGCGGCGGCAAGTGGCGCCGGTGGCGGCCGTCGGCAACCGCCGGCGGCGGCGCGGGGCGACCGTGGCGGCCGTCGGCAACCGGCGGCGGCGGCGGCCGATGATCGCGACGGCGACGGCGACCGTGGCGGCGGCCAGCGGTGGTCGGCGGCCGATGATGGTGACCAGCGATCAACTTCCTCTCCCACGGAAAACATTTTCTCTCCAATGGGCAATTTTGCCTTCACTTTTGGGGAAAATGATTTCCTCTTTGTGAAAAGAGGAAATCATTTCCCTCAAAACAATGAAGGATTTGGGGGTGGAGAAGGAAAATATTTTCCCACGAAAAACATTTTCCGCCCCCTAACACAGGAAAACTCGGAAAATATTTTCCGGAAAAATATTTTTCCGGAAACGAACGGAGCCTTAGTTCGAGGCTTTTAATAAATACTTTTGGCTTGAACAAAAAATTGAACCCAAATTAAATAAGCCTTTAGGGCTTTACCTTAGGGATTTTTGTTGTTTTTTTAGAGACGATGCTAGTTCGCTGTTTGTTGCTTTCATTTGGATTTCATTTTATTACGCGCTTTAAATTCACTGATTGTTGTTTTTTTCTTTTAGAATGGTAAGGATGAAAATTCAAAATTCTCGATTAGTAAAAGACTGCCGTGACATTTTGGTTAGCAAATAATCGAGTTTAGGTACCAAAAGGGCATTAGTTGAAAAATTAGTATAATCAAGTCCCCGATCCCTAAGAATCTCTGGTTGCGTATGTTTTCGAGATAATACTCCCGTATCTCGATTAGGGTTTCTAGCCGATCCTTAATCGTGGCTAGTGGCGACTCCTATTAAACAAATAGATTTAAACAACTAATGTCACGTGAGGTATGAACTTAAAGAGAATTCAATAAAATACCTCTAAACCTACTTCCCCGAAGCGGTTGACAAGGGATTTAGGTTGTGACAGCCATCAAAGGAAGGCTAACGGACTTACTAAAGAAGAACGAAGGTTTCTCACACGAGGCAATGGTTCAAGTTTAGTGCGGACTCTCCCAAGCCCATCCGACCGTAACTTGATACTCAATCTATCATGTAATTAATCTTACCTTTTGGAGTCGTCACTAATCGGTTATGGGTCGATTAGACACCCAAGTAAAATATGAGAGCGTATTTTACTTCCACGAACCAAAGATTCAAGGGATTCGGGGATTCGGTACCTTTTCCCTTTATTTCAAAAAAAATATTTTTACGGATCAAAGAATTACATCCAAATAATATTAAGGTTTGACCTTAGAGTCTACAGGTCCAAACGCCCTAATATATCTTTGTTAATGCAAAGAAAATACATAACTAGATAAGCTAAGGTTTTATTGACTAAATGACATGTAGTTAAAATCATGTATTGACAATCCACAAATTTAAACCGATCTCATCCTCACCTTGGTTTGAGCTAACCGCAAGAAATTGATAGTGAATCGCAGAAAGCAACTGAAGGTATGCAACAACAATGAACAGCAATGAACGAAAACAAACAATAGTGGACAGCAGAAGCGAACAGCAGTAAACAGCAGCAACAGTGGCACAACAGCAACTGCGAACGACGAACGACAATGATGAACAGCAAACAACAACGAGCAGTAGCAACGCAGCAAACGGCAGCGAATAGCTACGATGAGTAGATGAGTAGCAACAACAATAATGGCGAAAAGTGACAGTGAGGATGCAGCAGCAGCAAACTGTAGCAAACAACAACGAACAGCGATGACATAGCAGCGAACAACGACGAACAACAGTGGACAATAGCGAGCAGCAGCGACGCAGCAACAAACAGCAGCGACATAGGATCAAGAATAGCAAGAGCGACGCAACTAGGCTCACTAGAACAAATGAATTTACTGCAAATTATCGAGAAGAATGACGTGGTGGAACCATAACCATAGAAAAGAACTCTCTTGTTTCTCTCGTATTTTTGAACTGTCTCTATTTCGAGCTCCACTTCATGTTTTTGCAATGGCTCAACCAACCCCCTTTTTATAGCAAAAGACCTCCATTTATCATTGGAAAGTCCGAACCCGTGCTCCTATGATCATTGGGATTGCCGAATTTTAGACTTGATTTATCGCCACGAATTAGTGCTCCAAATCTCGCCTCTCCTCGAAATCTTTAGGTTGCCTTTTCTGTCCCCACTCACATTGCCTTGAATGTGTCCACATTCACTCGTCATTATTTACGATTTCACAACCAGCATTATCTCCTTGATTTCCTCTCCGCTCAATCTTTCCATTTGGCTTTTCTTGAGTGTTAATTTTTTCCATATTGCTGGACAAATCCCATTGATTCCTATCACGATTTCAATCCTCCAGAATATGTCTTGCCAAAAAGAATTTCGTGAAATTTGGAGGTGCTCACGAAAGAATGGGGATTCGGTCCATTCTTATCACTTCAAGCTCCCAATCTTTCCATGATCAATTCTTTGACTGAGCTGTCCAATTCTCACCGTTAGAAAACAACTCCCCTTGTTATGCTAAAGACAATCCGTGTGATACGGTGGGGATGAGCTTTCCAATGTGGGAGATCTTTGCCAAAGTTGAGGAGAATATTTCATTGAAATTTCTTCGCTTCAACTCTTTCTTTTCCTTTTTCTTTCATCCCCTCAGTAGGAACCAAATCTCTTAATGGTCAAGTATATGTGCATGAATGGACTCTTAGTGCGCAATTATTGGTGGCCGAACTTGAGCAAGGTCCTTGATAAAACATATTCAACCAACTTGAACATAATATGAAAATGCAATAATATTTTTGTTTAGAAGTCAAGATCGACTTCTAATTTTTTATGCAATAAATGAGTAAATGGAAAAATTAAAATTTAGGTGTCAACAATGACAGCAATCTTCTTGAATTTCTTAATGGGAAATCCAATCGAGGAATCGTATTGAGCACACTCCATAAAAGACTGGGTCAATCTATTATCGTGTAAAGGGAGAATTTTCTCAAAGCTCAAAACTTATAACATGTACTGTTTGTGGAGGACTTGCAATTTGCAGACTGCAAAAAATGTTTGACATATAATGACCCTCGGAAAGTTGGAAGGACAAGTCTTGCTTGACTTACAAAGTGGCAATCTTAAAGGTGCTCCCAAGAAAGTGAGAAATTTAATAAGACTCTAACTTCCGACCAAAACAAAAAAAAACTCTAGCTATGTGATTTTTTCTTGTCTATCGGTTCATATACAAGCAAAAGAGAGAACAAATCGAGCGTGCGAAAGAAAAAAGTGGTTCAAAAAAGCTTTAAATAAGTAATGAAAAAGACAAAGATTTGCACATTTTTTTAGGGTTAATAGCACAATAAATTCTAAATTGGTACATCTGTAATAAATTTATCATAAAATAATTTTTTTAAGATAGAAAAGGAAAATCTACAAGCAAAGAGGTTTTGCAAATGGAGAATGGAGAAAGAAACGTGCATGAAATTGGACTGCAGCATCAATAATTGATCATTAAAAAACCCTTGAAGTGTGAAGAAGTCGCGTAATGACGTTCGATGATATGTAATCCAAAGCATGCATTGGTCATCTCTGAGCGAAGCAAAGCTTAATTTAATCATAAGAACAACAAAAATAATGCAACTTGCAAGCCTAGCTAGGGTTTTATAGAAATTTACAAGAAAGACAGCCAAACGTGGATTATTTTGATTTTTTTTTTCGGCCATCAATGTTGAAAGCATAATTCCACTGATATACCATTAACCAATAAATAATAGAATTCTTGATTAGAAGAAAAAGGAAAGTTGAGGGGACATTTGATTGATTAGTTTGGCTTTCATTTAATACGAATTTAAAAATCTCTAAGTGATTACTTTCCGGGTATCTTCAGATATCTTAAAGTTAAGCTTTTTGTCTCTAACGAACCTCTATGATTCATCTCAATAATGCAAATGAGTATTCATTGAAATTTTAGCAAGTTTATAAAATTTGTTATTCCCTTGGATTTTTGGTGTTCGATTAAGAGGTAACCTCAAGAAAGGAAGTTTTCGCTCTTACGAGGGTCACCGGGGCCTATTTCTATCCTATGGGGCGGGCTCTATGGATGTGTTCCTTATTTTAACATATTAGTGCTTGCGCGCCTCACATTTTCAATTTCTCAAATATCTTTGTCTTTCTCAGAGAGAGGGAATATCATCTGGAAATTTTATATTCCGGTGATCCCGAGATTTGGACGATGACCAAGATGAATCATTTTAAAGACATGCTTAAATCTGCAATAGTGTAGATAAGTATTCATTGAATTTTTAGGAAGTTTATAAAAAAAATCTTTAATGGCAGAACACGTGTAAAAGGAAGTACATGCTTTGGAGAGTTAATTATGTTTTGAGTTCGATCTTTTCACTGTTCAGTGTGTGAGATGCTAGATCTGTGAACGATCATCGGGAGGTGGTCTGTTTTTTTGGGCATCTTGGGCTGCTCTAAAGGCTCTGAGATGGTCGGAAGCAAACATCTTTATCAGCCTAAGAAACCCTGACTCCAGTAGTATATGCCATTCACGTAATGACATCTTGTCTTTTCCATACATTATAAAGGATATTAGAAAGCCTACTAAATCCTTCCATGTATAACCTATGGGGTTGGCCATGTGTATCAAGTGTAAAAAACACTCGATATCTTCTAGTTCTTTTTATTTCCGGCTAGTTAGCAACCCTTATTTGCACAAAACCGAAATGCCCCACCCCCCCCCCCCGGTGAGGGTGAGCACCGGCGAGGGCAAGGTCCGGCGAGCCTTGCCCTATCCTAGGTGAGGGTCGACCTCGCAGTGGGTGAGGCTAGGGGGGCCTTGCCGGCGCTCGCCCTAACCCAAACGTGGCCTAGCAAGGGTGACCCTCGCCCAGGCAATGCCAATGCTCACCGGCCACCGGCAAAAAGAAAAGTTAAAGCAAAAAGGAAAGGGAAAAAATTCAAAAAATTCAAAAAAATTAAAAGATTACAAAGAAAGGTTCACCTCAAGACGGGCCATGCCACGTCGGACGGCGCATCCATGTCGCGTGGCGTTCACGTCGGCGATTTTGGCGTAAATTGACTGGATATAATGATTGGTACCGATGTAAAAATGTTTCTGATTAAATTGGTTCAATTGAAAAATTTAGGATTAAATTATGATCAATATAATAATTTTAGAAAAAATTCAAAAAATTCAAAAAAAATTAAAAGATTACAAAGAAAGGTTCACCTCAGCACGGGCCATGCCACGTCGGACGGCTGGCATCCATGTCGGACTGCTGGCGTTCACGTCGGCGATTTTTGGCGTAAATTGACTGGATATAATGATTGGTACCGATGTAAAAATGTTTCTGATTAAATTGGTTCAATTGAAAAATTTAGGATTAAATTATGATCAATATAATAATTTTAGAATTTTTTGGTGCGTTTCCCCATTCTGTCGGTTGGATTCTATTCTATTTACCCGCACGTTGATGCATGGCGGTCGGACAAGATTCTCTCTTCGTCTTTAAAAAAGGCATACTATTTTCATAGGGAAAATCTAACGACGTTCTCGAGCAAGTGAAAAACATCAAAAGTTGTGGGGCTCATTCTATTGATAATCCTATGCTCTACAAATTAGCATAGGCTTGGAAACAGCATAGGCACGCGTCCATGCTTTCTTATTTTTTTTTAAAATATTTTGATTATGCGTGACATGTTCTCTTTCTCTTGCACGGTCATATTAACTCGTTTCATAAGGAATCACTCACTTTATTTCTCTCCTCACTTATAGACTTCCTAACTTACCCTTGCATTCTTTATCCCACACGCACCTATTTGATACTTAACATGCATAATGATCTAAACCCCAATAAGACATTTTGAGAAAATTTTGAAAGGTTATGACTCACTCACTCCCCTTTGTGATTTAATTTGACAAAATGCAACTTGTTAATGAAGTTATCAAAGTGTTCAATGTGCAAGTTATTCAAACCTGCATGGCCACTAAACAAAAGTTATAGTAAGAACTTAGATATGTTTCAATAAACATGTATACAATTTTCTTGAATTTAGGGTATAAGACGTCAAAATAAACTATTCTTTTCATCGCTTCAGCCGAAAAAAATTATTTTATATTGTCTTTTCTCAATAGAAAACTATAAAATATTATGAGTCTAAAATAGAGGGCTGATAGTGAACAAAAAATCACATCAACAAAATATTCCAATGGTTAAAAGTGACTCCACGTCAGTTCTACATTCTTCGCGATTAATTATGGCTCGTTGTAGTGAACGTTTTTTTCTCTTTGGCACCCAAATATGAACGTGTTTGTTTTATGTCACTTTTAAAGATAAAACCTTCAACTTTAGTCTTTATATAAATGACATGACCTTTGAATACATAATTGTAGTGACGCAGTGACACGGCATAGCACCCTAATTTCCTTAATTTAACATATGTTCAAAGAAAAGTGTCAAAAAAGTCCTAAACCTTTTGTATTTGTGCCAATTTAGTCCTAAACTTTTTTTGTGTCAATTCAGTCGTAAACCTTTTGTATTAGTGCCAATTTAGTCCTAAACCTTTTTTTGGTGCCAATTTAGTTTTAAACCTTTTGCATTGGTGCCAATTCGGTCCTAAACCTTTTAGTGCCAATTTAATCATAAACCTTTTATATTGGTGCCAATTCAGTCCTAAACCTTTTGCATTGGTGCCAATTCAATCCTTCCGGCTAATAGCTATTCACGTGTCGAAGGACTAAATTGGTACAAATGCAAAAGGTTTAGGACTGAATTGACACCAAAAAAAGGTTTAGGACTAAATTGGCACAAATGCAAAAGGTTTAGGACTGAATTGGCACAAAAAAAAGGTTTAGGACCAAAAAAAGGTTTAGGACTAAAATGGCACCAACACAAAATGTTTAGGACTTTTTTGACACTTTTCCCCATTTGTTCATATGCATCCAAGAACACAAGACAGTCACTTTTATTCTCAATGTATCCTCATTTTCTCCGTACTTGGTCATTCAAATTTGTTTCCCCTATCTAGCATGATGGTCTAGTTTGTCCGGAACTAGTTCGACCCGATCTTCTATTATGTATAATCGTCAATTCAATATGTGCTTGAAACACACCACCTTCTAACGACCCTTAACTGTTGTCAGTCCTACTTTCCGGCTCCTGATCCATTGAATATTTCCATAGTTCCTAGTTTACTACGATCAACTTTGAACAGTCGTTAAATAATCACAACATCAAGTTTTGATCCTCCAGCGGCAATCTCTTGACCGGGGGCACAAAAATTCTAAGCACATAACTTCTCTGAACTTTCTGTCAAGATTTTGTTGACCTGCTTGTTCAATATCAGGAACGATCCAATCGTTTTGCATACGTTGATAGTATGAAATGCCCACATTAGTTACCGAGGTTACCTTGTTAGGATGCAGACGAACTACATTGTTTTCTATTTATCATAACATGTCGTACTGAATATTCAACTTGTCGCCGGAAATGCATGCAAATAATGAAATTAACTAGTTATATTACCCATCTATATATACTCGGGGCTTTACTAGCATAACAATTTTTGAGTCATTGTGAGAATAATAGCTTATTGTGAGTTACAAATTCTTGAATAAGTGGACCCCGCAATAATTTATAATTATTCGTTATTTAGTTTTTTGTGGTCCAAAACAGACTATTATTCTCACAGTAGATTAAAAACTGTCACACAATCATTTCCCATATACTTATTCTCAATTGACTTTCTCAAAATTATTGAGATTGACAAATTTATTCTGACAATTTAATATTTAAGATAATATCTTTCAGGGAAAGAATGTAAAACTGATATATTAAGATTCCTAAAGGATCGGGCTGCCATCAAAGAAACTGTCCAAAATTTGTAATTTCGAAAATTCTAGTAAAGCAGAATGCTGCTATGAAAAATTTAAAAAGTAAAAATATATGCCATTCTCCTAATTATATTCGTAAAACCTTAACTCAACTATTGTAAAACGATTTCGTGAAGTTATGTTATTAACCTGAAGTTTTTCGCAGGCATTTACAATATTCAATAAAAAAAGAAACAATAAAAAACTTCCATATGAGAAAACCCTAACACTCTTTTTACCTTTTAACCAAAAAAAAAAACACTCTTTTTACCGACCGTAAGTTAACGAAGACAAAAGCGGCATATTCGGTCGGTTGGATTCTGTTTACCCGCACGAGGCACGCAAGTTAGACAAGATTACTTTCTCTTGAAAATAACAAACTACATTCATTGGAAAAGTCTAAGGACGTTCTCGAGAAGTGAAATAGCATCAAAAGTTGTGGCGTGGGTGAATGGACATCTGGCGTTTCTATTGATAAACCTATGCTCAACAAGCGTGTGCCCTTTTGAGCAACTAATTTATATGTGAAAATTAACAATACACAAACTTTTTGCAAGGTTTGGAAAATCATATGAGATCATATCCAATAACATACGACACCGACAGACGTGTCATTCAAACCTGCATGGCCACAAAAAGGAAAAAGAAAGTTGGTCTTAGGCTAAAACCAACCAAAAACTGATTGCAAAATATTTTTTGAAAATAAAGAGAAAATGTATCGAAAAAGCGTTAGATTAATCTAGCATAATCAAGTTCCCGAATCTATTGAATTTTTGGTTCATAGAAGTAAAATGTTCTACCGCACTTTACTTGGGCATTTAATTGACCCTAACTGATTAATGGCAGCTCCAAAATGTAAGAATTGCATATTAAATTGATTACCAAGTTTTGATTGGTAGGGCTCGAGGGAATCCGTGTTAAGTCTTTGGCTTAGTAGTCCATTAGCTTTCCTATTAGTGATTCACCTCTAGGAAGATCGTGACATGATAAAGCTGGTGGATGTTTTGATTTATTGCATTGTGATGTTTGGGGCCATATTAGATAGGGTCTCTCTCCAATGCACATTATTTTTTGACCATCATTGATGATTATAGTCATGTAGTTTGGGTCTATTTTATCAAGGAAAAATCAAAGGCGTACAAAGTCTTTGTTAATTTTAATGATCTAGTAAAATTCAAATTTGTTCAAGTAGTTTAAATGGTGCAGAGTGATAATTGCCGTGAATATCTTTCAATTCCATGAATGATTTTTTTTGTAAAAGTGGAGTCATAAATCAAACGTCATGCACCTACAAGAATAGCAGAATGGGCAAGTTGAAATAGAACACCGACACATTTTCAATGTAGCACGGGCACTTCGTTTTCAAGTGAACTTACCAATTCATTTTTGGGGTGAATGGACATTAACGACTACTTATTTAATTAATTATGCTCCAGCTTCGTTATTATATGAAAAAATGCCTTCTAAGCTTTTGTTTGGAAAATCCCCGGATTATAGTCATTTATGAGTTTTTGGTGCACTATGCTATGCTCACTAACCGTCAAAGGGCAAAGATTAATTTGAAGAAAGAGCAAGAAAATGTGAATTTTTGGGATATCCATATGGCACGAAGGGGTTGAAGATTTTTTATTTCGAAACCGAAGAAGTATTAATATCTCATAATGTTGTTTTCTATGAAGGGAATTTCCCATTTGCTCAGCAACTTGCACATGAGGATCAAGACTTCCTTCCTCTTTTGACACCAGCTCGTGAGTTGGTACCTATTGATGAGGGGTGGAATCAACCTTAGGGAGAGGAAGAAAGGGTACCAACCCAAGTTCGTGAAGAAAACGGGAAGATAGTGATGCTAGATTGTGATAGTATAGTCCAAGTTTAAGAGCAACCCAATGAGTAGCTTGATGACCAAATTCCAGTCCCAACTTACACGTTGGAAAAGACAACCAACCTACCCACAAGATTATGTGTGCCATACAGTCCAAATGAAGATCCCAACTCCTTAGCCCACTCCATCGATGTCTTCAGGTATGGTGTATCCAATCGAGAAGTTTATGTCTTATGAGCAATTTACAAAGTCTCACATCACCTTTTTAGCTGCTGTTGATTCTGCTATAGAGTCTAGGAATTACATTGAGGCTATTAAAAATCCTTTGTGGAGAGAAGCGATGGCAGCAGAACTTAAAGCACTCGGAGATAAGAAGACTTGGACTCTGGCAACTTTGCTGGAGAGTAAGAAACCCATAGGGTGCAAGTGGGTTTACAAAAATCAAGCATCGAGCTAACGACAGTATTGAGCGATATAAAGTGTGTCTAGTTGCCAAGGGATTCACCCAAACAGAGGGCATGGACTTCCATGAAACCTTCGAACCAATGGCTAAACCGGTCACTGTACGATGCCTTCTTTGCAGTTGCATTGGCTCGTAACTGGTAGTTGCATCATATGAATGTCAACAATGCATTTCTACATGGTGACTTTTATGAAAAAGTTAAAATAAAGCCTCCACCAGGTTTCATGATAACAGGCTTGAATCGTGTATGTCAATTGCAAAAGTCTTTATATAGTCTTCAACATGCATCTTGGAACTGGTTTTCAAAATTCTGTAATGCATTGAGGGAGTATGATTTTGATCACCAATAGCATATTACTTGTTGTTCACCGTGTTAATATATGTTGGTGATCTCATATTGGCATGCAATAATTTAAAACAATGTGCAGCGCTCAAACGGTACCCTGATGAGCATTTTCATATCATAATCTTGGCCGATGAAAGTACTTTTTGGGAATTGAAATGGTGTAGACGACTTTAGGGTTATTTCTATGCCAGAGAAAGTATGTACTTGAAATCCTATTGGAATTTGGCATGCTAGTAGCGAATCTAGAGACTTCTCCAATGGAGCTTCAACTCCAGTTAGCTACAGCAACTAGACTTGCCATGACAGATCCAAGTCACTATCGTCGATTAGTGAGATGTCTACTTTATCTCAATATCACTCGGCTTGAATTATGTAATTATGTCCACATATTTTCCCAGTTCATGTAGGAATTGAAGTAGTAGTGAGAAGTAGCTATACGAGTTTTTCGATATCTCAAGAAAAAACTAGGACAAGGGATTCTATAATCAGTCCCGGCTTCGCTTCACTTGACTGGCTTTTGTGTCTCAGATTAGGCAAGTTGCCTAAGCCTCATCGCTCAGCGATCAGTTTCTAGTTATAACTATATATGGGAAGGCCCTTTACTTAACTAGGACAATTCATTGCTCTAAAAGTTTTAGCATGAACATCTGTCCAATCAATTTTTTTCTCTCCAGCAACAAATGGGCTTTGTTTCCATGAACTTAATAGAACATACTTTACCTCTTTCATTTACTTTTCCTCTAAGAATTCAAAATGAAAGCTACCTTATAATTTCAGAATATATATATCTTTTGCGCATACAATGAATTTGGAGCATGGTTTATTCGTGTGAATCCAAGTTCAAGAGAATATGCCTAGTGTGAAACAGATCTATGTTGATTTTGGCAAGTGAAGTAAACCTGCCTATGTCATTGGTGCGATTAGCGGATGACAATAAATTCCACAAACAATTAAAAACTAAACATATTATTTCTCTACGGTCTTGAAAATTGATGAGAAAAGGCCACTCAACATCGATTCACGAGGTTTGAAATTAGACGAAAGTTTGCCATTCTTTATGTGGTGACAGAGAACTTTTCCAGTGGTGGAGGCCAAGAATTGATATAGAAACAGATTAATTAAATGAACTATATGGAAAGCTAGCTGCGAAGTCAATAGCACATCGTGCAAAAAAATCATAAATCTATTGCAGTGTGCCAATTCAGTTTTAAACTTTTATTTGGCCAACTGAGTCCTAAACCTTCTATAGTTATGTCAATTCAATTCATCTGGCCAATTTTTGCCCGAAATCGCTGACATGGATGCTGGCCGTCTTACGTGGTACCGCTAGCGTTGACGTGGATGATTTTTAATAATATTTTTATTTATTTTTTGTGACATTCCGAAATTTCCACCAATTGGAATTTATTGAATAATTGAGTTTTATGAGATGTGCTCGCAGTAAATTCTCGCCCGGAACTGATCATTCCTGGGAATGCTAACCATTAGGGAAAGGCTATTAGGGCGAATTAAATTCACGCGGCTAAAGGAAATTCGATCGTGAATGGATTTCGACCATTAAATCGCGTAAGTGATATTTTGAGCCACTGTTGGCCGATCCAAGGATAGTTAGGGGTCAGTTCGCCACTGTCCTAGTAGTGGATCGCGGGTGATTCCGTAGGACCACGAAACGACGTGACGAATGATTCCGAAATTATACCGAACGATCGTACCCCTCGGATCAAGTGATTGATCTTCGCGATTTTAATGACAACCGAGGTCGTCACGCACCGAACGGACTTGCACGTGACTCGATTTCGTATCAGTCACGAGTCGATTCTGCGAAATTCCCCAGCAAACCGCTCGTTAGCTCGAGAAACGCTCGAGTTGCGTTTAATAGAATTTAATTATTGGATTTTTGCCCAAATTGGACACCGGAAAATTAGGAAATCGCGACGGAACGCTAGGACGACGTTGTACGTGACACGTGTGAAATTTTGATGCGCTCAAATCCTTCGGAAAAACTCGATTTGGGCAAGAAATGGAGAAAGTGACTAAAATACCCCCCTAAAGGTTATTAAAGGACAAGTTTTAAGGTAAAAGGCATTTTAGTCATTCACCCTTTGGTCATTATAAATAAGTGGAGTCCAACTTGTCTTCCTTCTCCCTTCTTTTCTTCATTCCACGATCAACCCCTCCCCCTTTTATTTTTTTTTTCTTCTTGGCCGTTTCTCTCCATCGCCGGCGCCGCCGCTTGCCACACCGCCGGACCGCCACCTTGCCGTCGCCGTGCCGCCCTCCAACCTCACTGTCTCTCTCTCTTTCCCCTCTTTTTTCTCTCTCTCCCCGTGACCCATTTCCGGCCGTGCAAGACCACACCGCCGCCGTGCAAGCCGGAAGCCACCGTGAGTTGTTCACCTTCGCCGTAGAGCGCCGCCACTTTCCGTTCTAGCCGTTTTAGCCTAGAATGCGGTAAGTCATACTCTAATCTCGATTTAGGATTTTGGGTATCGCCGAATAATTTGATTTTAGGTGAAATTGGACTTGTGCGGGTGCGAAATGTTGGGGCTTTAGACCGGGAATGTATGGCGGGCCTTAAGGAATTAATTTGGAATTTTTGGAGGACGATTTGAGGGAATTTCAAGCTGCGAATCACTGTTCACAAGCTGCGAATTACTGTTCATGGGGCTATGATGATTGGTTCGGAACACAAGTTGGATTTTTAGAACCGGCAATTAATTACGAGAAAATGTCGTGAAGAGCCGGGAGTGTAATTTTGTGATTTAAGGTGCGGAATTCACTGTTTGCTGGCTGTGATGTGTAGTGTGATATGCTGTGAGTGGTTGTTTGGCGCATGGATGGTACCGTTAGGTCCGTCTTTGAATTTTATGAAAGTCCCGTGAAGGGCTGAAATTGATTTGAACGTGTTTGGGTGCAGAAAAATGAGAAATTGTGCATGAATGCGCGTTTGAGGTGTGAATGTGTGATTGTGGGTGCAAATGTGTGCACGGAAATTCATGTGAAGGTGTGAAAGTACGAGAATGGGATCGGGCCGAGTATCATAAACTCGGGCAGCGATCACGTAGGTCTGTTGCATTTGGCACAGGCTGAGGCTTGAAAAAGCATGTATGAGAATCGGTCCGAGGCACGATCAGCTCAGGTGAGACCGGGATTGGACCGAGGCATCATAAGCTCGGGTTCCAATCATGTAGGCCTGTCGCATTTGGCGTGGGCTGAGTTGGGTTCCAATCATGTAGGCCTGTAGCATTTGGCGTGGGCTGAGTTGGGTTCCAATCATGTAGGCCTGTCGCATTTGGCGTGGGCTGAGTTGGGTTCCAATCATGTAGGCCTGTCGCATTTGGCGTAGGCTGAGTTGGGTTTCGATCATGTAGGCCTGTCGCATTTGGCGCGGGCTGAGGAAAGTGTGAATGTGGGATCGGACCGAGGCGTGTGATGCTCGGGGCGCGATCGAGTGTGAATGTGGGATCGGACCGAGGCGTTTGATGCTCGGGGCGCGATCGAGTGTGAATGTAGGATCGGACCGAGGCGTGTGATGCTCAGGACGCGATCGAGAGGCCTGAGGCGTGTACGGGTACGCGGGCCGAAAGTGTGGTGATGAATGGTCGCAGTGTACCTGAGGCGTGTACTTCAACGCGGGTCACTGGCGAGGATTGTGAAAGTGGAAAATGAGAATGGAAGGAAGAGTGGGATGAGAATTGGCACATACGCGTGTTGCATACGACATGATCGTGACTGAGTGCGAATGTGTGCATTATTGAGCCTGACAGTCTTAATTGATGTGCCTATTTTGTGATATTGGAGTACGTGAATGTGTGTGATTGCGTGATTATTTGGAGGTACGTGATAGCCTAGGTTGGGTTTAGGGGTGTACTTACTGAGAAGTGTCTCACGGTTGTTTTCAACCAAACATTTTCAGAACCCAGACCTGAGTCATGAATCCTCCACCGCCACCACCCCCAGTACGTTTTGGAGTTCCAGTGCATACAGAGTATGAGACAGCTGAGTTTCAAATGGGAGACGGGATGACGTGGAGTTAGATTCTGAGTGGATGCCAAGCAAGGAGTGTTAAAGGTTGTTACGGGTTGGATGGCAGGTCATCGGTTTTTGTTCTTACGCTTGAAGAGTTAGTAATGTGTGCACTGGTAAACTAAGGTTTGTATTTTGTAAATATTGTGGTACAAGTTTGATCGAGTAATGGAAATGTTTATATTCTCCCAATGTTTCCCCAGTTAAATTTTTGTCCGGGTATTTTATGGTTTCCGTGTGCGCAGTTAAATCTCTGATGTTTAGAATTGAGGTCGGCGATAATTCCTGGGTTGTCGCGCAAATCGACCAGATGCGGATGTCGCGAGCTCGATAGGGTTCGGGGCGTGACATTTTTCCTTTTATTTTTTATTTTCGTTTCTTTTCCTTCCTTCTTTTCTTTTGTTTTTCCCCTCCGCAGCCGATGAGGGTCATCCAAGATACATTGCTTCTTTGTCATCAGTAAAGTTAAATAATACATCTTCTTCACTGGTCATAAAACACACCAAACACAATAGGAAACTTCTGATCTGATGAAGGGTCCGAATTCTGAAATCTTGACCATACCATACCTTCAACACGCTTGTATTCTTGGAGGGAACGAAAGAAAGAAAGTACATATTATTCACACTCACTCCCCTAATGGATGTGGTCAACGGGCAAAGCTGGAACAACATTACTCTCTCTCTCTCTCTCTCTCTCTCTCTCTCTCTCTCTCTCTCCTACTTTTTGAACATGTGTGGTTGATTTCAAGAACACACACAAATAGAATTAATCAAGAACATATTTCATGTTTACTACATTCAATCTTCCCAATGACTTCCGTAATTCAACTAAGTAATTTGGAGCTTCTTTTTTCTTTTGTTTTTTCTTAGTCACAATAGATGTAAGTAGCTAGCCTATCCAAACCTTAAGACAACGGTGGAAAACATTTGCCTCGCAATCTTGTATTTTGGAAGCGAGATTGGTTTGGTAATTCAACAAATCATGGCTCGCACAAGGTTGCATGGCAAGTAGTATGCTCACCTAAAAGGGAAGGAGGATTAGGATTGCCTAATTTGAACTTATGGAACAAAGTATTGCTAGGTCGCATGCTGTGGAATCTTATCAATCTTCCATCCTCTTCCCTTTGGAGTACTTGGGTTCACAACACCAAATGTAGAGGCACCCCAGTTATGCAGCTCGACATCAAGGGCAGTATGGCTTGGAGCTGGAGATGTCTCCTCAAACTGCGACCCGTTCTAACATCGATTATACCGAGCCCAAAAAACTATTGCCAAGATATATATGATGAACTCAGACATGTGAGACTAGCTGTAGAGTGGTATAACCTAATTTGGACCAGCGGCATTAGCAAACACAATTTTATTGGTTGGCTAGTTTGCAGAGATAGACTACCTACAGCAAGAATCGTCGCACAATGGATACCTTCAGTTGATATTCAGTGTAATTTCTGTAGGGCTAGTATTGAAGATAGAACACATTTATTCTTCGAGTGTGAATGGACAAACAACATATGGCGTTGTATCCTAGCACAACATGGGATCAGGCGCCTTTTAGGAGGATGGAATGAAGAACTTCAATGGATGATTAGGGCAACAAAAGGCAAAAACTTGGCAGCAAGACTCCTCAAGTTGTCCTTTCTAGCAACCATATATTGCATTTGGATGGAGCACAACAGCAGACGGTTTCAAAACAAGTCAACTGACTTTCATATTCTTTTGGCTAAGGTTCGTAAAAATGTCAGAGGTAGAGCGAGGAATTAGACCTTCCCAGACAAATGTTGTATTAGCTACTATATGGAGACTTCCTACCTTCATCTTTTTGAATTATTAGCACTTTTTGTAATGCTGGGGGATGCCTCTAAGCTGCTGTATTTCATCTGGTTTATAATACTTACATTCACACCAAAAAAAAAAGAAACTTTTGCACCAAAACCAGTCCCAAATCCGAATCCGGTCTGAAGGTGGAACCTCTAACCGGTCTCAAGAAACGATCAACTATATTAAGACATGCATAAGTCAAGAACCCTAATCCTAACCTATGTTTTGCCTTATTTTCATCAGTCATATACTTTAAAAAGGGATTTCCTACGCCTATCGAGCGACTGGTGGGAACTCTGTTAGGATGATTTGAAGGTGAAAGCACTCGCAAGACAGCCGGCATCCACGTCAACGCCGGCAGAGCAAAATTGGCCAGATAGACTGAATTTGCACAAATACAAAAGGTTTAAAAACCAATTGGAAAAAAGAAGAAGATTAGGACTGAATTGTCACAATTGCAATAAGTTTATAAGTTTTTGGTAATTTTCCATATATATAAGTCAATGGATTATGAACATGCAGGGAGTTTAGATTACATGCACTGCCAAATTTCTAAATGGAGCATGAAATTTCGCAAGATGTAAGTAGAGATCACCACTTTATAAATTTAACTGGAATAATCAACTGCAAAAGGATGAGTTAATAACTAAACACGAAACAAAAGATTTATCACCATAGAAATGATTCTCAATAGTTTGCCTTGTGCAAGAAAATTTATTTCATTTCTCCTCTATCACTGATATACATGATATAAGGAAACTTATTAAGTAGTTGCACAAACGATGTAAACGACATAGGGGTAACAAGCAAGCCCTGACAAATTGGAAAACCGACCTTACAAAGGAAAAACACGATGATCATATATTGCAACAAAATTTTGAGCCGATTATCAGCATCAATTTGCCCATAAATCTATGACAAAGTCCTCGTAGCTTTCGCCCAAATACATAGGCTCAGAGTACATGCACTCAGAAGCAGGAGATGCACTTCCTGAGTTCAAGCAAATACCATCAAAATCATCTAAGATGCGAAGATCTTCCAGTGCAATCAACTGTTTCCAAATGTTTTCTTCTTCGTCAATATTGTTGCCCGGTGAGATAAAGCCATTGTTTAGGGTTTCGTAAACCCGATCCACTTCACTGGGAGGCCCAAGGCTTTGTGCTTTTGTAGTATCAATAAGGGAAATTGATGAATTTTGGGGGGATAAAGGATCATTGTGATTGGAGTTGACTTTCACATCGCATGCAGTTGGCATTTGCAAATTTTCCATGGGGAAACGTTTCTTCAAGCGAGTATTCCAATAGTTCTTTATCTCGTTGTCCATCCTTCCAGGAAGTCTATTCGCTATGCTGGCCCAACTACAACAAGGAAATTATGAATTAGATATCTAATTATTTCCAAAAAGCAATGACAATCTGTTCATGCTTGTTAGTAGAAACATAGACTCCACAGTTACGGTAGGGTTTTAGATTCCTGATTGTTTTTATTACCCCACTTATGCCTCAAATTGCTGTCTTCCTCTGTATTACCATAAAACTTTTATTCCCCTATCATATAGCAAAAGTAATATAAAAAGTAATTCCCCTGCACCTATTTCTTATAATTTCTTTGCCTAGAGTCCATTAGGGTCATAATATCGACCAAGAATCATGCTGCACTAGTGCATTTACTTACCGGTTACCAAGAACTCGGTGCAAGCTAATAATGATTTCTTCCTCTTCTTTGGTGATGTTTCCATGTTTGATGTTGGGCCTCAGATAGTTCATCCATCGAAGTCGGCAACTCTTTCCTGTTCTTGCCAAACCTGAACATACACATATGCAACACTAGGGTTAGTGATCTATGTTTTGATCCTTATATACTGTACTCAATCCCTTTTTTGCCGGATGATTGGCGTTAAATCAAGAAGATTCAAATCCACAAGAAAAACCCCGTTTCTTGAAAAGATAAAAAATCATAACACAAAGGAGATAAAATAATAGCACACATACCGGCGGGTTTGGCCATGTGAGTCCAGTTCCAAATGCTATATATCTTGATATAAGCCACCAGTTTCTGGTCTTCTTCCGCACTCCACGCACCCTTCTTCACTGTCTTCTTGCTGTTGCTCTTGTCAACCCTTGGAAACCTGGCCATTGATACTAGAGATTATGGGTCAGAGAGCTAATGCTTTTTCAGCTGTCTTGGCTTTGAATGAAGTTCCACTACAGGATGTGAATCGTGCATTTATACTTGTCCTGGAAAATCAAATCAGACATTTCTAAGGGGTAAATGGTGTCTGCTCTTCCTGGAAGCAGCATAAAAGTCTAAAACGTTTGGTAGTGGTCATTGTGCATCTTTAGTAAAGTCTGGACTGACCCCACGCTATTAGGATATTCAAATATAGAAAGTCTCTCCCCATGGTAATAAGCATCCTCCAGTCCCAATAAATTTATTAGACAGCTCTTATTTATGATTATTGTCGTTGTCTAAAGTTATTTTCCATTTGAAATAAAAATCGTATATGTCCATTATATGGAAGCCAAATTATAAAAGCTGAAAAAAAGAAAATAATAAAAGTTTGAAAGTAAAAGTCACTCTAAAGACCTAAATTATCAGTTTTTTTATTGCCAACACCAAACTATTTTTTAGTGAATGGGTTATATTATAAGTGTCTTTCGTGATTCTCCTTTCTAGATAAGGGGGGAACCCCAAAAGGTAAAATGGAAATCGTAATTTAGTTGCAATTAACTCGTGTCTCGTATTGATTAATATGTTAAAGGCGGTATTAAGTGACAAGAGTATCAATAACGCTACAAGTTCATTACTGTCTTCTGGTTACCGGAGACTGCTGTTAAAAAGCGGTCAATCATTGAACCTACAAAACAACATTGAATGAACAAACAGATCCCACTTTGCTCTGCCCAGACTATAATTTCTCTCGGGCCCGTGTCCTCTTTGATTTCTGGTTCGAGGGGAATGTCCCCCTCCACACATTTAATCGATAGGGTTCTTTAATGCATAGATAAATTTTACAACCATAAATAATAAAAAAATCATAGCTAAAGAAGCTATTTCCCTCGAATATGTGCATCTTGAATTAAATCACTCAAGATATTATTTGCTTTGATCCATCATATACCAATTCTCATAGCTTTGTCTTTTGGCATCCAATTACACACTTTCCCATGAGATCACCGTCCTAGTAGCACTCTCACTTGAGTATGTTTAACATTGAAGTTCCAACTCTAAACATTATCAAAAGTGCATCTTCTGAGTTACATATGTCTATTCAGTATGGAATTCGGTTCATTCCTGCCTCCATTTGCCATTGTAGAAGCCTGTTAGGAACTGCTTGTTGTTCGAACACTCTCGCACTGTTGTTCGAACACTCTCGCACAGCCATCGCTACCAGCCCTCGTCGAACCAAGCTATTACGAATTGACACAATGGCAAGGTTGTTCCCGTGCTTTCGACTCAATAACTTGTGGTTGTGAGTTTGATTGCTGCCCTAGAGAACTCAAATTCAACTGGGGGATAGTGGCGGTGGATTGCTGTGCTAGTTCCCCTCCATATAGCTAACTAGTTATGGTCATGCACCTGGGTTGGGTTATGAAAAATAGAAAAAAAAAAGATAATTGATAGTGTTGTATTTCATTTTCCATGGTTGCGTTGTTTTGAAGAAGGAAAAAATAGTTCAATGCATGATATCCAAACTCATACAACAACACAATCAAAGAGGCAGTAATTAATTCTAGATTGACATGTACTTAATGTGAGGTAATTCAATTTAATTTCTATAAAATGCGAATCACTTTTGAACTTTACACCATTAAATAAGCAATAACGAGTTCTAGATTGACACGTAATTAATTTGAGGTAATCCGGTTTTAAGTTTTTTAAGTGTATTTTTGGTGGTATTGATGACATATGTGTGCAATGGCAGTTTGCATCAGATTAAAGTTCACACAACTTTTCAGTGGTTGCCAGCAGATCAATTATTGGATGAGAGTCAAAGGATTAAGATGTGATTAGTACTTTTTTGGCGATAGAGTTCCATGTCAAAGGCTTACCAATGTAAACGCCAAGAAAATATGAGACATTGAGGAGGGAGAAGTCTTTTTTTTTTTTGGTGTGAAATGTAAGTATTATTCATAAGTTGACGTACAAAAGCTTAGGAGCATTCCCCAACATTACAAATAGGACTATGATCACGAAAAAAATGGAGGGTGGGAGTCTCCATATATTAGCCAATATTACATTTTTCCTAGAAGGTCAGAAAGTTTTGTAGTGTGAAGCTCGCCCTCTGACAAGTTTACGAACTTTAGCCAAGATGATAGGGGCATCATGTGACTTGTGTTGGAAACGTCTATGATTACGCTCCATCCATATGCAATAAAAAAGTTGCTAGGAAAGATACCTTGAGAAGTCTAGCCGCCAAATCCATGCCTTTGGCAGCACTTATCATCCATTCAAGTTCTTCATTCCATCCTCCTACAGACCGCAGGATTTCGTATTGTGCAAGGATAATACACCAAATGCTTTTAGTCTAGGTGCACTGGAATGCATGAAGTCTTTTATTTGTGCATAGAATGCATGAAGAAGGCATTCGGAGGGATAAATAATACTCATGTGAAATTAGGAGAAGAAAATGAAATTCTAGAAGCAGATGAAGATAACCACAGTTTTCTCAATGTTCTTGAAACTTGGTGAGAAAGCACTACAAAAAAACATGGATTTTGCCACGGAAATTTGCGACGGGAATTTTTCGTCGCTAATTTGCGACGAAATTTGCGACGGAATTTTTTTTCCGTCGCAAATTAGCGACGAAAATTATTTGTCGCTAATTTGCGACGGAATTTGCCACGAAATAAAAATTCGTCGCAAATTTGCGACGGAAAAAAAATCCATCGCAAATTTGCTACTGAAAAAAAATCCGTCGCAAATTTGCGACGAATCTATTTTCCGTCGCAAATTTGCGACGGATCTATTTCCGTCGCAAAATCCGTCGCAAATTTGCGACGGATCTATTTTCCGTCCCAAATTTGCGACGGATTTCGCGACGGATTCCAAAAATGGTATTGCATTTTCCAAAAATTTGCGACGGAAAAAAATCCGTCGCAAATTTCGAGTTCCCGCCCTAATTCCCAATTAGCCCGCCCTCCCCCCCCTCCATTTTCTCTCTCTCTCTCTGCTTCCGCTTCTCATTCTCTTTCTCCTTCTCCTTCTTCCCTCTCCCCCACACCCCCAAACCTCTCGCGCTCGCGCTTCCTCCCGCGACTCCTCCTCGTCTTTGTCCGTGATCTTTTTTTCTCATAACTGCGGTGGGAGCTTTGTTTTGTGTGCGGTTTTTTCGTGCCTCACACGGGGAGATTGTAGTGAAATTGGAGCGGGTTCTCTTCGAGGGTTGGTGGTGTTTTGGGTGGGCGAAACCGGAGAAAGATGAGCCTGTGTCTGGTTGACGTGATGCCGAAAGGTGCTGACTTGGGTGGTTGCAGACTGTATTTTCATCAAAGCTGTTTAGATATACAAGTGTGTTTGCAGACTGTATTTGCTCGAATTTCTTTTTCCTTGTGCTAGTTGCATTCTTGTGCCTGACCTCAGTGATCTTTTGGGTACTTCCCTCTCTGTATGTAACGCATGCTTCCATTTCATGAAAAGAACTTTTCCACCTTCGTGCTTATTAGTTTAATCACACATAGGTTTGGTTGATGACTGATCACCTAATCGCACTGTCGGATATATATGGAGTTTGTTATAATGAACTGAGCTTTATGCCTTAGATTTGCGGCGCTTAGTTTGGTTGATGTTGGTTGCTTTTCTTATTGATTGAGCGTTCTTGTATCTGTAGATCAACGTTGCTAATTTCTTCTTTCTGGCGACCTCTCTTGCAGCATCCAGAGATGGACTTCTCAAGAGCAAAGATTGCATGAGGGGGGGATGTTCGACTGCTTATTCTCTAGCTTGATCATACTATGATAAATCCGGAAATCATTGGATGTTTACTTTGGGCGCGGATGACCGAGCTTTTGTTCAATTGTTTTGCCCTATCGAGGGCAAGGAGGAGCTCCCCGAGAAATTAGATGTTCGACTGCTTCTTCTCTAGCTTGATCATACATTTTGGAAAATGTAGATGAATGTACTTTATTTTCATATTATTCTAATATTTTGATGTTATTAAGTGCTTAATCAATGTTAAATATAAATTTCAAAAATTAATTTTGCTTTTAATTAGATTTAAAATTGAAAAATAAAATAAATGATTTTATCGTACGATCACAAATTACAAAAGTTCATTGTAAAAATAAAATTCCGTCGCTAATTTCGTCCCTAAACGATATTCGTCGCAAAAGAATTAATAAAAAATTGTCGCTAAATTCGTTGATGAATAATGTTAATGGCAAAAGTAAAAATTTTTGGTAGCAAGTTAGCGACGAATTTTGCAACCAATAAGTTCGTCACAAATTACTGACAAAAAAAAAATTTCCTGACAAAATTAGCTACAAATTTTGCCACGAATATAGTTCATGGCAAATTAGAAATTAGTGACGAATTTTACGACGAATTTTTTGCAACGAATTTTGCGACAAATTTTGCGACAAATTTTCCGACGAATTTTTTTTCGTCTCAAATTAGCGACGAAAATTGATATTTTCCGTCGCTAAATTTTGCGACGCCGCATTAGCGACGGATTTTTTTCCGTCGCAAAATTCATCGCAAATTCGTTTAACGACGAATTTTGCCAAATTTTTCGTCGCTAAAATCTTGTTTTTTTGTAGTGTTATTTAGTGACGAATTTTGCGACGAAATTTGCGACGAATAAAGTTCGTGGCTATTTTGCGACGAATTATTTGCGACGGATAGTGTTCATGGCAAATTTGCGACAAATTATTTGCGACGGATAGTATTCGTGGCTAATTTGCGATGAATTATTTGCGACGAACTTCTTTCCGTCGCAATTTTGCGACGAACATTGAAATTTTCGGTCGCAAAATTTTGCGACAACCTAAATTCGTTGCAAATTCGATTTGCGACGGATTTTTCCAAATTTTTCGTCGCAAAATTTCTTCACTAATCCGGTGTTTTTTTGTAGTGAAGGCAACCCACCAATTCCTCACCAAGTTTGAAATATGATGAAGGGTTTTTTTTTTCTATATTGTGATAGAACTCTCGGCTTGTGGAGGCCAATAGTGGTCATAAACAAATGAAGTAAATGGAAAGCTAGCAGCGAAGTCAAAAGCATATCGTACAAAGCATTACATGCACTAGAGAGCTGTAAACCATTGTGGAATAGCTTTAGCATTTTCTAATGTGGAACAAGTCAGGACAGATATAGCCAGGTGAATATGACACTTCTGGTTAGTTCATGTTGGAATATCTCATACCTAGGATGCAACAAAATTTCATTGCCTTGAATTCAATGCATTCGGAAAGAGTATGCTATTGCTACAGATTCAAAGGGTTATGTGCTAGGTGTTAGGAAAACGTTCTAATAGATTTTGAAGTTGATAAAACTGTCCATATATGTTTTGTTAGTCTAATAAATTTCTTAAGTATTTTGATTCAAGAAGTTAATAATTTTGAAGATGGCAAATCTTTCACTTTGTGAAGTTCAGACTTTATACTGAAGCTCAGACTTAATACTGGAGTTTCAACTTTATACGGCTATTTGAGAAACTTCGGCATTTAAACTGAAATCAAAAGGTTCAGACTTTAACGGATAAATCATCCTGACATATGTTATGATTGCTAGACCAGATTATATAGAATCTAATTATATCCAGACTTTGACACAAGTTCAAAACATACGCAACGACTAGTAATCTGGCTTAAATTTCATAAATAGAAAGTCTTGATTGATTCGATCTTAAAGACTATTTTGCAAGGGATGTTTATATCGCAAAATATCTTAAATTGATTGATAATCAACCCCAAGACAAGTTTCTTTCTAAATGGGGAAGCTCTTCTTATGGAAACCAAAGTTCTGGTTGTATGGGCAATCAGATTCAGCGGGATTCAGATTTTATCACTCAACAGCATCTCAATCCCCTTTATACAAATCTGTCCAAGATGAAGATTGGAAAATGATCCTCTGAAAATTGTCTAATGGTTAGTTTGGAAGTAGAGGAGTATAAAAGGAGATAAGACTTATTAAGTGAGATAGAGTGACCTATCTTATACAAAGAGTGATCACTCAAAATCTAGAATCTCTTAAGTGATCATAAGACTGTTCAAAATTTGAATGTTGTTCAGACTTTGATCTTGATTTATTATTTCCACTTAAATATATCAATATTTGTTTAAAATCACCTATTCACCCCATCTAGGTGATCCTTGCTAGTCACATCACTAGGCTCTAAGGACTAGTTTGCCTTGAGTCTTGTATGGTAATTGGACCATGGCAATCACATAGATATTACAAAGAATATCTATACTTTGTTTAAGATTCTCTATCAAGTTAATTTCTTTTTCGAGTAGATGTTTTATGGCACTTATAATCCCCAGTTGAGGAGACAGCTGATTTTAGTGAGTTGGCGAATTGCTTAACCGGTATCAAACTTAATGGAATGCGTCAAAGAAGCATTTATGTTTCTGATCATGTTACTCTTCTAGGGATATTTTGATATAATTTAGTTTTGTTAGTTCTTGCTCATAAAAGAAGACTTTTCTAGTGTTATTTCAGGTTAAAGGCAATTGTGCTAATTATAGTAACTTTTATGTTTTTGTTCCAACCGTTTGATGTTTGACTTACCACCACTCCCATCTAGAAAAAAACATGCATGTAATACAATTGTTAAGCACAAAACGAAATTCTCTAAATATAAGAACTTTGCAGCATTTTACGAGAAAAGTCCAACAAGTTAATACGTCAGAAAGTATAAACTTTTCACTGCATTGAGCAAGCTTGTTAATGAGAAGAAAAGTTATTCATTACATTTTTCTCAGCTTCATTGGTTCCCAAAGATATGAACCGGGATAAGAGAGCTCGCAGAATCTAATTATCTTATTTACACGACGGAGAGAGCACGTCACTCAGATATGCAAAATCCAGATGCATTCACTCATTTATGTTTAATGAGAGATAAAGAGGGCAAGAAAGACCAAAACAGAAAGCAGAGAGAAAGTTCGTCTGATAAGGAAAGGTCCAAATTGTGGAATATTGACTCTTACTTGCCTTCAACACGTTTACACTTCTGCCAAGATAAACCAACATTCTTCCTCTTTTTGAGGGAACCTAAAGGAACATGATATTCACACAGAGTCTACCAACAGCTGTGGTCAATATGAAAAACTCAACACATAATTCTATTTTTATCTTTTACTTTTTGAAAAAGTGCATATCATTCCCACAGAGACTCAAGATTCTGAGTAGTAACATACGACCGCGATCCGTGGTCCTACGTACTGATACTTGAAAACTCAGAAACTTTGAAAGGACACTTCATAAAAGACCACTACAGTTAGTGAAGAGGTGTTTTTTTGTTGCATGTTAACCACTTTCATACTTCCTCCAATAACTTCCCTAATTCAGCTTAGTAATCTGGAGCCTTAATTTTTTTTCTTTTCCTTTTTCTGGGTTTCTAGTACATCCAATCTAGAAGGTTGACCAAAGTATTGACTCATGGGGAGGGAGAGTACCTCAAATATTGACACTCTCAAAATTGTTCATGATTTGATGGTAGGTGAGTCTGGAAAAATTCTTTTTTCTCTTTGTACTTTCTTTTATGTAAGTGCTCTTTTTATGATGTAAAAAAATACGAAAGAATAGAATATAAAAGAAACATAAAAGAAGAATATCTTTTAAGGTCTAATGGAAGGTTCAAAAATATTTATTTAAGGTGGGAGATTACAACAAAAAAAAAGTTCGTCTATTTTGAGAAATTTTGAAAAATGCTGATCTGAGAACTAAGTGCGCAAAGGTGAAGTGAATCGATGTGTGTTTGCCAAAGGATGGTGAATTGGTTTTGGAACAAATATACCAGTGGAATAGAACTATGATTAATAAAGTTAATAGAATTGCTGCTTGTAGAAGCTGAATCCTTGTGGTGTATTCTAATCCAAGTTAGTCCAATCAGGTGCAATGGAGGGCTACTTCTTCTAAGACCTTTTCTGCCAACAGTGCAAGGAGCAGCGTTAGAACTTATGCAAGAAAGGTTCTTTGGCACAAACTAATATGGATTGCACCTAAAACACCCAACCATAACTTCATATGCTGGCTTGCTATCTTGAATAAGGTCCTGACTAAAAGATAGATTGAACAATGGTAAATATGATAGCGATTAAATTATAGCAAATTCCCTTTAGGAAGCAAAGATAATTAAAAGGTCATGTGTTATCTTATTCAATATACACAACTCCATGATTAAGGAGTGTGAAGATGTCTCTTATTTTTAGATTTTACAATTGGTAATTCCAATAATTCATTCTAAATCAGTTAATTAAATATGTAAAACCCCAAACATGAGCGTGCAAGCAGTGCGTTGTGAACCTATTGCATGCATCACAGATAGAAATATATAATAGAAAATAGCTGGAGCAAATTTCCTTTACGACGCAAAGATAATTAAAAAGTTATGTATTATCTTATTCAACATACAAAACTTTATCGTTAAGGACAAACAACCGGAGTGCGAAGGAAAATGGAGGAGTTGAACATGGAGGCAAATCATTTTCAAACATTAGTCAAACGACTTCTCGTATAATCAATTGAAATTCAATCGTGAAACGTGCATGTTTTTCCTGATGACCTTGGCACTGGGCAAGTAATCCAAATTCACTGGCGTCATCCATGTGCTCAGCAGAGACTAATTTAATCACTAGTTGGACCATCAATTGATTTATTAAAGGCAACTATCTCTGCCTTGCGTACGGCAAGTTTGAAAGCGAGGTCAACCTGTTTGCCTTACCACAAACAAATATATAAGAAAGAAAACCAAGAGTCCACGCTCCCATCTGGACAGAGTGCATCGTCAAAAGTGGAAGCAATTCTTCTTTATGTTTAAAAAAAAAAACCTGCACACGCATGAATTGCTATTTAATCACTAAATTAGGAAATTCTAAAATTGTGGGAGGTTAAAACTTTACTACATGTGTTATTGGCTTCTCATTTGTTCAAGTATCTCACCACTTGTTTGCAGGTAACTATAACCAGCAGTTGCTTTGTTGACATATGAAGCATGATATATAGCATTAGCTGAGGCAATCAAGGAATCTATTTGGCTCCGAGGTTTGCTCAATGATCGAAGGTTGTTGTAGTAGAAGATTGTTATTTACTGCAACGATCAGAGTGCAATACATTTTGGCAAAAATCAAATGTATCATGGGCAGAAAAAATACCTTGATGTCAAGTACAATTTCATACGTGATATTGTGTAGCAAGGAATCACATTCGTTAAAAAAGTGCAACACGGCAATTAATCTGGCAGACATGCTAACGAATCCTATCACATTGATCAAGTTCCAGTACCGTTTGGACTTAGTGAGTGTCTGTAGTAGATGAGGAGTCCAAAGGGGCTTGGGAGAGACAATGATCGATCAATGATCGATGAGGCTGAAGTTGGACTTCTCACCATGCTGGAGATTTGCTGATTATGGCTCAAAGTTAATACCGATTGTTTTGAAATCCAACCAAAATTTAATCGCGAGGAAACTTGTGCCACATTAGGATAGTCCAAAACTGGACTCTTCCCAATGAGATCGTGGGTGATGGAAAAAGGGAAATTAATTTCTCACAAGACTTATATATATAATGTTGTTAAGTTCGGTCGCTGATGCTATATTGAGTATGCTTAATATGCGTCAAAACTTGCGAGAGATAAGGAGAGGATTGAGAGAGTTAGAGCATGAGAAAACTTCTTTTTGCGATTGATTCTTGTGGGTTCATGTTAAATATAGGATTTTGAAACATTTATGAGCAAGTGCGGCTGAGCGATTCTAGTCTCATCTCTACAGATTATAATGGAACCATCTCATCGATCTCTCCCTTGGCGTTAGGCACACTGCTGAACCACGTAATTCCATTATATTCACGTCTTATTTCTACAATTTATTTCTTAATTAAATTGTCTAGTTTGTTCATACTTCTGCGTTACTTGTGATAATTCACATATAGAAATAGAAAGACTCGTTATGGTTACCACATAAAGAATACAAATTTACATGCCCATGCCTTCCTTAACTTGCGATTGATTTTGCATCCAACCTTTTGTATCGTGATAAATCACTTGAACGGTGGCTTTTGAAGAATAGATGTTGAAAGCAAAATTAATCATGTTGAAAGGTGGCATTTACTTATTGTTGATTTGGCATTTTTGTTTAGAGTATTTGACTTTCATTCAGCTCTGCGACTGGACAAGTCTATATACAATCCTTCAACCCATCAATGTGAAACATGGATCAGCCAGCTGGAGAACGTCGTCCCATATTGTCAATTCGTAATTCAATGGTAGTAGTCAGTCTCATGCAAAGAATTATGTTGGGAATTCAATGACTTTGTGGTTTTAGTGAACTAGAGAGAGGCTGCGAGGTGAGAGTAACTAGTGGGAAAAGACAGAGGATGTTTCGAAAGCACGCCAATAAAGTAGTCTTTGGCACCTAACTACACATAACGACAACATAGAAAGGACATGCACACGGGCGTTGAAATCAGTTGGGAATCAAAGTGATCGACCGAGTATTGTTCACATCAATGAAGTTTCCGACGAAGGAGACAGAACAGGAGAGAGGGAGAACGAAAGAGACGTTCCAAGTTCATGCATTTTGCTGAGAACTAGAAAAGCACATGTTGGAAATTAGGGTTTAAGGTGCACGTCACTGCTGGTGCCATCATTTATGGAAGGTTGTAGTGATAGTGCTCCCTGAACTCGTCATACAGAATATTGTAATTGAGATTTATATGCTGCTAGTGGTTTTGTTTTCCTTCATTGCTCTTCAAAATGTATTGGTAGGGTTGTGCCTCTTCATCAAGAGTTGCGTCTATCATTCAAATAAAATGTCTATTCATATAAGAGTTGCATCTTTTCATGTTCCAAGACTATTCATTCAAAAAATTATATTCTTGAATCTATTTGTGACTAATAGTCATGTGACAATGAAAAATCAAAATCTTTATTACCTACAACGTGCGTGGCTATCTACTAGTAACATCGAACTGACATAGATAAAGAATAATTGTTAGACTTATCATACTAGACAAAGCTAATTGTTCAGATGAGTCAGTCCACACTTATTATCAAATAATTTTTTAGGCCGAAAATAATAATTAAACCATTTCGAATTTAAAAAATAAAACTCAAGCTAGGCCTAACTTGACCGGCCCGAACTGGTTAATTCAGTCTGGGCCTAGCCTTTTCTTGTACAATTGAGCCTAGCTTGGAAATTCCAAGCCTGGCCTATTCGGGCCAAGCCAAAAAAGTACCTTGAGGCCCCACCCACCCGAGACGCTTGAAAATATTTAGGCAATACTTACTCTTGAAAATATTTAGCTCGGGACGCTAACCTATAAATATAGCGACCGAATATATATGCAATGAATTTTTCTTGCATGAATCCGTGACATACATACAATGATGGTCCATTTTAATCATTAGATCATGCAGTTGCCACAAGGAGCCAAAGTTATTTATGGAATGAGGTACGGAGAACTGCATCCGTATATGCACTCAGTTCATGCAATAATGCCTCCGTGCAAGTAGGTGCTCGAAATTACTCAGTGGAATTTAAAAAAAATACTAAAGTTGAGGATAAAAGCAAATATTTGAGAGATAGATACGAAGTTAGAGATTTGTTAGTATTAAAGATTTGCTGAAGTCAATGTAAAAAGATCATACGAGGGTTTTGCCTTCTCTACACCGTGACAGACAACTTTTTTGGCTTGTGGAGGATAATGGAAAAAATATAAAAAGAAAATTTTAAACATATTGCATTGATACCAATTGAGTCGTAAATGATCAATTTAGTCATAAATCTTTTTACACTGGTACCAATTGAGTCAATCGGGCTAATTTAGGCAGGAAATAGTTGACATAGATACCGGCTGTCCTACATGACACGGCTAGCAGGAACGGCCAGAACACATAGCCAACTCTAACGTGGATATTTTTTTATATTTTTTAATAATTTTTTTCTTTTCTCTTTCCTTTTCTTATTTCCTTCTCTTTTCCTTTTTTTTCCTTATTTCCCTCTACTAGCCGCCAACCTCCGTGATGGCCGACAAAGGTCGCTAGCTGCCAGCGAGGGCTAAGCGAGGCCGCCCCTCACTAGACCTAGCGAGGGCCCTCACCATCGCCTCGTTGGCCTTTGGGGAGGGCTGGGCAAGGGTCCCCTCGCTAGCGACCTCCGCCGACCATTACGGAGGCTAGTGACTGGCAAAGGAAAAAAAGGAAGCGTTAATACCATGAAAAACCCCAAACTGATATACTAATGATAAATTTACCCTAAACTAATTTTTGGACTACAAAATACCCCAAACCGGTACATTTGTGACAATTTTATCATCCATTAGTTTTCGTTAAATTTTACCGTCAAATTTATAAGTTGGATGACACGTGGTAATTAATGGGTGTACCGGTTTGGGGTTTTACCCTCTATTTATCACAGATGTACTAACTTGTGATTTTTTGTAGTGTTAATTCAATTTAACAGAGGGTAAATTTATCAAAAATGTATCAATTTAAGGTTTTTGGTGATCAAAAAATTAATTTTGAGTAAATTTGTCACAAGTATACCGGTTTAAAATTTTTCGTGGTCAAAAAATTAGGTTGAGGTAAATTTGTCATATGCGTACCAGTTTGGAATTTTTCGTGGTATTAACCCAAAAAGGAAAGAAAAAAGAAAAGGAAAAAGAAATGAAAAAATTTAAAAAAAAAAATCGAAAAAAATATTGAAAAATTCAATAAAAAATATCAACGTCAGCAATTTTCGGCCTAAATTGATCAGATGGACTCATTTTGTACCAATATAAAAAGCTCTAAAACTAAATTGATCAAATTGAAAGATTTAGGACTGAACTGATGTCAATGCAATAGGTGTATGCCTTTTTAGTGCTTTTTCCGGAGACCAATAATGATCATGAACAAATTAATCAAATGAAGTAAATGGAAAGCTAGCAACGAAGTCAAATGCACATGGTGCAAAGTAATACCTACACGAGAGCTGTGAAACATTGTGGAATAGCTTTAGATTTTTCTAATACGGAACAAGTCAGGATAGAAATAGCCAGGGGAATATGACACTTCTGGCTACTTTATTTTGGAATATCTCGTACTTTGGATGCAATAAAGTTTAATTATCTTGAATTTAATGCATTCGGTCATCCTCCGATCAATCCTTTAACGAAAACCTAATGTGTTTGTGCCACATTCGCCTAATCAACAAAATGTATAAAAACAAATTAATAATCAAGGAAGGTTTTAATTGTTAACCCTGGTCTGTTAAAAAATGTAACATGGCTACAAATTCGAAGAATCAAATATGATATATGCCAGGCTCTAACTCTAAGGAAAGACTAATTGGCGCTGAGTTTTATACGGTAGTTGGACCATGGCACACGTTTAGATTTCATAGAGAGTATCTATATATTGCTTACAATTCGCTATCAAATTAATTGCTTTCTAGAGTCCATGTTATATGGTGATGTGCTTGATCGGCATCGAATTTAATGGATTGCACAAAAAAACCAGTGCTTATTTTTCCGCATTGCGTTATTATCCGCAATTCAGATTCCGCCAAAAAGAAAAAGAAATTTTGTTTATTTTAAGAAATTTTGAGAATGCCAATCTGAGAACTAAGTGTGCAAAGGCGAAATGGATAGATGTGCATTTGTCAAAGAAGGGTGAATTGAGTTTGAAGCAAATATATAAGTGTAATATGACTGGTAATATGAAGTTAATACGCCGCTTGTAGAAGCTGAATCTCCGTGGCTTGCTTGAATTAAAGCTTATATCTCCAAGCAAAAGCATTTAGATATGTAATTACGCATGCACAAGCGTGCAAGCACGAATGTTGTGTGTGGCGCGTCAGGAACCTATGCATGCATCACAGGCAACAAAATATGGTAGGAATTCATTAGGCCAAAATTCATTAAGAGGTTATGTATTGTCTTATTGAATGTTCAAAAACTCCATTATTATTTTGGCAGGACTGGCCCGGTTCATGGCAGATGTAACCTGGTGACACGAGTCAAAGGACGTCTGAAATAATCAATTGAAATTCAATTTGGGAAACGTGCATCTTTTTAGGGCTGCGGCCTCATTTAAAGAATATGAGAAAATCAGGTGGAGCGTGGCATTGCATCGTCATTCATGATGAGGTTGCCACAGTGCAAGTCATCCAAATCTGCTCAAGTCATCCGTGTGTCAGCAGAGACTTAAATTAATCACTAGTTGGGACCTTCATACAGTAATGGCGACCAAGCGTACGGCAAGTTTGAAAGCGACTCGACCTAAAGAGTGGACCGCATGGTCAAAAGAGGAAGCGATTCTTCTTCATGTTCGAAAATAGAGGTACACATGAGAATTATTGGCTGCTCAAATCTGTTGTCCTTTTTTCTTTTTTTTTCCTTTCAAGACTAGCGTTTTTTTTTGGCCCCATTTTTCCCATTCCATTTCTGCCCCTTCTCACCTGTTTCTCATCAAACAGCCACTACAGTAACTCTCTTTCTGCCCTCGGCTCGAGCCACCGCCACCTGTCGACTCCTTCGCCATGGCAACCCTGTGTTGTGTATATATGTAATGTACTTAATAAGTTTTAGTATGATTGGTTTTTATATTTACATTGTATTTGTTTATACATTTTGGCTTGAAGGAGAAATAGAAAGAAGGAGAAAAAATAGGTTGCTCAAACGTTGACCATTGAAGTGAAATGGTGTTTAGAGAATAGTTTTTGTTTCGATAGGTGCAACCTTCAGAACAACTTTGTTTTGGGAGGTTCAATGCATCAACGAGTTTCTAGTTAAACTATTGAGAAGATGCTACATTTGAAATTAAATTTGAATATAGTGTTGTATTTAGATTTTGCCCGTCACTTGGATGGATGGAGGTTCTTGACAAATGAAGTGTTCAATTTTAAAGATTGTCAGTTGGAAAACACAATGTAGCTACTTTGCTGACATTAAAGTAGAGTATATGGTGTCAACCGAGGTAGTAAAAGAAGCAATTGGCTCAGCGGTTAGTTTCATAATCTGGGATTGTTGTAAGAGAAGATTGTTATTTGCCGCAACAATCATAGTGCAATACATTTGACCAAAAATCATGCGTATCACAAGCGGATGAAACACAATGATGCCACACACAGTTTTGTAATTAATATTGTGTCACAAGGAATCGTATTCATTGGAGAAAGTGCACACAGTAAATGATCCGATAGACATTTTGACGAAGCCTATCCCATTGACCAAGTTCAAGTACTGTTCAACTTGGTTAGAGTTTGCAGTGGGTGACGAGCCTAGAGAGGCTTGGGCAAGACGACGGTCATGACGAAGAAGTTGGACTACTCAAATCGTCATGCTTTCATGCTTTCACGTAGTCATAATAAATCACATCTTAGAAATGGAAAAATTCATTTTGGGTTCCATAGAAAGAATACAAGCTTGCAAGCATTTCTTAAGTTGTGTTTGATTTTGACCACATATCATTTATAGGTTGAGTCTATCCTTCCTTGCTTTCTTCATAATCGTGATATATAGTAATAGACCAAAGTTTACTTGATATTCTCGATTTTTATCTTTTTAACATCCAACGTTATGTTTCGTGATGAGTCACTTAAAAGGTGGCTTTTAAAGACAAGATGTTGGGGAAAGGTGTTAAAAAAAAAGCTCTAAATCTTTTGCATCGGTGCCAATTTAATCATAAACTTTTTTTATGCCAATTCAGTCCTAAACCTTTTGGATTGCTGCTAATTTAGTCCTGAACCTTTTTTTGGTGCCAATTCAATCATAAACCTTTTGCATTGGTGCCAATTCAATCCTAAACCTTTTGTCTTTATGTCAATTCATTCCTTCTGGCCAATTTTGATTGGATTTTGCTAACGTGGACTCTGATCAGTCACCGACGCTGACGTGGATAATTTTTAATAATATTTTAATATTTTTTGAAGCTGTGCTGTCTCCTTCATCGAAAACTTCATTGATGTGACAAGTACTGGGTCAATTGCTTTGATTCCCAACTAATCTTGCCGTCCGTGTGCATGTACTATCTATCAGTCGTTACGTGCGATTGTGTGCCTAAAACTACTCAGTCAACATACTTTCGAAGCATACTCTGTCATTTCCCACTAGTTACTCTTACCTTGCAGCTTCTCCCTAGTTCACCAAAGCCACAAACACCTTGATTTCACTACGAATATTTCTGTCTGAGTCTGACCACGACTATTGATTTACGTATTGACAATATGGGAGGACGTTCTCCTGCTGACTGACCCATGTTTCACGTGGATGGGTGAACGATTGAATGTAGACTAGTGCAGTAATTCCCACGTTTAGATGTCTGGCCTTACTTATCTATGTTGCCCATACCTATTTCAATTTTTACAAATTTGTGAGAAGTCAATGAACAAAGATTCTAAACAACAATTGCCAAACTAATAACTAGTAAAACCATCCCTATACTTGATTAATTTTGCTTACATCTTAGGGAAAAGTGTCAAAAAAGTCCTAAACCTTTGGCATTGATGTCAATTTAGTCATAAATCTTTTTTTTATGTCAATTCAGTCCTAAACCTTTTGTACCGGTGCCAATTTAGTCCTAAACCTTTTTTTGTGCCAATTCAGTCCTAAACCTTTTGCATTTGTGCCAATTCAGTTCTAAACATTTTGTCTTTGTGCTAATTCAGTCCTTCCGGTCAGTTTTTGCTAGATTTTGCTAATGTAGACGCCGGCCGGCCGGTAGCCGGCCACCGCACTAAATAGAAATTATATCAAAAGGAATAAAAGTATAACAGTTCTACTTAATAAACAGACAAGAAATTTAGAATACGTATTCTCACATCGTTCTGATACAGTATGAAGCTCCCCTATAAAGATCATTCATGATTAATAAAGGAGAGTTGATCTCTAAACCAGACAAAATATTATCACCATAGAACTGATGTTGGATAGTACAACATTTATTTCATCGATCAACTCTTACTGATAGACATGCTAGGCTATTATAAATAACCCTGCGGTAACTTTATTAGATAGACGCACAACAAAGTTTACTTCATAGGCGAAAAAAGCTAGCCTTCTGAAAAACAAAGGAAAACTGACATAACTGAGGAGATCCACCATTGTGACAATCTTCAACCATATTACCATCAGTTTCCCCATAAATCTATGGTGAAGTCATCGTAGGAATCACCAAAATACACACGATCGGAGCATGTACACTCAGAAGAAGGCGATGTACTTCCCGAGTTCAGGCACATACCCTCCAAATCTTCTATTGCACAAAAATCTTTCAGAGAAAGCAATTGCTCCCACAAGTTTTCATCTTCTCCAATTATATTGCCTTGTGAGTGCCAGCAATTCGCTGGGGATTTTTCACCTTGATGAATTTCATAAGATGGGCACAAGCTGCTTGCATTTAGTGTTGGAATATCCTGGGGAGATCCAAGATTTGTTGCCTCTGTAGGACAAAGAATGGAAATAGATGAATTTTGGTGGGTTAAAACATTATTTGGATTGGAGCTAACTTTTACATCACATGCAATTGGCATTTCCAACTTTTCCTGGACGAAGCGTTTCTTCAAGCGAGTATGCCAGTAGTTCTTAATCTCATTGTCTGTCCTTCCTGGAAGTCTACTTGCAATTGTGGCCCAACTACAACAAGAAAAACTATAAATTAGAAAACTAGCTTGTTATGAATAGCAATGACAATGTGTTCTTGCTTGTTAGTAGAATCAGAGATATACATACAATATGAAATGCTTGATTTATGCATTAATCTGATTTAGGGTTTTAGATTCTTTACTGTGGTGATTACTCCACTCGTCCCTGTCCCTCGAGTTGTGGTATAATGACAAGACAAAGTTATTTCCATGCCGTAGCAGAGACCTTGGTACTTTCCTCAGTTTGTGTGCTGTATCTATGCTGTCTATAAGTTAGGAAAAGCAGATGGTTTGAAGTTGCATCAGGTTAATTGCAAGTAAACTGAGGAAAATGATTTAATCAACAGAATAGAACATATTCTGAAGCACAACTTGCCTAAAGTCCATATATGTCTTAAAATATCAACCGAGAATCATGCCGCATACTCCAAATTCACTTACCGGTTACCAAGAAATCGGTGCAAGTTGATAATGATTTCCTCCTCTTCCTTGGTGATGTTGCCATGCTTGATGTTGGGCCTCAGATAGTTCATCCACCGAAGTCGGCAACTCTTTCCTGTTCTTGCCAAGCCTGATGATAATAACAGATTCAAGACAAGGGTTAGTGATTATGAGTTGACATTTTCTATAAAATCTTGATCCACCACTGTTCTGTGGTTTGGATCCATATATAGGCCACTCAGTTACTTGACTCTTTAAGATGATTTAGTCTTGAATAGGGAAGAACCAAATCCACTAAAATCCTTTCGTTGAAAAGAAATTAGATCAAGAAAATAAAGGATTCCAACACATCACGCACTGACCAGCGGGTTCGGCCATGTGAGTCCAGTTCCAAATCCCATATCGCATGATGTAAGCCACCAGTTTCCGGTCTTCCTCAGCACTCCAAGCACCCTTCTTCATAGTCTTGCGGTTGCTGATTTTGTTAACCCTGGGATACCTGGCCATTGACACCAAAGATTGCGCAGTTTCCAACCCTCCTTGGCTTTGAATGAAGCTAGTCCTCTCCAAAGAGGGTCACTTGGATTTATACTCATCCTGTACCTCGCACGGGTCTTCAAACCTTGGCGTGCAAGGCTTTTTTCATGAATAATTAAAAGCAGATAATCACAAGGGGAAATGGGTACTTGATTTTCCAGGAAATAGCACGTATTTCTGCATATTTAGCATCATAGTAAAGTGGGTGTTGACCCCGAGTCTTGTTTGATATTCAAAATATAAATGGTCTCTGTTCCCATTGGAGGATTTCAACTATATGGTAACCCTTTATCTATTATAATTTTTGTTGCTCAATGTTTTAGCTAGCTCGAATCTTCCTGGCTTTTTGCAATCAATTCTTTTTCCGAGCAATGAAAATCTGGCAAAGGTCGACTCGTTTTATGGCCAATACCAAGCTTTGTTAGCGAAAGATGAGTTATAAGTATCGTTTTAGTATTCATTTTCCCTAGATAATTACTATAGAAGACCCCAAAGTGACGTGATAATTTTACTTATGATTAATCTAAATGTCTCATGTTGATCGATAACACAAGAGGATGATCCTAATCAGCTAGTTGGGAAGCAGAATACTTGTAATGAAAAGAGTGATTTAGCATGAAAAATAAATTATCATAAAACTTGCTTTTTCATGGATAATCAACGAGCAGATAATTCCAAGGGGCATTGGGTACTTGCTCTTCCTGGAAGCACCATATGTTGTGCATGTTTAGCATCAATGGTAAAGTACGGACTGACCCCCACTATTGGACATTCAAGTATAAAATGTATCTTGCCGTAGGAGACATACTCTAGTCACAACTATATACTGGCAAGCCCTTTACTCAACTAGGACAATTCATTACTCTAAAACTTTTAGCATGAACATCTGTCCAATCAATTTTTTCTCTCCAGCAACAAATGGCTTGTTTACATGAACTTAATAGAGCACACTTTCCTCTATTTCATTTACTTTCCCTCCAAGAATTTAGAATGAAAGATATTATTATAATTTCAGAAAATCAATATATATCTTTAGCGCATTCAATGAATGTGGAGGATGGTTTATTCGTATAAATCCAAGTTTAAGAGAGTATGCCTACTATGAAACAGATCTATGTTGATTTTGGCAAGTGAAGTAAACCTGCCTATGTCATTGGTGCGATTAGCGGATGACAATAAATTCCACAAAACAATTGAAAACTAACATATTATTTCTCCACGGTCTTGAAAATTGATGTGAAAAGGTGACCCACGCCAATTCACCAAGTTTGAAATTAGACGAAAGTTTTCCATTCTTTATGTGGTGACAAAGAACTTTTCCGGTGGTGGAGGCCAAGAATTGATATTGAAACAGATTAATTAAATGAACTAAATGGAAAGTTAGCTGCGAGGTCAATAGCTCATCGTGCAAAGTAATACCTGCTCGAGAGTGCTATACAACTTTCTAGAGCACCTTTAGCTTTTCTAACGTTGAACGAGTCAGGCAAGAAAATATTCAGGTAACTAATGTCAATTATTGATCCATGTAGTTTAGAATGACTTATGCTCATGACATTATCCTCTAATTTCATTCCCTAAATGCACCGAACTTTCATTTATATCAGTATTCTACTCAAAAAATATGATGTGCTTTTATTTTACACTGCATTGTCGAGTCTTCTAAAGTAAGATGCTGTAAGTTATGGATCTGAGGTGTCATATGTGATATATGATTGGCTCTAAGAAAGATTGTTATGGCGTTGTGGTGCAAGTCATTTGTACTTAGATTGGACTGCAGGAAGCATATAAAACATATGAACATGCGTGCTTTGAGGTTATTTTTAGTGGGTTATTACTTCTTTTTAACGTTTTAGTGAAATCTGTAAAAGGAGGACTTCCTCGGAGGGTTAAAGGACATCGTACATATTGAAATTGTGACTTGAATTGATTAACAAAACATGCTTAGTTCTAGCCTAATCTTTGGCGGCAAGTACTCTTAAAATAATTAAGCTTTGCAATATTCCATGAGCGAAATCCACACATTTATACATCGGTATGCAGCATTAATTGTTAATTTCACTGATCTGGAAGTCCTATTCTTGTTGCATTGTTGTGTGCGCGTGAGAGAGAGAGAGAGAGGGAGGAAGGGAGGAAGGGAGGGAGGGAGGGAGAGAGGGAGAGAGAGAGATAACACCTCACTCAGATAAGTGAAACCTAGATGCAATTGCAAAAGGCAGATTTATGTTTAATCAGAGACCTAGGAAATAATCAAGGGTTTGCAATAAACTATTATCGTAAACTGTCTTGTACCCAAGATACATTGCTCCTTTGTCAGCAGCGAAGTTAAATAATGCATCTTCACTTGTCATAAAACACACCAAATTCAATAGGAAACTTGCCATCCGATGAAAGGTCCAAATTCTGAAATCTTGACTATAGCATTCCTTCAACACGCTTATACTCCTGAGCATCTTAGATACATGCTTCCTTTTTTTTTTTTTTTTGGTAACCGAGGTGTTTGCGTCAGCTTGCGCGCACCTCGATTATTCCTCGGGGGAGACTAGCACAGCAACCCACCGCCATGGCCCCCCACTTAAATCACAAGTGCTCAGCTGGGGAATCGAACTTGGGACCAGTGCGCCTAACTATACAATCTCAAGTACGCCATAACCAACTGAGCTACCCGTGGGTGAGTATACATGCCTCTTTTTGTAGGGAACGAAATAAAAAAAGTTACATATTATTAAAACTCATTCACCAAATGGATGTGGTCAACGCGCAAAGCTAAACATTACTAAATTACTCTCTCTCTCTCTCTCCCCGACTTTTTGAACACGTGCGTTTGATTTTAAGAACACAAAATATTCAGAAATCTTGAGGCGACAGCTCACGTATGACCACTAATGGAATTCATGAAGAACATAGAGAAGGACGTCTATTCTAAGGCACGACGAAGACTTTCATGTTTACCACTTTCATACTTCACAATGACTCCCGCAAATTCAACTGTGTAATGTGGAGCTTCTTTTTTCTTTTGTTCTATCAGAGTCACAACAGATGTTTGTGCATCTAGAACATGAAGTCATATACACTTACCAGGTTTGGTTTGGTTGAAGAGAGATAGGGTTTGGCTGGCTGAACCCATCTCAGGTCCATCTGGCAAGAAACTTTTGTACCCTAATTAGTCCCAACCTATGTTTTTCCATATTTTCATCAGTCATATACACTAATTAGGGATTTCCTAACCCCTGTAGAGCGACTGGCGGGGAATCTAGGCATGATAGGTGGCGTTCAGGAAAGATTGGCAAAAGTTTTGCTCAACTTTTCTCTTCCCACTCTTCTCATTACGATTCACCTCCTCCTTCAATCTCTCTGACATCCTTAACGATTCTTTGCCTTGGCCGGTCGCCGTCTCGCCGTCCACCACATCTCTCTCTCTCTCTCTCTCTCTCTCTCTCTCTCTCTCTGCTTTATCATTTCGAAGTGAGACCTTGCCATCGTACCACCGATCTGCATCTCTCTCTGATTTTTCCTCACTATCATCACTGTGGGAACAGTACCTTCATAAAGGGAGAATTTTATTTTGTTCAGTTGATGGATGAAAGCCCGGAAAGTACCGTTTTGCCTTGCAGAGGTGGGAATTAGGGCCAGCGCTGTGCATCGATTGGGTGCGAGGCAAGAGTGGAAAGTGCAGCACCTTATGGTGTGCGCACAAGAAATGTGATCAAATGGCCCGTATCCATCTCTAATTCTAATCTAATATAAAATATTTGTATCAATTTGCCTATAAAGTAAGTCAGTTACCAAGCCACATAAATCATTGTGTGTTGTTTGTGTCAAATTCACTTTTAGTTTTTGGTGCGCGACATTGTGGTGCCTAGCTAGTATTCTACCTACAACTAATTTTTAAATCTTGAGCTACTCATAAATTTCTAACTAGGTCAGAAAGACCACCTTTCTTTTCCTCTGAAAAGGAGTTAGCTAAATTTACACATGTATCGGTGCATGACTGAAATTGCATAATATGGACCATGATCATGAAACTAGGTTTAGATGGCAGCTCCATCTTGTAGCCAAAGTTCAAACTAGGCAATTTGCTAAACAACTAAAACAGGCTTTCATACAGCATAAATTTATGAGACTATGAAATTAGTCAAATGACTTCTCATTATATAATCAATTAAATATCAATTTCGACACGTGAATGCATTGGGCTGCGGCCTCGCATTAAAAAGATTTTAAAAAATCTTGGAGTGTTCATTTGGTTTATGATGACGCAACCCTAATGCAAGTAATACAATTCTGCTCCCGTCATCCATGTCTTCAGCAAAGGTTGAATTCAATCGGTAGGGCCAAATGAAATAAAAGAAAAGGCAACTTGCTGCCTTGGTTTTGTCATGCTGCAGTGGAAAAAGACAACGAAGCGTACCGGAAGTATGAAAGCGATTCAAACGTTGTCTGTCTACCCCAATTTGGAAAGTGCACGACAAAATTAAAATGTATACTGGCAAAAGCATGACATTAATGGACAAATGTCTGTGATCTCTTGAAGGAGGGAAAAAAATCATTGTACAAAATCAGCCTAATCATTTTATGCAATGAAGATAGCCAAGGACACCATAAAAGTTACTGTTAATATCAAGAATTATTGTTCTCTTTTGGAGACCTAGCTATCTATTAGCATCAAGAATTAAATGCAACAACCGAAATATAAAGCCCAAGACCATTTTAATATTAGTGTTTCTCTATCTCTACATATGGACTAACCACCGATCGTTAGTCCATTTAAAATCTTACGCTCATAGGTCAAAGTACACTTTTTAAGAAAAATGTTGTTTAAAGATTGAATTTTCAAAATTTATTCAAGAATTTGGAGGCAATTGGGGAGGCTAAAGATCTGAGCACTTTGTTATTTCTTAGGGACCCAAATGTTCTTATCCATGAACTAGTAGTTGCTTAGGAGAAACGAAGCACAAAACCCTGGCCCGCTAGTAAGGAGAAGAAGAAGAAGAAGAATTGCGAGTGGGGGTCGTCTTGCCCGAGTTCAAGATGCCACCTAGAACAAGTCCGTAGAAAATTTTGAGGTTTCTGTCAGTTTATGTATAACTTTATAGATAAAATGTCTGTAAGAATGTACTCAAATGTCTTAAGCGGGGTCAACTAACAGATGAATGCATGCACACGGAGGGTGAAACCAGTCGGGAATCAAAGGGATTGACCGGTTGCTGTTCCCTACAATGAGTTTCAGAGGGAAGGAGACGGGAGGGTGGAAGTACGAAAGAGACAAAGTCCATGGACTTTTTACTAAGAAATAGAAATCACGTGTGGAGAATGAGGGTTGTATATGAAAACGTCAACTAGTCATAGGAAACTGTTGTAACTGCGACATATATGGATTGATATATAACTTAATGAAAATAGGTTGAAAAGTCAATTATATTCTACCTAAAACTTTCCTACTTGATCGTCTTTTTTTTCTTCCGTTTATCACGATGGCCCAAAGAAATCCAGCAGTTTCTAGCCTTACATCTGTGTTGTACAAATTATGTGATTTGATTCGGGACCAAAACAGTCATGAACCTATTACATTGGTATTAATTCAGTTATAAATCTTTCAATTGAACCAATTGAGCCCAAAGCCTTTTCACATTGGTACCAAATTAGGTTGTTCGACCAATTTAGGTAAGAAATCACTAACATGGATACCGGCCATCCTATATGGCACGGCCGGCACTAAAGTGGACATTTTTAATAACATTTTAATAATTTAAAAAAAAATCCCTTTCTTCTTTTTTGTTCCTTTTTTTTTTCTTCTCTTTCTTCTATGGCCTGTGGTCGGTCTGGTGTCGCGACCTAAAAAAATCGGGTTTTCCGATCTTAGGCTAATGAATTACTAGATCAATTAAATTAACTAACCTAGCTCGAGTTCTCCCAAACTCTACCAATTCGCAACTTAGGTCCAATTATGAGCATGCAAATATTTTCAATGGGAGTCACCACTAATCATTTAAGGTAGGTTGATTAGAAACCTAAATAAAATAGCGGGAGTACTATTTTATTTCTGCGAACAAGAAATTATGGATTCGGGGACTTGGTTACGCTAGATTCCCTAACGCCCTTTCGGTACTAATTTCAAGAAAAATACTTAATTTGACAATTTTGATCAATCCTGACTTAGAGTTCAAAGGTGCAGAAATTTTTTTTTTGATTTTTTTTATTTATTTAAATGAAAGCTCACCTATATGTAATGGCGTGCAAAAAATTGACATGCGATTAATGCAACCTAACATGCAAACTATATGTCATGCGACGACGTGACTTATTTCTAATGACGGGCATATTATTTTTTTTGTATTTTTTTCTTTAATGAAATTCGGAATTAAAAATAACAATTATCTAAACATGCAATTTTAAACTAAAGAAATTAACCTATTCTAGAGTAATATTTTTGGTATTTTTTTTATCGAAATTCGAAATTAAAATCCAGTAAAAAAAAATAATAACCTCTAAATCTTTCGAATTAAGTTTCGATCTGAAGCCTGACAGATTGATTCTAAAATTCGAAATACCCGCTATGGAAATAACTCTATCTAAAGCCTGATAGATAGATTTATTTCCACGTGGGCGGTTGCGGATTAGGAAATTTTCCTAATCGATCACATCTTGAAAAAATTTACATATCTTAAATATCTTGGATATATTCAAAAGATTTTGAAAATTCTAAATTCTATCCAAATTTGAAAAGTAATAGATATCCAAGATTTCAGAAAAAGGAAATAAAATCCTAATTGGAATAATGCTTATTATCCAAATATGCAAAATTAGATATCATTAAGCACAAATTAGGCAACCAAATATTTGAATCAAATCGAGATATGATAATTAATTTAAATCATAGAATATTAATCGGTCTGTTTTCCCGGCGAGGTAATTTGAGATTTCTTTCATAATTTGAATCGACACGAAAGGCGAGAGCGGAGTCGAGTCAGGAATGGACGTCTAGGCGGCGGTGGCACCGCTCGCGGTGGTGTGCGATCGAGGAAGAAAGCGAGCGCAGGCGTGTTTGTGCTTGGCGGTGGCACAGGCGGAGCAACTACCGGCGAGCGCGGCCAGGGGGCAAGCGGCCGGTGCGCGGCGGTGGCGAAAGCGACGGGGCGGACGGCTGAGCGGCGGGGGGGAGGACGGAGAGCATAGATCATAGGGGAGCTACTGGGGTGAGGATCGGGCAGTGAGGGGGCGGGGGAGTTGGCCGCGGGAAAATATGCCCACAGGCGTGCGTGCGGCGTTGATGGGGCGAGGCGGGCGAGCAAAATGGGCCCTGGGACCGGCGTGGTGCGTCGGCCGGTGGCGCGACGCGGCGGTGGTGCGGCGCGACGGTGGTGCGGCGCGGCGGGCAGTCTCCTTCTCTCTCTCTCACTTTTTTCAAAATTCTCTCGTATGTCTCTCTAAAAATCCGATCTGAAAAATTATGAGAACCCCCTCTCAGATTATGAGACATAAACATATATTTATAGTGTAAACCTAGGTCAATTAGCATGGCTTTCTAGTCCTAATGGGCTTAGGTTTATGCTTTAATTTAATTCTAAGTGAGCTGAATTAATTTGGGCTTTTCTTTAATTAAGCATAATGGGTTAATTTAAGCTCAAATTAAGACAACCAAGCCCTTTTGCGTGTGATTTTCGGCCCATGCTTTCCGAGTGAGCCGAGTCTCGTTCGGTGCCCGAGCTCGATTTACATGATGAAGTTTAAGCTCGCTTACCACCGCCGATCCGATGCGAAATGCAGTTAATCTATATGAACCTAAACTTTATGCTATGCGATTTGTAATATTTTTGTTCAGGAGTTAAAATTTAATCCCTAATTTTCTATATAATTAACCACTAAATGATGCGCCGAAATTTAAGTGTCAACATCTGGCCATCGGCCACAAGCGAGGGCTGGACCCTCGTGGCCTAGGTGAGGGTTGTGTTCACATCAGTGCTGGTCATCTAGCGGCCGTGCTACTTAGGACAATCGGCGTCCACATTAGCGATTTCTAGCCTAAATTGGTCGGATGAATTAAATTGGTTCCAATTTGAAAAGATTTAAGACTAAATTTATCCAATTGAAAGGTTTAAGATTGAATTGGTACTGATGCAGTAAGTTGTTTTTTTTCCCCGATTCGATTCACTCACCAAATAGATGCAGATTCTCTAGGATTGCTGTTTGTTTATCTAGAAGCAAGGCTAATTTGCTTCCATACATATGGTACGACTTCATCACTACCTAGGTTGTCGCACGTTACCCATATGTACGTGTATTGTCTTGTACTTCTAGCCTTACTAAAAAATTGGAATACAAAGAAAGTCTATTCATCTGCCGCTAATTTGAATGCTTAGTTTGGGAAAGAAGGGAGGTTGTGAAAAATGAAGGACATGGATCTGCGAAATTAAGTATATATAAAAGTTTTTATGAGGAGGAGATGAGGTTAATTTAGAAATTTTCCACCACTTCAAGCTTTCCAGACAATGCATAAATTATCACATCTCATAGAACATAGTCGCATAGGCAAGAGTTTTGTCTAGTTGTCTTTTGTATTTGTTAATGTTTCCTCTCTTAGCCTCCGTTTATTTCGCGAAAAATAAAATAATTTGACAAATATATTCCTAAAAATAATCAATTACATTGCTTAAAAAAATGAATGAACAGAAAATATTTTCATCGCTCACAAAAATGTTTTGACATAAATTATTGTCGGTAATGAAAATATTTTTTATTGACTAATTATTGTAAAGCGATACAAGCAAGCATTTTTAGGCATATATTTTCTGAATTATTCATTTTCCACAAAACAAAGGCAACATTAGTACGCCCTTAATTCACGTCCATGATAATCGTGATTGGTGAATATGCACCCGTGAAGTACTAAAATCCGACGGTATAAGGAGGTGTTGACATTTTTAATTGGGACAATCACCGTACGTTGTCGACTTCAATCGTTCATTTAGTTTTTAAAAAGAGCAATAGATTATTTTCTCTATTATTGCGATATATTCCCTCACCAGCATGTGATATTGTTTTTCCTAGCCCATCAACTTTGACCAAAAATAAATCGAGAATTCCTTGAAAAGGCTATAATCAATCAGTTTACACAAGCATTTCTTGTATGATTAATCTCAATTCAGGTGAAACTAACCGGTTTATAGAATAACTTTGACTTCTCGTATTTTCCTTGTATGACACGGCGTTGCTGATAAAATGATAACCCGAAGTAATTTGCTGTTTTCTTATACGAACCAGGTCCCATACATGAAATAGCGAAGTTCTTTTTAAGATGATAATGGAAAATAAGGTCAGTATTTTGATTATTTTCTGTGTTTATAATACAGGAAAAATTCCACTCCATTACTATAATGTCGGCAATTTACTAAGTTAATCATTATTCGCAACCATCAATCAATTTACAAGCACGGAACAATGAAATTCTGCCATCATATTAAAAAATGTGGAAGACTCGAAAGTTTGTTTAGTCCAATCAAATGTGATACATGTTAGGATGTACGTATGAGTTGTTTTAGAAAAAGTCTCACACCAGAGAATTTGTGTAGTTTGGAATAGTTAATACATCATAATTTGTGTAAAACTCATTGGCTTAAGCTTTTAAATGAAGTTGAGTCTAACTAGATATGTTTACAAGCTCGGGCTCTCTTTTGGTGATCTCCTCAGATAATGGTATTAGGTTTTTGCTACATGCTCCAAATAGATGTATCAGAGTCAATGGTTGATTGGTATCCCACTCCCAATTAGTATCAGTATTTGGTGAATTGGAAACCTCCATGGTTCGGTCTTGGATAAAGAGACCAGGATATTAATATATTGTAGTTGGCCTGGCCATTGTGAACCTCCATAGTTCAATCTTGGAGAAAGAGATCAAAGATATTAATATATCCTAATTGACCTGGACATGGGAAGATGATATCAGATTTTTTATACGCGCTCTCAATAATACACACATTTTGACAGGGGTGAAGGGTATTGTCCTTGGTATATGAGACATTCAGATTGTGGAGGAGTAGACAGGTTATAACTTACAAGGTTACGGTTTTTATAGATACGTGGCACGCGTCCAATGGCTCCATAAGACGAAGGAAAAAGATGGAAACAGGACATGGAAGTAGGGCCTTTTCACTCTTTTGAGAAGAGGAATTAGGTAAATAAATCTTAATAGCATAAATACAGCGACGTCCCCTATGTTTATTATTGAAATTACATCGGCACTCCCGCTAGACCCATTTACCTGTTCCAGATGTTTTCGAATGTGTGATGTTGTGATCCTGTTATGGGAATAACATCATGTTATTTTATGAACCTTTTACAAACTTCCTCAGTTTCTTAAGTTTAGAAAGAATCGTTCTCTTTTCGAGAAGAAAGCACTCCTTTTGAACATGGCCTAAACTCTATGATGCTAGGCCGTTTCAGTGTACTCGATGGTTTTACTTTATTCTGCCCAATTATCCTAAACATGAGAGAGAGAGAGAGAGAGAAAGAGAGAGAGAGAGAGAGAGATGCTAAAGATAATGTACCATGGAAATAATTCACAAGATAAAGATCAAAATACTGGAAAGGGACCGCAAAGCAAAATGAGCACTAGAGGAGAGAATATCTACGAAGCATAAGTGCATCACCAAATCTGTTGTTAAATCATCTCCATTCGTCCAAGAACATTCATACGGCAGATAAGCATGCTATTTCACAATTTGGGTTATTCATAGCTGCACAACATATAGCACCCTCAAAAACTTTGCTTCATCCTAAACCAAACTTTTGCAGTCCATCTCCGAGATCAAGATTAATTTTATTGCAACCGTCATGACTCCCCCCACAAATCTAGGACAAAATCATCATAGGAACTAGCGAAGTATGTAGGCTCAGGCTGCGCGCAACCATAAGAAGGGGCATTATTAGTTCCTGAGTTGGCGCACATGTACTCGAAATCTTCTTCTATGTAAAGATCTTCCACTGCAAGAGCTTGGTCCCATAAGGTTTCTCCTTCACCAATCTCATATTCTTGTGATGAGCACCTGTTATATCTCCATGGTTTCTCATCATGGACTCCAATGGAAGGACAAGAGTTATCTGCATTTGTTGCCGGGATTTGATTGTCAAGTCCAAGGCTTGATGCATTCGGACTGTCAGTCAAGGGATGGAATGAGATGTCTTTACGATCAGTGTGGACATTAACATCATTGCATGTGTTCTGCAAACGAAAGTTCTCCTCAGAGACCCGTTTCTTCAAGCGGGTATTCCAGTAGTTCTTTATTTCGTTGTCCGTTCTTCCTGGAAGCCTAGCTGCAATCGCGGCCCAGCTGAAACAAAGAGATAAAAGACATTTTCATCAGTAAGAGGCAATTAAGTAGCTAGTGCTTTCAATTAAGGTCACAACTTCGCCTTCAATTAAAGTGTAATTACTTACCGATTTCCAAGAACTCGGTGCAGCAAAATGATGGTCTCCTCCTCTTCTTGGGTGATGTTTCCATGATTGATGTTGGGCCTCAAATAGTTCATCCAACGGAGACGGCAACTTTTGCCAGTTCTTGCCAAACCTGGGAAATAACGCATATGATTCAAGACAAGGGTTAGTCGAACATACCCCCACAAAAGTTAGAAAGAGCAGACATATCCAAAGAGAAGCACATGAGGAGAATATGAATTATGCATCACAGACCAGCAGGTTTGGCCATGTGAGTCCAGTTCCAAATGCCATATCTCTCGATATAAGCCACTAGTCTTTGATCTTCTTCGACACTCCAGGCACCCTTTTTAACCAGAGTCTTACTGTTGCTTTTGTCGTTCCTCGGGTACCTGGCCATTGTGTTGATCGATACGGATCAGTTCAGAGAACCTGATGAAAATGCTGTCTTTCAGAGTCTCTTCTTGGCCTGAATGATGAAGCTCACTCTTTGAGGTGCTTATAAAGACATGGTGGTCCTCGTACGACATTCCTATATCTTGCACGTGTATACAAAGTCCATAATATTCAATATTCTTGCTTGAAATTTTCTAAGTCCGATGATTTCGAGGAAAGGGGCACTGGTCCTGGAAAGTGGATCTGTTCATGCATCATTGGCACCATCACAATGGGCGGTGTGAACTGACCCCACGGCATAATTTATGTTTGTGCATGTCTTTTCCTATGGTCATTGGCTCTCTAATTTGACTCTGGGGGGACCATGTACTTGAACACATACAAGTAGATGGGAATCTTATAACCATATAATTAGTCGCTGCGTACTCCACCTCAGAGGTATAGGCCATGCCACATTCAAATTTATGACTATATAAAGCCGTATATGATATATAGTGATGCTTGGACTATATTATCACCGGATGGATTTAGGGATAAGGAACGAATTTGTATGTGTAATTAGAGTGTATAAAAAGGAGGTCAACTTACCACAACTTATGAAATTACTAACCTTATATGATAATGATAGCTTATAAAATTAGAATTTCTTGTACTAATTTTTTGTCTTTTATTTACATAACTTACAAATATTTCAAATTTACTAACTCTTATATGAAATTACAAACCTAAATTAGAATGAATTTCTAACTTTTGCCATATTAAATTATCAAATAATTTTGGGTTAGAAACTCTCGTTTGAGTCCTTACCAATGTATAAGCACAAAACTACCTCATAACATAATTAGAAAAAACTTATAGACAACTCAAGTGAGAATTCGTAACACAAAACTAGTTGGTAATTGAATCAGAGAAAAGTTGATAAGTTACCCAAATACAGTTGATAATTCCATACAATAATTGGTTAGAGACGAGGTAGTTTTTTTTTTTTTTTTGTAAAAGAGTAAATGAAGACGATAATTAAACAAAATAGACATTGGTATAAGAGTTGGACAAATTACCAGAATAGATTTAAAACTATTGCAATTGTTCCAAGTCCTAAACCTTTCAATTTGGCCAATTTAATCTTAATCCTTTTGCAAATTTACCAATTTAGTCCTAAATTTTTCAATCGTGCCAATTTAGTACTAAATATTTTGACGATTTGCCAATTTAATCTTTTTGATCAATTTTGGCTAGAAAACGTGAACGTGGCAATCTAGTCAGCACTAGCTGCCCTACTTAACATAGCCAACGGGACGATCGGCACCAACACTGACAAATTTTTAAAGATTTTTATGAATTTTTATTACTTTGTTCCTTTTTCGTTTCCACTTTTTTTCCAACTCTTGGCGGCGAGGTCGCCAACAGGCGAGGGCTGCAACGCCATCAAGAGCCTTTGAGGCTCGAGATCGTCTAGGGGATGGAAGACCACCATCTCAATCTGCCATTGAAGTGTGTAAGAAGAACCTGCCCATTGATTCAATTGGGTCACGGAGACAAACGATTTGAGGCATTAAATGCTAGTGTTAGGACTGAAAGTGCTAAGCAAGTCGAACACGCTACCTAAATGAATTTGCACTAAGCTAATGCGGTAAAAGAAACAAAAACTTAAATCATTACCTCATAAGAAAATTGTCGAAGTGTGCAAACATGTTGTTGTGATGATGTTGTCAAACAGGCAAGTAATCCAAACGCTGCCTACGTCATCCGTGAGGTCAGCAGCAATAGATTAATCAGCAGGAACATATAATAAAAGCAACTTGCAATCTTGGGTTTCATAAACTTCTATTTTTTTTCTGAAGAAAGTCCTTGCCTTTGTTCAAAAGAAAGAAACAAAGAAATTGTGCAACAAAGCAACCCCACCGTACATCAAGTTTGAACTCCATTTGACTAACAGTTTACATTTCTCAAAAAGGGAAATTTTCGTGTCGCGACAATAGAAATTCGATACGCCCGTGATCATCCCGAACCACAAAAAAATACCCAATATAAGATGTGAAATAATCTCTATGAACAAAATTAGATAGTGGGATGGGATTGAAAAAACAAATTTAGCTGAATTTATTAGCAAGACTGCTAAAGTTTTGTTCAACAAATTTTCCTAGGCTTCACATAGGTCTGCATTGACCGGTCTTTGGTCGGAGCGATTATATTAAGAAGTAATTCTAGGCCCCTGCAATATCTTTGAACAATGATCATGTATGTCGTCTAGTGTGTGAAATTCTAGAGGACGAAGCACGTTTCATGCACAAAACGACAAAGAAAAAGATGAACACGCGTATTTAGAATAAGCTAGTAATATAAGAATGACAAAGTGTGGTTACTCATGATCCCATCTGTAATGAAGTTTCCAAATGAAAGATACAGCAAATTTAAAGAAAGAACGTAAGAGATCTCAAAGTCCACGGAATTTATTCCAAACAAATAATTTTTAGAAACGTGGATAATAAAAGGGTCTTCATCAGACACGTCATTGCCGATGCCATCACTTACGTCCATGATGTGATTGTGATGGGGACCCATCGCTTTGATCCAGTTGAAGAGGACAGTTAAATTAATTCTAGTGAATAAACACTTAAATTAGGGTTTTTTTTTTGTGGATAGATCTAGAAATATTAAATTATTTAATTAGCGCCATTTGGTACATGATAATACTTTCGGTTTTCATTAATGAAAATGAAAATATCGTTTCCTGTTTTTAGCTTTCAATTTTTCTGAAAATATGTTTGATTCGTGAAAGTGAGAACTCTCAGTTGGAACGAAAATGGGAAATAAGTTTGCGAAATTCATATTTTATTAAATACCACCTTAAATGAATTTTAATCATAAGAATTAGTATAAAACCTGAAACTTCGCTTTTCAGATGAAGGTTTGTCTTAATTTAAGGATTATCAGCCATGATTGTAGCTGGGTTTTCCAGCTTGACTCACTCAACCTCCATGGAAAATGGATGAAGTTTCGTCCAAAGAGGTCCTTTTCAAGGTCTTTTCTTGAAATTAATCACCGATAGAGATTGCCCTAAAATTATCATCTCTTTGCTGTTTTGACTTCGTGAACTACGTGTGTCACGTGTTAATAAATTTATATTTCTTTTGTATATTTTTCAAGCGCTACAAAAATGTCCACATTATTGACAATAGTTTAATGCAAATTGAGGATGTCTCGTGTCAAGCAAACTTGGCAGAATTGTCCAATGAAACATAACACAGGTTGTCATAAGTTGCCAATTGGCTAATTGGAAATATGAAAAGGTTAGACACAATTAAATAAATTAAACCAAAATCTTTCAAAAGAAAATTTGAAATGGATTTGGAATTTGTTTCAATTGAAATTGTGGATGGACAACCCGAATTAACAGCCACCATGAGGCCTGGGATCCACTAATGATCGCAAGAAACATTACCATATAGCAAGTACTCCTTCTACTCGAAGCTAGTTGATCACATTATGATACACAAGCACTACCTACGCACTTGTACACTTTTGGCCGGGAGGGGGGGTGGTGGTGGGGTGGGGTTGTAGGTATTTTTTCTCAATTTACAAATGAGAAATCAGATTTCTCTACTGCGCACCGGCCGCTTTTACGACTAAGCTACATCAAGTAATGCAATCAGATTTCTTATTAGCATTCGATGGTTACATCCAATTTGGATGTATCGGGGTACAACTACCCTAGCAGAGATTAACTATGATCTGGTACATGAAGAGCCTCTTCCCCGTGGTTAAGAAAAAAATAAACAATTACTAAATATAATCGATATACTAAGTGACGTGGTAAGCTGTACAATTCAAATGGAAATTTGAAAATATGTGGGCTAGATTTACCCAACATCATTCAGGACTTACAAAGATAGAGATCATTATTATAAAAGTAAATGGTCCGGGCTAGAGCTTCATCCAAAATGTCCTAGGCCGAAATTTGGTCGAAAGCCAGCCTCGACGGCCCATGGACAGCCCCAAAATATAATACTAGGACAAAACCTAGTAATATCAATTAAAAAAATCCTAATGAAACGTGCGTGTATTAGCGCTTTGACCTCGTAAAACAAAAAAATACGGTCAGCAGCAATAGATTAATCACTAGGACCATATAATAAAAAGCAACTTGCGATGTTGGGTTTCATAAACTTCTATTTTTTTCCGAAGAAAGTCGTTGCCTTTGTTCAAAAGAAAGAAACAAAGAAATTGCGCAACAAAGCAACCCCCCACCGTACATGTTTGTTAATCTTAAAAACGATTTGACCAATAGTTTGGTAAACTTGTAACTTTTACCGGAATATCATCCTTCTAGCTTACATTATCAAAACCGGAAATTTCCGTGTCCCAACGATAGAAACTTGACATCTCCACGTTCATCATGAACCGCAACCCAATTACATTTCGATATTCAAGATGCGGAATAATTCTACAAACATAATTAGATAATGAGATTGGTTTGAAAAACGAGGTTTGTTCAACAATATTTCAAAGGCTATTTCACGTTGGCCCGCATCCACCGGTCTTGGGTCGAACTAAACGATAGGCACGAACATGTATCGTCAAGTGGGGTGAAATTCTAGAGGAACAAGGATGTTTCATGCAAATAACGATAACGACAAGGAAGATGATGAATTAGCAGTTCTACAGACAACACACGGATTCAGGATTAGCGGGCAACATTATAAGAATGATTAAGTACGGTTACTTATCATTATGATTCCATCTGTAATAAAGTTTCAAAATGAAAGATATTGCAAATTAAAGAAAGAACGAAAGAGACGTCAAAGCCATCCATGGATTTCATTATGCATTAGACAGGTCGTTGCTGGGGCCATCACTTCCGTCCATAGTGAGAATTTTCAGCTTGAATAAAAACTAAAAACATGTTTGCGAAATTCATATTTGACTATACTATTGATATTATGATAAACATTTAATCTAAACTTGGGAAAGATTGTCCCCACTAATATATCGTCTTATATGAATTTAAATCAAAGAGTTAATTTCACATGAAACCTTGACGTTTCAAATGAAGCTTTGTCATAGGTAAGCATCACCAGCCCGGATGAAATTGCATACAGAGAGGTCCATTTCGATGTCTTTCTTGAATTGATTCACTGATAGAGATTGCCCTAATCTTATCATCTCTTCGTTGTTTTGGCTTCGTGTACTACGTGTATCACGTGGTAATAAATTTACATTTTTTTGAGAAAATTACCAAAAAGATCTACCTAGGAGAATCTCCATTCCTTTTGGAAACACATATTGGAGATTAAAGTCTTTTGGAAACAGGACCCTGTGGGGTTCAAGACATCAAGACCCTGGCCATACTCAAGAATGAATTGGTGTTGTTCGGTCCGATTTCCATTAAAGTACAATCAAAGCTTACGATGTTTCAACTGAGATCACACCATCGAGGTTCTTGAATCTGTTTGTGAGAAAAAGAAAAAAGAAAAAAGAATCGGAGTAATTTCATAGTTCCCCCTTTAATAAGAGATTGTACCCCACTACTAAGATTTACTAGCCGATACGCCATCTTTGGATACAATTACATATCGAATTTTTTCTTGTTCAACTCCCAGCCTATTTCCTTTCTTGTATACTGAATGATCTTCTCTCGCCTACGGAAACAATAATGTCGCTGGGTTAAACAAAATGGTCCATATTTCTTCAATGTATCTTGAATACATTAAATTCCTAAATTTATAAGCCAAAAATACTAAAATTTTCTGTTGAGAAAGATTTTCCTAGAGTTCATATAAGTCTGGATTGACTGGAGACAATACATATCAAGAATCGAGTCAACGCCCGGCAAGATCAACAATAATCTGTGGACAAAATGCGCCTGGGAAATCCTAGAGCAAGTCCCGTGCACATCACACCAATTCAGAATTAGATAAGGAATCAATGAAGGGGTCCAGTACAGTACACATCATTGCTGATGCCCTCTCTGACGTCCATATGTGATGGCGACGGCGACGACGGCGACTCGTTGCTCTGTGATTTATCAATTGAAGTTGAACACAGAGACAAGAACTGCGAAACCCCAAAGTCCCGTTTAGGATTTAATTAACTTGAATTTTCCTAATTAAGCTCCGGTTTGGGCTCTGTTTTTTTCACTAATCGTCTGGGCCCATCCGAGTAATAGGCCAAAGATTCAAGGCCAGGCTGTGAAATTTCTCGAGTACTGCCCAACATGTGATCTAAATTGACAAATCAATTTGTAGGGTCTAAACTTTTTCCAAGGTCTTTTTCAGTATTAGAGATTGCCCTAATGTATCGTCTGTATGTATGAAGATTTGACTGCCCGAGCTGTGCATGTCGATAGTGAGTTTATCCAATGCTATGTGGTAAAAGTTAAGGGAGCTAGTGTTGTGAATGAATGTACATTTTCACTGTCAAAATCAATATTTGGTAAACTTTCACCCACTGTTTTGGAAGTTTAACTTCTTAAGCAGTTGGCTCTCATTCTTTAAGCCAATAAATATATGAACATGGGATGATTTTTTCTTTTTTCTTTGAATCTCTTGTACATTCTGATCTTATATGACGGAAATAACGTTTATATTCTCGATTGCCAAAATCTAACATCATGAAGCTCTCATAAGACCATCATTTGCTATACAATAATGACTGCTTCGGTCCTCGGTTACATAAACTTGCATAGCTAGCTTCACTACCTTGCAGAGATCCGTACATCCTCCACTTTATTAGGGCATGGACTACCATTCCGTACGTTTAAACAAATACTAGAATTCAAAACATGACGAAAAACCGATGCTCGGCATCTTGTTTGTGTGAATGTATGGTCATCAATTTTCCCACAGATTAATGACGAAATCTTCCATGGAAGCAACAGAAGATGCTGTCTCCAATGGCCACCCAGGACTCATCGAGTCAATGAACAAAGCATTTAAATCTTGTACCATGTATGCATCTTCCACAAAAAAGTGTTGTGCCCACAAATAGCTTTGGACTTCATCATCCACATGTGATGAACACACGTTGTTCTCAAAGGAGTTTTCCTTGGCCCCGTGGACTTCGATGGCTTGATTAGAGCTCAATGCGCCGAAATTATCTGGGCTTGATGTCGGATTTCCAGTAAAATCTCCAAGATTCGACAATTGTACTGGAGTTGAAGTGGGAGTTGACCTACCCTCTTCCTCTTGGGATGAACTCTCATGATTGGCGTCAACACTGTTACCCGCCCTTGCGTCTTCAGGGTTTCCAGGCTCTTGCATCGGTTTTCCCTTGAACCGCTTTTTCAAGTGGGTGTTCCAGTAATTCTTCACTTCATTGTCCGTCCTTCCGACGAGTTTTGATGCGATTGCAGACCATCTGTAACAGAAGAGACGACATTAAGAGACGGAATTCATTGAAAATCGAGATGCTGTATGTATTTAATCCACTACATTTGCTATAGTAAATCTGCTTACTTGTTTCCCAGAACTTCATGAAGCTTGATGATAGTTTCCACCTCTTCTTTGGTGAAATTTCCATGCCTAAGGTTGGGCCTCAGATAGTTCATCCACCGAAGTCGGCAACTTTTCCCGCTTCTCCTCAGTCCTGAATCAATCACAGATACACAGGTTTAGCCCAAATTTGAGAATTCAGCTTCAGAGAACCATTCCCATCTCTAAAGAGAAATTAGAATCCTAGAGACACAAAGATGGAGAGTGAAACATATGCATAAAATGTCTAAGTGGAGTTACCTGCTGGTACAGCCATGCGGCTCCAATTCCAAATGCCATGCCTCTTGATATAAGCAGTGAGCTTTTCATCTTCCTCTGCACTCCAAGCACCCTTCTTCAACCTCCGTTTCTCATCCAACACAATCCCAAGCTTGGCCATTTGATAATTCTCTCTCGAGTACTCGTAACTGCTTGTTTAGACCCACATCCAAAAACTGAATCCTCAGGACTCCAATTTATAGTGACCCAAGATCTAGCACGTGTTTCCTTTCTTCAGTAAAAGTTGTCCAGGTTTACTTGAACCCTTGAAAAGGCATATAATAGCAAGAGAGGGTCCTGTTCAGTGTCGGTGAAAAAGGAGGATTTTGTCCGTCTTACTTCATAATAAACTATGCCCTCGAAAAAGGACGCGAAATTTCTCCGCAAGACACCCTTTTTCATGTTTACACACATCACTGAATTTTTTAACTCGAAATGCAAGGGTATTCTGGACTGCCCATATACCAATTAATCTAGAGGCGTTGACATCATCAAATAATGACGTCATCACATATTGGGCCATTTTATTATAAGAGTTGGACTGTGCAAATATAAATGTCTTCTCTGAGGTATGATTAATGCAGTATATGATTTGTCTTTTAGTTTATCTTTTATGGCGTGATGAATACAGTAGAGACCACACAAGCATGTAATGCATACGTGCTTCATAAGTATTGCGAATTGAGTTGTCAGATGACAACTTGTCACTCTTCACGGTTTGACCTCTCGCATTGCTGAAAGTCTTTTAAGGAAGCATCCCCATTCGAGGACCCACGAAAAACAAGGACATTCTTATTAAATGCCATGTCCAGTATGAATGGAGCTATTTCTTAAGAAATTATCAGATAGAAAACCTAGAGATGACATATAATGTTCCCATTATTTGAGAGAGAGAGAGAGAGAGAGAGAGAGAGAGAGAGAGAAATAAATTATCAGATAGAAAACCTAGAGATGACACATAATGTTCCCATTATTTTAGAGAGAGAGAGAGAGAGAGAGAGAGAGATATGAATAATTTTTCTTCCTTTAATGAAGGCACGTTGATTGACTTAAACTCGCAAAAGAAGGCAAGAAAATTTTCAATGGATTAGCAAGAATCTTAGTAGTAGACTTGTAGACCACATTGCCCGTTCCAACAAGAAATAGACCTATAAATTATCTTCTTTGAAGCATTGGCGATCTTTAGAACTAGAATAATTCTGGGAGAATTCACTGCCTTGAGCTGTTGAGAATCCCAAAATAAAAACAGTGACCTACACTTGCAAAGTCGTCGCAAATGATGTGCCAAGCATCCATTAGAATTATGAGAATCCAAAGGTTGTTTGCTAAGTAATTTTCCTTTTCATAATACAAAATTTGTAGGATGAATTCACTGCCATCTAGTTATTACAAGTGATACATTTTGATATATATTTATCGAGTACCTGCTATTTTCCATCCTGAATGTGTTAATATCCTTCTCTTATTTATTTAATGTGGGCAACTTGCTACGAGGTTCTTGAAATGACTGATCATGCATCTTACTTCTCCTCATTTTAGTTAAACGAAATAAGCTAGCCTAAGGTCTATTACCCCTCATTTCAATTAGCTTCTCCCCTCTCGTTGTCCAATGGAACATGATCTCTCTTCCACTTATTTATGTTTGGGAAAGTCAAATATGAATTCCATCTACAACATCATTTCTATGTCTGAGCATTCCAGCTTTTAAATAAAAATTCAAGGCTGTCGTATCTATAGAAAATTATTGAACTCAACCCTTCAATAAATTATGGGTGGAGGTGTGGAGTGAAGAATTTATGGAATGCTCTGGATGTGAATCACGACGAGTGGACTTGGACCAAACACGACGAGTGGACTTGGACAGATGCGTCCACCAAGTACAAGAATTGACAGACGAACCGGACAAAAGGTCCCCTTGTAAACGTGTAAAGACTCAAACGAGATGAGAAGGAGACTTGGCCAGAATTTTCTTAGTCAATTTCCATTGTTGTATAGTGGTCAGTCAAGTCCAAACCAACCCTTTTTTCACAATGAGGCACCTGCGAAATAGTACACAAAAAGTCCATACATGATCAATTTTTAGGTCTAATTCTGAGATATTTGGGTTTTCTTTTGGCTATGACCCGGTGGTACACATCTTAAACTAATTTTAGTGCGCCAAATTAAGTCCATCGTCTCCGATTTGTTCAAAAGGATGCCATTTCAGTTGAAAGCAACATAACTCCCTTACACAATTAAATCTCGTGCAAAAAAGTTCTACGTCTCATCATCCGATATTTGGGTCGGCCCTTTTTGTTCATGCTTTGATTTTGTTATATGCATCTAAGACTAGTTTCATGCATCAGATTAAGTTCACATTGTCTGGTCCACAAAAGCACGTCATTTATGTTGAATTCAAGAGATTCACATGAAATGAGCTCCTTCTGACAAAACTCCAAATGATTGTTGCAACCAGGAACCTGAGTCTTATGATTCACGTTCTTGATGTAGAGTCTCTGTAGTTTATCACGTTAGGCTCTTGAAAACACACCCCTTCTTTTTACAGATTCTTCTAGTATGTGAGAAACTAACTCGATTCTCTCAGAATACTTATATAAGAAAAGAGTACCAGTTCCCTTCAATCAAATCAAACTGTCCTTTTCAAATTGACTTTATTAACTAATTTTTTTTGTATGAGGATGGTACTGAAGATGGTGTGAAAAGATTCGATACTTTCTCCATGTGGAGGAACTGTTCTACCCAAGGGTTTTTGACTTTAACACTTCTCTGTTCATACGCGCTTAAATTTGGTCGAAGACTTAACTAAGCATAAAAATTGATTATAAATGGGGAAACCAATCAAAAGTTTGGAGAGGTCGGAGCAGATAGGAACAATGTTAAGAAACTTAATTTTTTTTCTTTTCTATGCTGGGCAAGCAAGAGTTTTATTTATCCTGAATCAAGCTATGCATCATAGTCCACCAAAGCATCAGATAGAATTAAACTAATCGCCAATCCTTACAAAATTTATGTCAGAAAGCTCTGCAATTTACCTACTACATCTGTCTTCACTTTAATTAGCTACTATGTTTGCGGTTGCGACAACAAAGTGCTTCTCGTGAATCTTCCTATTTTGAGTCAACGGCAGATGACAACATGCCTGCCAAGCCAGCTTTGTGATCAAAGAGACATTTCTGAACGTTTAAGCCAATTCGAAGCTCCTGAAATCTGTCGAGACCAGCATCCTCAGCGCCTGCCAACTTCACAAAGGTTGTATATTATCTTCCATTCCATACTTGTCTTAATTAATGTAGAGCAGCCAAAGAGAATATCATGTCTAGTCTCATCTACCAAACCACACAAAGGGCGAATGATAGCGGATTGAGGAGTGGAAGAAACCTGTTAAGAATGCTAGCCAGCTAATGAAACTATGTTTTGCCAAGTTCTTAGTCATTTTAAAAGCTTGAATCATCAAGTTCTGCTCCTATTTACCATCATTTTATAATCCCCTTCTGATGATTTATTGCCATATTTTCACACCCATTTGGTTATAACAATTTATATTTGACTTTCGCTGTCATCAATGAGCGGAAGAAATCTCTCTATTATTGTTCGGAAGAAATCTTCACTATAATCCAAACAAGTAAAAGAAAGAGTAATTTTGTTTAATTTCAAACTTGGTGTGCTTCGACCGAAAATAAAAAACTTGGTGTGCAATTATATAAATCATGCAGGAAGAACCTAAATTATTCTCTGATGAACACCATGATGACCTAAGGCCGCTTACATCACTTCACTTTTGCTGAACCACATATATTATTGCAAAGGAAGGCACTTCTCTTTTTCTTTTTCTATTTTCTTGTTCTTTATACAATATGAGTAAACTAGGGTTTCTCTTTTGCTTATCCCAAGGTATGCTCATTAATGACTATAATAGGGTTCCCTTATTTGCCTCCCCAATTATATATTTCCACGCTTCGGGAACCAAGCACGGTATTGAAAATCTTTGAAACGGTGATAATTCCGGCCAATCAATGTTAAGCCTTCTTAATTAGGATTCGAAATTTCCTTTGGGTGAGTAATTATCCTTCTATCTCTTTGAAAGGTAATCTACATCATTGGGCAAGACTTTAATTCTCATCGAAAGATTAACTCATCCAATATACACTCATACACTGTTAATGTAATTTGTTTGCTTTTTAGGTAACAAATATTCCCCGACCAAAAAAAAAAAAAAGATAACAAATATTCGACACTTCATAATGTATCAAATTTAGATTCTTCGAATATAAATTAACTAGAATGTATCTTTTTGAAAGAATAAAAATGTGATAAATTAGGGCGATCATCTATATATGTAATGCTTCTTTCAAATTGAAGTATCATCTTAAACCTCTCTCTATCTTTTTTCCACTACTTCTGCATACCTCTCTCTTTTTTTTTCTCTCAAACATAAGTTTTCATAATGGTATTCCTAGGCGGTGACAGAAACCCTAATCGGGAAAAGATGTGGCCTCGGCACCGGAACTATTGGGGCAAAGAGAAGTTCTTGGACTATCTAATCTTCGGCGTGATTGGGGCCACAGCTAAGGTTAGTTGTTTTTTTTTTTTTTTTTTTTTTAAATTTCATTTTATTCATGTTGCTTTTTCTGTTGTTTCTCTTCTCGTTGTGATTAGTTTGAATTTTGTATTTGCCGGAGAAAATCATGGGTTCAAAGCATTGAAATAGGGTTTATCATTGGAGATGTGTCTTGAGGGTTTATATGGTCTAACTTCGATCATCCTAAAAAAATTATGTTTCTAGTTGAAGTTATTAATTGGATTTGATGCATTGAAGATTTGGGTTGTCCAATAGGCAAACTTTCGCTACAATTCTCACAAGTCTCTTTTTAAAATAAAAATAAGAAAAAAAGTATGAGTGGTTGCATCCTTCATAGTGGTATTGTCGTATTGTTTGATGTTCGGTGTAGATTGAACTTTTCGCGCTAGATTATGTACTTGTAGTTGCTTCTGATTGAAACCCAATTTAGGAGCTGATATATATGCATTAATGCGGCAGGTTTCACGTCTCTGGCAAACTGTAAATTGGTTCTATGCTCAGGTAGGCAAACATTTTTTTTCTCCTGCTTTTGCATTTTGCCTAACACTTCATGACATCGTAGTGTTCATAAATATTGGTTACACCTCTAGTTTTTTTGGGTCTATGCTCGGCACTTACAACTGGAGAAGTTGGTAAATTTATCAGCTACATGATTTGAAGGGGGCATTTTCTGAAGTTAGTAGAGACTTGTGTCCTTACTAGGATGTGTAGAATTGAAGGACTGTATCTACATCAGTGTTATTTAGATATGAGTTTACTTCGGTGTTGGACAAGAATGCATAGGAAAACGAAAAGATTTTCATTTGACTTTAATTTCATTCCTGAAAGTACCATTTGTTTTGTTGGTCTTGTCGACAAATTTGGCCCTCTTCAGTGAGAAAGTGCAAATTTATACATCCAAGTTTTACTTTAAGTTCCTTTAGCATTGTTCGCGTTTATCAACCTCATCATATCTGGGACCATCGCTGCTAAGTCTCAAGTGAAGATAAGCATGAATATGACAGGCTGTTGATTCTGAATGAATGTTGTTGCTAAGTATTAGAATTTATTTGTTGAAGACCAGTGTTTGTGAGTTGATTCAAGAGAATAACTAGACTAATTTACATCGCGTATTTGTTGGGCAAAGCGACCAATTGCTTGGATTCTTTTTCTATACTTGTCACAGCTGACTATCCGTAGTTTCATATTCGGTACTCTTTCCGCAGGAGACCCCAAAGCGTATGCAGCGTGTGTTTCACAGAAAAAGGAGTAACTATAAAAGGGGCTACGAGAACTCGCATCAAAATGATGCTGGTGTATATAATCAGAAATTCCAGCGGGATGATTGGTATTGGGAGCCTGACACTTCGTTCAGAGATCGAAGTACTAATTTCGGGAGAGCTCCGAGGGGGAATGCAAGCTTCCCGTTGTCACATCATTACTCAGTTTTGGGCCTTGATTGGTGAGGCAATGTTGCAGATCTTGGTGATATGTGTATTGGGATGCTACATGTATCCTTCATGTTCAGAAAGTGGCGCAGAGGGTTAAAGAAAGAACTACCTTATGATTATCTCATCCTCTAGAAGGCATATAATTTGGGAGTTGCTTAGCTATATGTCCATCTGTATAATGCTTGCTGAAATCTGGTGTCTGAATTGTTTTCCCCTTTCCTTCTGGTTGACTAGTCCTTTTTCTTTATCCAGTTTACAGCTCGAACTAGCACTTTCAAAGGTTGTTAAATTGGGTATTATTGACTAGATAGCATTTGTTTGATATTCCCCTTTGGTTTGTACAAATATGTAAGCCCATAACTTTTGATGCATTAGGATGCCACTAGAACACAGAAGTAAAGCTTTTTACAGGTAGTCCTTACTATTATTTATATCTGCCAGCAGTTTCTATGCCAGAGGCAATTCAGTCTTTTATACTGTGAATGACCTTAGAGCAATGCGGTCTGGCAAAAACTAATCATGCGCTGAGGGGTGCGCATTAATGTAGTCAGTGGCCTATACTACTTTAGCATGTTTAGATTATATTTCCCCATATTTCTTGGGCTCTGCCAATAGACGATACATTTGATTCAGATTGACTTTACCAGGCAACTAGCAAGCTTCTCGAATTTGCTTGCCAATTGTGAACAATGATAGTGCTTTTTAGCTAGCTCATGTGTATGACCTGTTTTTTCTTTATCGTCAGACTTATAATCATTAGGTGGACTTGAAAGCAGTAACTCAATATGACAAAGTCGGCAAAATGAAGAGAGCTTGTCTGGGTTGCTTGGTTCTTCACTGTGATGTCTTAACATTGATTGTACTTTGGTTTTCAATTTAGACATAAGTATTAGTAAGAGAGAGAGACAGAGACAGAGAGAGATGTTGGAGCAGGGAATTAAAACTAAGCCTTATTCGGGTTTGCTATATGTAATTGTGCTTTTGTTGTGTACAAAACATTCTGTAAAATTAAGGTGCTCCATAACATGAGTTTTAGTGAGAAAGAGAGAGAGAGATGTTGGAGCAGGGAATTAAAACTGTGCCCTATTTGGGTTTGCTATATGCAGTTGTGCTTGGTTGTGTACAAAACATTCTGTAAAATTTTGGTGCTCCATATCTATCATATTTTCTTCTTTTAAGTCTTGTTCAGTCTTTCCCTGTCCCTTTTAAAAGAGTCTCCATCCCATAACACCTTCTTCTCTCTGTAGCATCATGAGGCTGTCTTACTATGGTTTTAAGCCGCTCGAAACGAGCTTCACCTGTGATGTCCCCATTTCTCTCCATTGAATTCATCCTTAATCATCACCTTGATAGATGTCAAAAGCACCTCCTTTCAGCCTTATCTGCATCGCCTGTGGCATGTATTTTTCTTGTTTTTAAACCTTTTACGTGCTCATTTCATATAATTTGGGTTTTCTGTCGCTGCGGACGGCATTTAGGGCCAAGGCAATGGAGTTCCATCCGGATCGGAACCAGGATAAACAGAGGTACGATGTGCTTGTTTTCACTGATCATGCTACCATTAACATCTTATAGTCTAAGTTTCAGGTGTAAGTATTAACATTGCATGTCTTACTGCAGTGGCTGCTGAGGCAAAGTTCAAAGAAGTAACTGTGTCTCACGGGGCCATCATGGAAGAACGGAAGTACAACAAGACCTAACACGTTGGTTTGATTGTGTCCATGATATTCCGAGGACTTGACATTGAGGATGCAACAGCAGATCAAGGAACGGTGCCGATGCGCTACATTCAGTTCGCGGGGGGTCGTTAACTGAAGAGAAGATTTGGTTGTGAATTTTGCAGAATTACTGGGCATTTGTTTTGAAAAGGCTATGATGATAAACACGGGGGTACCTATTCAATTTATTGTTAAAGTACAATAGGAAGTAAATGTAGTAACATATCTGATTTATAAATGGGTTATTTAGAAATTGAAGTGTAACGTACTTGATCAAGTAAAATACGTTCTTAATGGAGAACAAGCATTGTTGAAAAAAAAAATATGACTTATTAAATTACAAAGAAATTGCACTTAATAAAGACATTCACTAAATTTTAGTAGACCATAAATCAAAAATATCAAAAAGTGTAGCTCTCTTTATAGAGTATATAGTTTGTCTCGAACAATTTATGCTTAATATAAAGTACAATAGGTGTACCAGTTTGAAATAATGAAAACATGAAAATAGGAAATGGCGGAAAATTTCAAGAGAAACTGTATTCTCACGGTAAAATTCGACAGAAACTAACAAAGAGTAAATGTGCCACACGTGTATAAGTTTGAGGTAAATTTGTTGTACCAGTTTGAAATTTTGACAATAGTGAAAATCCTTTGTGTTGATTAAATTTTCTAAGAAATAATTTTTAGGAAGGCACCGTTGAAAATTATGGATTTTTCGTGGAATGGCCAGTTTTTAATGCAATTTGTTTCCGTCACAAATATACCGGGAATTGGACCGGTACTCACTAGTTCCTGTGAATTGGAATCGAAAATTGCACCGGTCCCAAATGGAATTGCCGGTTCCGGGCAGTTCCCGATTCCCGGTTCCTTTACACGTCCCCCTGTTGATTGACCACTTTTTCAAAAATGCATTTCGTTTTTGTCGCAAATGACAAAACGGCCATTCGAGGAGGCTCTCAGCTCCTTCCTCCTCCTATTGCTGCTGGTTCGCTCGCAGTTGGCAACTGTTTAATCGCGTCTTCAAGGTGAGATCCGAATGATCTGTCTGTCTCCGTTTCTGTTTGAGCAAAATCCGATCAAGTTTTGATGTCATTGCGTTGATTCTCTCACTTCATGTGTGGATTGGCGATAATCTAGAATCTCTCCGCCTTCTTTAATATCATACGAACGCCCTTCATGAAACTGGTCACCACATGTTCGACGAAATGCGCAAGCCAAGTCCATGTGAGTTTCAGTGGTCGAGAGCTCTCGGAATCCCGCTCTCGTAGTCTCTCGGTATCAATTGCTTGTTGCTCGCACTTACCCACTCCGTTATCTCTCTCTCTCTCTCTCTCTCTCTCTCTCTCTCTCTCTCTCTCTCTAGTTGGTCCTCTCCTCAATGGTTGACATGGATGCCAATTAGCAGTTTCTGGTCATTTATGTGCCAATCTTTAATCCGTTACACTATGTTTAGCATGTATTTCGGGAGGTAAAGAAAATTGTGAAGAAGATGACTTTCCTTATAGTTGTCCGGAAGAATAGATGTGGGGTGAAGCAAATCTGGAGAACTAGACTTCTGTATGTTAAAGATGAAAAGTAAGATGAAAGGGATGTGTTTGGTTGAAAAAATGGCGTTTTGCCCTTTCATGTGAAATGTGAATATGAGTGAGCATGATCATAAAATACTACTTGATGCAAGAATTGTGGAAATTATTATGTCGGTTGCATGCCGTTAAGTGTTCAATCCTTGATCAATTTGAACATAGTGGATTAACAGAGCAGGTTCTGTCCCTGTGACCGAATAAAACCTTACTATTTTGAACGAGAAAGATGGGTAATTTTTATGTGAATAAAAATAAAAAAGGAACAGGCAAATGTGATTCCAGGTGCTAAAGTGGGCAGTGACTGTGGGTACGAGATTGAAGCCACACTTGGGCCCGGGTAAACCCTGGAACCGACCTTGGAACCTGTTGACAGGGTAGGTTCTAGAATATGCAGGATAGGTTCCAGGATCTAAATGCCAGGGAACCGGTTCCAATGAGTAGGTTCTAGTTGCAACCTGGACCAAACCTGGAATTGCTCACCCCTATAAATTAGTCGGCAATTTTGTTTCTTTCCCATTAATTAAATTACATTGTCGATTCTAGGACAATGTAGGTTTTAAGATATGCAGGGTGGGTTCCAAGTTCTAAACGCTAGGGAACCAATTCCGATGAGTAGGTTCTAGTTGGAACCTAAACTGAACCTTGAATCGCTCACCCCTATAAATTAGTGGGAAATTTACATTGTCAATCTTCCTGTTTCAGGTAGAGGAAGCACCAGTGGAGGATTAGGAGGATGAGCGGAGGAGGAGAGAAAGGCTCGACCACCACGAAAACCCCCGCAGATTTCCTGAAATCTATCCGCGGGAGACCGGTCGTCGTCAAACTGAATTCTGGTGTCGATTATCGAGGTACTTCTCTTAACATGATCTCTATCTGTTAATAGAATTCTTCTACAAAGTTTTTCTCAACGTAGCTCGATAATGCTGAGTTTGAGATTTTTTCTGTCCTCGTATTTACTGATTGTACTAAATCCCATGTGACTTTAACTACTTGTCTCTAACTTTAAATAGTCAGGGATGATCTATGGGTTGAGTTCTCGGCAACTTGTATGAGCGAAGCGGTGAATTGCTCACCCGAAACTTCAAGCAGTATTTTAAGTCAACTGGAATTATAAACCAAATGAACCTTACCTATCAAAATGAAGTAAATGAAGAAGAATATTGCTTTTGGCATAAACTGTCAAAGGCATTTGTGACCCTACATCATGCTTCAAAGAATGAGCAGTTAAGTTGGTCTTGCCATGTACAGTGTGGTCTCGATGTAAGTCACTAAGCATTTTCTTTTCCGTCATCAGGGGGGAAACTATATCTAGTCTTTTAAATATAATAACCGTCTCTTTTTCTAACAATGTTCATGGTATTCACTGTTAAAAAGAGATCAATAGTAAAAGTGGGGCTCTGATGTTAAACTCGTCTTCTCTTCTATCAACAATGACTAGATGGGAAAGCTAATGTAGGAAAAATGTTTTGTTCATGAAATCAGGTATTGTTAGATCAAATGATGACCACAGTGATACGTATTTTTTTTTTTTTTTTGGAAAATGTAAAGGCAAGAATCTTGCACATGCATGCTGCTATTCGATAACAAGATACCAAAAACCTGTCTTTGATGGCATGAGAATTTACAAAAAAACTAGCATTCAAACTTCGTGGTTTTTCTTTTGAGTGTCGAGAGAGAGGAAAGGAGAACAAGCGCAGAGGAAGAGAAGGGGAGAAGCAGGGTGTTTGATGATAAATTAGCAAACTTATATGGAATTGAGATTTGGTTGCTTGAAAGCCATTTGATCCATCCCGATGGCCTTATTATGAAAATGAGAGGATTGTAGGTAATACCCTATATGCGGGCTTCTCAATCGAACTTTATTAATTAACTATTTGTAGTATCCTAATAAAGAAAAAGCTGGTGTCTGTGCGGTATGTGCCTATGACCAAGCCTTTTCGTGTCAACTTCGAGTAATTTTCTCAACTGTCTTCTGGTGTAAGACCTGGAGGAGAGGTGAGTTAAATGATAATAAACTAATGGATCTGCAGTGTTCCTGATAAGTATGTTCTTCATCCCATGCTATATGCAGGCTATGCTGATGATTAGTTTAGAACCACTATCTTTTGTTGTCTGAAGTTGTGGTACTCTCAGATGTTCTGATGGGTTGGAGTTTTATGCAGGTATTCTGGCCTGCCTGGATGGATATATGAACATAGCAATGGAACAGACAGAAGAGTACGTCAATGGGCAGCTGAAAAACAAGTATGGAGATGCTTTTATTCGAGGAAATAATGGTAATGTTGTATTCAGAATTTCTGCTTGTTAAATCATTTCTTTGCTGACTTGGACCGTGCCTAATTGGTATGACTTATTGCAGTTCTGTACATCAGCACTTCAAAGAGGACTCTGGCAGATGGGGCTTAGCATTGATTGTGCTTTATAATGTGGCATGGTGGAGTTATGTGGTCATAACTTTTGATGGGTACTTTCTTGGTCGCCGGTTGTTGTTGCTCTAGAATTGGAGAAAGTGAACACACTCTAAATTTTAGAGCTGATATGTGATTCTTACTGATAATCCTGCATCTCAAGAAATTGGTTTGTGAATTGCTTGATGAGCACTGGTAATGCCCTAGCTCTTCCTAATTTAGCATGTCGTCATATATATCTGGCTCTCTGTTTGTGTATAGCTGATTGGCTTCATGCTGTCCTGTTTATGAAGAAGGCGAATTGCATTTAAGCATCAACCTTGGATGCCATCTGTCTACGTCTGTATAATTGATTCTATTGCAAAAGCTCATGGGAATAATAGATATGATGTCTGTCAGGATATGCAAAGTCATTTTACGCTCGCAACCAGAAAGAGTCAGACTATTATTTTAATTAATCGAGCGAAATTACACTACCTTTAATTATATGTCCTTGCATGAAAATTGAAACCTTTGGCTTGTAAGAAGTAGCTGTTCCATTTCAAATCTACTTCCTGCAAAGTAATTATTTGCTGTTCTGTAAAAAATATAGGAGGAATATCTAATTAATCAGCCCTTTGCGAGAATAACTTGGTGTTTTAGTTGGTCCAAATTGCTCATTGATAAAGGATGCTTCCACACGTCTCTGTCTTTAAATGTGAATACAAAATCTTGATTTTTTTTTTGAATTCACAGTCTGTCTACGAGAGAATTTAGTATCCCGCGTAAATTTACATTGTGTCATTTCCCCTTAAGAAACCCAATTTATTAGATTCATCGGTATGAACTGCGGTACAAACATGCAGGCCTCACTATGAGGGATGGAAAATCCTTCACGTGGTAGCATTAGTGACAGAGACAAAATAGAGACACAAACGAAGGAAAATGGGTTCGTTGCAAGAAGACAGTCGATGCGCAGGAAATATCTAATCCCAAACGTCATAAGACGTCCCCCGATCAGATTTGTAGAAACAAACAAAACGAGTCATCAATAGCCAAACGAAAGATAAAACACGTAGTCAAAGAGGATCTTGCTGAATTCCCTTTCGTCTCCTGCTGTGGTGCTCATTAATTGTTTCTCTCTCTGTCGTACCACATTTCAGTAGCAATATCCCACATTATAACACTAGATTCGTAATTAGCCTTAGTGACATACACTAAAAGATTACTCCAATCAATCCCCTCCGGTATACTCTCGAGAAACATAGCACCTCTAGCCTGAAATATCTTCCTCACCTCTGTTTGATCATCTGCGATCTTGGATTCACGTTTCACCTCCTTAAAGAGAAAGATCCATAGCTTCTTAATAAAGGGATACCATTCGACCCAAATAAATAAATAAATAAAGGGATCCTTGGACACGTACATTGCATTCGCTATCACTATTACTCCAGCAAATATACAAATCAATGAAGCACAGTGTCAGGCTTGATGGATACAACAGATGATCTCATCAGCCATACCGCATAGGGAGCTGCGGATATTAGAAAAGCTAATGATACTCCGGCACCGTTTGCTCTCATACATCTTTCTCGGACTCTCCGTTAAGCTCTCGGAGAAAAGGTTACGAGCAGAGATAGGTTTTGATCACCTTCAAAATATTATAGTGTATCTAAAAACTCGTAAGTAACATTGGCATTAGACTTTGCTTTACATGTGGAGAACCAGGGCTTTCTTTGCTTATCTGTCTTGAGGGGAAATGAATCTAGTTTAGATTATTCGCTAGTGTAGGCCTCAGTTCTGCCAACATTCAAATCAGAGAAAACAAGCATGAACAAAGCTATCAAATCAAGAGCAATCCCTTTGAAAGAAGGGAATAAGTTCCACGTCGAGTTTGGGGAGCTGATGCTTCTTCAAACGATTGAATAGGATAAAAGCCATTATAACGTTAGTGAAGGCTATGAAGCGGAGAATGTAGCTGCATCCATTGAATATTACTAGCATTTTTGTGTGGAACACCACATAGATGAATTGGAGTTCAACTGCCATCACCCTCAACTCATCTATCGCAAAAACCCTGTGGAAATATTCGCAGCTCATTTGGCGTTCCCGATTTATGTACATGATATCTCTGATGAAGACCTTAAGGTTAGAAAGAAGTAGTAAAAGCATGCTTCTATCAGAACAGCCATCCGCTAGAACACTGAGTTCTTTAGCGAATCAATCGAGTGCCAACCGCTTTATTATTTCGAGACGTCCATGAAACTTGTGCTCTGAGACCACCCATTCCCTCAACCTAAAGAGGCTCAAGCTAATAAGTGCCTGAGTCGTCTCCATTTTTTTAATGACCGCAGCAAGAAACACCAACATCGGTAGGATCACCAACGATTTGTTGCTGAGAAAGATCTGCACAAAGACATAAATGGTGGTACCAACTTGGAAGATGAGAGTGAGCAGGTGTCATTGCTAAAGCAAATTGTCCTCCAGAAGGAAGGCAATGATGTTGTCTGGACCGCCAAGATGTAACAAGAGAAATGAGGCTCAAAATGCCTGAAATGCTCTGTCAACTCTAGCTGCACAAGCACGTGAATTGTCTTGGTTGTGAGAGATGAACCCAATTTCATATACAACTACCCAGGTAGACATCAAATAGACCAACCACAAAAGAAGAATTATGGGGTACTTTACGCTTTTCTCTTTAAGGGGTGCAAATAGAATGAGAATGACTTGAAGCGAGAGGCTTAGTATGACGAAATCTCGAATATTCCATGTGTTTCACAAAATCAAAATGGAAGAAGGCTCCATTTGCTTCACATAAAATATGATGTTTCTGGAAACTGTTTTCTAGTAAGTCATTTTTCAGGAAAATAACAATATTTTTCAGTGTTTGGTTGAAACTTCCGACATTTGGTATTAGATTTTCCATCCGTGTACTCCTTTTAATAATATGCATGAACTGGTTATTTACCATTAGTACAAGTAGACACATGCAAGGCTTACCGCGAGGAATGAAAATTTATCAATTCTTGGCATTAGTCACGAAAATACACAAATTAGTAAATCCTATTTAAACGAACACCGGTAGAAATGCCATGAGGATGGTAAATAAGACAGTCGATGCTGATGAAATATCTTATCGAAGTATTCATTATACAAACGATTTTCTCTCATCCTCCTCATCCCAGCGTTCAAAATGTGTGCCCCATTCATATTTGTATAAACAACCAAAATGAGCTATCAATAGCCAAACAAAAGCTAGAAACTCTCCACCTTTGCTCACCACCTCCACATGGGTCTCTCCCTTAATATTGCTTGCTGCATATGACAGCATCTCCACCCACACTCCGCTCGTCACCTTCCACTTCATTTCCCCAAGACTTTCCATCTCTAGGGACCAAGCTGATTCCCTCGTTGTACTCGGGAATTGAAGCTCTTTTGGCCTTCGCAAAACATTTCTTACATAGTCCCTTGACATCCTTGATTTGATCATGCCCTCTGCAGAGGCAGCCTAACTTGATCAGCATATTATTTGATATGATTCCAATAACGCCCACCACGATGGACGCCACATTAGGCTGATTACATAAAAGATACAACAGGTAGCTGGAGAGAATTTTGCCGAATTCTCTTTCGTCATGTTTGGCTGTGGGACTATCTATGTTTACCAAATTTCAATAGCAACATGCCACCCTATAGTACTCCAATCGTAATTAGCCTCGGTGACATGCTTTAAAAGATTGTCGTAATCAATCCCTTCTAGTCTACTTTGGAGAAATTCATCACCTCTAGCCTCAAAGATCTTCCTCACCTTTGTCAAATTATTCACATTCTTGAATCTACGTCTCGTCTCCTTAAAGATGAAGATCCATAGCTCCTTAATAAATGAATTTTTTGACACATGCTTCACAATCGCATGGTCTCCTAATAATGATTGTCCTTAATAAAGGTATCATCTGACACATACAACACATTCACAAACTTTTCTAATTTTGAATTCTTGTTTCTCGGACAACAGCCTCTGGCAATTGTGTATGGTCAATAAAGTTTACATAGATATAAAAAAAAAACCTAAAAAATAAGGAAAGTAAATAAATTTGGGATCACCACTTTAAATTGTAATTAAATGATTGAGGACAATTTTATCTTTTTTGGTGAAATTGGGTAGATTTAATCATATAAGGATAGAAATTGCGCCCACCTAAAAAAAAAAACCCTAATGAAACGTGCGTGTATTAGGACTTTGACCTCGTAAAACAAAACAAAAATTTCCAAGTGCACAAATATGTTGAAATGATGACGTTTTCCAAAGGCAAGTCATCCAAACGCTTCCTACGTCATCCTTGCGGTCAGCAGCAATAGATTAATCACTAGGATAGAACCATCTAACAAAAAGCAACTTGCAATGTTGGGTTTCATAAACTTTTATTGTTTTTTTCCGGAGAAAGTCCTTGCCTTTGTTCAAAAGAAAGGAACGAAGAAATCGTGCAACAAAGCAACCCACACCGTACACCAGCTTTAAAAGCCATTTGACTAACAGTTTACATTATAAAAAAAAGAAAATGGCATATTTTCATTTCCCGACGACAGCAACTCAACATTCCCATGTTCATCACGAACCACAAACAATACCCATTTCCATATCAATATCAATGACGCGGAGTAATTTCTATGAACATAATTAGACGATGGGATGGGTTTGAAAAACGAATTCGGCTGAATTTATTGGCAAGACTACTGAAATTTTGTTCGACAAGTCTTCATAGGCTTCACATTGGGTCGGACAAAATGATATGTTTGAACTTGTGTCGTCGAGTGCGGTGAAATTCTAGAGGAACAAGGACGTTTCATGCACGTAATGACAAATTATTACGCTTATTCAGATGAATCAACTCTACCGACTACACACGTATTCAGAATGAGCTATTACTATAAGAATGATTAAGTATGATTACTTATGATCAAATTCGTAATGAAGTATCCTAATGAAAGAGACTGCAAAATTTAAGAAAGAACGAAAGAGACGTCTAAGTCCACAAAATTTGTTCCAAACAAATCAGTTTTAGAAAGGTGATTGATTAGGGTTCTCATTAGACACATTATTGCTGATGCCATTTACGTCCCAAGTGAGAATCTTCAGCTTGAATAAAAACTAAAAACATGTTTGCGAAATTCGTATTTGATTATGATATTTATATTAAGATAAACAAATCGTCTAAACTTCAGAAAGATTGTCCTTTCTAAGGCACCGTCCTATATGATCTTTAATCAAAGAGTTGATTTCACATGAAACCTTGACGTTCTGATGAAGTTTTGTCTTGGGTAAGCATTATCAGCCTGGATGAAGTTTCGTACAAAGAGGTCTTTTTCGAGGTATTTTCTTCAATTAACTCACTGATAGAGATTGCCTTGATCTTATCATCTTTGTGCCGTGTTGACTTCGTGAACTATGTGTATCATGTGGTGATAAATTTACATCTTGTTGTATATTTTTTGAGCGGTACTAAAATGTCCACATCATTAACAATAGCTTAAATGTAAATTGAGGATGTCTCGTGTCATGAAAACATGGCAGAACCGTCCAATGAAACATCATTAACAATAGCTTAAAGGTTGCCATAAGTTGCCAAATGGCTAATTAGATTTTAAGAAAGATTAGCCGCAATTAAATAAGTTAAATTAACATTTATAAGAAGCAAATTTGAAATGGATTTGGAATTTGTTTAGATTGAAATTAAGGATGGACAACCCGAACTGACTTTATGTGTTCAAATACGAGGGATCCACGTCTCCTCATTATAAATAGGAGAATCTCCATTGCTCTTGAATCTGTTCTTGAGAATTGAAGTAATTCCATAGTTTCATTTCTAATAAGAGATTGTACTCCATTGCTAACATTTACTAATCGGTACACCATCTTCTAATACGATTTCTTATTGAATTTTTTCTTGTTGAACTCCCAGCCTATTTCATTTCTTGCATACTCAAATGATCTTCTCTCACCTGCTGAAACAATAATGTTGCTGGGTTATGCTGGATAATAAATTAAATAAATGGCCCTTTTTTATCATTAACTTCCTGAATTTTATGAGCAAGAATTCTAATTTTCTGTTTTTGAGAGATATTTTCCTATCTGCATTGACCGGAGAGAATGCAGTTGAATCAACGCCCTTCAAGATCAATAATCTGTGGACAGAATGCAAATGTGAACGAGGAAACCCCAGAGCAAGTTTCATACACGTAGCGACATGGAAACAGAATTAACTCCACAACCCCACCAGCTCAGAATCAGCTAGCGGATCTACGATGGACCCAGTGCAGTACGGATGCGTAGGATATGGCCAGCTCTTCACTGAAGTTCTCCCAAAGGGTCCAGTGCACATCATTGCCGATGCCCTCTCCTACGTCCAATGTGATGGCGACGGCCTGACGACTGACGACGACTCGTTGCTCTGTGATTTATAGATTGAAGTCGAGCAGAACGCTTCACTTAATCCTCCTACTCATTACTCAACGCCCACCTGAGATTAGAACTGCGAAACCCCAAAGTCCCATTTAGGATTTGAGTAACTTGACTTGATTAAGCTCCGGTTTGGGTTCTGTTTTGTTCACTAATCGGCTGGTCCCCTCCGGGTAGTAGGCGACAGTTTCAAGGCCGGGTTGTGAAATTTGTCCTCGAGTACTGCCCAACATGTGATCTGAATTGACAAACTAATTTGTAGGGTCTGAACTTTTTCAAGGTCTTCCTCAGTATTAGAGATTGCCTTAATGTATCGTCTGTACGAAAGAAGTTTCGACCTCGCGAGCCGTGCATGTCGATAGCGAGTTTATCCGATGCTATGGGGTAATTGTTAAGGGAACAAAGTGTTGTGAATGACTGTCAAAATCAATATTTGGTAAACTTTCACTCACTGTTTTGGAAGTTTTACCTTGATGATCAGTTGGCTCTATTTCTTTAAGCCGATAAATATATGAACATGGGCTAATTTCCTTTCTTTTTCCTTTGAATCTCTTGTACATATTGATCTTATATGAAATAACGTTTGCATTCTCAATCTTCAAAATCTAACATCATGAAGCTCTCAAAAGACCATCATTTGCTATACAATAATGACTTTCGGTCCTCAGTTACATAAACTTGCATAGCTAGCTTCACAACCTTGGAGAGATCCATACTTCCTCCTCTTTATTAAGGCATGAACTGCCGTACTGTACGTTCAAACAAATACTAGAATTCAAAACATAACGAAAAACCAATACTCGGCATCTTGTTAGGGTGAATGGATGGCCATCAATTTTCCCACAGATTAACGGCAAAATCTTCCAAGGAAGCAGCAAAAAATGTTGTCTCCGATGGCCACCCAGGATATGATACCGTAGTCGTCGAGTCGATGAAAAAAGCATTTAGATCTTGTACCATGTATGCATCATCCACAGGAAAGTGTTGTGCCCACAAATAGCTTTGGACTTCATCATCCACGTATGATGAACACAAATAGTTCTCAAAGGAGTTTTCCTTGTCCCCATGGATTCCGATGGATTGATTAGAGCTCGATGCGCCAAATTTATCTGGGCTTGAAGTCAGATTTCCGGTAAAATCTCCGAGATTCGACAATTGTACTGGAATTGAAGTGGGAGTTGACCTACCCTCTTCCCCTTGAGATGAACTCTCATGATTGGCGTCAACACTGTTACTCGCCCTTGCGTCTACGGAATTTCTTGGCTTTTGCATCGGTTTTCCCTTGAACCGCTTCTTCAAGCGGCTGTTCCAGTAATTCTTCACTTCATTGTCTGTCCTTCCGACAAGTTTTGATGCGATTGCAGACCATCTGTAACAGAAGAGACGAGTTAAGAGATGGAATTCATTGAAAATCGAGATGATGTATTTTTGAACTCCACTGCATTTGTTATAGTGAATCTGCTTACTTGTTTCCCAGAACTTCGTGAAGCTTGATGATGGTTTCATCCTCTTCTTTGGTGAAATTTCCATGCCTAAGGTTGGGCCTCAGATAGTTCATCCACCGAAGTCGGCAACTTTTCCCACTTCTTTTCAGTCCTGAATCAATCACAAATACACAAGTTTAGTCCAAATTTGAGTAATTCGGCTTCATATAATCATTCCCATCTTGAAAGAGAAATTAGAATCATAGAGACACAAAGATGGTGAGTGAAACATATGCATATCTTGTCTAAGTGGAGTCACCTGCTGGTTCAGCCATGCGGCTCCAATTCCAAATGCCATGCCTCTTGATATAAGCAGTGAGCTTTTCATCTTCCGCTGCACTCCAAGCGCCCTTCTTCAACCTCCTTTTCTCATCCGACACAACCCACAGCTCGGCCATTTGATGATTCTCTCTGAGTACTCGTGACTACTTGATTAGACCCACATCCAAAACCTAAATCCTCAGAACGCCAATTTATAGTGACCCAAGCAAGATCTAGCACGTGTTTCCTTTTTTTCAGTAAAAGTTGTCCAGGTTAACTTGAACCCTTGAAAAGGCATATAATAGCAAGAGAAGGTCCTGTTTAGTGTCGGTGAAAAAGGTGGATTTTGTTGGTCTTACTTCATGATAAACCATGCGCTCAAACATGAGGACAAAAGAAATTTCTCCGCAAGACCCCCTTTTCATGTTCACACACATCACTGTAATTTTTCATTCGAAATGCAAAGGGTATTCTGGACTGCCCATACACCAATTACTCTAGAGGCGTTGACATCACCAAATAATGACGTCATCACATATTGGGCCTTTCCATCATAAGAGTTGGACTATGCAAACATAAATGTCTTCTCTGAGGTATGATTTGATGCAGTAGATGATTTATCTTTTAGGGCGTGATGGGTACAATAGAGACCATACCAAGCGTGTATACTACAAAAATTGAGTTGTCAGAAGACAACTGGTCATTCTCAACGGTATGACCTCTGAGATTGCTGAAAGATTTTATAAGGAAGCACCCCCATTTGAGGACCGACAAAAAATAAGGACATGAATGGATCTGTTTCTTAAGAAATTATCTGATAGAAAACCTAGGGAAGAGATATTATTTTCCCATTATTAGAGAGAGAGAGAGAGAGAGAGAGAGAGAGATGAATAATTTTGCTTCCTTAAAGAATAACAAGACTAATCAAAAGAGAAATCCCTACCATACTATATATATTAGCCAACTTGTTGCGAGGTTCTTGAAGATGTGAGTGGTAAAGACATGACTAATCGTGCATCTTACTTCCCCTTATTTTAGTTAAAAGAGAAGGAAGCTCGCTTAAGGTCTATTACCCCTTATGTCAATCGGCTTCTTCCTACTTGTTTGTCCAAAAGAATGACATGATATCTCCTCCACTTATTAATGTTTGAGAAAGTCAAACATAAATTTCCTCTATGACATCATGCCTATGTCTAAGCATTCAAGCTATCAAAATAAAAATTGGTGATGAATGGTTGTCGCATCTATCAAAAATCATTAATTTCAACCCTTCCCATTGGTGGATAGTAGTATAAGCTGGTGCTAGTGAACGAACTTAGGTGGTGGGGGTTAGAAAATAATCGGCAAGAATGGAATCAGACTTTGAGACGTAAATACATTGTCTTTAAGAAATTGTTTGTCCTACAAAGTTGCTAATGGTTACTGACAAAAATCCTCTATGATACAACAAAATCTCAAAATGATAATACTATATTGCAATTCTGGTACTTGTCCAAGAACTCAAAAGGAAACAATTAAAGAATAAATGTTGTATCTTAAGAAAGTAAGCGAGAAATTAAGCCCACTTAGCCCATGGTCATCAATTGTAAGTGAAAAATTATCATAAGGTCAAGCCCACTTAGCCCATGGTCATCATTTGTAAGGTTAGAATATTTCCATACTTATATATTGGCACACATACTCACATCTTTTCGCTGTAAGACAGGACACCTTTTTGTTTATTTTACAAACAAACTATCAACAATGGGTGTACCTGATCTCCGAGTCAAGAGTTGACCTAATGGGTGGAGGTGTAGAGTGAAGCATTTACGGAATTCTCCAAATGTGTTTCATGCACCTAACCTAAACACGAGGAATCCACGGACCAACCGGACATGTTCCCCTTGTAATGTGCCGAAACTCAACCAGGACCAACCGGACAAGTTCCTATAAGGAATTTTTCAGTTGGTCAACTAAAAACAACCCTTTTTCACAATGAGGCAAGTATGAAATAGTACACAAAAAATGCATGCATGATAGAATTTTTGGTTTGATTCTTAGATATTCGGGTTTTCCTTTGGTTAGTTAAACACGATTTCACATCTTGAAGAACCTAATTAGCTTCTTCTACACACACAAAATTTGGGCTCGGTTCTTCAAAATTAGTTAAACACAATTATTGTGTTTGGTGAGATGCATTGTTTTCTATCCACTAAACGACAAGAAAAATTAGGGTTCGCTTCTTCAAGATGTGAGTGATAAAGACATGACTAATCGTGCATCTTACTTCCCCTTATTTTAGTTAAAACTGAAATGAGCTCGCATAAGGTCTATTACCCCTTATTTCAATCGGCTTCTTCCCACTTGTTTGTCCAAAGGAACATGATCTTTCCTCCACTTATTGATGTTTGAGAAAGTCAAGCATAACTTTCCTCTATGACATCACGCCCTATGTCTAAGCATTCAAGCTTTCAAAATAAATAAGAAAACTTGGTAATGCAAGGTTGTCGCATCCCTCGAAAATCATTCTATTTCAAACCCTTCCCATTGGTGGGTAGTAGAAGAAGCTGATGCTAGCAAACGAACTTACGTGGTGGGTGTACCTAATCTCCGAGTCAAGCGTTGACCTAATGGGCGGAGGTGTGGAGTGAAGCATTTATGGAATTCTCCGAAATATGTTTCACGTTCCTAACCCTAAACACCAGGAATTGACGGACCAACCGGCGAGAAGGAGACTTGGCAAGAATTTTTTTAGTCAATTCCCATCTTGAAAGTCAACTACAAAAGAAACCTTTTTCACAATGAGGCAACTGCGATATAGTACACTAAAATTACATGCATGATAGAATTTTTGGTCTAATTCTGATATATTTGGGTTTTCTTTTGGCGAGGACCCGGTCGAATGTATCTTAAAACTAATTTCGATGCACCACACTATGCCCACTGTCTCTAGTTCATTCAAAAGGATGCCATTTTGGTCGAAAGCAACATGAATCCATTTCATGATTAATGTTATGTGCATAAGTTTTATGTCTAATTGTCCAATATTTGGGTTGGTCCTTTTTCTTTTCCTACTCTGATTTAGTGGTATGAATCTTAGACTAATTTTCGTGCATCGGATTAAGCTCACCCTGTCTAACCCACAAAAGCACAGCATTTTATCAAGAGAATCACATGATTCACAATTTCTTGATGTCAAGACTCAGCATTTTATTAAGTTACGCTCTTGCGAAGACAAAGGCTACTAAGCTTTTACACAACAATTAAATGATGTGAGGCACTGGAAAAGGCAAATGACCACATGAGGTGTAAGTGTCGTTGAAGTTTTGCCCCATCTTTTTACACAGATTCTTATCATCTGTGAGAAACTAACTCAATTCTCTCCAAACACTAATGACAATAAAGAGTACTAGTTCCCTTCAATCTAATCAAGCATTCCTTTTCAAATTCGTTTTATTAGCTATTTTTTTCATATGAGGATGGTACGGAAGATGGTGTGAAAGAGTTAAATGCTTTCTCCGCGTTGAGAAACTGTTCTTTCCAAGGGTTTGTGACTAGGAGACACCGTATATATGAAGTTTGATATTCAATGCAGTCAATATATAGAGAAACAGTGACATATCATGCATTGTAAAATAATAAAAAAGTTTTAAACAGCTTTCCTTTTCTTATAGAAAAAAAGTTTTTAAACAGTTAAATGAGTGCTCAATTGAACCTTTATTATGCTGCTTTAATACTTCTCTGCTCTATGCGCTTAAATTTGGTCTAAGACTCTTCTTTTTTTTTTTGGTCAGAGGTCCAAGACTTAACTAAGCAAAAAAATTGATTATAACTGGGGAAACCAATAAAAAGTATGGAGAGATTGGAGCAGATGGGAACAATGTCAAGTAACTTTTTTTTTTCTTTTCTTTGCTGGGAAAGCAAGAGTTTTATTTATCATAAATCGAGCTACACATCATTGTCCATCGAAGCATAAGACAAATCCCAATCCCTACAAAAATTATGTCAAAGCCCTGCAATTTACCTATTACATCTGTCTTCAATTTAATTTGCTACTATCTTTGCCCTTATGACAATAAAATGCTGCTCATGAATCTTCCTGTTTCAAGTCATCGACAGGTGATACAATGCCTGCCAAGCCTACTTTGGGATCAAAGAAAGACAGTGCTGAACCTTTCAGGCAAGTCTGTCGAGACCGGCATCCTCAAGGCCTATCAACTTCACAAAGGTTATATATTATCCTACATCGTAGAGCAGCCAAAGAATATCATGTCTAGTCTGATTTACCAAACCCCACAAATGGCATAATAGCAGATTTTTTTTTTTGTTTGAACATAATAGCAGACTGAGTGGAAGAAATCTGCTGAGAAATGTTTTGGCGAGTTCTTAGTAACTTAAAGGTTCAAATTATCAAGTTCTGCACCAATTTACCGTCATCATATAATCCCCTTCTAATGATTGTTTGCCATATTTTCACAACTATTTGGTGGAAACAATTTACATTTGACTTTCGCTGTCATTAAGGAGTGGAAGAAATCTCTCTTATTATTTTTTTCACGGTCAATACGTGGAAGAAATCATTAATACACACCCAAAAAGTAAAGAACAAGTTGCTTCGTTTAATTTCAAACTTGGTGTGCTATTATGCATGTGTCTTCTCCACTCCTTTCCAAGAAACTCTCAGCAAGTTGGCTATACAATGAACACCATGATGACCTAAGGCCGCTTACGTCACTTCACTTGTTACCGACAACCATTTATATTGCGGAGGAAGGCACTTCTCGTTTTCTTGTTCTTCTTCTTGTTCTTTTTTCAACATGAGTAAGACTAGGGTTTTTCTCTTTTGATTATCGCAAGATACGCACGCTAATAACTAAAATAACGTGCTTCATAACTGTATTTACAGATTAATGTATCATTTGGAAATGGACTTATTATCGTGCTGTAGTCGGCTAAGCTCGTATATATCAGAAATTAAAATCAAACGTTAGGAAAAAACTAACCTGAAAGCAGTACAACCAAATAAGCAGAATGTTGATCCGAGCCCAACGAATTAACGTCGTGTCCTTAAGACGAATTTGGCCCCTCAATCGAGTACCCGAGGATATTGGACAATCGTCTCCCGAGGATAGAACGGATCTCGTTCCTCCGGCGGTACGTATTCGGAGGACTCCAACGAACGCAATTTTGCAGAACAATCGCACCAAATGACAATGATGAAGTGAATATGCGTAGTGTGCGTCTAGGAAAAATGAATGCCACGAAGTGATATTTTTATTCCGAACTAAACTGTTCGGTCTTATTCAAGTGACGAAAAATGAAGAGTCGCGAGTTTCGTGAATAGTAGCGAAGGTTCGCTTGAACCGGTTCGGTTCATGAACAGTCGCGAGAAGGGCTTCGATTTTCTGTTCGGGCGAACCGAACCTCACGAACAAACATGTTTTTTTTTTTGTCCAAAAAATAAATAAATAAATTCTAAACAACGTGTCTGTTCGAAAAAAATAAAAAACCTATAGAGAGTGGACCCGGAACCGAACCGAGCCGGCCGGACGGACGGCGGCGGCGGCGCGCGCGCGGGAGGTGGACCGACCTAGCTTGACGTAGGTCCTCTCTCTTCCACAAAAGTGGGGTACCTTGGGGCCCAAACCCATTGTGAGGCTCAACTATTTGAACCCATCTCCCATCTCTCTTCTACCCTATGTGGGACACTTTCACCCACACACTTCTCATTCAATTCTATGGGATTTTGGTTCCAAAATCCCAACAATCCCCCACATGAATGAGAAGTTCAGATATCATGACTCTTTGTGTATGCATGAGATGGAATGTGCGATTATTCCATGAGAAAACGTTGCATCAGGATAAGTAGTCTGAGACCTTGAACTTTCCTTAGTGAAACCTATCGGACTTACTCGGTCAATCGAGTAGACTTGATGTCTTTGAACTGTCGACCTTTGGTGTAAGCCTAGACAATAGAAATCACACAAGCTGTTTCTCGAACAAAATTGGTTCTCTTTGTTGTGTTCGTTTTGGCCATGAACACCGCTGGTCTCATGAGTGTTTTAGAGAATTCGGCCTTTTCAATTCTCACGAAGCGGCCCTCACTTCACACTCACATAGGTGATTTCGAACATATAGTATATCACATACTCAATTCGAGAATCATTAAAAGCTTTTGCTTAACCTTCACATATTAATCTGTCTTCATCCAGGAATGAGTAAAAATTTAACAGTACTCTACATTGTCTTCATAACTTAGTTGTCCCTTTGAACCTAGATCTTGGGATCTCCAGTCAACTAGGTAGGGTTTCCGCTATGATGACTTGTTTATAGGCCTTAAACCCATTCCCCTTGATGTTTTTGCAACCATCTCTCCGAGTTAGGCCTTTTGTCAATGGATCCGCAATATTATCTTTTGACTTCACATAGTCAATGGTGATAATTCCACTAGAGAGAAGTTGTCTTACTGTGTCATGTCTTCGACGTATGTGTCGAGACTTACCGTTATACATGACATTCCTTGCTCTTCCTATTGCCGCTTGACTGTCACAATGTATACATACAAGGCGGGCTCTGGTTTAGGCCAATTAGGAATATCTTCCAAGAAATTTCGAAGCCACTCTGCTTCTTCACCGGCTTTATCCAAAGCAATAAATTCTGATTCCATAGTGGATCTAGCAATACAAGTTTGTTTGGATGATTTCCAAGACACTGCCGCTCCCCCCAAGTGTGAATACATATCCACTTGTCGATTTTGTGTCTTTAGTGCCGGTTATCCAATTTGCATCACAGTATCCTTCAAGTACCGCTGGATATTCTGTGTAATGCAAAGCATAATCTTGAGTATGCTTTAAGTAGCCCAATAAACGTTTCATTGCTTTCCAATGATTTTCATTTGGACTAACTGTAAATCGACTTAGCTTGCTAACCGCACAAGCTATGTCCGGCCTAGTACAGTTCATGACATACATTAAACTGCCTAGTATACTAGCATACTCATTTTGAGCCTTACTTTCACCAAGTATTCTTGAAAGATGTAAATTAACATCTATAGGAGTCTTTACCGGTACAATATCTAGATTCTTGCACTTTCCAAGAATCGTCTCAATATAATGGGATTGTGATAGAGTTAATCCTCCATATGTTTTATGGATTTTAACTCCTAAAATAACATCTGCAACCCCCATATCTTTCATATCAAATTTACTTGTGAGCATGCGTTTGGTCGCCTTAACAACCTCACTATCGCTGCCCATTATAAGCATGTCATCTACATATAAGCACAAAATGGCAAAACCATTATGAGTGTTCTTAACATATACACATTTATCACACTCATTGATCTTGAAACCATTCGACAACATGACTTGGTCGAATTTAGCATGCCATTGTTTCGGTGCTTGTTTCAATCCATAGAGTGACTTGATAAGCCGACATACTTTCTTCTCTTGACTTGGAACAATGAACCCTTCGGGTTGTTCCAAATATATTTCTTCTTCCAAATCTCCGTTTAAGAAGGCCGTCTTAACATCCATTTGATGGATTTCAAGCTTATTCACCTGCTATGGCAATTAGCATCCTTATGGATGTAATTCTAGTAACAGGTGAATAAGTATCAAAATAATCAAGACCTTCTCGTTGCTTGTATCCTTTTACTACAAGCCTAGCCTTATATTTATCAATAGCACCATCCGCTTTCATTTTCCTCTTGAAAATCCACTTACATTGTAGTGGTTTATTACCAGGAGGAAGGTCAACCAATTCCCATGTATGGTTTGACAAGATGGATTCAACTTCACTATTGATAGCTTCTTTCCGAACGGGGCTTCGCGAAGTCACGACTTCTTTGAATGTCCGAGGCTCATTCTCTAACAGATACGTGAAGAAATCGGGTCCAAAAGACGTGGAAGTCCTTTGTCTTTTACTACGTCTAGGTTCATCCTCAATTGGATCATTTCTAGATATAGTATCTCGAGACCTCTTATTATTATCAATTGGCTCATATACTATGTTATACGGAAATATATTTTCAAAGAACGAAGCGTCCCTTGATTCAATTATCGTATTAACATGTATATCCGGGATCTCGACTTGTGAACAAGAAAACGATATGCATTGCTATTCGAGCATATCCGATAAAAACACAATCAACAGTCTTTGGTCCTATCTTAACCTTTTAGGCTTAGGAACCGCAACCTTAGCCAAACACCCCACACTTTGAGATAATTCAAGTTAGGCATTCGCCTTTCCATTTCTCATAGGGAGTTTGTTGTGTTTTTCGTGGGGCACTCGATTTAAAATAAAATTCGCCGTCAAAACAACTTCCCCCACAAATTCGTGGTAAACCGGAACTATTCAACAATGCATTCATTGTTTCCTTTAAAGACCGGTTTTTCCTTTCTGCCACTCCATTAGATTGCGGCGTATAAGGAGGAGTCATTTGGTGAACGATACCAAACTCAGTACAAATTTCCTCAAAAGGAAATTCATATTCACCTCCTCTGTCACTTCTTATCATTTTAACTTTCTTATTCAATCGAGTTTCAACTTCGGACTTATAAATTCTAAAAGCATTCACACCTCATCTTTGCTACTAAGCAAATAAACATAACAATACCTCGAGCAGTCATCTATAAATGTGATAAAATACTTATTACCACCTCTTGACGGTATTGATTTCATATCGCATATATCTGTGTGTATTAAATCTAAAGGTTCTGAGACTCTATTGTCTACAGAATGAAAAGGAGGCTTAGAAAATTTAGATTCAACACACACTTGGCATTTCTCACTAGAACATTCGAATTTTGGCAATAATCCCATGTTCATTAATTTCTTTATCGACTTATAGTTAACGTGTCCTAATCTATCATGCCATAAATTAGGAGACTCAAGCACATAAGCAGAAACAGCTTTATTCATAACATCATTGGGTACAACAGTCATTACATTTAACTTGAAAAGACCATCACTGAGGTAACCCTTTCCTACATACATCTCATTCTTGGAGAGTACAAACTTATCGGATACAAAAACCAACTTGAAGCCATTCTTGCTAAGAAGAGATCCGGACACTAAATTCTTGCGTATGTCTGGCACATGTAGCACATTATTTAGTGTCACAACTTTCCCAGATGTCATCTTTAGAGCAACCTTTCCAACACCTTCAACCTTAGAGGTCGATGAATTACCCATGTAGAGTTTTTCATCACCTTCCATAGGCATGTAAGATGAGAACATTGATTTATTGGCGCAAATATGACGAGTTGCTCCAGTATCAATCCACCACTCCTTGGGATTTCCCACCATATTACACTCGGATATCATGGCGAGTTAGATTGATATCATCAACACCATTGGAAATTTCTTCCACCACATTAGCGAGTTTTCTGTCTTTTCTTGGCTCTGCAGTCTTTGGCTCGATGTCCGGACTTGCCACAGTTGAAGCACTTGCCAACGAACTTCTTCGGGCCTTGGGTGAATCCCTCTCCAGACTTGCTAGTCATTTTTCTCTTCTTGTTGGGTTTTGATCCTTCTTCAACAACATTGACCCTTGAGACCGCCAAATTGCTGCCAACTTTCTTTTCGGAATTTCTATTGTCTTCCTCTATCCTCAACCGAACAATCAAGTCTTCAAGTGACAACTCCTTTCTCTTGTGTTTGAGATAATTCTTGAAATCTCTCCAGGATGGTGGCAATTTTTCAATGAATGCAGCCACTTGAAATGTCTCACTTAGAGTCATTCCTTCAGCATGAATATCATGCATAATCACTTGAAGCTCTTGAACCTGACTTAAGACGGTCTTTGAATCAACCATCTTGAAGTCCAGAAATTTACCGACAATGAATTTCTTCAATCCGGCATCTTCGGTTTTGTATTTCTTGTCCAGACTATCCCATAACTCTTTAGCCGTTTTTAGCGGACTATATACGTTATAGAGAGTATTGTCCAGACCGTTGAGGACATAGTTGCGACACACGGGAAGTCGAATGATTCCATGCGTCCACAAAGAGCAAGCTTTTCTTTATTTGTCTCTCCAACGTCCAATTTAGGACCATCCTCATTGAGGAATCTAGCCAAGTTCAAGGTCGTGAGATAGAACAACATCTTTTGTTGCCATCTCTTGAAATCCGTACCATTGAACTTTTCTGGCTTTTCTCCGTGATTCGGAACAGGATTAACCGAAGTCGAAGCCGAAGCCATTTCTGAAATATAAACACATACCATATTCACGAACAGAATTGAAAATTTCTAATATGAACAATATTCGAAAAATTCGTTAACGAACAGAATGTGCAAATAGAATCGTATTCTATACGATATGACAAGGAACATACGAACTATACAAAAGTTCGAATTAAAGAAACGGCAATATGATATTTGATATGAACAACGCATAAGAATATACGAACAGAACCGAAGCGAAATTCGTCTTAAGATTGTAGTCGGCTAAGCTCGTATATATCAGAAATTAAAATCAAACGTTAGGAAAAAACTAACCTGAAAGCAGTACAACCAAATAAGCAGAATGTTGATCCGAGCCCAACGAATTAACGTCGTGTCCTTAAGACGAATTTGGCCCCTCAATCAGTACCCGAGGATATTGGACAATCGTCTCCCAGGATAGAACGGATCTCGTTCCTCCGAAGCGGTACGTATTCGGAGGACTCCAACGAACGCAATTTTGCAGAACAATCGCACCAAATGACAATGATGAAGTGAATATGCGTAGTGTGCGTCTAGGAAAAATGAATGCCACGAAGTGATATTTTTATTCCGAACTAAACTGTTCGGTCTTATTCAAGTGACGAAAAATGAAGAGTCGCGAGTTTCGTGAATAGTAGCGAAGGTTCGCTTGAACCGGTTCGGTTCATGAACAGTCGCGAGAAGGGCTTCGATTTTCTGTTCGGGCGAACCGAACCTCACGAACAAACATGTTTTTTTTTTTGTCCAAAAAATAAATAAATAAATAAATAAATTGCGAAGGTTCGCTTGAACCGGTTCGGTTCATGAACAGTCGCGAGAAGGGCTTCGATTTTCTGTTCGGGCGAACCGAACCTCACGAACAAACATGTTTTTTTTTTTGTCCAAAAAATAAATAAATAAATAAATAAATTCTAAACAACGTGTCTGTTCGAAAAAAATAAAAAACCGATAGAGAGTGGACCCGGAACCGAACCGAGCCGGCCGGACGGACGGACGGCGGCGGCGGGCGCGCGGGAGGTGGACCGACCTAGCTTGACGTAGGTCCTCTCTCTTCCACAAAAGTGGGGTACCCCTTGGGGCCCAAACCCATTTGTGAGGCTCAACTATTTGAACCCATCTCCCATCTCTCTTCTACCCTATGTGGGACACTTTCACCCACACACTTCTCATTCAATTCTATGGGATTTTGGTTCCAAAATCCCAACACGTGCATCCATCCTAGAAATATGTACTATTTCCTTTCAGATAAAGGAAAGGAAAAAACAATTTGCAGACTCCGACCTTTCTCACTTTTTTCAACAAAATATCAACTTTCAAGCTCACAACATTATTGTAGAGATTACAAATATAATATAAATATGGGATATAGCTTAAAATTTTAATTAATGACTTTGAGGTGCTTTTTAAATATAAATGTTTATGAAATAAGGACTTTGGAGGGACCATGTAATTGTATTGAATTATTAGCCTTACCTCTCTCTCTCTCTCTCTCTCTCTCTCTCTCTCTCTCTCTCTCTCTCTCTCTCTCTCTCTCTCTCTCTCTCTCTCTCTCTCTCTCTCTCTCTCTCTCTCTCTCTCTCTCTCTAACATAAATTTTCCATATGAGAAGTTTTAATAAATCCATCCATTCACACTGGTTCTTTCTATCTAAAAGCATCTCTCACACAGTGCAAACGATCAAGATCAATATTTTTGTGGACAATAAATGTGGTAAGATGTTCTTTATTGATGGAACTTTTGCATACAGATATGCCAACATATATTATTACCATTTTCAAGATTATCTTATCGATCCCATCATTTCTATCAGACCAAATAACATGTTACGAGGATGGTCAGACAAAAAAGTGTAAACTTCTAGAGATTCATAAGGCAATGCTTTCTAAGGATATTTCAGTCATTATGTGAAACTCACTGCCTTATGTAGCACAACTCTCAATTTGTGCTTTCTGGCGCCAGATATGAAGTCATACATTAAGACATATAAACTATTTGGTGACGTTATATGTATTGCAATTCAAGAATATGTTGGAAGCTCCCTTATATGGAGCCCTATCCTCATAAGATGATATGATGAAGATGGATCAATATCATTGGAAGCTGTCTTCCTCCAAATCAAGCGAAGTTGCTCCTGAATTCAACCTATGACTTTGTTATTTTGATTTCATGATATAAAGTGCTATGAAAATATATAAAAACATACAAGATATCGTATACGTATATAATGTCCATTTTAGTGCATTCTTGAGATATATGTTTTGCAATCCCAATCAAGTTTTACGGTTGAAAAAAACAAAATCATCTTACTACTGCGGAATATAAAGTGATGCCTATTTTAAAAAAAGATGGATTCTTGTTATTTTTTCCTTAAACTTATGGTTTTTCATTTCCTAATTTATTTTGGGCAGACAAAGAATGGAATCATTGTCTATATATTCCACCCAAGAAAAGAAGGGACAGAAAAACAAAATAATGCAACTTCCATTATATTTCCAATAAGTTGCTAATTTTTTGTCTACGATTTTCCTTTTTTTCCTTTGCTTTGACCGGACTTGTAAATCCAAATAAGTATCCTCCACTCCCATTAGAATGAGCCCCTCGTCTACGTCGAGATTTCTATATCGTCAACATGCTATCGACATCTTCACGTTTAAAAAAAATTTATATTAATTCATTCGGTCAAGCTAGCCACGTCCCTTAAAAAGTATTTATGGAAAAGAGAAAGAAATTCACACATCTCTTTCATTTAATGAATTTGAAGCTCGAGGTGAGGTCCGTGTTTGTCCTTACTGAAAATTTTCAACGCTCGTTTCCGGCGAGTTTTAATTTCCAACGGCTTTTTCTCGAGCATTTATTCATCATGTGCTCAAGACATGGGTGATGTCACTTTGCTATCGTCACATTCGCATGTTTGTGAGGTTCGAGGTAAATTTTGTATTCTTGGACTTGTGGAATCCAAAACGCACGTGGCCAGCTAGACCTGCCATTCCTATTTTCTGGACGGTCTAAACTCCATTAGATTAGACAAATAAATAGAAAATAACACGGTACTCTAGGTGAGTCGGTTCAATATTCTATGTGGAGAAGTAATTTGCCTCTGATTATAAAATGATATTGGTATTGAACCTAATTAATAAGGGAGGATTTGCTCATAATAACACCAAAAAAAAAAAAAATCTTGCCTACGAAATTGCAACTTTTATTTCTTTTGATTTCTAGAAAAATGCTGTGAGAGCATTTTGTTTTTAACAAGAACCTTGGAAAAGGTGGAACTTATTGCAGTGTAAGCTAAGATAAAATTTTGGAATGAATCGAATCGTTTCTCTCGTTGTACTCCATTTGCTAGTATTGATTGTAGAAATCACCCATTTAATTTAAGAAAAAAGGACATGACTTTTCAAGTGCTTCATTGATTTTTTGGTGCTAAAATGTGAATCTAATTTCAAGATCAATTTGTGGTAGATAGATAATTAAACATTGTAACATCCAAATATACTATTTATACATCTTCAAATCTATAATCATTTTTTCTTGCCTTATATCTATGTAATATTTCATGTTTGTTTGGTTCAATATTCTATGCGAGAGAGGTTTTAATTTGCACATATCTATATAAATATGTTATAATCGAGCCTTCTTTCAGTGTTGTTTCTGAGTCTCACATTTAGAATTGTAGATTATTAGAATTGGACTCGTCTCGTTGCAAGAAGTATTTTAGTGCTTTCTTGAAAAAAGTAGCAAAACATATAAAAACTAATTTATTTCCCTAATCCTTCTCCCCTCTCTTCATTATTCTACAATTGATATTCAACTCATCCGTATTTCAGCAATACTTTTTATTTCAGCATAATAAGATAATTTAAATATTTTCAATATTGGTTAATAAATAAAAACTTCTATTGTTTGTATGCATTTCGGAGATAGTATAATTTTTATGGTATATAACAATTTTTATAATGTCTGTGAACCTATCCATGTCCTTTCACACCATTAAATTGCCTTAAATTGAACCTGTCCATTTCCTTTCACACCATTAAATTGCCTTACAAAGTTGACTTAAAAAATATCCACCGGCCTAGCAAGTCGACTATTAATTAATGAAAGTCCCATCCCTTCTTCTTTTCTCTAGTGTCTACCCTAGGATCTACATTTTACAATTGAACTATATATAGTTAATTGTGTCCTCGCTTGTTGGGGCATTCACATGGAAGCTAGGCGTCTACTCTTTTGTCCTCTAATAGAGCATGCTTGTTAATTATATGTATGCAATCCAACATGGGTTGTATTTCTCTGCATCTAAATTAGAACTCCTTGACTATAGAAAATAAACAAAGTAGTGATTCTAATACCGAGATGGCAACAGCTAGTTTTTATTGATACATGAGAACCGTCATGTGACATGTCATAAATATATATAAAAAAAGAAGAAGCAATATTTGGCTCTTGCTCAATTTGAAGCTAGAGTAGGTAGCACTTGCCTACTTTTATATCATAAACATATTTGTAGATTCACTTCAGGTTTGCCTATAATTCTAATCTATAAAAAAGTTATTTGCATGTATAAGTTTGGCTTTATGATGGTCAATTATAAATTGGTTGGAGTTATGTAGCTCCAGTATGGAGAAGAGCCAAGTATCTTTCGATACTAAGTTTCTGAGTTAATCGGGCCCTAAAGGACTAAAAAATGTCTCGAAAGGATCCGAGGTGCTTACAATTATTGAATGGAAAAGAGAGCAAACTTGTTTGGCTAAGTATTAATATATCTTAATCGACGCAGGTTTCGTTCGACCTCCTCGGCGGCTTTCAAGTTGTCTTATTTTGTATAAGTTTTGATAATGCCAAGTTGGGGATTGATTAATATGCTGGGCCCAATTGTCCGGGAGTTTTTACAAGTTGCCATCGGGGGAACATGTTTCCCTTCCAAGCTCAGTTTACACGTACATTTGTGTAAATTGTTTCTTGAGCCAGCTTTGGATAAATTTTTCAGTGACAAACCACGACAGCGGTTGATCAAATGGTTTCACGATCTGAAAGAATCTTGATTAGTCTGCGATGATTTGTCGTGGGCTCTAATTCTAAAGGTGGATAATTTGTTGAGAAGATTGAAGTACACTAAAACTCTCGCATTCTCAAGTGTCCAAAAGGTCTTCCATGTTCGTGGTGAAAAAAAAAACAAATAAAAACTAATTTTCATAGTGAAAAAGGTAGGAGTCTGCAAGTCATTTTTTCCCTCTCCAAATGATACGTTAATTCGTACGTACATTTATCAAGCACATAATATTATAGTCATTAACGTGCGTACCTTGCGATAAGCAAAAGAGAAACCCTAGTTTACTCGTATTGAAAAAAGAACAAGAAAAAAGAAAAAGAAAAGGAGAAGTGCCATCCTGTGCAATATGAATGGTTCAGCATAAGTGAAGTGATGTAAGCGGCCTTGGGTCATTATGGTGTTCATCAGAGAATAATATAGGTTCTCCCTGCATGATTCATATAGACAACTTGGTGGGAAATTCTTGAAAATGAGTGGAGAAGACACATGTATAATAGCACACCAGGTAAGAGATTAAACGAAGTTACTTGTTCTTTACTTTTTGGGTTTATATTGAAGATTTCTTTGTTTTGCAAAAAATAAATAATTCGAAAAATACTTTACAATAAATGATCAATCGTATCGCTTGAAATAATTAGCCAATGAAAATATTTTCATTATCGATAATAATTTATGTCTAAACATTTTCGTGGACAATATAAATATTCTTCATCAATTCATTTTTGTAAGCGATATAAGCAATTGTTTTTTAGGAAAATGTTTTCCGAATCATTCATTTTCCATAAAACAAACGGAGCTGACAACGAAACTCACGTATATAATTAATGTTTTAACCAAAAGGGTGTGAAGATATGTCAAATTATCATTAGAATGGGGGGAAAAATAACAGGAAATAGGTGCAGAGAACTTGATGCTGCAAACTTTTAAATTACTAAGAACTTGCCAAAACATGGTATCATTAGCTGGCTAGCATGTCTCAACAGATTCTTTCCACTCCTCAATCTGCTATTGTTTGCCCTTCGTGTGGCTAGGTTAATGAGACTAGACATGATAGTTGCTTTGGCTGATCTGCATCAAGGAAGTATGGAGGATGTTGTGCAACCTTTGTGAAGTTACAGGCCTAGAGGATGCTGGTCTCGAAAGACTTCGGCTGCGCATGACAACTTGCCAAACAGTTTTGATTTTATTCTTTTGTTAGAATCGGTTTGGGAGCAAATGCGTTTGTTTAATTTTTTATTAAGGCACAATTTTGTCAAAAATTGTTCCAGAATCGATTTTCAAGAATAAAAAAAAGTAGCTTCTTGATTCTTGGAACAATTTTGAGAATCAATTTTTTTTTTCTTCTTCCTTTTCTTGGTTTTTAATGTAGCTTCTAATGTACGGCTCGAGGACCGCCCTCGCCGGATCTGACGAGAATATAATATTTTAATAAAAAATATTATTAAAATAAAAAATATTTTACCGGCCATGGCCGGCGATCAGGCCATGGCCAAAAAAAAGAAAAAAATATATTTTTAACAAAAAATATTATTAATAAAAAAAATATTTTACCTGCCATGGCCGGTGACCAGGCCATGGCAAAAAAAGAAAATATATATATTTTTAATAAAAATATTTTAATAAAAAAAATTATTAATAAAAAAAATATTTTACCGGCCATGGCCAAAAAAATAAAAATGTATATTTTTAATAAAAATATTTTAATAAAAAATATTATTAATAAAAAAAATATTTTACAGGCCATGGCCAAAAAAAAGAAAAAAATATATTTTAAATAAAAATATTTTAATAAAAAAAATATTTTACCAGCCATGGCCGGCGACCAGGCCATTGCCAAAAAAATAAAAATATATATTTTTAATAAAATATTTTAATAAAAAATATTTTACAGGCCATGGCCGGCGACCAGGCCATGGCCCAAGAAAATAAAAATATATATTTTTAATACAAATATTATTAATAAAAAAATATTTTACCGGTCATGGCGGCGATCGAGCCATGGCCAAAAAAATAAAAATACTTTTAATAAAAATATTATTAATAAAAAAATATTTTACCGGTCACGGCCGTATGAAAGGAGCCATGGCCAAGAAGGAGGAAAAGAAAAAGAAAGAAATATTAAAATATTTAAAAATATTATTAATAAAAAGAAATTTTGTAGCGTTACCAAACGCATTTGTTCTTTTTCTATTCCGGGGATGGAATTTGGGCCGTTAACAAACGCCTTAAAATGCTTAGAATCAATTCCGGCACATGAGAATAAAAAGAATCATTTAAAGCAAAAATTCTCGTTACATGAATGCGCGCGCCTTCGTGAGCTTGGAATTATGTTAAAGGTTCAGCATTGTCTGTCTGAGACAACAAAGTTGGCTTCGCAGGCATTCCACCACTTGTAAATGACTAGAAACGGGAAGACTCATGAGCAGCAATTTTTCTGTAGTAACGGGAAACGTAGTAACTAATTAAAGTGAATAGAGTTGTAATTGTTGAATTGCAGGGCTTCAGCATGAATTTTGATCTAGTCAGAAATCCCTTTACACAGGAGTACCAAACAAATTTGCTCTCTCTTCCATTTCATAATAGTGATTACCTTGCATCATTTCGAGAAATTTTGTAACCCTTTAGGACCCAACTTGCCCAAAAACATTGTATAAAAAGATACTTTGCTCCTATCCACGCTGGAGCTTTGTAACTCCAGCCAAATGGTAATTGACCGTCATAAAGCTAAAATTACGCATGCAAATAATATATTTATAGATGAGGATTACAGACTAACTTAAAGTGAATCTATGAAGATGTTGTGCTATATGGGTAGGCATGTGCAACCTACTCTAGGTTCACATCGAGCAAAAGCCAAATATTTTTTTTTTCAGATATTCATGAAATGTCATATGACGGCACTCATGTACCAATGAAAACTTGCCGTCACCGTCGCGGCATTAGAATCACTACTTTGTTTTATTATCTATAGTCAAGGAATTCTAATTCTCGATGAAGAGAATACATCCCATGTTGGATTGGATATAGATAATTAACAGGCATGCCAAATTACAGGACAAAAGAGTAGATAGCTAGCTTTCGTGTAGATGCCACAACAAGCGAGGACACCAATTAAATACAAAATTCAATTGTAAAAGGTATATCCTAGAGATTGACAAAAGAACAAGGGATGGGGCTTTCATTAATTTATAGTCAATATGAGTGGCCGGTGGATTATTTTTTTTATTCAATTTGATGGTATGAATGCAGATGAACAAGTTCGATTTATTTTTTGTTACAAAAATAAAAATACACAACCATAATATAACATATTATATAAACATTTAGACATGTATGTAAACAATTAATTTTTTTGTCCACTGCATAATATGGAAAATCTTTAAATTATGTTATTATGCTAAAATAAAATCTATTTCTTAAATACATATAAGTCACAATTACATAATAAAACAATAAAGAGAGAGGAGAAGGATCGGGCAAATATATTAGTGTATATATATTTTGCTACATTTATGAAGAAAGCCCCGTAACATTACTTGCTATGAGAAGAGTCCAATTTTAACAATCTACAGTTCTAGATGTCCAACTTTGAGTCAACACTTAAAAAAGGCTCTGTCATAATATATTTATATACTATTAAAACCTCTCTCGTATAATATAAAACCAAACTATTCGGATATTTGATATAAGTATATGGAAAGAAAAGATTATTATGTGTGAAGATGTATAAACAGTATATATTTGGATGCTACAATGTTGAATTATTAATCCACCACGAATTGATCTTGAAATTTAACCTCATATTCTAGCAGAAGCAAAAAACCAAAAAGTGAACGAAGCACTCGAAAAATCATGCCTTTTTCTCTTAATAAATAGGTGAATTATGCAATCTATATTAACAAATGGTGTATAACAAGAGAATTGATTAGACATATAGCTTCAATAACTCACGTGTTTGATAAACTAATCGGGCCTCGTCTAAAAATACGCTAGGTTTGCATCGTTTCTCTGGATTAAGTATGCAGATTTCATCTTGATCACAATGCAATAATTCCCACCTTTTCTAAGGTTTTTGTTATAAAAAAAAGGCTCTTACATTAATTTCTAAGAAATTAACTTTTTTAGGCAAGATTCTTCTTTGTTATAAATATGATGAAATCCTTCCTTATTAATTACGTTTAATAAATTTTCTTAAAGCACTGGATTCTAATATCATTTTATAATCATTGGCAACTGTTTTACCATATTATGACGACATTTGCTCAATGGTTGACGACAGCAAGGTGACGTCACCCGTGTGTCCACCATATTATGGATAAATACTTGAAAAGAAAAAAAAAACCCTGGAAAATTAAAACTTGCCGGAATAAGTCTTGAAAATTTTCATAAAAGACAAAAATCGCCCTTCATCTCAACCTTTTAATTCATTAAATTAAATGAAACTGATGATTGAATTTCGTGAAATTATTTCAAAGGGGTGTAGCTAGCTTAACGTGACAAATTGATTTAAATTTTATTGAACATGAAGATGTCAGTAGCACGATAAAGATAGAGAAAACTCGACAAATAAGAGGGGCTTATTTTAATAGGAGTGGAGGACACTCAATTTGGATTTACAAGTTTGGTCAAAGCAAAGGAAAAAAAAAGAAGAAAATACTTCACGAAAATTAGCCACCTCTTGGAAATATAATTTTGAAAAAGAATAAAAAAAGGTAGCTATAGCTCTTCGTAACTTGAAACCGAAAGAACAAAGCCATGGGTTGAATTCAGCAAAAACGTCGACTGATTTGGTGAAAGACAGCTTCCAATGATACTGATCCCTCTTCCTAAGATCCATCTTAGGATAACATGGCTACGACATATAAGGAAGCTTCCAATAAATTCTTGAATTGGGCCAGAAAGTAGAAATTGAGAGTTGTGCTACATAAGATGAAGGGCCAGTATGTATTAGAAAAAAAAATTATTGATTAAGCTTCTTTTGAGGTGTAACTTACGCATCGGCTCGTGACGAATTTATATTATCATAATGGGTCTCATATAATAACTGGAATATCATTAATTTGCACTGACAGATAAATGCTTAGAGATCTACGTTTTTCTTTTGTCTTACCATCCTTGTAAGGTGTTGTTTGGTCCGATCGAAATAATGGGATCGAACAGTAATATTGAGAATGACAATAGTATATCTTCGCCTATTTATAAGCAAAAGTTCCGTCAACAAAGAACGTCTCGTCACACTTTTTAGGGATCATTGCCAGCACGGATGTTGATCTTGATCATAGATTTTATTACCCTGAATGTGATCCCGTGACTGTTATTATGTGTATCATGTTACTCTTCGTGAGGATTACGATTAGTTGGCCGCTTCTTTCCGAGCTCTTTCCATTCAGCGGAGAAAAGCTAAGTAACAGCGAGATCCAATCAATTCCACTCATCGGCTCAAAGTCGGGGTCAATTTTTTTAATTAAAGTCTAGATTGTACGTCTCTCCAATTGTGAACACTCTTTTTCTTGGGGTCTAGCAATGTTTGACAGTGCATATTAGATACTGCCAAAATCCAGTGGCCCTCCATTCGATAAGCCTTCAGAAAGAGGGCTGTGCAGAGTCCTTTGAATTATGTTATTATGCTAAAATAAAAATAAAAATACTTTCAAATACAGATGGGTTACAATATAATAGTAAAATAAGGAAGAGAGAGGAGAAGGATGAAATCACCAAAACATTGTCTTGTAGACTTTAGAGGCAAACACTTAAAGATGGCTCTGGCATATTAAACTATGTAGTTATAAACAAATTAAAACCTCTCTTGCATTAAGTATAAAACCAAACTAATTCGAAAATTTGACATGAATATAAGGCAAGAACGGATGAGTATAAACGTGAAGATGGATAAATCGTATATTTGGATGCTACACTGTTTAATTATCTATCAACCACGAATTGATCGTGAAATTTAACTGCATATTTTAGCATAAGGTAAAAACTAGAAAGTCCATGAAGCACTTGAACAGTCATGCGTTTCTTTCTTAAATTAAATATGCGATTTCTGCAGTTGATATGAAGAGCCATGTATAGCGAGAGAAACGATTAGACATATTGATTCCATAATTCACATGGTTGATAACTAATCTAGCCTCGTCTTGGGATTCGTAAGGTTAGCATTGTTTCTACGACTTAAGTATATTTTAAAGAAATAAAAAAAAATAGTTGCAATTACTCTAGGCAAGATTTTCTTTTTGTTATATTATGATGAAATCCTTTCTTATTATTTTTGCTTAATTTCTTTTTTAATAATACCTGGCCACCCTGTGTTTTGCATCGTTGATCCAAAAAATACAAAATTCACCTCGAATCTCACAAACATGCGAATTTACTGAGATAAAGGTTAAAGGTTCAGCATTGTCTGTCTGAGATAACAAAGTTGGCTTCGTAGGCATTCCACCACTTGTAAATGACTCGAAACGGGAAGACTCATGAGCAGCATTTTTCTGTAGTAACAGGAAATGTAGTAACTAATTAAAGTGAATAGAGTTGTAATTGGTGAATTGCAGGGCTTCAGCATGAATTATGATCCAGTGAGAAATACCTTTACACAGGAGTACCAAACAAATTTGCTCTCTCTTCCATTTCATAATAGTGATTACCTTGCATCATTTCAAGAAATTTTGCAGCCCTTTAGGACCCAACTTGCCCAAAAACATTGTATAAAAGGATACTTTGCTCCTATCCACGCTAGAGCTTTGTAACTCCAGCCATATGGTAATTGACCGTCACAAAGCTAAAATAACGCTTGCAAATAATATATTTATAGATGAGGATTACAGACAAACTTAAAGTGAATCTATGAAGATGTTGTGATATACAGGTAGGCATGTGCTACCTACTCTAGGTTCACATCGAGCAAAAGCCAAAAAAAAAAAATTTCAGATATTCATGAAATGTCATGTGACGATACTCATGTACCAATGAAAACTTACCGTCACCGTCGCGGCATTAGAATCACTACTTTGTTTTATTATATATAGTCAAGGAATTCTAATTCTCGATGAAGAGAATACATCCCACGTTGGATTGGATATAGATAATTAACAGGCATGCCAAATTACAGGACAAAAGAGTAGATAGCTAGCTTCCGTGTGAATGCCACAACAAGCGAGGACACCAATTAAATACAAAATTCAATTGTAAAAGGTACATCCTAGAGATTGACAAAAGAACAAGGGATGGGGCTTTCATTAATTTATAGTCAATATGCTTGGCCGGTGGATTATTTTTTTAATTCAATTTGATGGTGTGAATGCAGATGAACAAGTTCGATTTATTTTTGTTATAAAAATAAAAATACACAACGATAACATAACATATTATATAAACATTTAGACATGTATGTAAACAATTTAATTTTTTGTCCACTACCTAATACGGAAAATCTTTAAATTATGCTATTACGCTAAAATAAAGTCTATTTCTTAAATACAGATAAAGTAACAATTACATAATAAAACAATAAAGAGAGAGGAGAAGGATCGGGCAAATATATTAGTGTATATATATTTTGCTACATTTATGAAGAAAGCCCCGTAACATTACTTGCTACGAGGAGAGTCCAATTTTAACAATCTACAATTCTAGATGTCCAACTTAGACACAACACTTAAAAAAGGCTCTGTTATAATATTTATATACTATTAAAACCTCTCTCGTACAATATAAAACCAAACTATTCGGATATTCGATACAAATATATGGCAAGAAAAGATTATTATAAATGTGAAGATGTATAAATAGTGTATATTTGGATGCTGCAATGGTTAATTATTAATCCACTGCGAATTGATCTTGAAATTTAACCTCGTATTCTAGCATAAGCATAAAACCAAATAGTGAATGAAGCACTCGAAAAGCCATGCCATTTTCTTTTAATAAGTAGGCGAGTTCTGCAAAAGACCAAATGGCGTATAACAAGAAAATTGATTAGACATATTGCTTCCATAATTCACGTGAATAAAAAGCTAATCAGGCCTCGTCTAGAGATACACTAGGTTTGGATCGTTTCTATGGCTTAAGTATGCAGATTTCATCTAGATCACAATGCAACAAGTCCCATCTATGGCTTAAGTATGCAGATTTCATCTTGATCACAATGCAACAAGTCCCACCTTTTCTAAGGTTTTTGTTATAAAAAAAAAAGCCCTTACATTAATTTTTAAGAAATCAAAAGAAATGAAAGTTGCAACCTTTTAGGCAAGATTCTTCTTTGTTATAATATGATGAAATCCTTCCTTATTAATTACGTCTAATTAGTTTTCTCAAAGCACTCGATCGATTCTAATATCAATCATTATTGCTTCTCCATATTATGACGACAATTGCTCAATGGACTACAGCGATAGTGACGGTAGCAAGGTGACGTCACCCGTGTGTCCACCATATTATGGACAAATACTTGAAAAGAAAAAAACCCTAGAAAATTAAAACTTGCCGGAATGAGTCTTGAAAATTTTTCATAATAGACAAACACCGCCCTTTATCTCAACCTTGAAATTCATTAAATGAAAGAGATGAGCGAATTTCTTTCTTTATAACGTGAAACCATATGACAGGGGTGTAGCTAGCTTAACGGGACAAATAAATTTAAAATTTTATTAAACATGAAGATGCCAGTATCATGTTAAAGATAGAGAAAACTCGACAAATAAGAGGGGTATATTTTAATAGGAGTGGAGGGCACTCAATTTGAATTTACAAGTTTGGTCAAAGCAAAGGAAAAAAAAAGAAAATACTTCACGAAAATTAACCACTTCTTTTTTATTATAATTTTGAAAAAGAAGAAGGAAAAAAGGAAGCTATAGCTCTTTGTAACTTGAAACCGAAATAACAAAGTCATGGGTTGAATTCAGCAGCAACGTCGATTGATTTGGTGAAAGACAGCTTCCAATGATACTGATCCCTCTTCCTAAGATCCATCTTAGGATAACATGGCTACAACATATAAGGAAGCTTCCAATAAATTCTTGAATTGCGCCAGAAAGTAGAAATTGAGAGTTGTGCTACATAAGATGAAGGGCCAGTATGTATTAGAAAAAAAAATTATTGATTAAGCTTCTTTTGAGGCATAACTTACACATCGGCTCATGACGAATTTATATTATTATAATGGGTCTCACGTAATGACTGAAATATCATTAATTTGCGCTGACAGATGAATGCCTAGAGATCTACGTTTTTCTTTTGTCTGACCATCCTCGTAAGGTGTTGTTTGGTCCGATCGAAATGATGGGATCAAAAAGTAATATTGAGAATGACAATAGTATATCTCCGCCTATTTTTAAGCAAAAGTTCTGTCAATAAAGAACGTCTCGTCACACTTTTTAGGGGTCATTATCAGCACGGATGATCATAGATTTTATTATCCTGAAAGTAATCCCGTCACTGTTATTATATGTATCATGTTACTCTTCGTGAGGATTACGATTAGTTGGTCGCTTCTTTCCGAGCTCTTTCCATTCAGCGGAGAAAAGCTAAATAAAAACGAGATCCAATCAGTTCCACTCATCGGCTCAAAGTCGGGGTCAATTTTTTAATTAAAGTCTAGATTGTACGTCTCTCCAATTGTGAACACTCTTTTTCTTGGGGTCTAGCAATGTTTGACAGTGAATATTAGATACTGCCAAAATCCAGTGGCCCTCCATTCTATAAACCTTCAGAAAGAGGGCTGTGCAGAGTCCTTTGAATTATGTTATTATGCTAAAATAAAAAAAAAATTACTTTCAAATACAGATGGGTTACAATATATTAGTAAAATAAGGAAGAGAGAGGAGAAGGATGAAATCACAGAAACATTGTCTTGTAGACTTTAGAGGCAACACTTAAAGATGGCACAATCATTTTAAACTATGTAGATATAAACAAATTAAAACCTCTCTTGCATAAAATATAAATCCAAACTAACTCGAAAATTTGTTATGAATATAAGGCAAGAACAGATAATTATAAATGTGAAGATGGATAGATCGTTTATTTGATGCTACAATGTTTAATTATCTATCAACCACGAATTGAACGTGAAATTTAACTACATATTTTAGCATAAGGTAAAAACGAGAAAGTCTATAAAGCACTCGAACAGTCATGCATTTCTTTCTTAAATTAAATATGCGATTTCTACAATCGATATGAAGAGACGGCATATAGCGAGAGAAACGATTAGACATATTGATTCCATAATTCACATGGTTGATAAACTAATCCGGCCTCGTCTTGGCATACATAAGGTTTGAATCGTTCCTACGACTTAAGTATATTTTAAAGAAATTAAAAAAATAGTTGCAATTACTCTAGGCAAGATTTTCTTTTTGTTATATTATGATGAAATCCTTTCTTATTATTTTTGCTTAATTTCTTTTTAATAATACCTGGCCACGTGTGTTTTGCATCGTTGATCCAAAAATTATAAAATTTACCTCGAATCTCGCAAACATGCGAATCTACCGCGAGTCCTCGCCATGTTATTGTAACCTGCTCAGTGATGACGACAGCAAATGTGACGATAGCAAGGTGACGTCACCCATGTGTCCACCATACGAGGGACAAGAACTTGGAAAAAGAAAACCCTAGAAAACCGAAACTTGCTGGAATGTGTCTTGAAAATTTTCAAAAAGGAAAGACACAGCCCTTTAACTCGAGCCTCAAATTCATCAAATGAAAGTGACGGGCGATTTTCTTTCCTATGAAAAAGTTTCGAAGGGGTGTAACTAGCTTAAAGCGATGGATTAAAATAAATTTTGTTGAACGTGAAGATGCCGGCAATACGTCGAAGATAGAGCAAACTCGACGAACGAGAGGGCCTTATTCTAATAGGAGTGGAGGATACTTAATCTAGATTTGCAAGTTTGGTCGTAGCAAAGGAAAAAAGGAAAATGGTTCAGAAAAACTAGCCACTCGTCGGAGAAAAAATGATTTTTCTGTTCCTTCTTTTCTTGGGTGGAATGTATAGATAATGATTCCATTCTTAGTCTGCCAAAAATGAATTAGAAAATGAATTACCATAAGTTTAAGCAAAAAATGAACATTTCTTTTTGGAAGAATGAGCATCACTTTATATTCTGCAGTTGTAAGATGGTAATACATATGATATCTTGTACGCTTTGATTCCATAACTTGAATTCGAGAGCAACCTGGAATGATTTGGTGAAAGACAGCTTCCAATGATTCAGATGGATCTTCATAAGACCCATCTTATGAGAACATGGCTGCATATAGCTATATATTCTTGAATTGGAGTTCATATAAAGTGACCAATAGTTTATATGTATTACCGTATTACTTCGTATCCGGCGCCAGAAAGTAGAAATTGAGAACCGTGCTATATAAAATGAGGAGCCCGTATGTAAATAGACATTGATTAAGCGTCTTATGAGGCGCAACTCACGCATCAGCTCGTGACGAATTTATATTGCTATAATGAGCCTAACATAATAATTAAAATATTATCGGTAAGTGCCGACAGATGAGTCTCTGGAGATTTACGTGTTTTTGTCCGACCACCCTCGTAACGTATTGTTTTGTCCATGGTAATCTTGAGAACGGCAATCATATATCGACGCCCATCTAAATGCAAAAGTTCCATCGGTGAAGATCATCTCGTCACACTATCCGAAATGTCGGAAACATTTAACACACTATAGGATATTTTTTGTTTCTGTTCTGGGAAGATGCGTAATGTCATTGATGTCATAAATGTTCAACCGGAAAAGTGGGTAGAGACTTCCTAAGTTGCTTTGGCATCGCTTTTGCTGGAAATCGACATTGGCCGCGGAGTGAGATGATCAATTTATATTTTGCTCAAGCGGTTTTGTAAACCGTGGGCCAACGCAGTTCAAGATTATCTCCCCCAAATAAGCCTCCGCCACAAAAATTTTTATGGGAGACGGGGCTTCCAGATCATAGATTTAATGAACCCGGAAGTGGTCCAGTGACGGTCATTATGATGTGCACCTAGTTAACGGAAGTGACGCACCTTAAAAAGTGAGCATGGCGATGGCCAGACGGTTTCTGGAAACGTAGGAGGCCCCATCTTGTTACTCTTCGCGAGGATTACGATTAGTCGATCGCTTCTTCCTAGCGCTCTTTGCATTAAGAGGAGAAAAGTTAATTAAAAGCGAGATCCAATCGATTAAACTCGGGGGCTCAAAGTCAGGGTCAATTTACTATTAAAGTCGAGATAGTACGTCTCTCCCATTGTGAAGATACATATATATATATATAGGCATAATTTCCTAAAAAACCCCAACTTTAGGTTAAATCCCAAATCTACCCAGAACTTTTTTTATCTAAAAAATAACCCCAAACTTTAGGTCTAGTCTTAAATCTGGCCTGAACTTTTTTTGTCTCGGAAAAAACCCTAAACTTTAAATCCAGTCTCAAATCTGCCCCAAATTTTGTTTTGTGTAAAAAAAAATTCACCAAAATTCAATTTATTTTAAAAAAAAATACCCCGTGATCCGATCCTAACTTGACGTGACACTTCCACATCGATAACAAATCTACATCAACAGAGTAATTGGGCTTTTTTTTAGATAAAGAAAAGTTCAGCCAAATTTGGACTAAACCTAAAAATTAATTTTTTTTTTAAATTAAAAAAAGTTCTTTTGGGTGGATTTGTTATCGTCTCTAACTTTCATATCCTAGAACAGTTTTATTTTAGAGAATTTCAACAATTTTTATTGGGTTGAATTTGTTATCGAAGTAGAAATGCGACGTTGGTCTGTACCTATCGCCTCATAGACGTGGAAGTGCCACATTAAGTTGGAACTAGATAGCGGGGTATATTTTTGACAATAAATTGAATTTTGGTGATTTTTTTTTTACACAAAACAAAATTTGGGGCAGATTTGGGACTGAACCTAAAATTTGGGGTTTTTTCTTAGACAAAAAAAAGTTCTGGGTAGATTTGGCATTGGACCTAAAGTTTGGAGTTTTTTCTGAGACAAAAAAAAGTTCGGGGCAGATTTGAAATTGGACCTAAAGTTTGGGGTTTTTTAGGGAATTCACCCTATATATATACATATATTGGATACTGCTTAAGGTGCAATGGCCCCTCCGTTCAATAAGCCTTGACAAAAAGGACTCTGTAGAGGGAGCGTCCTCCAGACCAAAAAAAAACACAAAGAGAGAGAGCGTCCTTTTGAGAAAATAACAAAGTACTAATGCCCACCCAATCCGACCCCTCTCCACAGAAGACTGTCCCCTTCTTGACTTGGGGGTGTTCGCTGCCCGATAAAAAAGCAGATTCCCTTCGAGTTGAACGAACAACGTTTGGATGATGACGAAAGATGAACGACGTAATCAAGCCTACGTCGTCTGGAAAGACAACTTTGCCAAAATAAATGAGTTCTTGAAAGCTTTCAGAAACTTTTTTCCGTTAACCCATTGCTCCAGAGCCCTTAATAAAGCTGCGGATTGGGTCGTTATATCGCGGAGTCGAGCTGGGTTTCGAGCCCCCCCTCGACCCCTTTTGGACGGTCTTTGTTCTGAAGTCCATTTGGGTTGTTCTTCTGCTTTATCTACATGAAATGAGATGAGCTTTTTCTGACCCAAAAGAAAAAAGAAAAGAACGGGCAAAGGACAGACCCCGTTACCCCAGTCTTGGACCTAATCTCCATATAAGTCGAATTACATGGCATATATAATAGACTTATAATGGCATAGCCAGCTCACTGTAATGTAAGATAGATCTTATGGAACGGGAAGATGATAGTTGTGCAGGTGAAAAACTAGTGAAGGCTCGCAGAACACGAGGCACATAATATATCGGGGACTAACTCTACTTGATTTAGGTTTACCAGTTGGGCAGAATCCAAAACAATTTTGTTGGAGGAATTACTAATTTGAAATGACATTTTCCCACTTCTCGTCTTCTTAGGCAATACTCATGTCGCAACGCCTCTTTCTTAGTTGAAAGAAGGAATTGAATGACGATGTCGAGGCTCTTTTTAGGATCAAGCTTGAGTAATTGAGAATCGTGCACAAGAAAGTAGAATTTGCGAATCCTACTATATAAAATGAGGAGCCAGTATGTAAACTAAAAGAAAAAAATAGCCATTAAATTAGGCGTTTTCTAAGGCGCAACTCACGCATCGGCTCGTGACAGATCTGTGTTATCATATCGAGTCTGACATAATGACTAAAATATTATTAGTAAGCGCTAACAAATGAATCTCTAGCGATCTGCGTGTTTTTGTTTGACCACCCTCATAACGTGTCGTTTTGTCCACGGTAATCTTGAGCACGGCTACACATATATAATCGCAAAATTTCCATCGATGAAGATCATCTCGTCACACTTTTTGAGAGTTATGACAATACTCTTGGAGAGATGCTAGGGAAAATGTTAGAACCAGAAAAGTTTATATAATTTGTATGAGGATACCGTACAGAGTAATTGGACATTTACGTTAATTATCATTATTATTATTATTATTATTATGAGAAGATTGAAGGTACACAGACATCACATACATTCCCCCAAAAAGCCATGCTGTTTTGTTTAATTTCCATGTAGAGAAAGATAAATAATAATGAGAAAGAAGAACAAAAAGCAATGACCTTGGTGATGGTGCATATGACATATCCCATCAAAAATCATCGTTCCACTATCTAGGATGCAAAAAATTATGCGCGGGTACGACAACAATGTCGGAAACACTTATATTTTTTTGGCCGAAAATGTCGGAAATATTTAATAAACTAGGATACGATTGTTTTTGTTCTGGGAAGATGCGTAATGTCACGTAAAGCAACATAAATAACTTTGAAATTTTAGTCAAGTGGGTGAAAATTAAATTCGAGTTCGGTCTTCTGTCGAAATTTAATGGGTCAGGACACGCACGAAAAAGTAATTACACTCGAAAGTTTCGTAGAACAGATTTGTCCATCTTGACAAAGGACATGGACATAAGTCCGAATTTTACCACCCCGTTGAAGCAATAGATGGAGACGAGATCAATTATTTAGACACTTATACTCTCCCTCGCACGTAAGCTTACAATAAACCTAATATTAGACAAATGAAGGGTTTCAATAGTACTAGAAAGTGCCTCCTAAATAAGGGTCAGAAATTATGAGAACAGTCAAATAAAATGAGCCATGCAAAAAAAAAAAAAAAAACTTAAATTAAAGAAGTCATGTGAACGGGGAATAGGGCCTGCTGATCTAACTGTGATTAACCATCGATTAAGAATTTCGACGTTATTGATGTCATAAATCGTCAATCAGAAAAGTGGATAGGGACTCTCCTGAGTTGTTTCGAAATTCCTTTATTAGAAATCGAGATCAATCGTGAAATGAGATGATCAATTCATTTGCTCAAGCGGTTTTGTAAGCTGTGGGGAAATGCAGTTCAAGATTTATCTCCACCAAATAAGCCTTCGCCACAAAAAATTTTGGGAGACTAGGTGCCAGATCATAGATTTAATTACCAAGTGATACTGGGACAGTCGTTATGTGCACTTCTTTAACAAAGTAACACACCCTATAAGCGAGCGTGTGATGGTCCCAGTACCCGAGCTTGGATCCCAACGCCCGGGCCCAAGTCCACAAAGGCTATGCTCGGGTCCATCCGCCTGATCGTATTAATTTGAAAAAATGGGTATTAGCAAACAGACAAACTTATTCCGATTGTCCTGACAAGTTTTTTCTTATTCGGTCGATTTCCATCGAGGCCGGTACTAGGACTCCATGCCTGCGCTTAGGCCGGGCTAGGCCCAAGACCAAGGTGCCCGTGCCACGATCCCCGACGCCTAGGTCGGGGTCCATCGAGGCCAAACTTGGAACTTTAGTGTTCGTACCCAATTTCCAGCTACCCACGTGCAAATTATTGGTGCTGGAATAGTGTATGTTTGCTTAGGAAATTCAAATTAGATTTTCCTTTTTAAACAATGGAAAGTATTTTCATGTTTGAGTCAAATACCGGAAAATATTATCATTTTACTACGAAATGTCATATTTTTTTCACGACACAATGCAAATTTTTTATCTTTTGTTTTTTTGTTTTTTTTCGTCTAGAAATGTCTGACGGTGAATATTGGATACTGCTAAGATGCAATGCAAAGGCCCTCCTCCATTCAATAATCCTTGAGAAAGAGGACTGTGTGGACAGAGCCCGTTCGAGAAAACATAACTAAAGTACTGATGCCCCAATCCGACACCTCTCCACAGAAGACTGTCTCCTTCTTGAATTGGGGGGGTGTTCTCTCTCTGTTCGATGAGAAAAGCAGATTCCTTTCGAGTTGAACAACAACAACAACGGTTGGATGATGACGAAATATGAACAACGTAATGTAGCCTTCGTCGTCCGTGTGCCATAGAAAAGCATAGGTTAATTCATTTTCTAGAGCACTGGAAAAAATAAGTTTGCTGAAATAAATGAGTTTTTGAAAGCTTTCAGAAACTTTTAAGCATAGGTTAATTCTGGACGTTCTTTGGTTTGTTCTTCTACTTTATCTACATGAAATGAAATGAGCTTTTTCTGACCCCCAGAAAAAAAAAAATTTCGGGCAAAAGACCCCGTTACCCCAGTCTCGAAACTAATCTCCAAATAAGTCAGATTATGTGGCATATATAATAGAGTTATAAAGACATAGCCAGCTCACTGTAATATAAGATGGATTTTACAGAACGTGAAGATGACACTTCGTGCATATTAAAAGATTAGTGAAGAAGGCTCACAGAACACGAGGCACGTATTCTAGCGGGAACTAACTCTACTTGATTTAGGTTTACAAGTCGGTCAAAATCCAAAATAATTTGTTGGAGTGATTATAATTTGAAATGACCTTTTTCCTCCTCTCGTCTTCCTAGGTAATACTCATGCCACGATGCCTCTTTCTTAGCTAAAAGAATCGTATCAGATCAATCCCAAGCACATGAAACATTTTGAACGATCGAGGTTTGAATAGCCAATTTGACTTGAGCTCAAGCAGTAACTCTTGTCGACTTGACTATGCTCATCCATACCCCCAACCGCAACCGCTGGGTTTATAACATGATCAGAATTGGCACATCACGAAGTGAAAATACATGTCTAAATCTTGAGCATGAGATGAGATAAAGAATTCGATCGTCAGCAAATAGAGCACGCTATCATTTCACTGGTATGAAATGGGCCGAATCCAGTAGCCATTTGGGTCTCTCCTTTTTGGGCTTTGGCATCAAGAAACTGACCAATGTGAAAGCCCATACACTATATGAATAGGAAATGGAAATGCTACGATTCAGTTTTTCACAGCACAGTGGCTTCAGTCATGCCTAGTGTTGCTATGCAGTTCCGTTACAATCACACACAGATCGAAGAAATGAGCATCCCGCACCGTGGTGGTAGTGTTCACAAACTACAACTTGCTCTTAGGAACCCCGACATCTCTGGACCTCCTCTCCACGGCTCTGGAAACTCGCCTCACCTCGTCTTTGGGAAGATGGCGTGGTGTGCTCAGCCATGATCCTCCATCTACTACCAATGTAGTTCCGTTGATGAACTTCCCTGTCGTTACCAGAAAATGCACATATAACATAAGGATCGGTGCCCTTTGGCACAAATATCTCATCATCTCATACATAGATGCGGTAATTTGAATTCATACATCGTCCCTCAAGCAAGTGATTCGAGTTTTTTCAACGTTCAATTATTAAACTATGAAGCGTTCCAACTTGAGAAGATGAGATGGTACTTGTAATCCTGAGTCTCATTTTCATCAAGCATGAGGATTCATGAATGCATCAAATGGTAGCAACAGAGAAATACAAAAGCACTCGGATCAAACTGAACAGCATGAAGGCAGAGAGAATGGTTATGTATGCAAGCAGGAAGCAGCTAAAAGAGTTCCATCACAGCACCGAAATGCCAACCAACGTGTCCCTTATAAACAGATGGCAGACAGAACCAGTTCAAAGGCCAATTTTCTTTTCTGGGGACCAGATTAATATTCAGCTTTCTTTCCTGATTTGGCAGTTCGATCTGTGGTTTATCATTCACGGACATTAATGAGATCCTTCTATTTAACTTATGTCAGTATAGCAGGAACATAATATGAACATCGCAAGTATCTCGAAAGAGATTTCAGATGCAATAAGATTTTCAGGGATGAAATTTTAACATAATATTTTTCTACATCGCATAAAACAAAGTGTTCCAGCAAAACAAAGCTGAAAGAAGACACTATGGCAGTGATTTTGACAAGGAAAACCGAACCAAAAGGGCGAATCTGAGACATGTTCGAGCAGCTAAAAAAAGATTACAAACCTGCATCAGATGCCAGATAAATAGCAGCCATGGCAATGTCCCATTTCTCCCCGAGCTTAAAGAGCGGCATTTGCTCTCTACTGCTCAGAACATCACCAGGCGCGAGTTTGCTCACTCCTGGCGTGTCATCAATAGGTCCCGGTGCAATCCCATTGACTCTTATATCGTAATCCGTCCCCCATTCCAGTGCCAAGCTTCTTGTAATGCTGTCGACAGCCGCCTGTGAAGAGCTCAATCAGTAAGCAAATCCAATACAATTTGAGTCAGAACTTCACGAATAACGAGAAATTGTACCGAATCGAACACAGACAAACCTTTGCAGCAGATACATGGATCTGGTACCAAGTCGCCGTGTAGTGCAAGGTCGCGCTGATATTTATGATCGTGCCCCCGCAAGACGGCTCCTTTCCGGGACCGCCTTTCTTGAGATACTTGAGCGCTTCATGGCACACCGTGAAAGTGCCGACCGAGTCTATGTCAATAACTGCAGAAACCAATCATAGGGAAAACAGATCATCTAATCTAATTCAATAATTCCCACCTTATAAATCTCAATCCTCGTCTGCACAACCACTGGAAAACATAGCATAGCAATAGACTAGCATAATCACAAAAAGAAAGAGGAAAAGAATAGAAACTTTGACCAAATCCCATTCTGATTCACTTTCACTACATGGTTATTGGCAACAACCGGGACAAGAGTAAGAACAAGACCTGTACGAAACCCGTTCGGAGACAAATCCTCGGCTGGGACTAGGAAATTGCCAGCCGCAGCATTCACCAGAATGTCGAGCCTCCCAAAGCTCTTGATGGTCGATTCCAGAGCTCTAACGACGTCGTCTCGCTTGCGAACATCTCCTTCCACTCCGATTGCCTGCAGCAACAGGGACGACACCACACCGGAGATTCGATCACCAAGCAGCAAAAGAAAGAAAAGTGTTTGAATTGTTTGAACAAAGAGAGGCGAAAATTTTACTTACGGGAATGCCGTGGTGGTGGAGAGAAGCGACGGCGGAGTCGAGGACGTGCTTGCGGCGGCCCATGATGGCGACGGAAGCTCCATGTAAGCCCAGCTGGCGCGATATCTCGAGCCCGATGCCCGACCCGCCTCCTGTCAGCAGCGCCACTTTGCCCTTCAGCACGTCCGGCTTGAACGGAGACTCCATATGGAACAACCCTTTTCTACTATTACGCTCACGCTCGGAGAAGAAGATAAATAGGAAAGAAAGAAGAACGATTCCAGGAGGAAGTTGGTGTTTGTCCGTTGCCGGATCCGGCAAGAAACGTGGTTTGGCCGAGAAAATCTGGATGCGTCGATTCTCGTTTTTACTACAGGACAAGACAGGATTGGAGAGACGTCCGGCCGTCCTGTTTGTTGACTTTCCCACTTGTTTGGCTCCAAAATCTAAGATGGTATATGCTGTTCCGGTCAATTCGGAAGCTGTCTAGATTGTCCTGTTCGAGGAGCGGTTCCTGAATCGGTTTCCAGGCAACCCGGTTCAATTTCGGAACCCATCTCCATCCCGAAAAGATCATTTCCGAATCGGTTTTCCTACTTTTGAAAAGGGTCGAAAGGGATCCTTCTGGCATAAATGTCCGCGCGGAATTTATCGAAAACATTCTTATAACCAAGAATAGGTAAGCGTAGGCACGCCAAAAAATCGATTCCGAGCCGACCGGCTTCCCTTCTTCATTCTTAGATTCCATTCGTATTCATGCTCCATCTGAAATTCTAAATGCGTTCTCTTTCTTCCGACAGAGATTTGGAAGGATGACCTCTCACTTTGTTAGGCAGATCAAACTGCTGAATTCAATTCGTGACCGCGCTGCTACAGTCACCAACCACCAAAGTGGACTTTAAGTTGCATCCAGCAACGAGTGGGATGCCGCCATCCACCAAATATTTGGGAGCCTATTCCTGACTTTCTCATTCCTAGTCTTTGCAAGAGACGAATCAGCAGCAGCCACGTACATTGACTAAAAGTAGGAAAAGTTTACTTTAATCAGATTAGCCAGGCAAAAGGCTATTTTCCCATGTTACTCTTTATATTCTTCTCCTTGAGCTTCCATTTTCACGTGTAGTTTTGGAAAAAAAAAAAACTGATAAATTATAATACGAATACACACAGTTGATTTCGTACGGCTTTAGATAATTTTGGTAAGAATACTATAGTTTAATCTTTAGATGTATTATGTGCGAAATATTTCATTTCACGAGAGTTAATACCACAAAAAACCCCAAACTAATACGCATGTGACCAATATACCCCAAACTGGTACACCTGTAACAAATTTACTCTCTATTAGTTTCCGTTAAATTTTACGGTCAAATTGCTGAGTTGACGACACGTGGCAGTTGACGGGTTTGGGGTTTTACCCTCCATTTGTCACAGATTTACCGGTTTGTGATTTTTCGTGGTATTAATCTAATTTAACGGAAACTAATAGAAGCTAAATTTGTCATAAATGTACAAGTTTGAGATTTTTTATGATAAAAAAATTAGTTTGGGGTGTACCAGTTTGAGATTTTTTATGATCAAAAAATTAGTTCGAGATAAATTTATCATATATGTATCAATTTTAGATTTTTCGTGGTATTAACCATTTTTACGATGATCCGGGATAAAATCCAGGCTCTAGTGGATATAGGTCGTACTTTTTTTTGTTTTCTATCAACCACCATGGATCTAATCTTGACATATAAGCAAAAGGCCATCTTCGTAAAGTAGGGAGAATTGTGCTCCCACAAATTCGGTGATTGAACTTCAGCGACACAAATTATTAACCTAGCACATGTTCCTTTTTGGGAATTATAGGTAATAATTATTACTTTTCGACAGAAAAAAAAAAGAGGAGAGCTGGTGGGTCAACATATGTTGTGCATTAATGGAAAGCATGGACATCTGAAATTGATTAAAAAGAAGAACTTATTTAGCTGTTGAAATGGTTTCACTTCAATCAGAAGAAGTAGCTCTGTTATGTAGCATGTCTACCGCACGAGATCGATATAGTTCTTGACACGGAGGGTAACATTGTTTTCGGGAAAAGCCCGCGTAACACTACTCATGTCGACCATCTACTTCGTACAAGGAAAATTATCCAAAAAGTCATAAACATATTGTACGGATATCAATTCAGTCATATATCTTTGTGCCAATTCAGTCACAAACCTTTTGACGATTTGACAATCCAGTCCTAAACCGTTCAATCGTGCCAATTTAGTCTTCAACATTTTGATGATTTGACAATTTAGTCATAAACCTCTTGACAATTTGCTAACGCAGTTCTTCCTGCCAAATATCGAAATGATTGGTTTAGGAATTAAATTGACAAATTTTCAAAAGGTTTATGATTAAATCGATCTGATTGTCGAAAGCGAGAATTGAATTAGCGCGATTGAAAGGTTGAAGACTAAATTGATTGCTATACAATAGATTTAAGACTTTCTGGACAATTATTCGTATCGGATCCGATTGTCTGAGAGGTTGGGTTTATCTACAGTGACAACCAAACAGTAGGATGGAGATTGTGTGGGGAGAGGGGTCGCAACGACAACCATCACTCGATCCGACATCGACCTTTCATGTCACCCCAAAAGTCGCTGAAAAGTGGAACCAAAGAAGAGGCGCAGCTGCACCGCACGTATGACGAAGACTCCCCCGTCGCGGGAACGTCCCCTGTTCGTCGTGGTAGGGATATATCAAAGTGCTTAAGCCAAAAAAGTTCATCCGTTCCAACACCATGGGAGCCCTAGAAATCAGACAATGAGCACGTGCACGCGGGTTGCACGGTCATAACCATAAGCCCGGTCGACTATTTTTCACGTGCGGTTGACTTTCGGATGGAAATTTTGGGGCACAGGATCTTAAATTTTGGTGTGGGATTAAGATAGCTTTGTGCAACCTGTGCTTGCTGCTTGGGATATTTGTAAACCTTTGATCTTTACCTCATTCGAGATGAAATTGAACGCAGGTAGCAGCACCTCATTTACCTAGTTATCGACTAGGGCTTGCTTTTTATTATATCATTTTCGGATAAAAAAATGAATTCCGCTTTCGATCAAATTCGCTAAGTTAGATAAATAATTAGAAAGCATAATCAAGAAAAGAAGTGATATTCACAGTTGATAGGTCTAATAGATAGCTGAAGTCCGGGAAAATTATTTAAAAAGTCATAAGCCTATTGCACTTTTGCCAATTCAGTCCTAAACCTTGTTATTGTGCTGATTGAGTCTTAAGCATTTTCATGTTTTGCCAATTCAGTTCATCCGGCCAATTTTGGTCAGAAATTGCTGACGTGGATGCCGGCGATCTTGCGTGACAAGGCCGGCACTGACATTGATAATTTTTAATAATATTTTTTTCAAATTTTTTTATTAATTTTTTTCTTTTTTCTTTTCTTCTCTTTTCCTTCCTTCTTCTTTTTTTTTCCCGATGTGGTTGGCGAGGGTCGCCAGAGCTTGCCGGCAACTGGGCAAGCCCATGCCCACCTTTGCCACGGCGGCTGCACGGGCTTCGGCCGGACCATGGGTGAGAGAGGACGCTCATTCCACCCCTCTGTTTGTCAATTTCATGGGTATCTTGCATGCTATCTTGATTTTTGCGGCTTGAACTCGCCTTTCGTTCTTGAAATTGGATCGTGACAGTGAGGATTAAGGCACACAAGCTAAGGAAGAAGTGCAAGGGTCGACCTACTGAACCAGTTAAAGGACCTCGAGGCCGAGCTCGCCCTCCTCCACGTTGCCAGGACCCTTCGCGAGGTGCGACCGAGGGCGAAGCTGCCTCGCCAGGCCGCGCCTTCGCCCGCAATTGGTGAGGCCATGGCGAGGTTGGCCTCGCTTAGTGGCGAGCTTCGGCAACCCTCACTGGTCAAAGTGGGAAAAAACAAAAGAAAAGAAGGAAGGAAGGAAAAGAGAAGAAACGAAAAAGAAAATAAATAAATTCAATTTTTTTTAAATAAGATTAAAAATTGTTCACGTCAACGCTACCCGTGCCGCGTAGAACGGCTGGCGTCCACGTCAGCGATTTCTTGCCAAAATTTATCAGATGGATTTAATTGGCAAAATCACGGAATGTTTAGAACTGAATTGGCAAAAAAATGCAATGAGCTTAAGACTTTTTGGGTAATCTTTCCGTTGAAAGTCATGTTGGAAATCAATAAACCTATTGAGTGGTAATCTCCTTTATCGCCTCCAATTACGTGCTCATCATACAAGGAAGTCACTATAACGACATTTGCAATATTTCTTTCTTCATAGTACTTTCTAAGCGCCCTCGGAGCACTCTTTACCCCAAAAAACCAAAGTGAGTTGGGGCGGCGGCGGGCACTCGCTATTGCTTGTCAAACTTGTTTTACAAATGGCACGTAATTGCTATCTGTCTGAAGCAGAGTAAGTATTTTAGAAACGCGCTCTTCTCCAATTTCCAAAATGTCGCCGTAAGAATAATTTAAATATTTTTGGAGACTTAATAAGGCCCTCATGGAACTCATGGTGACAAAAACCCTATAATCAAGCCAACACTTCTTTTGATCTCGCACCCAATTGAATGACATAAAGTTCTGACTAGAACTCGAAAGGTTATAATATGACCCTCGCAAGTGATATGAAAGTTTGTAAAGCGGTGGAAGCACGCGTGTGATAGAATATGGATATTTTCATTAGGTGATTGCTAAGCGATTATTAAATACATATGCGCACGTCTCAAAATATTCCCCTAAATTGCGCATTCTATAGTTCTTCTTCTTTTTGTTTTTTTTCTTCCAGAGGTCGCACACACGATATGAATCCTTGATCGAAATATATAGAGGGGATTTCTTTCAAAGTTTTTGGAAGAGAAAGGGAAAAAAAATGTCTCATATTTTTAATTGGTGAAAACATCTCATATGCTGATATTTGACATTCACTTAATTAGGCACATTCCAAATAGGACTTCTTTACCTTGGTTTTTCTTTTCTTTATCTTCGTTTGGCTTTGTGCGGCTGCAAGAAAATTGACTGGTTTTGATTTTCTTGGGGTGGGGAAGAGAAAACAGACGAAAATTCAAAATCAAGCACTAATTGTTTCCATCACTGAAGCGACGTATTACTCGGAAAAAAAAGCAGGAAAAGTAACAGTATATCACCTTCCCCAGATGGTGATGATGACGATGACAGCAACCCCCCAGTGAATTCCACAGCTAATAGCAACAAAAAGGTGTATGCATTGTTTATAATTCATACATATTTAGATAAACCATAATCTTTTCATTATTATATTAAGGTTGCACATATATCTAACAGTGTGTCACCAAGACTAAGGAAGCTGTTCCTGGGGGAGAATGATAAAGAAACAATATATCTCTCTTCTTCTGCACTTCTCTCTGTCTCTGTGTCTCTCTCTCTCTCCAGCTTCTTCGTCTGCCTGATTCAGTGTTTGTCTGCCAAGTTGTGCCAACTCTTTCTGGGGAAAAATTCTTTTTACGGGTTTTTTTGCAAGTGAAGGGTCGGAGCTTGCTTTCGCTGTCTGTCTGTCTTTTCTTGATTTTTTTTTTCTCTTTCCTGGAAGCCGAGTCTCTCTTTGGGTATGTTTGAAATGTCGTGAAGTTGGTTCGTTTTTTTCTTTTTTGGATCCAGTGACTGAGGTCCAGCCCCCGGTCGAGCCGACGGCCTGGTAGTTCTGTTTGATACCAAGGAGCAATCTCTGTTTCAGATCTTTTTCTTGCCGTTCTTGGTTTATTATTTCGGGGTTTGAGGTTCTGCATGCCCGCTTTATCTGTTCTTGATCAGTCTGTTTGGCCCTTTTGAGCTTGCTCCTATCTTGGTTTCTTTGGTGGGTCTCCGATATAACTTGAATCTTCCACTTTTATTAGCTCTCCAATTGTTCACACGGGGTGTCCTGCTATTTTCTAAATTAGATGTGGAACTGGTGCACAGTTCAAGCCAAGGTTACCACATTGCGTGTTGTGATTCAGCCTCTTGATTTCTGGGTCAATTTTTCTGGGTGAATTTGCGTGCATTTGCTGATTCATTTCTAGCATTGAACTCAAGTGATTAATCGAGCTTCTAGAGTTCCAGCTGGCCTGGATTTTAATTTTAGATACTTGGGTTTGGTCGGTTGCTATCAATTGTCCGTGTATTTGAAGAAGTGATTGGAGTGGAAAGAGGCAAAATTCATTGTATGAAATCGGTGTCAGACATGAGTTCAGGAGCTGAAATTGATGAAGAGAGTGACAACAAGGGAAGTATGTGGGTTTTGGATCAGAAGCTTGATCAGCCCATGGATGAGGAGGCTGGTAGGCTGAGCAACATGTATAGAGAGAAGGTATTGATTCTCACTTCTTCTTTTTTCTATCTCGCATAAGCCGAGTTTGAGCATTCAATACTTCTTTATGAGGCAGTGATTTCCTTCCGGTAAAGTTTAAGTTACTGCAACTTCATTTAAGGTTTCAGATCATGAACTTTGTGTCCTCTGTTCAATTTGTTTTGGGTCTATGTCGATATTTGCAACGTGTTGTAGCTCTAGTACTTTGTAATTGCGCTTTTACATTACATACGGTAGGTACTACTAATGACCTGGTATATTTGGTGACCTGAAAAAGGTTAGGGGCTGATAATCATTCAAATCTAATTGTGTGGTCAATACTTTCTACTTTTTTCAGAAATTTTCTGCTCTGTTGCTTCTTCGGCTTTCATTCCAGAGTCTTGGGGTTGTTTATGGAGACTTGGGCACATCTCCTTTGTACGTCTTCTATAATACATTCCCGCAGGGAGTTAAGGATCCGGAGGATGTTATTGGAGCTCTTTCTCTAATTATATACTCTCTGACGCTTATCCCACTTCTCAAATATGTATTTATTGTCTGTAGAGCTAATGACAATGGTCAAGGTAAACTTATCTCCCTTCTGTACTTACCCCTTCAATTTTTTTTCTTATGTAACTTTTTGGGATCTCTCATATGCATAAAATGTTAATCTACACATTACATTGATGAAAGCGTCTCAGTCCATAAATCAGTAACTTTTTTATTTTATTTGCATAATCAAATTCTTCTAGCAACATTGAGAGTCTCAGCCAAAATTTTCATGTTGACCTTCACCAGCCAAAACTGTAAATGCCTGTGCTTGTGATGTAGGTTTTACTCATAGGATTTGTCAAGCGTAACTTTCGTCCTAATGGCATAGGTGGAACATTTGCTCTTTACTCCTTGCTTTGTCGACATGCGAAAATAAAAACTATTCCCAACCAACATCGAACTGATGAGGAGCTGACGACTTACAGTCGGTCCACATTCCATGAACAGTCATTTGCGGCAAAGACCAAGAAGTGGTTGGAAAGACGTCCTTCAAGGAAAAATGCGCTACTTATTCTCGTCCTTGTCGGCACATGCATGGTGATTGGGGATGGAATTCTTACTCCAGCTATATCAGGTACCAGTTACTCATATCTTTATTTAGATGTCAGCTATACATTGTGCATTTGATTTTCATACTTAATAAATGTCTCTTCCCGTCAATGTCGGTTATCGACCAAATCATTAGGAGTAGCATATTATGTTTGTTTAGTCAATAGCAACGATAATAGGTGACCCCTGGATGAGAAACTGATGTGCATGTTGTTTGGTTTTGCGGCATAACAAGAAGTTGTGACCTGAAGAGTCAGTGCAGCAACTAGATTCTTGTATGAAGCCTTTTAGGTTGTAGCTTTCACGTTTTATTTTGCAAGAACATTTCAAATGGAGTTAATTAATCTAAGAGATCTGTAAAATCCTCAGAATCTGTAGAATACCAATGTCAATCTTTCTTGATGATGCACTGTCCATGCTCAGTCCATCAAAATTGTCAATCAGGTAACTGTTGTTGTCATACGCAAATCTTTGGTGGAGATTTGAGTAGTGATGCTCTATGTGAGTGACTGAAATCCCATATGCTCTTTCAAGCGAAAAACGAAATCAATCTGGATGCTTAAATTCTCACGCTTTTGATGAGATGACCTTCAAATGGAGGAAGCTGCAAATTGCTTGCTAAGGGATGGCCAGATGGGACAGTTGTCACTAAGCATCTTCCATCTTTAATTTCTTTTTTCCCTGCCTGAGATGTGTCATAGATGCTTTTGTTTTTCCATAAACAACTTTTTTTGGTAAGCAGCAATGTTTTCAGGCATCATTTGTTTTCTCTTTATCTTCTTTTATTTGCTTGAGATATTTCTAACAATGCAATATGGAATAGTTCTTTCTGCGGCTGGAGGAATCAAGGTAAACCATCCCGATGTTAGCAGCAGTGAGTATTTCCCCGAGAATCTAACCTTTTTGACAGATAAGAACCTCAATTATTTCTACGTACTCACTGAGTTCTTTTCCTCTGGTGCAGAAGTAGTTGTGGTTGTCGCTGTGGTAGTGTTAGTAGGTTTGTTTAGCATGCAACACTATGGAACGGATAGAGTTAGTTGGCTCTTCGCACCCATTGTGCTTCTTTGGTTCCTCTTAATTGGAGGAATCGGTCTCTATAACATTTGGAAATATGATAAGGGTGTTCTTCGGGCCTTTTCTCCTGTTTACACATATCGATACCTCAAACGCGGAGGAAAAGATGGTTGGACCTCACTCGGAGGCATCATGCTCTGTATCACAGGTTGGATTCACCCCTTTCTCAATAAAAAGCTTTTAGTGGAATCGTGCTAATCCCTTTTGTAATTATCGTTGCAGGGACTGAGGCCCTTTTTGCTGATCTTGGCCATTTTCCAGTTTTGGCCGTGCAGATTGCTTTTACAATAGTTGTCTTTCCTTCCCTTCTTTTAGCCTATTCTGGGCAAGCGGCCTATCTAATGATGAACAAGGATCATGTGGTTGATGCATTTTATCGATCTATCCCAGGTACTTCTTCAGTTTTAGCAGGGGATGGCTGATCAAACACCAGTTGAGCTATTTGCTGATTTAACATGATTATCTTATCAAAATTTTCTCTGGCTTAAGAATGTCGGGCAAAAGAGGACTGTCAGTCAGAGAGTCCTCCTTTTGGGTGCCTCTGTTCCGCGTCAACTAAAGCTTAATTTGATAGCTGGTCAAAAATGATTTAATTGCACTATCTTGCTACCAAGGTACTTATGCATAATCTCTACGGATTTATCAGCAATTAAGAAATGACACCTCTGAACAAGGATAATGCTGGTCCCATCAGTATCGGTAGCGTATTTTGTATTAGCAATCGAGATTACTACATCGGAGGATGGGGAAAAATTAAAGATTAAACAAAAAGTTGCACATGATTCTTTGATTTAATTTCTCTCCTCTCAAATGTGTGTACTTACTAAGGTGTTACTTTTTTACTATTGTTTGAACCACTGGCTGCGGAGGAAAAGTTATACATAAATGGCCTTAAGCACCACATAGGAGTTGGTTAGTGTGTCTTCCACATAATTCAGTTCCTGAACTGAACTGATAGCTTTCTTTCTATTGATATTTTTTCAAGTGGACCTTTTTTTTTTTCTAACAAGGAAGTTGTGACAATTGCATGAACAGTGGAGGCATTTTCTGTAGGTTAAGATACAAAAACATTTACTTAGCTAATTCCCCGAAGCATAGAAATGAGACACAAGGCATGGAAATGTGCATATCCGCAAAAGTCATTTTTCTACACATTTATGGCCGACTGAAAGAGAATTTTTGTAACGTTTGGATCATGTTGCAGCTGTAATGCCTAAGGTCCTTTTTGTTTGTGGATTGTTAAAATCACGTTCTAGTGGAAGCTTACCGGTCTACAAAACTGCACTCCACTTTTATGCATCTAGAGAGTTTATGTATTGTTTGGATCACGTTGCAGCTGTAATACCTAAGGTCCTCTTTGTTTGTGTATTGTTTAAATCACGTTCGAGTGGAAGCTTATCAGTCAACAAAACTGCACTCCTCTTTTATGCATCTCAAGATTTTCAGAATTTCTTTTCCTTGGCAAATAGTATATTTTTTCATGTGAAGAATTTGCACTTGCAAATATTCTTATTTATAATATATTCTAGGGAAGCAAAACTATCCCCATGTAGGTTGATTACTTCTTATCTTGCAGATAGCATATACTGGCCAGTATTCATTATCGCAACTTTAGCTGCTATAGTTGCCAGCCAGGCCACGATTTCTGCTACGTTTTCGATAATCAAGCAGGCACTCGCACTTGGCTGCTTTCCTAGGGTCAAAGTCATACATACATCAAAGAATTTTCTCGGACAGATATACATTCCTGATATAAACTGGATTTTGATGATCCTCTGCATCGCCGTCACTGCTGGCTTTGAAAACCAAAGTCAAATTGGGAATGCATATGGTAAGTCTTACCCTCAACCAGATAGTTTCTTTTGTGAAATACCCAGATGTGTTATTGATCTGCATAACAAAACCTCAATTATCTCCTATTTAGGTGTTTTGTCCTGTAGAATTTAATAATGCTGCCCCGGAAGTAAACCAGAAAGAGAGAGCTAGGAGCATCGTCTGGGTATAAGATAGTCGAGTCAGTCATGTAACTGGAAGAGAAGACTGGTCACCCTTTCAAGTGTTCCTTAGCATGCTAAAGCTATAAATTGGGCCCGCAAGCTACTGAAAAACGATATCCGGAGCCTGGTCTCATAGCCCATTTCTGTCCCATCCTTATTATTAACTCTAACCTTGCTTGGGTGTATGGCAGTAGTGATGGTCAAGTGATCCTAGTGCAGCAATTTCCGTGGGAGGAACTCCGTGACTCTCTTTGAATTTAATGTTATAGATATTAATTGCCTGTATCAACCTTGTATCTCCTAATTTCTATTTCACATTCCATGACAGGGACAGCCGTTGTAATAGTTATGCTGGCAACCACGGCCCTCATGGTTCTGATTATGATTTTAGTGTGGCACTGCCATTGGCTTCTTGTCCTACTTTTTGCTGGCCTGTCACTAATAGTGGAGTGTACTTACTTCTCTGCCATGCTCTTCAAAGTAGATCAGGGCGGGTGGGTTCCACTAGTTATTGCGGCAGCATTTCTTCTGATCATGTATGTTTGGCACTACGGCACGGTGAAGCGATATGAATTCGAGATGCATAGTCGGGTTTCGATGGCCTGGATTCTTGGGCTGGGCCCCAGCTTAGGACTGGTCCGAGTCCCAGGCATTGGGCTTGTATACACAGAACTGGCTAGTGGGGTGCCTCGCATCTTTTCCCACTTCATCACTAACCTTCCGGCCATGCATTCTGTTGTTGTTTTTGTCTGTGTTAAGTATCTCCCAGTGTACATGGTTCCTGAAGAAGAGAGGTTCCTCGTGAAGCGGATCGGACCCAAGAATTTTCACATGTTCCGCTGCGTTGCGAGGTACGGATACAAAGACCTTCATAAGAAAGATGATGATTTTGAGAGGAAGCTCTTTGATAATCTTTTTCTCTTCGTTCGGCTTGAGTCCATGATGGAAGGGTGTTCGGACTCGGATGATTATAGCATATATGGTCAGCAAACTGAGAAATCAGGAGATGCCCTTTTGTCTAAGAACGGCAAAGCTACTATTTCTGATGTGGACCTCACGATCTCATCAATGGACTCCACTATGCCAGCAAAATCTACATCGTCACGTCCGAATAGTATGACGATATCGTCCGGACAGGCGGGCAACCGAACTGAAATGGATGAATTGGAGTTTTTGAATAGGTGTAGAGATGCAGGGGTGGTGCACATATTGGGCAATACAGTTGTGAGGGCGAGCAGGGAATCAAGATTCTACAAGAAGATTGTTGTTGATTATATATATGCATTCCTCAGGAAGATATGCAGGGAACATAGTGCCATTTTTAATATTCCTCATGAGAGTCTCTTGAATGTTGGCCAGATATTTTATGTATGATAATTCTTTTGCAATGTGATGGGTAAATAACACTCTCAGCACCAACCCTTCATGTGACAAGCATTTCGAACATAGGCATTTCGAAAATCCTTGAGAACTCAAGAATTCAATAAGATAAATCCATGTTGTTTGGACCAATTACCCTCAGTTTCATTAGATATGCTCAACTGTATAATGATTTTTCACAGTCAAGGGCTCACCAAACGATATAATTTGCCATCCAGAGTTAGGTCACACAGATCACAAGTTTGCCTCACTGTATGATAAAACTCACATCAATTTGTCTAATGCAATTGAAGATTACATCCATCACAGCTTCTCGAAAGACTTTCTTGAGTTGGGTGGGTCACAGACGTGCAAAACAAAAACTCATGAATGCATTTTGGAAATGCATTCTCCATGTTGATTTGCAATGGAAGTGATACATCACAGTTGTAGTAACATGGACCGCGACCGAGAGGGGTAAAAGCAAAATCGGTATAATTTTATTGGCAACTGTACTTACTATAAACACAAATAATAGTTGTACAGAGAATGGTTTCTCCAACGTCTAATTACACATTCACACCATGCACACATCTTTAATACCTAACAGTCTGGCATTTTGAACAAGGGCAATCTCTGCTTCCCGTACAATACACACTTTTCTGTAGGGTTCCCCCCCCACTATAAACAGCTCGTGGCATTACAAATGGTGATTAATAATGTAACAAAAAAGAAAAAAAGGCCGAGTTTTCAATCTTCGAGATCCATCACCTGGAGACCTGGTTTGTAGGTGGTTTGGCTTGGGATGCTGTGGACAGAACACGCAGGCGTCGGGCGATTTCTGTGAAGGACGGACGGGCCACGGGATCTGGGGCCCAACACTGCTCCATAAGCAATTTCCATTCGGGATCGCAAGAGTGTGGCACTGGGGGCCTCAGCGTGTTATTTACTATTCCGCCTGCAAATACCACAGAGCTCATCAAACTACAAAATATGATGTCATATTGGTTTCTCAATGTCTCGTCCCGAAGAATTAAGCATTCTCCGCAACAAAAGCCTACAGAAAGTGAAAATTATATATGATGGGAATCTCCTACACCAACATAAAGTTACACACTGTACCACCACTCTCAACCCATGCAAGGCACTCCTAAATCAACTTAGCAGTGATCTTCAGAGCTAAGCCAATATACGTTGGCCAGTACACTATCTATAAAAATCATATGCAAGACACACATATTCCACTTCCACACACCTATAATGGCTCCATAATGCATGTTGGCATAAGGCTCCTCGCCAGTGAGAATCTCCCAAAGGACAATGCCAAAGGAGAAGACATCAACCTGTCCATGATAAAAGAACAAAAAAAACAAAGAAAGATAAACATCAGGAACAAGAGTGGCTTGTCTCTGCCGTGAGACTTCTAAAGCAAATAAACAGTAGGAAACTTATTCAAGTTCATTCGACACAGAAGGTCTGATGCAGCCAACAAAATCGTGCAAGATGATATTTGTTGAAACATTGACATTTCTACCAAGTTTTGGTGAAGATGGACTTTACAACTCAAATAAGAGTCCTAAAAGGATCAAGATTCGTTTTCAAATTTAATATGTGAAGTTGTCGACTAGGATTTGAGCATTATAGGATTTTAACAAGTTTCGTTTTTCTTAGTTAAAGTAGGATATTATGTTTCATATTCAAGAAGTTTCTTGTTTAGAGGTTTCCTGTTTCAACTAGAAGTAGAACTTTTAGAGAGTCTATATCTAGGATTGTAATTCTTTTATTCTACAATAGAGTTGATGAATTATTGCATTTTGTAAGTATTTGCTTTGGGATTGGATGATGCAATTCTTCTCATTGGTGTGATGCTTAAGAAAACTAGGTGTGATGCTTAGGAAGCCTTCGGTGTGAAGCCTAAAGATGTATCCACTACTGTGGAACTAGTCATCCTACATCAAGGTCCTCGTAACCATACATAGTGAAAGCACAGTACGCGTAGCCCAGATATTCTTTTTATTAGGTGAAGTAGACAATTTGCTGGACAAAGTCAGATTGATGAACTACGGAAAAATTTGCACCCATACCTTCTCAGAGACCTTGTTGCTGCTACCGTTTAACAACTCAGGTGCCATCCATGGCAGGGTTCCCCGGACGCCACCAGTAACCAAGGTATTCCTTTTGATTTTTGACAAGCCAAAATCACCAACCTGCACAAGTTGAGGCAAATGACTGATATAAGCCTCTTTCCTCAAACTAAAAGAACCTTGTGAATTTTGAGCTTAACTTATTCAATCACCTTGCAAATGGGACGCGCTGAATCTTTCAGGTTGACAAGCAGGTTATCGCATTTGAGATCAAAATGCACAATATTCTTTGAGTGCAAATATTCCATTCCAAACGCTGCATCCATAGCAATGATAATCCTCTTGCGACGATCAAGATGCCTGCATTGACAAAACATTGAGAAGAATGGTAAAGAACAATATCTCCCTCTGATTAGTGCGATGGTGCAGAAAACCTTATCAATTTTTATGTGGATTACCTGTCCTTACAAAGCAAAACATGTCTTAGAGAACCATTAACCATGTATTCCGTCACTGTAGCCAGTGTTCCTCCTGGACCATCCTGAACAACGCCGTAAAACGCCACCACATTGGGATGATGAAGCTTTGAGAGAATGTCAGCTTCCCTCCAGAACTCCACTGTCTGGAAAAATAATAAGACATCACTATTTTGTATCTACAAATGCAAACAAGATGTCCCGTTCTCCGCTATTAAGACAGACAAGAAATGTACCCATTAAGAAATTAATAGTATTCGACCAAAAATAAAGATAAAGAACAGACTAGTAAGCAAGAGACTGCTCACCAATCTCTCCTGCTCTGATGAACGACCTGTGAAACAGCTTTTTTTTATGCGCTTTATCGCAACATCCGTTCCACGCCATTTTCCATGGTAGACAGTCCCAAATGTACCAGAACCCAATTCTTTCAGTTCTTCCAGATCTTCGTTCTTAATAATCTGATACACCGTGAAATAAGAATATCAATAAACATTGACAAACGCTAGGGTTTTCTTTCTGTTTGAAGAAAGAAAATGTTCTCGGATAGCAAAAATTGTTAATCATTCACAGACTTTTGTCTCTGACCATCTATCAAATTAGTGATGCTCACACAGGAATATGCATTATAGATGTCTAAACTGCCAGTTATTAATTTGCTTAACAATAATGATGTGCTGTTGCACTAATATAACAGACTATACCATAGTGTTGCTAATAAAATAAACTAGAAAACTGAAATGGGATAGATTACATCGGCACCAGAACTGAATTTAATGTCTACTCAATTCCTAGTCATCTCATTGAACTTCAAGATATGTGGATACTCTATTCCAGCACCTAAATACTTCCCCACCAGCATTCAACTTTCACGCCTTCAGGAACATATCCATTTGTGTGGAGAAGAAAAAATAAACTGATCCTTCAAAAGATGAACGTTCACAATAGCAAGAAAAGGTTAGCCTGGCTTGCATGTAAAACAGCCAGTTTCCTAGCACAGTATTCTGCAGAATTGGATTCTATCACGTTATCATAGCAGGATTAGCAAACAACATATCAAATAACAGATTAGCTTGCTTTAGAATAAATACAACAGATGAAACTGAACATTCATAATACTTCCGACTGAAATGAATTTTCAGAAAAAGCAATCTCTGTTTTCCCTTTAATTACAAAAGCAGCCATAGTTTCATATCCTCTGGCCAAAAAAAAAAAAAACCGTAATCACGGTCTGAACTGCAAAGATGTCTCTCGGCAAAAAGACCAGAAGTAAAATCAATCAAGGAGGTGTTTTTTAGTTCATCCAATCAGTTCAACCGATGAAAATTCGTTTGAACTGTGGGTTCAGTTTTTAAGACATCATCAGATACTTACATATCTATATTTTTAGAATATCAGGCAGCTGAAACAAAAGTTTATACAGCACGTCGCGTGAGGCAAGCATGCTGAGCTCCCTCGTTTGACAAATCAGTTAGAGAGATCAGTTGTTTCCACAAAACAAATTAACTTGTGCTTATTTGATGAGGATGTGCTGTGTAAGAGGTAAAGATCCCCTCAACTTCCCAAGAACGCAGGAGTTGAATCCCTGCTCCATCGCGTGTGCCATTCTTTCCCCTTTCCTTTGTCTTTTGCCATAAATAGGTAATTTCTCTACCTTAACATTTCAAGCCGGGATCCGATTGAACTGGCTTAATTATATATACTTCTATCAAACTCTAGACAGACTCATCTTATATAACAAAAGCAAACCTGTAGGTCTATGTTAGCGTGATTCCAAAGGTAACTGGTTAAGTGTTGACTTTGGAAACACAACTACAGACCAAGTAAAGGATGAAAAAAATCCACTAATGCGCGAGCCCTACAGAGGAAGAAGTTGTTCTTCTTTGATCTTCCCGATAACTTATTCTACTTCACAAAGATTCTATAGAGGGCAGATTTGGAATTTGGATATTACTTCTATCAATCATCCAGTCAATTATTATGATTGGCTACGAGGAACTGACCAGATCGACTGGACCCAACCTGATGGAATCTAGTTGTGGACCTGCAAAGGTTAATTTAACAAAGAAACAGCAATACTGGAGCTAATTCCCAGTGCAACAGGTGGAACCAGTAAGTCCAACTTGAGAAAAATTCCCTAAGCTATTTTATAAGAGAACCATTACCGTTAAACCATAAGTGGAGAAATGAGATATTTCCCGCACTGCGTCTCATTGAAGAACGAAAGAAAAGCATCATACCTGCAGGCTACTGATATCCAAATCACCCAGAGAAAGATCGGCAATAGATTGAACAATATTAGGAGCTTCTGATTTTTCATCCTGAAAATTCACAAAAGAGTATCATAGCATGAAGGTAAGACATTCACAAGCTGCCCTCAGGTGGCTAAGTTCATGGATATTAAATTGTGTATACCTCATATTCCATTTCTGGTATTGTAGGGTGAACTACATCTAATATACTTTCAGTACCCTTGGGATGGGAAGTGCTGTAGTCTTGATGCACATCCCTCACACTTGGACTGATGATGCCAGATGACACTTGGGCAATATCCTCCTCATAGTTAAGCCTGGGCTCCATACAACCCACATGGACTTCATCAGCTTTTACAGGTGGATAGCTGTAGTCAATAGGAGCTCTACCTTCGATTTCTGCTAGCGGAGCCGAGAAGCCAAGGTGATCCTGGTCCATAAGAGAAACATCCTTCCTAACGAACTCGTCTTGAGCCAAGATTCGGAAGTAAGACCAATGCTTCGGCTCATGATTTTCCATGTTCAAACTCAATCCTGCTCCATCACAATGCAGAGGATTAACATCAGAGAGATTCTCAGAGCGCCTTGCCACTGAGAATAAATCAGACAGAAAATCTCGAGGAAAACGGTCATTAATATCAATTAATATGTCTCCATGCTCTGGGTTGCTAACGCTAACTGAAGGCTCAACAGTCTGCGCTAAAGGCGGTGCATGACCCGTTGTTTTTCCACTGGTCTTGCTTGGTGTTACTTCATCCCAGAGATATTCTGATGACCTCAAGGAAGAATTGTCAGCGTGCATACCAGGAGCTACTCGACCTGATGTTTGGTGGTGAGGACCAGCTGCATCTTTAGCCCCGACAATCATTTCCTTGTACTTCTCTTTATCCTGGGTCATTCCGTGGTCATCCGCAGAATTTAGAGGTCTTGATTCAGTTTTCCGGGGCACTGGTTCAAGCACCTCTTCAGCAATACGCCTGTCCAAAGTGAAATTGTCTGAAGAAGCAGATTCTACATGCCTTGGAAGTTGCTTAGCTCCATCATGGATGTTCTGTGGATTTTTATATGCTACTTTATCATATGAGACAAAGTGCTCAGTCTGAGAAGCCATGTCTCCATCATGCAGCTTCTCAGTTGTCTCTGGGGTTGACTGAGAGTAATCCGACCGCGCTTGAGTAATCAGAAACTGTGATCCAAAGGAATCATCGGATTTTGACAAACGGTTCAACTCTGCCTGCTCCCTTGGGATTCGTTCAGAATGAAATACTCGCTGCGGCATCGAAGGTGGCTCTACGTAGCCCAACTCTGTTGGATCAGCCTCAGATCCACCATTACCCATGAACGCACCACCTGATGCATAGAAGGGGTCATCCTCATGATTCTTCTTCCCGTCCCTCGCATCTTCTGGGTCCATAGAGCTCTGCACAGTTTCCTGAGGCCTCTTACCTACAGCCTTGGGCAAAGGACTCTTTAGCTCAGGGGCCAGTTTAGCACCAGACGCGTCTTCCCGGTGGGTGTAGCTTGTGACGGGGCCTTCATTCGATTTAGAAGAAAAAATGTTATCATTCTGAGTCTCGTCTATCTTCTGCATAGAGCCCTCTCTCTTCATTTTCAGCTCCTCAAATTTATTTTCCTTCTCTAGGGGCTGAACTTTATCAGGTCCATTTGTTTTCTTCGCTGAGCTGTCTCTTTTCAGTTTGATATCCCTTATAGGTGCTTCTATATCCTGTGCGCGCTGGCCACTGACTAAATGCTCTTCATTCAAAGCTCCCGTTGCTACTGGATTTACAGTGGGAGGAATCGCATTTACATTATCTACATGTGGCACGAAATTAGAAGTAGATCCTTGGCCATGTAAGAATTGGACAGATGAGGAAATAGTTCCCTTTCCCTCCAAATCCGAGAAACTCTCCGCATGGTGAGGAGCGGATAAAGCATGTTGGCTAGCTTCTCCATGATTAACTCTCTGTCGCTGGTAAGAGTGTAAATTAGACTCATAATTGCTAGCTGAGCTTGTTGGCACCACTTGAGAAGACTGAGCACTGGATGTAGGTGCATCTACTCTGAAAGGATCGGCCGTAGTCCCAGCTACTCTACTGTCTTCTCTTTCAAGATTCAGATTTACTAACTCATCCAAGTTATTGCCAGAGGCACTTCCTAGAGCAATTGAATTCCTTCTTGAACCTGAATCCATGCCATTCACCGCAACCACGTATTGGACCTCAGAATCCCGATCAATACTTCCGATGCCAAACTGAGCATCCTCTAGATCAGTATCGGAGAAAAGGAACATCCTGGGTTTCTGAGTCCCTCTATCCTCCAACACATTACATTCCTCCATCATGTTCTGAAGATCCTCGTCGCAAGATACAGAAACCAGCGCATCAAGTTCCTCACCTGGAAGTTGATACTTAATAGTGTGAGGTTGGTTATAAATTGCCAAAGTTTTCTGCGTGAGTTCCTGCCAAGTAATATCCTTGCTTATCCGAACAATACGAGTCTCGCCGCCGACATACCTAAGCTTTCCATCGCTCGGGCGGGGCAAAATTGTACCACCAAAGCTGCAGAGGAACTTCACTCGCGCGGATGTACAATCGCCAGATCCCGAAAGGGAACTATCAATGAGTCTACTGCTACTACCTCGCGAGGTGGATCTTGGTACGGACCGCAAGGACTCGTGGTAATTTCTCTCTTCATTAGCCAGAGAGCTCTTCCTTTCAAATTCGGGCACAAAGCCTTTTTCTACCGAATTGATCATGGAAATGTCTGATCCACTTTCTGAACCTGTATGAGAAATACCAAGGATGCCCTTTAGATCCATATAGCCCGATGTGCTGCTAGGATCCCTTTGAGCCGGTGGAATGAGCTGTTGCCTGGGGTTGAGCATAAATTCAAGTGCAAACTCCTCACCAGTCTGAATTGAATAGTTCAGAACCGGTCTGGCTACAGCAGACATGTTGTAATCTGGAGGTCGCATATTGGTGTTGATAGTACTCGATGGATCATGGAAGAAACTCTGGTTAGTAGAACCGAGCCCTGGATTTCGAGGATCGATATTAGGATATCGAAACTGCTCGTGGCCCTTCTGTTGGTTCATCGTCCCTCTCTCGAAATTTCTCTCCATTCAACTCAGCTTTACCCGGGGAGCATCCAAAGGCAGACTGCTGACATTCATCTCTATTAGCACACACAAAGAAGAATTTCAGATCCAGCTAACTGCCAATGGAATTTCACAAGGTACTGAAGCTTGCACTAAATCTTGAGATCAAATGGAGAAGAACCGTCTTAGTTTTTAGCTCGAAAAAAAAGAAGAAGACAAGATAAAGAAAATCAACTCGAGAAAAGCAAAGTGTTTACTAATCCCGTAAAGAACAAAGAGCTCCTCAAGTGGTTTATCGAACGAATCTTAAAATGAGGGTGCAACATGAACAAAACAGCTCCTACTCCAAAGGAAGTTGTAAAAGATAAGAACGGGCTTACATCCAAATATTCTATAATTGAAAATCACAAACTCATCCTCCGTAGCGTACATCTTCTATAATCGATTCGGGGAAGAGCCACAGGTGAGCCTTCAATTCCAATTATCATTTTCCAAGGCACGAGATCATGAAGTGTCAGATCAAACCAAAACAACAAGACACCCTATTCATCTAAAATCTTACTGACCAAGTTTCAAACAAGAACCATAACATCAAGCCAAAGATCGTGGATCCACGAATCATCTGACATGGGTCGAAACAAGAAATGACAACAACAATTCCAAACACAGGAAAAAAGGGGGAAAATCTCACGACTGATGCCCCACTAAAAGTCTCAGTTAAAAGTCCAAGCAGCTCATCACCCGACGTCGATCGCCACCAAACAAAAACGAACCGCAAACCGAAAACATCGACCCCGCGAGACGATCCTCCAAATCAAAGAGGATTTTGACTCGGACACCAACCCATCACAGCACACCCAACATCGAGAAACGAGCAATCGGGGGGCGGGGCGCGACAACTCCCCCCTAAGCCGGAGCTCTAGAGCCCTCAAAAATCCACACACGCCCAATTCGCAAGCAGGCCGCCCCACGACAACCCCGGAATCCCGCGACGCGCACACACGCACGCATGCACAAACTGGCCAAGACCCAGCAGCAGAGGCACACGCAGATCGAGCGCGGAGGAGCCGGAAAGATTCGAACTTGGTCAACGGGAGGGCGGCGGAAGAATCGGATCGAGGGGGAAAACCGAGATTTTTACCTGCCATCGCCCGGATTGATCCCGTCATCGGAGCTCCCGATTCGAGGAAGAGGGAAGGCGGTGGTGGTGGTGGTGGTGTTGTTTCAGTGAAGAGACTGGTAATGGAAGAAAATTCTCTCTTGGCAGTCTTCCTCTTCCGGAATTTCTCCCCCTTTTTTCTTTCTATTTTTTAAAAAAAAAATTTTTTTGAGCAGGCACTTTTTGATTTTTATCTGCCGCTGTTCGCGACAGGGTAGTGCTCCGTAATTTTTTCCCCCCTTTTTTATTTCTCGTTATTTATTTATTCATTAATTTGTGTTTTGAGTAGAGATAAATCGGTTTTTAACCGGGTTAATATAAATAAGAAAGAAATAGGTAATTGAAAGTTGCGTGTTTTTTGGGCGGCGCTGAAATCGGGATTTTATTTTTTTGGGGTTAGGGATATATATATTTTTTTTTTGCCGTAAAAAAAAGCCGGCGGTATTTAGGATTACTACTGGATTAGCAGGCTCTTCTGGATGGGGACGCGCTGACGTCGCGCGTGTCCAAAGGGGTGGGGGGGCCGTTGACCCGGGCTGGACCACTCGCGTCACGGGCCGGGCCGGGCCTGGACATGGATAGCAAGCTTGACAAAACAATACCCCGGATTACTTCGTGGGATAATAACATAAATGGTCCCTGAATTTTGCCCCTCAGTGTGCAATATGGTTCATGAACTTTTTAACTTGTTTAATATAATTCCTGAACTTTTGGTAAACGTTCAATCTAGTCCCTGAGATATTATATCCATGGATTCAATTTAGTCCATCTAAGGACTATATTGAACATGTACCAAAAGTTCATGGATCATATTGCATATTCGGTTAAAGTTCAGGGACCACATTGAACAAATTAAAAGTTCGATGACCACATTACACGTTAGGGCAAAGTTCAAAAATTATTTGTATCGTTTTCCCGAACATTATTTTATATACCTTCATTAAAACCATCCACTTGTGTCCAAGCACTAACGAATTAGTGTCGGGTCATTTTAGCCATGTTGGTTATGTAAAAAAAAATTCATCGTTAAAGCACGACGATGATCGGTCGAAACATCTTCTGGTTTCCCCTCGAATGATGACGGTGTTCCAATCAATGCCGGGATCACCGAGCCCTCGCAGGCAGCGGCTTCTTAAGCCCGCCTGCCGTCGGAGCGGGCGGTGTCGGATCGCCGACAATTTTGGTTATCTTTCGGCTGAGGAGCAAGGCAGAAGGAAATGCCAGGAAAGCTCGAGAGAATCCTCCTTCCCTACCCAACCGAAAAGACAAGATCGCACCACATGTTTTCAAATGCACGACCAAGGCAGGTTGTACCTTAGCTAGGTCGCACTCGCACGAAGGAGCGGACAAAAGACCCCCCCAAGTTAGTCGCTGATGAGCGACGTGCCGTCACGTTTTCACGTTATATTTAAGGCATGACCTAACGTACGACGTCGGTGGAGAGAAGGCTTTACGCGAGCGGTCTTGCTTCGCCCTTAAAATTTGAGAATTGTAATTATCACTCTCCCCAATTTAAGAGAAAATTACCCAAAAAAAAAAAAGTCCTAAACTTATTGCACTCGTATCAATTCAGTCCTAAAATTTTTCGATTTTGTCAATTTAGTCATAAACAATTTAACAATTTGCGAATTGAGTTTTTCCCAATCAATTTTGATTGGAAATTACTGACATCGACAATTATTGTAATTTTTTATTCTTCTTTTTTTTTTATTTGCTCTTTTATATTGTGTCGGCGAGCCGCTCGCGAAGGCCCCTGCCCAAGGCCACTGCGGCCCCAATGGTTGTGGCCAAGGTGACCCTCGCCCAAATTTGGGTGAGGCCTTCACGATCGGCAAGGGCCTTATCAGCCACAAAATAAAATAAAAATTCATAAAAAAAATTATCCATGTTAGCACCGCCCCGTGCCACGTAAGACGACTGGCGTTCGGGTCAGCGATTTTCCGCCCAAAATTGCTAGAAAGACTTAATTGGCAAATTGTCAAAAGGTTTAGGCTTAAATTGGCCAAATTAAAAAGGTTTAAGACCGAATCCGCACGAGTGCAACATATTTATGACATCTTTTTGTAATTTAGCGAGTCAAATCACCCATGTAAAACATTTTTTCGCACCGACAGCTTATCCGATAATTGCTCTGTTAATAGTCAAATTAGAGAGAAAAAAAAGGAGAAGAAGAAGTACATATGAAAATGTCTCTTTCTCAACAACTCCACTTTTCACGAAATTCAATAATGGGCCGACTGCTTTCTCGCTGGGCCTCCAAAGCCCAAGCGAAGCCCAAATGGCGACGTCACTGCAACTCCACTCCTCTCTCTTTCTCTCTGAGTTCTGCCGCTTTTGTTTCGACGACGTTCGGATTTTCCGAACGTTATACATCGCAATCTCGGCCAAATTCTTGCCCGCCGGTTCGAGGGGGAAGTTCCGGTGAGAATCGGAGGCGCGCAGCTCCGCTCCCGTTTGGGCGTTCGGCCGGGAGAAGCTCCGGCGGGCGATCGGTTCCCTCCCCGGACGGCGGCTCAATCTGCGCGAACCTGTACGTCTCTTGCCGTAGTCTCCGCTTTCTTTCTGTTTCCGTGGTTGAATCTGCTCTTTGAATCTCTCCGCCGAGTTGTGTTTTTGAGTCCTTGCGAGTAGCTAATTGCTCTTCAGTAATCGAATTTGCGATCGCTACGTGCTTGTTTGCTCTGGTCATCCGAGCCTCTTTGTCGGAGCAGAAGTTCTCTGAATTTGGCGAAAGGTAGGGAGACGAGAGAGTGGAGCGAAGTATTGATCGTGCTGGAAGTACGAGCTGTGTTGTTCAGTTACTTTATAAAAAAATTCAGTTCCTATTGCCTCTGTCACTGGCGAATGCGTTCACAATCAATGCTTTACAAAGTTGAGTTTTTGCTGAATTGGGGACGGGACATTCCTTGCATTTTCTGAAGATTGCTCCAGTGCCACGTCGATACGTGCTCAATTGACTTTTTGTGCCTTCTTTTGTTGGATTCAAGTAGATCGAAAAATGCTCGTTTCGATATGTTTTGTCTGTATAAACGACTCATTATGACATGCTGCGCAGCATTATAAGTAGAATGTTACCTAAAAACAAAATAAATTGGACCGGCTCTAAGCGTGATGAAAAAGTCACGTGGGTGGGGCTTGGAATCATAATGTGTTGGGTTAATTTCTTCTCTGTACAAGCTTTTCAACTTATGACATGACACGACCTTTGAGTAGTAGGCACGCTCGTCCTCCTCACTCAAGGCCTGGGTTTGGATTACTATGCTCGAGCATTCTCTTGGGGTTACTCCTAGCTCCTAGGAGCACGGACCCATGTGCTTCCAGTTATTACCAGGTGTGTGTGGAATGGTGGACTAATACACCCTTTGCAGATTATTCGGGTGCTCGAAGAGCCCCGGACACCCATTGATGTCAAGAAAGAAACTCATGACATGACATTGGTGGATTGGGTGGGAAGAGGGGTTAGTTATCGGTGATTCCCACCCCCTCCCTCACTCAATATTGGTGCAACTTTATGCAAAAAAAAAAAAAAAAAACCTTTTTGTAACGTTTATGAAATTTTTAATCTAATTAGATACTTCCCCTAAATTGTCAATTGTCTATCTGCCATAGTTTGTGGTATATAAGATTTGTTCACATTTGTTTGTGAATCTGATGTAATGATATGTACTCATTTTTTTTTCTCTAATATGTAGCTACTCTTCTGGATGAATCAATTAGGATTACTTTAGTCAAATGCTGATGTAAATTCAACCTGATAGTCTCTGGACAATATGGTAGTTTCGAAGTAGTCTTTATGTCAAAAGTTCATAGTTCCTTCTTCCTTTAACAGTTTCAGTTGTATCCTCGAAAAGAGTTCTTCAAGAGAACAGTAGCTTCTCCATGAGGATAGATCTGGAACAGCCTTTAGGAGGACGCTACAAGGAAGCTACTTTGTTAAACGCAAATGGAGATACCATTCACTGCGGTGATGAAGGGCTTGTTGGAGATGGCCATGTAATAAATCCTCCAATGGTTACTGAAGTCGAGAGGGAGAAAGATGGCCCAAATTTGGGCAAGTGGTCATCAGACAATAGGGAAAAAAATCATGCCACAGAAGATGTCAATGGAAATTCTTCAAAAAATACAGAGCCCCATGACGGCATGGAGTTTGAATCCAAGGAGGAGGCTTTCTCCTTCTATAGAGAGTATGCAAAGTCAGTGGGCTTTGCCGCCATAATAAAGGCCAGCCGACGCTCAAGAATATCTGGCAAATTTATTGATGCAAAATTTGCATGTACTAGATATGGTAACAAGCGGGAGCCTGCAGCGGATGCAATGGCAGAACCAATTTCAACTACAGATATCATAGCAATTCCTATCAAGAAAAAGCGAGGTAGAACTAATCAATCTGGGTCAAAGACAGATTGTAAGGCTGGCATGCATGTGAAACGAAGGAAAGATGGAAGATGGGTGATTCATAGTTTAATAAAGGAGCATAATCATGAAATATTTCCAGACGAAGCATATTATTTCAGGCATCATAGAAACTCAAATCAGGATGACAGCCAGGGGGATACTCTGCATGCTATCCGTGCAAGAACTAAGAAGATGTTTGTTTCAATGACTAGACAGTCCTGTGGGGATAAGAAACTTCAAAGCCAGAAAGTTGGCCTTACGAATCAACCAAAGAATGATCAGCATTTGCGCTTAGATGAAGGAGATACTCAGCTTATGCTCGATCATTTAATGTTCATGCAAGACCAGAATCCAAACTTCTTTTACGCCGTAGACTTGAATCCAGAACAGCGTCTGAGAAATGTTTTCTGGGTTGATGCCAAAGGCAGGATTGACTATGGAAATTTTGGCGATGTGGTCTTCTTTGACACTACATACATAAAAAGCGAATTCAGGTTACCATTTGCTCCTTTTATCGGTGTGAACCATCACTGTCAGTCCTTCTTGCTTGGGTGTGCGCTTCTGGCAGACGAGACCAAATCAACATATGTTTGGCTGATGCAGGCATGGCTTAGAGCAATGGGTGGACATGCTCCACAAGTCATACTCACTGACCAAGAGAAAGCCCTGAAAGAAGCTATTGCTGAGGTCTTACCAGAATCTCGACATTGTTTCTGTTTATGGCAGATTTTAAGTAAGGTCCCAGAGAAGATCGGTTGCATGATTAAGCAAGATCGAAATTTCACGAAGAAATTCCACAAATGCATCTACGAGTCAAGTACAGCTGAACAGTTTGAGAAGAGATGGAGAAAAATGGTTGATAGATTCAATCTAGGAGATAATTCATGGTTCCTTTCAGCATATGAAGATCGTCACCAGTGGGCCCCGACGTACATGAAAGACATCTTTTTGGCAGGAATGTCTACAGTGCAACGGTCAGACAGTACAATTTCTTTCCTTGACAAGCACTTGCAACGGAAAACTACATTCAAAGAGTTCGTGGAGCAATACAAAACTATTTTACAAGAGAAGTATGAAGAGGAAGCAAAAGCAGACTTCGAAACTTGGCATAAGCAGCCAGGATTGAAGTCCCCGTCGCCTTTTGGGAAGCAAATGGCAGCTACATATACACATGCAGTATTCAAAAAGTTTCAGGTTGAGGTCTTAGGAGTTGTCGCTTGTCATCCCAGGAAAGAAAGTGAAGATGGAGACATCAAAAGCTTCAAGGTTCAAGATTTCGAGGAGAGCCGAGACCTTATTGTGGTTCAAAGTGAAAGAACATTGGACATTTCTTGCTCGTGCCGCTCATTTGAATTGAACGGTTTTCTTTGTAGACATGCGATGATTGTTCTGCAAATATCTGGTGTGCATAATATCCCATCCCAATACATACTGCGACGTTGGACAAAGGATGCAAAGAGTATAGCTTTGTTGAGACGGGGCTCATCTATTATTCAGTCCAGGATTGACCGCTACAATGATTTGTGTCAGCAGGCATTTAAGTTAGGTGATGAAGGATCTTTATCTCAAGAGAGTTATGCTATTGCATCTGCCGTACTTGAAGAAGCTTTAAGAAAATGTGAGAGTATAAATAATTCAACTCAGTCAACGGATTCCAATTCTCCACGACATGGTCTTCAGTACCTTGAAGATGGGAACAAAGGCATCAGAACATCCAAGAAAGATACGAAGAATAGCTCATCAAAAGAGGGAGAGGTTTGATAATTACATGGCTGTAATGTTGTTTTATGTAACCTTTCTTTTGTTTGTTGATACTTTTAAGGGAAATATGCTTCTGAAAGGGCCTAATTATGTAACTTCTAGGAACAAAGAGAAACAGAGTTCTTTGCTACTGGGACAAATAATAGCTGGCATCAAATAGTTAGCTGTGGCATAGCTATAATTTTGACTGGGTCAGTGATATACATGAGGCTTGACAATATGTGTTTTGTGCTCTTTTTAGGGACCATCAAGTTTAGAAGCACCAGCACTTGAATGCTACGATGCTCAAGAAAGCATGCGAGGGATCATATGGAGTAACTGAATAGCAACAATAATGTTCTGATGGGATGGTCTGACCTAGTACAACTCATTTCATGGAAATCTTTGCCGTTTTTGCAGTGTGGGTGTTAACTCATATCTTTATAGGAAAAAACTGAATTCAAGAGCTCCAGCTCTTGATGGCTATTTTGGTCCTCAGCACGTTGGGCAGGGAATGGTAAATCACGTCTCCGTCGTTATCCTTTTGTTGAGTATATTGAATCCACATTGTAACCTGCAATTTATAGTGTTTTATTTCTTATTTTGTTCGCAGGGACAGTAAAAAATGGTAGTCATAAATCGTGTCGATTACCGCAGCAATGAACAAACCTTGGAAGGACTGGTATGGAGCATTGTTTAGTTGATGGTGTTTTCAACCTTACTCTCAAGTGCTTTGGTAAAGTGAGTAGTCGAGCCTAGTTATCTTATTTCATGCTTAGCGACTTCTTATTGGTAGGGTGTTCCGATGGTGAGAATTTCAGTTTTAGCAGCAAAAGCACTGTTGTTGCTGTGTATTCTACTTATCAATTGCACAACTTCAATCAATGGAAAGTAGTAATTCTTTTAGATACCAATTGATGAATTCCCAGTTATGTCTGTGGTTGGCTAACGATGGTCACGTTGTGCTTGCAGAGCCATCTACGTGTCAGGTCGCAAACTCTTCCTGGTTGTTTTGATGCTCAAGATGGTTTATGAGGTATGTAAATCAAGTCATTGTCTAAATTTTTTAAGGTTATGAGGTTGCTTACTGTAATATAACACTGTTTTTGCAGGACCAATGTAATGTAGATCCTGAGAGTGAGAAGTACCCCTATCATGAGCTGCTTGTTAGTACTTGTTTAGCAAAGGGAGTGTAGTAATCATGGGGTAATCTTCCATGATTGTATATGCTGATCCATTTAGGTTATAGTGCTTTTCTTTGTAGGTGTTGCCGCTAGCAACTGTGTAAATGAAGTTACAATCAACCATTAGTGAGGAAGCAAATTTCAGGTGGCTGAAGTCGTCGTTAGCGCTGCCCTCTTTGCTTATCTTGGGCGTGCACTTTAGACAACGAGATTGATGATTGAGACGAAGATTCGGTAGTTCCCAAGTTTTGTGCAGTTTCATTATATGATCTTCTCGGACTTTAATCGCAGATGAACATTTAACGATTATTACCAACTTTGAAGCCCTTTTGCGGATCTATATTTGGCACAATTTTACCTTATAATATCTGGGTCCTTGTAGAAGGATCATGGAAGTCGATTGCAGTTACTGGCTTTTTCACACTTCCTCTGGCCAGAAGCTTTTGAGAATGGAATATTTCTTTGGTAGTTGGTAATAGTTCCAGTTCTTCTTCTAGGATTTCCTCATTTTATGAAGGACAGGAATAGCTAATCTCAGCATGAAACACTTGATCATCCTTGGGAAACACCTAGGATAAAAATCCATCAGCAAGTTGCTTTGAGAATGAATAAAACAAAGCACACTTGTCAAGAGCAATGGACAACGAAATGCTAGAGTCTGGTGGTTCGAGTCATCCAATACACTACAACACCTCGCCTAGGAATTCGAGGAATTAAAGTATGAATACAAATCCTGACTAGAAAACAAAAGGAAAAGGAAACTTGGGAAGTATACCAGAGAAATTTCCGAAGGAACCGGACATTTCAGGCATGTTACAGCTTACAGGTTCTCGGAATTCGAGGTTTGTGGTGTGGATGTGTCCTCAAGTCAAGTAGAATGAGAACTGAGGCTTTAAATTGTAGAATGTTTAAATATTAAATTATGCTTTCACTTATAAGCTTAAGTTTTATGAAATGGTTAGTATTTGTCCCCCAAAAATTTATGTAGTGTAAGAGTCATCAAGAAAGAGATCCAGGTTAAAATCCTAACTTTATCTTTTTTCTCGCCGTTCGTCTTATAAAAAAAAAAAAGAACCCCCGCTTTTGCATCATTGTTTCTACTTTGCTTTTTTTTCTTTTTTTGGTTGAAACTACTCTGATGTTGAGACCATCACCTTTTGTCGTTCCGAGGCCTTTTCTTATTCGTCCATCAAGCTTCATCCTCTCAGATCTGTTTCAATTAAGATTAGCTATCTCGTGAACCACTAGTCTCTCTATTGTCATCGTTCTCTGATATCTGGTCAGTCTTATTGCCGACATCCTTGTAATGGCCTTGTTACTCTTGTCATCAAGATTTCAAATATCTTTTTGTGAGCTGAGCTGCCAGACCACATATTCTTTTTGGTGGAGCAATAAAAGTTAGGGTTAATATCACGAAAAATCCTAAACTGGTATACTTGTGACAAATTTACCTCCAACTAATTTTTTGACCGCGAAAAACGTCAAATTGGTATACCTGTGATAATTTTACCCCAAAATAATTTTTTGACCACCAAAAACTCCAAACCAGTATACTTGTAACAAATTTACCCTATGTTAGTTTCTATTAAATTTTACTGTCAAATTACTGAGTTTGATGACACGTGGCAGTTGACGGGTATACAAGTTTTGGGTTTTACCCCTCTATTTGTCACAAGTTTACAAATTTGTGATTTTTCGTGATATTAATTCAATTTAACGAAGGGTAAATTTGTCACAAGTATACCAGTTTGGGGTTTTTGGTGATCAAAATATTAGTTCGGGGTAAATTTATTATAAGTGTATCAGTTTGGGGTTTTTGGTAGTCAAAAAATTAGTTCAGGGTAAATTTGTCATAGGTATACCAGTTTGGGATTTTTGGTTATCAAAAAATTAGTTCGGGGTAAATTTATCACAGGTATACCAGTTTGGGGTTTTTGGTGATCAAAAAATTAGTTCGGGATAAAATTATCATAGGTGTACCAGTTGGGGATTTTTCGTGGTATTAACCCTAAAAGTTCAGTTACTTCCCCAAAAGAAAAAAAAAATGGTTTTCACATAATAAACGGCAAATTATAAACACATCAATATGGTAAGATTGACTTAGCAGTTAACATACAAATTTATTCGTCAAACTATGGACTAGATGCTCAAAATGAATTTGATTCACCACACAACTAAATGTAAGCAATTTCATATTATGAGAGGCCACTCTAGGTTTTTCTCATGTATTACTTGATCCATTGAGATAATAACGTATCTCTTGATAAATAATTAGAACTGATGAGAAAAATAGTGCTACGAAAACTTGATTGATCGTTCACACAACTGTGGCAGTGTGGTAATCTAGAACACCAAATTATGAGATGTAAAGGATTAAGATGCCTTCTTCAACTCATGTCTAAGGAAATTGTACGATTGGTTTCTTCTGGCCAAAGAATAATTTACCCGAAAGACATATGGATCGAGTCACATGTTGGTGAGACCAGGAAGCAGGCATGAGAGTGGTGGGCTTGGGCTCTCTTCCCGCCATAAAAACACATAGTACATAGTCAAACTACTGCACACCAAAATCAATCTCTCTGTCCGTGGAAGTGTTGGAACTCCTTGTCGTCTTTGCCGCCGCCGCCATCGATCTTGTTAATCAAAATTGAGGAACATAGAAGAGGAGGTGGTGGTGGAACGATGGAGAGGCCGGGGTGGCTGGAGGGGCTGATGGGAGAGAGGTTCTTTGGGAGCTGCGGAGTCCACCAGGATCGGAGGAAGAGCGAGAAGAATGTCTTCTGCTTGCTCTGCTGCTTCAGCCTCTGCACTCACTGCCTCCCCTCCCACCCTTCTCACCCTTTCCTTCAGGTTCCTCTCTTTTCCTCTCTCTTGCATCCTTGCCATGCCATGCGTTTTGCCATTTTTCATTCTTTGCTTCCCCACAGATCCTAGTTTTACTTGTTCATCATAGCAAACTACTTTTACTTCTCCATCTGCTATAACTAGAGCTGATCAGTCCTCCTTCATACTTGATCATTCTGAATTTGTTTTTAAGACCCGTTTCCATGAATCATTGGTCAAATCTCAAATTTTACCTTTTGAACCAGTAAAGTCACACAAACAGCCATAGGTCCATTTCTTCTTTGGCTTCACCCTCTTCTGAGTTGGTCTGTTTACCATTTATGGAAGGGCGCATCTTCTACCCTCCTCTTTCCCTGCAAAAGCTCCCCCTGAGCTGTTGCTTTCAAAAGAAACTCAAAAGTTTGAACACCCCACACCCCCCCTCCCCTTTTAATTTCCCACAACTTATCCTATCCAAATTCATTATCCGTCCCTCTTCTTTTTATTTCTCAAAGAATTTGTTCTCACTAATTATATAAAAATAAGCACAAAGGGTTCATTAATATATCATTAATTCATCTCCTACCGGCTTCATTGGAAATTTGGTTGCCTGCCTTTTTCATCTCTTCTTCGTGCCCGCAAAACCAGAAAACTTACCATCAAATTTTACAGTGATTTATTATAATGGGACATTTTTCTGCATACCTATGATGGACAGCATCATTAGCAAAACAGCACAGATATATTATTGTCTGGTTAATGACAAATGTACTATGAATCATTTTCTAATTTTCTTTGTTCCTGATATATGTCACATTGAAAATAAAAACTCCTGAAAAGATCTCCTGATGCAGCAATTGAACAATCAAATTATTGTCTTCAAGATCTCTTTCCATGACTGGCCTTAATTAGTTCTAGTTTGTGAAGCTATTATAGTGTTTAACTGAACCCATGTCATGTAAGTATGGGCATTGACCCAATCAAGGTTTGGGTTGGTGGTCATGTGACAGGTGAGAAGATATGTATACCATGATGTGGTTCGACTGAGCGATCTCGAAAAGCTCATCGACTGTTCCTTTATTCAGGTAACACAAAACTTTGACTTCCAAAAATCGAATATAGAGGACATGAGGAAACCCTTGGTATGGATGACTGTGAAGAGAAAGGGACATGCATTGATGATATGATTAGATAATGATTTCCTCTTCTTTATTTTTATTTTTATTTTTGGCTTCCTGGTTTGTCTGCAATTGGAGCAGCCCTACACCATCAACGGTGGGAAAGTGATATTCCTGAAACAAAGACCCCAGTCCAGAAACTACAAGGGCCCTTCAAATATATGCTTCCATTGTGACAGGACCCTTCAAGAACCCTTCCACTTCTGCTCTCTTCAATGCAAGGTTCTTTTGCTCTCTTCCTCTCAACTTTAATTGGCCATGTTCATTCCACTGATTTTCATTACAAGTTTCTCGTAAGAGTGTGGACCAACTAATGTCCTATGCCTCGTCATTTCAAAGAGTCCTTTCTCAGCTTGTTTCTTCTCTTCACTACCCCACGCATCGGTGAACTGACTTCAGCATGTCTTTTAAATCTTATCCATATAAAATTCATTTTGACTAATTAATTAAGACAACCGCAAAGGATCTTCATCTCATGCGATTGAGACATTCTTCGACTATATAAGTGCCAAAACATGTTCTTCAAGTTTATAGAAGTAACCTAGTTAGACAACACACGTACAAATTGATCAACGACCATTTTCGAAGCTATTACGGGACTAGAATATATCGAATTACAAATTCAATTAATGGCTTAGTTTTTTAGGTCAAAATGACTGATTAAACTCTATATATAGGTGGATCATCAGTTGGAGCGAGGTGACGATCTGTCTAGCATCCTATACAGTTTCGATGAGGCGGATTTCACAATCATTCAGAACTTTGAGGGTTTAGGAATGGAGAGCTCATCAGACGTGTTGATCGATCATGGCCAAGCCACACCAAGCTCATCGCTTCTGGATGAAGATCACCACTTAATGCGTCATCGTGATTATCGGTACAAGGGCAATAACTCAATGTCATACACGAGTTGCGAGGCCATGAGCAATACATCAAGAGTTTCATGTGATGCCCATCAGCCGACCACGACAATGGTAAAAACAAAAAACAAAAGGAGCGGCAATAAACTCATACCTGGGATTGTTTTGTCTCTGAGCAACAGGAGAAAAGGAGCTCCTCATAGGGCTCCTCTTTCCTAGAAATCCCCTCGTCCTGAATCAATTCATTCACTTCCAACTTAGTACCATCACCCCACATATAATATATTCCTCCAAGTACTACCCTACTATGTTCTTTTATAAGTTACTATCTATATAATCCCATGACCAAATCATGGTACGGACAGCGCTCGTATCAAGTGTTATTCTCCTTTTTTTCTGTCTATCTATATGTAACAACAAGGTGCAATTTCTGTTGCTCGCCATAGCTCAGGTGGATACTGATCCACAAATTTTGTATCCGATGTCATGGAATTTGCATCTGTATAACGCGGTTTATGTATCCATTCTTATATGTAAGAGTGATTAGTCTTCCCTTTTAAGTTCATGCACGTTTGAAGTGAATGTCGACAGATTCATCACTGCATAAGTCGCCAGTTAACAGTCAGTCAAAGGTTTCCCTGTCACCAGCTTTATCTGCCCAAATACACGAGGCGCAGATCCATGTTTTGTAAAGATGGAATCCAATCACAGAGTCCAAACAGGAGGCAATATAAAGGCCATGATTCTAACAGTGCTCGAATAATTGGATCTTCATACCACAGTTTTCTCTGCTGTGGATGAACATGGGTGGAAATTATGGGGGGTGGTTGAGCTTGATGCAGGTTCAGGAGTTACCTCCTGTGATGCCACTTGGCGAACTGGGTGTTGCCCTTCTTGCCATGTGATGAGGACCATACGTCCCAACGGAAGAGTCAGATGGCATCACATGGTTCTGTCAGATTCTCAAACACTCCTTGTATTCTATTATTGTTCTTTGCATCACTTCAATAATGCTTGAGAAATTGCAGGCTACGACGTACATTCTTCTCCATGTCATGCATGAGGGAATGTTTGGTCTTTCCGAAGATACCACGTGCCCCAAAACTCTCGCTTCAAGACTCCCCTACCACGATTCGAATTTGATTAAGCATGAATAGTTTCAGACTTTCAGTATAGGCCTGGTAGATTATTCAAATTCTTCATTGTGTTCGTGCATTCCTAAGTATAAATGGCAATTAATTATGAATTACTAATGCGATATAGAGACTTTTTAACATATATAACATGTTGGAGTTTAATTATCATGTTTCTAATTTAATATTCCATAGCCCAGAGGTATGGGTGTGGAGACTAGACTATCTAAAGGTTCATTAACATTCTACAAGCCCCACAAACCAATTAAGTCCGAGCATCTTTGACCGGTATTGCATAGGTGCCCTAACCCAAAGCGATTTGTATAGAGCAATTAGCAATCTGTTAGTGGTATTCAAATGGATGACCTTCGATTCTTGAGCTAAAATGCTCTAATGCCCCAACCAAGTACGTCAACCTTGGGATTAACTTGTGGAACTTACCCACTTGTTGAACGAATTCCGAATTTTTAGTGTGTTTAGTAAATGAGTGCCCTTAGACATATTTCGAAGTACATTATCAGCTACTTGTCTTTTAATACTTGACTAGACACTACGCATGTTCTTAGTTATCATTATGCTTATTTTAATTTGAACTTTGTAACTTAACATAGGTTTTATTTCTAATTGAACAAATATAGCTATCTATTCAATTATATTGGTAAAAAAATAATAAGAGAATAAGGTTAATACTCTATGCACGCTCTTCGCACGATATTGGGATTTTACTTTTTGTGCCATTTATTGTAAAAGTAGGAGAAAATGGATGGTTACATATGGAAGTGAATATAAGCGGGAAGTTATTAGAAATAATTGAAAGAACATGAGATGAAGATGTTGGCCGAATTCCTCTCTGCTTGCGGATTGTCCATTGAAGACTTGACGAGTCGATACAAGACCGTGGTTCATGTTGCCATAAGAAACCACAACCTCAAAACATTCAAGGTTTCGTTTGGATGATTTAAGCGAGTCCACATGATAAAAATCTTGAACTGGAAAATCTAAGATGGTATCAACGTTTTACATATTGTTGCGTTCAAAAAGTAGCCTAGGTATAAGTCATCGATTTCATGATTGTACGCTCTTTGATTGTTCAATCCTTGAATTCGACATAATGTAATCTAGGAATAGACCAATCAAATGAGCGAGTCGAGTTGGATCGGGTTTTGGTGGGTCGAAAATTAGTCTGACCTAAATTGACTCATTAACCTACATTGATCTATTTTTATGTAATACAATTTTAGTAAGCAATACTTCATTTTGTTTTCTTTGCATTTCTTCTAGATCACCAAGTCGTTGATTGGCCATATCCATGTAAATGCGAAGGACTTCTTAGATAATACAACTCTGGAAATCTTCAAAGTAAATTTTAATGGTGATCAAGATGTTGCAAAGAGGTTACGTCACCAAGGATGTTGAACGTACCAATCAAGGATATGCATAATTAAAAAAAAGATATGGAAAATCTTGTAAATTTGTACTATCACGGGAGATATTAGAAATCAAGAAAAATATCCTAAATATATATAAAAAATATCATAAATATCTCAAACAGTCGCCTTTTTTCTCACTTCTTGTTGGACCCAGCAAATCAAATTCTACGGTGATTAACTGTAAAGAGATAGCTCTTTTCTGTATAGTTGTGATGGACAACCTTACTAATCACGGTAGATAGCAACAACAGTCCATATAGAGTACCGTCTGGTTAACTATTGTCTTGGAGATCTCTTTCCATGACTAGCCATCGAACCCCAGGTTAATGTAACTACGGGAGTTGAGCCAGTCAATGGTTTTGGATCTGTGGTCATGTGACAGGTGAGAAGACGTGTGTTCCACGATGCAATCGACCGGACGATCTCGAAAAGCTCACTAGACTATTCCTTTGTTACGAACACATTTGTATGGATGACTGTGAAGAGGACATACATCAACGAAATCATTAAATGCTGCTGATTTCTCCTCCTTTTTTTTTTTGTTCCTGGTTGGTCTGCAATTGGAGCGGCACTGCGCCATCAACGGTGGGACAGTGATGTTCCCCCCCCAAGTTCAGAAATTACAAGGGCCCTTTGAACATATGCTTTCTTTGTGACGGGACCCTTCAAGAATTCTTCTTCCACTTCTGCTCTCTTCAATGCCAAGGTTTCATTTGCTCACTCCCTCTCAACTTTCATTGGCCATGTTCATTCTGCTGATTTACATCACGAGTTTCTGGGGAGAAGTGTCAAAAAAGTTTTAAAACTTTTGCATTGGTGCCAATTTAGTTCTAAACCTTTTTTTGGTGCCAATTTAGTCTTAAACCTTTTGCATTTGTGCCAATTGAGTCCTAAACCTTTTTTTGGTGCCAATTCAGTCCTAAACCTTTTGTATTGGTGCCAATTCAGTCCTAAACCTTTTGCATTTGTGCCAATTGAGTCCTAAACCTTTTTTTGGTGCCAATTAAGTCCTAAACCTTTTGCATTGGTGCCAATTCAGTCCTAAACCTTTTGTATTTGTGCCAATTTAGTCCTTCCGATTAATTTAGCTCAAAAAGATTTAGGACTGAATTGGCACAAATGCAAAGGGTTTAGGACTGAATTGGCACCAATGCAAAAGGTTTAAGACTCAATTGGCACCAAAAAAAGGTTTAGGACTCAATTAGTACTAATGCAAAAGGTTTAGGACTGAATTGGCACCAATGCAAAAGGTTTAGGACTGAATTGGCACCAAAAAAAGTTTAGGACTAAATTGGCATAAATGTAAAAGGTTTAGAACTAAATTGGCACCAAAAAAAGGTTTAGGACTAAATTGGCACTAATGCAAAAAGTTTAGGACTTTTTTGATATTTTTCCCCGAATTTCTGGTAGGAGTGTGGACCAACAAAAGTCCTCTGTGTCCCGGCATTTCAAGGAGTCCTTTCTCAGCTTGTTTCTTCTCTTCATTACCCCATGCATCTGTGAACTGACTTTCAGCATGTCATTTAACTCCATCCATGTAAAATTTATTTTGACTAATTAGTTAAGATAACTGCAAAGGATCTTCATCTGATGCGTTTGAGACGTGTTTAGACTCCATATGTGCCTAGTACTTGTTCTTCGAGCTCAAAGAAGTAACTTAGCTAGAAGACATACATGCAATTGATCAATGACATTTTTGAAGCTGTTATGAGATTAGAATATATATCGAATTTCGCATTCAATTGGCAGCTTAATCTTTTAGGTCGAAATGGCTGTTTAAACTTTATATGTAGTTGGATTATTTATTGGATCAAAATGAAGATTCGTCAAGTATCCTATATAATTTCGGAGGAGCGGATTTCACAATCGTACAGAACTTTGAGGGGTTAAGAATGAAGAGTTTCGTCAAAGGTGTTGATCGGTCATGGTCAAGTCACATCAATCTCATCACTTCTGGATGATGATCGCCACTTAATGCATCATCATAATTGTCGGTACGGAGACAATAACTCAATAACCTGCACCGATAGTGAGGCCATGAGCAATACATCGCATTAGGAGTTTCACGTGCTGCCTATCAGACGATAACCATTGTTAAAAACAAAAACAAAAGTAGTGGTAATAAAGTCATCCCAAGGATTGTTCTGTCTGTAACAACTCTAACAAAAGGAGCTCCTCGTAGGGCTCCTCTTTCCTAGAAATTCCCTCCTCCTGAATAATTTCATTCACTTCCAACTTATTACTATTACTCCATATATAATAAATTTCTCCAAGTACTACCCTTACTACGTTCCATTCTAATTTATCACATATATAATCCCATGACCAAATCATGGTACGGACGGCCCTCATATCAAGTATAGTGTCTTTTTTTTTTGTCTATCTAGATGTAACAACAAGGTGCAATTTCTGTTGCTCACCGTAGCTAGGTGGTTTACGGATCCGCTAATTTTGTACCTGATGTAATGGAATTTGCACCTATATAATGTGGTTATCTGTACATTCTTAATTATGTTTTAAGAGTGGTCAGTCTTCCTTTCTAACTTCGTGCACGTAGATGTTCATTTTACTTGCGTTTGAAGTGAATGTCAACAAAATTATCCATGCATAAGTCTCGGGAAGATTATAGGGTAAGGACAAAAGCAACACACATACAACAGAATAATTCACAATTTTACATCCTGTATAACAAGTGATTGGGAGTTCCACTTTCTAGTAAGTAAATGAATTTTAATGTACTCACAATATGTAGTTAAAAGTCACGAGAGTATTACTGAAACTTTGGGTTAAAAGCAAGGGAACTATTACAGCACCCGTCTGATCTATCGTTGTGGAAAACTCAATTGCCAATGACATTAAGAGGAACAAGTGACGAAGAACCCACCAATGACTGACTAGTTTATGGACATTGATTTACTCTTTCAGATGGCAATAGAGATTTGTGTAGAAACAAGACTTAAGAGTATGGACAGTTGGTCAATTGAGGACTCAAGATTTTGTTTCGGCCACTTGAACACTTAAAATTCAATAACGATAAGCGAGAATGACACAAATAGTCCATGAACTTTGGCCCGATGTGCAATCTGATCCATGAACTTTTAATTTGTTTAATGCAGTCCCTAAACTCTAACCAAATGTGCAATGTAGTCCACAAACTTTTGGTACATGTTCAATTTAGTCCTTAAACTATACGAAAATGTTCAATGTAATCCTTTCGTTAATTCAAGATCAAGTACTACATTGAACATGTACCAAAAGTTGAGGAACCACATTAAATATTATGTTAAAATTCAGGGACCACATTGAACAAATTAAAAATTCAAGAACCATATTGCACATTGAGCCAAAATTCAAGAACTATTTGTGTCGTTATTCCTAATAATAATAATAATTAAACTCTAATCAGATGTCGTGTTGGCTGTCAGTTGAATTCAGGCATTAGAATTCTTATTCTCCGAACGGCTTTAAGTAATTCACTTCATTGAGTACCAGGGTGGGTGTATTAATTTGTGATTTATCAAGCCAGCCTCAGCTGCTACTCCCCCCAACTTCCTGTAATTGGGGAGAAATGACACCCAACAACAATAAATAAAATACAAAATAAGATTGTCAGACCGGAAAGTATTGGCATAGGATTGAGCGCACCTCTTCGATAAATTTAAATTATCTTCATTACTTGGCTGACGCATTGCGAAACTTCGCTCGTTAGTTCTCTACAGGAGAAAGACTCCCCAATCATAGATGATGAGTGGCCTAATTAATCTTTAAAATGACAAGGCTAATGGCTGTTACCCCTTAGGTTGGACAAAGCTAATGTTTTTATTAATAATAATGTGATTTGAATCATGTTTCCCTTAGGCTAGACAAGGGTAATGGCTGTTACCACTTAGGTTGGCCCGGGCAAGCCCACGTCCGGCCCATCCAATGATCAAATCTATCTCGTAGAGTTTGTTTCATAGAGAGATTTTATTGTTCCATTAAATTTGATAAGTTTTAGGAAGAGAAATCACGGCACGCCTTCTAATGATTGCAGTTATCAATATCAAGGTTCATAGGAAAATTGGGAAGATTAGAGGCAAGAGTGATGGGATTTGATGCAGCCGGGAAACAAACGATTCAATTTTGGAGGAAGGATTATGGTTAGATAATTGCTAGCTAGATAGTAAGTGGGTGATTCCATTATCGGAATTACCAAAATATATATCACATGTTGCATATATCGTTCGAATCGGCCTGAGCATAAGAAAAATTTTACTCAAAATGTACATGGAATAAAATTTTTACAGATTGTTACCATAGTATTTGGGATACAGATACCGATCATATAGGTATCTCACCATAAGGTAGCAATGGTAATGAAAATTAGATTATTTTCAAGTAGAGGTGTTAATGAAGAGAATTCAATATCTAGAATTTCTAAGTTCATTGATTAGTTTGGGTGATCCATCACGAAAACAATACAATGTTGTAACCCAAAATCTCTACATTTAAGAACAATAAAACACATTCAAATTGAAGGTTAATTCATATAACTAGCAATGAGGAGAGATGCTGCAAATGGATCGTTGAACTTAATTGGTCGCCCTACCATCCGGAGCCGGTGGTGTGGGCAAAGCAAGCATCGCCAACCGTCAGCTGACCCGAACATGACACTACTCACACTTTTGTTGCTTGTATATGCTGCACTAGTCCTAGCGACGGCTGTTGCTCCCTTGCTAATACATTCCGTTGAACAACCACATTCTCACATATCCAAACCGCCAGCTCTTGTCGTCCTTTGATTTGACAAACTGCTTGCCAATTGCACAAGTGAGGATTCCCAATTCACCGTATCATTACCAAACGCCTCCCATGCGGGTGCCGGGTTAGGACCAACCGGCGGTGCACTACCATCGAATAAGGCCCATGTCAATTTGTCTCCGTGTTCTCCGTGGGCCACCGCATCGAAATCCTATTTAATGTATTTCAATATATACGGTGGCATAGGATCCCTGTTTAACGTATCTCAATGTAATCTAAGATGGGATTATCATACTTCTCAGAGAAGGAAGTAGCTTCGGCAAAATCGAGAAGAGCACAAGAGATTGACAATAGGCTGCGGCACTCTCTCAAAGTCCCGTAATGCAATGAGAGCTTAATCGTACACAATGAACTTGCGAGATGAGTGTGATTTGGATATGGGTTGGGTTGCATCTCTTCTAAACCAATTAGTTTGGTTTGGGTCCAATCCGAACTATGAACCTCTGCAAACAAGCAATTTCCTCATCCATATACTAAGCCTCTCTAACGTGAAGGTCAGGCGAGGCAAAGTCGTCGCTAGTTACATGCATGTAAGAGGCAGCCAAGAGAAACTTCCCATTGTTTTATTAGAGCCTTTTATCGGGTGGAGGAGGAGACTGGGATCTCGGCTCGCGCGAGGCGGACGGTGGCGGGGCCAGATTGGACGCTGGCGTTGATGAGGTTCTCGTTCTCGTCGACGTCGGACCGGGAGGAGGCGTGGAGGAGAGGGATGGTGTCGCTGTGGGAGTGCGACATCTTTCCTTCTTCTCGGGAAAGTGCTGGGGCTTGTGGGTATCTCGGGAAAGTTCTCAGTGGGTGATGATGGATATGGTGGATGGAGAGAACGGGGAGACGGAGGACACGGTGGCAGCGACTTGGAGCAAATGCGAGAGAGGACACACAAAATTGACGTGTTCGCCGAATTAGGTTTTTTATTTTTTAAATATTTAACGTAAAAATTAAAATATATGTATGTACCGATCAAATTCGGATGGTCCGAATGGGCGGTTCCACACTTGAAATCGGGAACTAAACCGGTCCCCATGAGAACCGCCCAAAATCGACTTGTCCGGAAGATTTCCAATTCTTTTGTACAGCCCTAATACAGAAATAGACTTCTTCTTGCAGCTCAAAAAGGCGAAGGCAATATGTGAAGAGTAAAAGGTAATCCTACTTAAAAGATCGACTTGCAAAGAATTTGGCTCTTTTTTTTTGGTCAATCGAGCCGATTCCCCTCATATTGTTGGAGTAATTTCAGTAATTCCTCTCTATTTCTCTGTCTCTCTCCCTCTTTCTCTTTCCAATGGCAAACCCTCCAAAGAACGCAATCAATTTGCTGGAGAGCTTTTGTTGAATCACTCTTAATTATAGCAGTAGGTTCGTGGATGCTACTGACTATAATCATCTCCTAGTCAAAAGTGCTTGCTATTCGTGATATTTATCATTCATCACTAACATTTGCACTTGCGGTAACCAATTAGACAGATCTTGATATGACTGTACGTTCAACATTCTCATAATTTCGAATATAATTTGCTGGGAAAAATATTTATTTCTATGGCAGATGGTGGTTGCATGAAATTGAAATTTGAACTGTTTTTTTACTCTTTCTCTCTCCCCTTGTATTTTTGTTTTTAGTATTGGAGAAGCACACATTATGTGTGTAAAAGAAATTTTTACATACAAATGACCCCGTCCTCTTTAACTTGAAGGTTGTAACTCCCCCACTCTCTTAGATTAATGGTGTTCGAGAGTGTAACTCCCCTCTTTAAATGACCCCGTCATTGTCGCGAGGACCACGTCGATCACAAAGCCAACCCAACCTGTCTCGCAGACTTTGAAGTCACTTAGGAAATCTCCTAGCAACCTCTCAATGGCTCATTTTCTTTGGGTCTTTAGTGACATGATTAAACTTTAATTCCACATCAAATTCCTACTTTGTGGTAAAAAAAGGCAACTCCTACTCTTCCACCTCGCACACCAACCTCATCTCGCGCCAAGTTCAATGCAAAAGCTAAGCCCGAAGAATGAGGATGTGCTTGTCACGCCAACCTCATATGCACTTTCATATAACTTAACAATATCACTTTCGAAAAGTCTTTGCTCATCGAATTCTACGGTTTCACTGTAGTGGACGCGATGAATGACACGCAATTTTTGGACAAGACAAAAGAAAACAAAAGGAAAAGATGAGTAAGGTTTTTTTGATCGGAGCGTGTTGGACTCTCGTACTTCTATCGATTATCCCAAGCAAAGCCCCTCCGCTCCTAAATTTCCTGGTCATACAATGGACTCTCGGCTTCAACTAGCAATAGCTAATAATGATGAGGCGAAGAGGTTCTCGTTCTCGTCGACGTCGGACCGGGAGGAGGCGTGGAGGAGAGGGATGGCGTCGCTGTGGGAGTGCGACATCTTTCCTTCTTCTCGGGAAAGTGTTGGGGCTTGTGGGTATCTCGGGAAAGTTCTCCGTGGGTGATAATGGATATGGTGGATCGAGAGGACGAAGCAGGGAGACGGAGGACATGGTGGCAGCGATTTGGAGCAAATGCGGGAGAGGACACGCAAAATTGATGTCTTCACCAAATTAGGATTTTTTGAAATATTTAACATAAAAATTAAAAATATATGTATGTTTTGATCTGGTTCGAACGGTCCGAGTTGACGGTTCCACACCTGAAACTGGGAACCGGACCGGTCCCCGTGAGAACCGCCCGGAACCGCCTTGTACGGGCAGTTTTCAGTTCTTTTGTACACCTCTAATACCAGGAATAAACTTATTCTTGCGGCTCAAAAAGGCGAAGGGAATATGCAAAGAGTACAAAGTAATCCTACTTAAAGTTCGACTTGCAAAGAATTTGGCTTTTTTTTTTTTGTCAATCGAGCCGATCTCCTCATATTTTTAGAGTAATTTCAGTAATTCCTCTCTATTTCTCTATCTCTCTCCCTCTTTCTCTTTCCAATGGCAAACCCTCCAAAGAACGCGATCAATTTGCTGGAGATTTTTTTTTTGAATCACTCTAAATTATAGCAGTAGGTTTGTGGATGCTACTGACTATAATGATCTCCTAGTCAAAAGTGCTTGCTATGGCGATATTTATCATTTATCACCAACATTTGCAGTAACCCAATTAGACAGATCTTGATATGACCATATGTACAGCATTCCTTAAATGAAAATATGAAACAGACTTTCTCATAATTTCGAACATAATTTGCCGGGAGAAATATTTATTTCTCTGTCAGATGTTGGTTGCATGAAATTGAAATTTGAACTATTTTTTTACTCTCTTTCTCTCACTCTCTCTCACCTTGTATTTTTGTTTCTAGTATTGGAGAAGCACGCATTATCAGTGTAGAAGAAATTTTTACGTACAAATGACCCCGTCCTCTTTGATTTGAAGATTGTAACTCTCCACTCTCTTAGATTAATGGTGTTCGAGAGTGTATGCTATAGTTACTCTAACGATATGTGTAGGTCATTGTCGCAAAGACCACGTCAATCACAAAGCCACCGAACATGTCTCGCGGACTTTGGAGTCACTTACGAAATCTCCTAGCAACCTCTCAATGGCTCATTTTCTTTGGGTCTTCAGGGACATGATGCGCTTTTGTATAACTTAACAATATCTCTTTCGAAAAGTCTTTGCTCGTTGAATTCTGCGGTGCACTTTAGTGGATGCGAGGAATGACACTCAACTTTTGGACAAGAAAAAAGAAAACAAAAGGAAAAGATGAGTAATTTTTTTTACCGGAGCATGTTGGAATGAATTTTGAAGTGACGTTACCGATAATTAAATTGACGTACTTAGTTGATTTACGAAATGATGCGGTTCGTTAAGGAAGACAATAAACGAATAAAGCCATGGAGAAAGACACAAAGCGATGGAAACAAACAATATAACCACGAAGGAGCAAGTAATTTAGCTTCTGCGAGGCATAGATATTGTTTCATTTATACCACCTAAATAATCTTGATTAGTAGATTTATTCAGGAGGAGGGACATCTAGAAAGAGGAGTTAATTATTACTCCTTTCGGTTTTTCTTTCTTATCATCGTTGTCGTTATCTAGGAGGCATCATATGAAACTTTCGATGTATTGATCAAGGCCTACCTACTAGCGCATGATGTTGAGTGATTGTCCTTGTATCGACAATCACGACGATGCATTAAGTTGCGATCTTCATCTCGGAGGGATGAGCTTGGCGTGACTTGGTCGTGAGCGATCAACACCTCTATTGAGCTTTCCATTCCTGAATCCTCAAAGTTTCAAATCCGCTCCATTAAAACTATATAGGATGCTCGACGGATCTTCGGCTCGACTTGGCAAACGATCCGCCTATATGGAGAGTTTAATCAGTCTTTTTCAACCTTAGAACTTAAGCTATCGATTGAAGGCGTGATTCAATACATTTGTAGTCTTGTAACAGTTCCAAAAATGGTTACTGATCAATTTTTTTTATTTCGTCTAGCTAGGTTGCGTCTTTGAATTGAAAGAACATGTACCGGCACTTACGATATAAACACGCTTTGACGGGCCCTTCAATTATTGAAGGTGTGATTCGATATATTTGTAGTCTCGTAATAGTTCCAAAAATTGTTATTGATCAATTTTTTTTATTTCATCTAGCTAGGTTGCGTCTTTGAATTCAAAGAACATGTACCGGCACTTACGAGATAAACACGCTTTGAGGGGCCCTTCGATTGAAGGCGTGATTCGATATATTTGTAGTCTCGTAACAGTTCCAAAAATGGTTGCTGATCAATTTTTTTTTATTTCGTCTAGCTAGATTGCGTCTTTGAATTCAAAGAACATGTACCGGCACTTACGAGATAAACACACTTTGAGGTGCCCTTGTAATTTCTGGATCGGGTTCTTTGGTTCAGGAGTATCACTTCCCCACCGTTGATGGTGTAGGGCTGGTCCAATTGCAGACAAACCGGGAAACAATTTATAAAAGAAAAGGGAGAAGAAATCAGCATCCGATGATTTCGTTAAATTATGTCCTTTTCTCTTCACGGTCAACATTACAAATTGTTTTCTGTCACGTCCTATATATTCAATTTCACTTTCGTCCTTGTCACGTAAGATTCCCAAGAAACTTCGACGTGACTATCATGTGTTTTTTTGCCAAATTGGTTAGTGTTCAAGGACGCGTCTTGCTCCGAATATACAGAGGAAAGAAAACTTTTTACCACAAAATAGCACCTACTAGTATTTTCTTGATTGACGCCGTCTTCGGTGTTCGAGACAATCCCCTACAAATTTTACTAGAGTGATTATAGCATATGTCATCAGTTTTAGCAACTCGATAATATAAATTTTGAAAAGTCTTAGGTTGATGGAACCACGATATAAGGTTTCTTTTAATGGCACCTTAAAGTAGCCTTGATTTTCGAAACCAGATAAACAATATAAGGTATGGAAATTATCGTTTTAATGAAACCACATTATCAGGTTCTTTAATGGTTCGCCATCCATACTATTAAGTTGAACTAAGTCATTATCTCGACAATGGGAGTTTATGGTCATTAAATTATCAGGTTGAGACAATTATTGTCTGGAGATAATTATTGAACAAATATTTGTTTGATCCCATATATTTCTTTTTTCCAGCACCATTGACGGACCCCACAATATTTTAACGGAAAATTAGAGTATGCAAGCAGACCAATTTTCAGTGTGTTCTGATCGGGCTCCCAGGTAGAACCAATCCGGTTGCACACCCCTATTGAGCGCCAGGGCGGGTGTATTTGTGATTTATCAAGCCAGCCTCAGCTGCTACTCCCCCTAACTTCATGTAATTGGGGATAAATGACCCCAATAACATTATATAAAACAAAAAGTGCATTGCCGGATCGTAAGTTATTGGCATAGGATTGATTGCACCGGTTCGATTAATTTAAATTTTCTTCGTGACCTAGCTGACTCATTGTGAAACTTCGCATGTAAGTTCTCTGACGGAGAAAGACCCCCCAATCGATTGAGTTGTACCTACGGGATAAATCATAAACAAAGACTCGCCTAATTATACTTTGGTTGACTGCGGCACTATTTATGATCTTGCAAGTTCGATCCTCGCACTTACATCGACCAACAACGAGCAAAGCCCCTCTTCTCCTACATTTCCCTGGTCAAAACAATGGACCCCCGGCTTCAACAAGCGATAGAACATGATGATGTTGATGAGCTCCATAGCTTTATTGTGGAGGAGCCAAAACTCTTAGATCGTGCATGTAAGGGCCCCTTCCCAAATACTCCTTTACACGTTGTTGCGGCCGCTGGAAAAACTCAAGTGGCCATGGAAATGGCCATCTTGAAGCGGTCCTTCACTCGGAAGCTGAATCCAGAAGGTTACAGCCCCATGCACTTGGCTTTGCAACACGAGCATTATTCCACCGTGAGGGCACTGATGACCCTTGACCCCAAGTTGATTCGAGTCCGAGGACGATGTGGGATCACCCCTTTGCATTATGTGGCCGGGAAAGAAGGAGACATGGAGGTGGAGCTCTTGGCTGAATTCCTAGCCACTTGCAACTCGTCCATCAACGACTTGACGAGTCGATGCGAAACTGCGGTTCACGTTGCTGTCAAGAACCACAACCTTCAAGCATTCAAGGTTTTGCTTGGATGGCTTATGCGAGTCTATCGGACAAATATCTTGGGATGGAAAGATCAAGATGGTAACACCGTCTTACATATTGCTGCATCCGAAGAGCAGCTCGAGGTATAGTTCATTCATGCTGGTTCAATTCATCGATTTCATGATTGTTTGTGCTTTCATTGTTCGATTATTGAATTCAACATAATTTAATTAGGGCATGGATCTATCAAATAGGTGGGCCGGATTGGGTTCGGGTAGATCCGACCTAAATTGACCAACTTAACCCAATTGGACACATTTAATATAAAACTATTTCGGCGATCCATACCCAATCTAGACCCAACACATTGAACAGTTTAAAGGGAAAATATCAGGAGAAGAGGAAGCTGAGTCAAAACAAAAAAAGAGTTTTGGTCAGTTGAGTCAAAGTAAATATGGCAGAGGATCCAATTAATAAAAAAGCGACATGAAAAAGAATCCAAACTATCTTAAGCTCGTGCTGCTTCTAATTTGAGTTCATTTCAACTGGTCAAACAATGCTTTGGTTGGAGGATATAGGGAGAAAGGAAGGAAAACAAAGGAGGGATATAGAGATAACCTTTTTTACAGTTTATTTAGTGGAGAGAAAAGCTATGATTAAGATTGTTTCTCTTCGAATTCTTATAAAACTCAATTTTAGTGAGCTCCAAATCTCTCTGAGTTGGATGGTTTTGGATAAATAATTTCCTTCCAACTCTTTCCGTCATAATCTCTCTATAACCTAACACAGCAATAACTTAATTCATTCTATTCTATTCTTTTGTTTTTCCTATTGATTAGGAAATTCTCTTTCCTTCTTTTATAACTAGTCCATCCGAACATAGCCAACACAAACATAAAATAATCACTTTGTGGATGGAAAAATTACTTCTCGATCAGTTGAACCTTACACATAAAAAAAGATAGTCTTTCTCTTCAAAGCCAAAAAAACTTATATATAACATGTAATTGAATCCTAAATTTTTTTAGTTGACATGATTAATTCGTAAACTTTTATGAAAAATCATACCAATTCAGGTGATCCCTTATGTGAATTTGCCTATGTTACAACTCACATGGGCAATACCCTATCACAAAAATAAATTTGGGTGAAAGGATTAAAGCGCACTTTTGAAAAGGTTTAGGACTTCACTCCATTGGTTGAAATGATGGTAATTGATAAATAAGTTTTTTTTTTACATCCGTCATTGCATCACTAGCATTATTCAAGCTTATAGGGCATGAGCTCACTTTGTGCACAAAATTGAAGGAATACATCTTTTTGTTTCCTTTGCATTTCTTTCAGATCTTCAAGCTATTGATTGGGTGTGCGAATGTGAATGTAAATGCGAAGAACTTCCAGGATAAGACGGCTCTGGAAATCTTCCAAGATCCTAGTGGCGACCAAGATCTTGCGAAGAGGTTATACCGTCGAGAACGTCAAGCAAGATTTTTTACTCCCACCCTCTCTCTATCACAGTTTTTTAGCACGAAACCAACTGTCTATGAGAAGTGCAAAATGTTTTTGGGCATCCGAAATGAATCCGCTCGCAACATAATCCTTATTATGTCTACATTAATCGCGACTGCCAGTTACCAAGCCGCGCTCACTCCTCCAGGAGGATACTGGCAAGATAACTTTACAAATACCCCGGCCAATTCCACCGTCGTTAGCGCCAATACCAGCGGCATTGCTATTGGCAAACCGCATCATGCCGGTGACATTATAATGCACGGTTCTCAGCTATCTATGTTCACGATCATCAACAGCATGGTTTTTTGGGCCTCCATGTCCACAATCTGGGCCACCGCTATTACACTGTTGCCCGACAGTGCCCTGGTTTTATGGTCTATAGCCAGTTTCGGCATTGCCTTCCTTACTACCATTGAGGCCGAATTCCCGAAATCCCAACAGGCTGGGGAATATTTGGTAGCGATATTTTATGATCTCTTGATGACGACCGCGATGGGTCTCCCCTTGTACGTGCGGGTAACGTACGTGGGAGTTGTAAAACGAATCGATGCCACAGGGAGGCACCCAGGCAACTTCCTAGGAACGAAGGATTGGAAATAATTCGCTAGTATTATTTACTTCAACTATTCTCATCGCGTACGCATATAATCTATGTTTCTAGTCTTGAGATTAGCAAGAAATGGGCTCTCTTTTTTAGTTTCATGTAATGGACTCCTCTATTAATTCCTGAATCCCTAAGTACCTTTAATCTTGCTTGAATTCGGGACTTCGAATGGCTTTTCTCCTAATTCAACTTCATAATTGACTTGGTGGGAATGAAAAGCACCGAGTCGCAGCTCGCAAACACGAGCGCCAGAAGCATACACCCACAAAATGAATATTACTCCTTCCCTCCCAATCTCCAACTTCCAATTCTCTTTTTGACGAAGTTTCCGTGGAGGCTATAACCTAATATACAGTTTTTACTGGTTGATCCATTCTTTTATCTTCGTTTGTTTCCTTAGTGATTGCTCTACTCATTATATTTCTCTCCAGTATAATAGACTTTTTATGCCATTCAGATGAGTTGTAAAAATTCGGTAAAAAAAGTAGTGATTTAAAAAAAATAAAGTCAAATACTCATAATAAGATAGTGATAATAAGAGTATGTAGATTACTTTTAATTATTGTTGATTACTTTAATAGATACATATGGGACTGTTTGAAAATCCAATTAAGTGCTGGAAATGAAAAATTAAACTTTTATGATAATCCTCATTAGTATTTGACTTAAAAGACTCAATTTAGTCAAAATTCACTTAATCTAGTAATCAGAATAATGGATAGTAATTACAATCTTCCCAATCATGAAACAATCACTTTGTGGACGGAAAAGTTACTCCCTAATTAGCTGAATCTTATGCATAAAGGATATAAAGCACCGATCTAAGGTGGTCTTTCTCTTCATAGCAAAAAAAAAATTCATAAAAGAAATTAAATTGAATCCTAAACCTTTCGGTTGATGTGGTTAAGTCTTAAAGTTTTATGTAAATCATAGTCATTCGAGTCATAATTTCTGTGTATTTGCCTATGTCACAACCCACATGAGACAATTTCTAGCTATCACGTAAATAATTTCAGGTAAAAGCTCAAACCCTCCCTCCATGGCAGTTCAGAAATATTATGTGTACTATAAAGAAAATATTTATGTCATCCTTATGGAAAATGTACACATTTTCATGTCATTGTAATATTTTGATGTTATTAAGTGCTTAATCAATGTCAAATATAAATTCTAAAAATTAATTTTGCTGTTAATTAGATTTAAAATCGAAATCGTCCCTAAACAATATTCGTCGCAAAGTTCGTCGCTAAAGAATTAATAAAAATTCGTCGCTAAATTCGTTTCGGAACAATGTTCATGGCAAAAGTCAAAAAAATTTCGTGGCAAATTCACGACAATTTTTTTCACGAATAAGCTTGTCGCAAATTACTGACCAAAAAAAAAAATTTAGTGGCAAATTAGCGTCGAATTTTGCCATAAATAAGTTCGTCACAAATTATTGACTAAAAAAAAATTCTTGGCAAATTAGCGATGAATTTTGCCACGAATATATTATTTCGTCGCTAAATTTTGCGACACCGAATTGGCGACGAAATTTTTTTCGGCGCAAATTCATTTAGCGACGAATTTTGCCAAATTTTTCATGGCAAAATTCGTCTCTAAAACCTAATTTTTTTTGTAGTGGTGGGAATGAAAAGCACCGAGTCGCAGCTCGCAAACACGAGCGCCAGAAGCATACACCCACAAAATGAATATTACTCCTTCCCTGCCAATCTCCTACTTCCAATTCTCTTTTTGACGAAGTTTCCGTGGAGGCTATAACCTAATATACAGTTTCTGTGTATTTGCCTATGTCACAACCCACATGAGACAATTTCTAGCTATCACGTAAATAATTTAAGGTTGAAGAAGATGATGGAGAGAACGGACCCTTTGGAAGTAGACATTTTCAACTGTTTGAAACGTTCGAACATTAGTGAAAATCCTCGCTCTTTATGGATCATAATCTCATTAAAAAAAAAAATAGGCAACAACTATTGTCTATCACATTTAATTTGCTCGTGGAATGCATTAAAATACCATTGATGAATATTCTGTTTCACTCGATACAAAGGGTAATTATAATAATTTGATGAAACCCGCATTCTTCATTGACTGTTCCTTCTCTCCAATTTGCATTTTTGCTTTCCTATTTTTCCACGCACGTATGTATGCGTTCATTCATTGAATTTGTTGTTGTAAGTGAAAATATGCTTATCGATTTTGTATGTGTGTTCCTCTTTGAAATCTTTCAAGTCTTTGCCATTTCATGTAAGCGGTAGACTATTGGTCCAAAATAACATAACTGCAAAATTAAGATGGTAGACTATTGATCCGAAATAAAACAAATGCTATTTAAGGCTCCGTTTGTTTGGCGGAAAATGTAACATTTCTGGAAAATATTTTTCTAGAAGTCATTTTCCTAGAAAATGGCATAATTTTCCGGTGTTTGGCTGAAATCTAGAAAAGTCTCAGAAAATATTTTTTATTGTTCGGTATAAAAAAGATTTTCCTCTTTACAATACTTTTAATATTTTTTAAAAATATTTTTAATTTTCTTTTTCTTCTTTTTCCTTCTTCTTCTTCTCCGGCAGGTTGCCGACCACAGGTGAGCTCGAGCCTCGCTGGCCTGTGGCGAGGCTCGAGCTCGCCTGTGGCCAATCGCCGGCCGGAGAAGAAGATAGAAAAGAGAAAGAAGAAGAAAAAAGAAAAAGAAAAAAAATAAAAAAAGATAATGAATGAAGCAAGAAGGTGGGGGAAAATGTTTTCCTCTTTTGAAAAGAGGAAAATAGTTTCCTTACTTTTGTTCATGTTTTCAATCATTGAGGAAAAACGTTTTCCGTGGGTGGTTTATTTTCCGCCCCCGAACACCGGAAAACCCAGAAAATATTTTCCTGGAAAACATTTTCCGTGAAACGAACGAAGCCTAAAAATCCATAAATAAAGAATATTAAACCTCCAATATAAAAATAATACAAATAAGTTGGACTTTCAAATTTTTCAAAGTTTTTTTATTCATTAAGATGCACAAGACACAATCTCTTTTATTTGCACACCAAAACCCGAGTTAGCCTCCTTTCTAGGAAAAGAAATTTACTTATCTCTCTTGATTTGGATTTTGATAATTAATAGAAAAGAAAAATCAAATCACAACGTGATGTAGGAAATAAAAATTTCTTCCAGATCATCAAGTTGTTGATTGGGTATACGAGCATGGATGCAAAAAACTTCCAGGATAAGACGGCTCTGGAAATCTTCCAAGTGAATCCTAGCGGCCATCAAAGTGTTGCGAAGAGGTTACTCTGGGAAGGACGTCGTGCAAAATATTTTGCTCCTACCCTCTCTCTATCACAGTTTTTTGGCAGTGATCTAGATCGCTTTGAGAAGTTGGCATGTTCTTTTGGCATCCGATATGAATCCGCTCGCAACATTATATTTCTAATGTCTGTCTTAATGGTGATTTTCGGTTTCCAATATGGTCTCACTCTTCTAGAAGGATACTGGCAGAATTCCTCCTTGAATCCCACGGCCAATTCCACTGTCGTTGCCACCAATTCCAGTGGTACTGCTACTGGAAAACCACATCATGCCGGAAACCTGATACCGGAGGGCTGGCTGCTATATACTTTCGTGGCCCTCATCATTTTGGCTATTTTCGCATTGCTGAAGAAAATCTTGGCCTTTATAATGACACTATTACCCTATGCGCGCAAGTATTACTGCGTATTAGCCTATGGCATTTTGGCCTTCTCTAAAACCTTTCCCACATTCCCGGAGCCCATTGAGATCGGAGGAGTGCCGTTATGGAATATTACCAGTACTCGCAAGTAGCCGCTTTGTTTATCCCCTTGTACGTGGAGGCAAAGCACATCCAAGATATAGATAGAATCGATGCCACAAGGAGACCTGTCGGCAACTTCCTACAAACAAAGGATCAGAAACTTCACTAGTATTATTCACTTTGATTATTCTTGTCGCGAATGTATATGAACCATGCTGCTAGTCTCGAGGTTTGCAAGAAATAGACTAGACTCTTTTTATTTGTTGCGTGTAATGGACTCATCTGGTATTTCCTTAATCCCTGAAGACCTTTCATCTTGAGTGAAGTCAAGACTTCGAATAGCTTTTTTCCTAATTCAACTTCACAAAAAAAAAATTTTATTAAAAAAAAAAAAAAAAAAAAAATAAAAAAAAAAAAAAAAAAAAAAATAATTATAAAAAAAAAAAAAAAAATAAAAAAAAAAAAAAAAACAAAAAACCAAAAAACCAAAAAAAAAAAAAAAAAAAAAAAAAAAAAAAAAAAAAAAAAAAAAACCCTTTAAAATAAAAAAAAAAAAAAAACAAAAAAAAAATAAAAAGAAAAAGGAAAAAAAAAAAAAAAAAAAAAAAAAAAAAAAAAAGACAGGAAAAAAAAAAAAAAAAAAAAAAAAAAAAAAAAAAAAAAAAATACATTACCGGTGTAAAAGAAATTATTGCGCATAAATGATCCCATCCATCTTTGACTTTAAGATTGTAACTCTCCACTCTTTCATATTAATGGTGTCTGAGATGCTCGTGTAAGTCTTTTTTTTTTAAATGACGGTGTAAGCTTATGATCACTCTAGTAATATTTGTAGGTGATTGTCACGAAGACCACGTCAACTAAAAAGCCCAAACAATCCATCTCGCTGACTTTGAAGTCAGTTAGGAGACTTCCTCGCAACCTCTTAATGGCTCATTTTCCTCGGGTCTTTGGGGACATGAATGAACTTTAATTTAACATCAAACTCCTCCTTTTGGCATGCTAAAAATGGAAACTCCTACTCTTCCTCCATCTGGTCACAGGCATGTTTGTGGGTTATATATAGCTTACCAAGAGCCATCACCAAACTTGTAATCAGAATTTATTGAGGATGCTCCTTTAGGCTATGTTTCTCATACTTTCGTACTATATATGCCCACAAGTAGCTGATTTAGTGCAGTGTCCTCAAAATGCTTTATCGCATTAGATTTGGTCATCCGATAAGGCAGGTAATGGGAGTGGCACTTTCGCGAAGACGCTTCCTTGTTGGTTAGCATAGAACATTCTTGCATTTGTTGATAATATTTCGACCGATAAATTGCAAATTAATATTTATCTCAATGACTTTAGGATTCTCGTATAATTAAGAGATCTTTCACTCCAAATTGCAGCTACCCCACTTAAATTTTCCTTCCCAGTGTGAATCTTTCTTTTTCATTCTTAAGAAATATCATCTGTGGAGTCCATAGAGTTCTCATTGTTTCATAAGCTTCAGACATCTTCTTGTTTCTTCCTCTTAGTTTTATTGTTCACCATCTCTTTACCTCTGATCCTCTATGTATTTCTCTTGTATTTGAGACAAACTTTTGTACCATGCCACATTTTGCAATATATATTGTCTGTCTAGTTGGGCGAATGAGTTCAACAACCTTTCTAACCGGTATGCTCATCTCCTCAAAAAATTGGGAAAAGTACTAAAAAAATCATAAACCTGTTGCATTGATACCAATTCAGTCTTAAACCTTTCAATTAAACTAATTTACTCATAAACCTTTTCACATTGGTACCAATGCAATCCACCTGGCCAATTTAGGTCAGAAATTTTTAATGTGGATGCCGGTGACCCTAACATGGCCAGTGCTGACTTTGACATTTTTAATAATTTTTTGTGAAGTTTTTTTCTTTTTTTTTTCTTTCCCTTCTTTTCGCTGGTGGCCGGCACAAGGCAACCACCAATGAGGTTAGCTGGCCGACCCTCGCCTAGGCCAAGGCGACCTTGCCGGGTGTCGCTTTGGCAAGGATTAGCCTCACCAACCATGGCATGTGCCGACTACCAAAGGAAAGAGAAGGAAAGAAAAAAAAGAAAAAGAAAAAAATTCAAAAAAATTATTAAAAATGTCCACATCGACACCAGCTACATACTACTGGGGCCCATGTCAATAATTTCCAGCCTACATTGGTCGGATGGACTGAATTTGTACCAATGTGAAAAGGTTTAAGACTAAATTCGTCAAATTGAAAAGTTTATGACTGAATTGGTACTAATGCAATAGGTTTGGGAAATGTGTCAGAAAAATCCTAAACATATTGCATTAGGACCCATTTAGTCTTAAACCTTTTAATTATGTCAATTTGATCATAAACCTTGTGACTTAGTGCCAATTCAGTCATTCCGGCTAATTTTGGCCAGATATTACTAACGTAGTTGCCGGCTGGCTTACGTGGCACGACCGACACTAAAGCGACATTTTAATAATATTTTAATAAATTTAAAAAAAAATCTTTTTTTATTTTTTCTTTCTTTTCTTTCTCTTTTTTTCCCGAGGAGGGGAAAAAGAGAAAAAAAGAAAGGAAAAAAAGAAAGAAAAAAGAAAAAAAATTGAAATTATTAAATATTATTAAAAAATTGTTTACGTTAGCGTCGGCTGTGTCACGTAAGTTGGCCGGCTTCCACGTCAACAACCGGTCAAAATTAACCAGAAGGACTAAATTGGCACTAGGTCAAAAGATTTATGACTAAATTGGCATAAATGCAATAGATTTAGAACTTTTTTGACACTTTTCGTTAATAGCTAGGTTTATGACTATTTTGGTACTTTTCCCTAAAAAAAATCTCCATCCCCGACCATTCTCACATCCATGTCCTTGGCAATGTCATTACCACAAATCCGAAGGTGGTCGAGCACGTGCTCAAGACAAGATTCGACAATTACCCAAAAGGATCGCATGGTAAATTGCAAAAGCAGTCCGGAATCTCAAACGACCACGTGCTTCCAGATGAGAAAGCATTTTGTGCGTGCAATGTTGCCCTCAGTTTGGCAAGATTGGTGCAGCCTTGCAGGTGCAGTTCTTATGCTTTCCCTGTCTAAGAGTCATGACATGTTTCGACAGTATGATTCATACTTTTCCTAGAAAGCACTGTGATGACTATCGTTTGAGGACTTGTAAATAGATGAGGAGTGTGTCCTTAGAAGCTTCCAAAGGAATGCCAGTAATAGCAGCATAGCTGAGGATACAAAATAGCTAATGCGGAGGTCCTGCCCTATTGTATCATCAATCTTAGTACTGCACTCTTGAACCTTGAAATTCAATGTGCTGCAAGGACCAGCCAGCCATAATCTAAGTTAATTTAATACAGAGGCATGTGCTCGACTTCTGTCCCCGCTTCGCGAGTATGCATTTGTTTATGATGGATTATGGGTTTATGGATGTGTGGGCCGCCCATGTTGGGCTAACCCAACTCATGACCCATCATGGGAGCCCATCTCAAGTAACTGCTGCAGATCGTGTAACTGCCCTTAGCAGATAAAAAACGAAAGGGAAAAGATCGTAATAGTGAGAATAGGGTGATTTAAGAAAAAGATAAGAAAACGACGTTCTATTCTCTTCCCTGACATACGATCCAACGAGGAACTCTCGCGCCTGCAATAGACAGCATTTAATCTGTGGAAACAAGGTATGCTCATTATGTGATATACCTATTCGATTAGCATCTGTAGAGTTTTCTTGGGCATGTTTCTCGATTGTTCGAGTTTCGGCATTTAGGAACTATTTCTCAACTGTTCGAGTTTCGTTTTATTTAGGAATCCGCTTCCATCATTAGTATCAAAGCTGTGGTTTATATACTGTTAATTGGCTTGTTCATCAAACAAGGATCGGCCGAAAATTGTGAACCGTTCCGACGGCCGCTCAGGTATGGAAATCGACACCCAACCATACTATTCGGGGCCGCTTCTCGGAGTTTCGTCCATGAAAAATGATTTTTAACTACACGGGCTGGTAGTTCTCATTGAGACAAGAAAAACGAGGGGTGGCACATCGCTGGGGGAGGCCGCACGCTCCCCCATGCGCGGCCATAAGCGGTTGTCTCGTTGTTGGAGTGTGCGCGGCACGCACTTGCACGATGGTATAGGCCCGTGCACAGCACACGCCTACTGCCCCTCTCCGCGGAATTACGATTCTGCCCTCCATTTTTTTTATTTATTAAAAAAAAACGTAGGAGCTCCAGTTGGGGCATGGTTGATGTCGTTGTGTTTATATTGAAATTATCTAAATTGTGATATAATTTATTAATCTGATTGACCTTGGTGAGAGTAGATCCCGAGACTTTTGCATGTCAATGTCTTTGATGTTCCCAATATTTTGTTGTTCCATGCATTATGAGTAATCATTTTATTCTATATTCGTTACAGAAACAATGGTAACTATCATACGTTGTCCCAGAATACCAAGGACGTGGGAACAAAGAATGAATCTTCTAAGATTAATAGAAGAATTGGCCAATTATCGATGGGATGGTAATGTTAACATGTTAGAGCATGTTACCAAGGTCAATGAAATGATCCAAAATATAATTTGGGAAGGTTTTATTATGAGAGATCCTAACAGGGTCGTTGCCTTGAGAAAACCTTTTTGAAGTGTGGCAAGCCATTGTTGATGAACTATGGAAACCCAACCAATGTCCACAATATAAGATACTTGTGGAAGCTTTTCTGAAAAAGTATATAAAGATTGGGGCAACGAAGACATCAACACATTCGATGAATATGACCTGGCACATATCTGAGAGATTTGCAAAAGTCTTTCCTTGGTTACCAAACTCCACCGTTGATCTTCCTAAGGAATTTTATGAGTCTATCCCTGTTTTTATGAAGATTAAGAAATATTGATGTTATTTCTTTAGAATATGTTGTCATTAGTGAACTTTTCTATGTTAATATTTTATTTCTTTTTAGACTTATGCATTGTTTATGGAATATTTAGTTTTGAATATTCAATGGCGTTGTTTTTATATTGATATTGTCTTATTCATGTTATATATGAGTGGGAAGTTCTAGAAAGTTTTAATAACTTAAAAGAACTTAATTTTGCATAAATAATTATATTAATGATAATTTCAAATTAGGATTTTTAGATGATGATCGAAAACAAAGTAACCTTTCGAATATGAAACCTTATATGAAATTATTCATTAATGTAATTAGTTTGTGTAAAATAGATGCATAAATGTTAGAGATTAATAATTATGCATATATGTGTTCAGAACCAATGGCTTCAGCATTTAAGAATATCGTATCTGAGCTCAATAAAGGAGAGAAATTGAACGGCGAAAATTATGAAATCTGAAATATGAAAATTCAAGAAGAGCAAGAAGCACTAGAAGCTCTTAATCAAGTTATGGAAGAACCTGAAGATTGAAATACTGTATAACATAGAAGGGATAAAGATGCATTTGCTGCGTGGAAGAAAAAGAACTCAGTAGCTCGCATTACATGCTTTTTGCATGTAATATACAATTCACTGTGTAGGAGCTTTAGACTTCGAAGCTTTAGATGTCGATCTGAATCTGGTGATGAAGGAAGCTCCTGTGGCTGAAGTTTGTGAAGCATATAAAGTGACCTGAGGAATGGTTCAAGCTTTACAAGAAAATGTAATCGGTTTGCCTTAATGGTTTCTGTATTCTGTGAGAGGCTTGGATGGCATGATCTAGAGGTCTTGGTTGGCAAATTCCAAAATCTAGTGTCCTTTGGAGCGAGAGCAGATTGTAGAGCTTACGAATATCCCATGAAAGTGTATATAGGGAAAGACCCATGAAAGTGTCGGGCACTAGCGTCACGGTGGTGACCCGGAATTGTGCCGATGGAGGCGGAAAAAACCATGCTGTTGAGGAAGCTTCGAACCGTGATCATGTTTCCGCTCTGGAAATGTTCCAAGTGCATCCCAGTGGTGATCAAGATGTTGCGAATAGCTTACACCGTCAAGAAGGAAAGCTAAAAAACTGTGATAGAGAGAGCGTAAGAGTAAAAACCTTCCTTCTCGACATCCTTGACAAGTTAAAAACATCTTCCATTGGGATTCACTTGGACGATTTCCAGAGTAGAAACATGATCCTGAACGGCTTGAAGCTTCCTCAACAGTATGGTTTTTTCTGCCTCCGTCGACACAATCTGGCCCACCATTACGACACTAGCGCCCGACACTTTCATGGTTCAATTCTCTTTATGCATTCTCCGCCTTGCCAACTTTGCGTGCCTTATGATTGAATTCCCGAGATCCACTGAGGTCACCGGACTCATCGTAACGGGATTTTATGCATTCTCTTTATGGTTCAATTCACTTTCGGTTTCCGGTCATCTGAATGTCAGGAAGTCCGAAAATATTTTCTCGAAAATGATTTTTTATCAAACAAACGGACCTCTTATTAATTTCCAAATGGATAAACTCTTATTAATTTCCGGTCATCTGAATGTCAGGAAGTCCGAAAATATTTTCTCGAAAATGATTTTTTATCAAACAAACGGACCTCTTATTAATTTCCAAATGGATAAACTCTCATCCAAAGAGATCAACTGAAGGTCGCCATCCTTCAAGGTCTTAACAAAAAACTGATTGAAGGTTCATGACCATATATCATTGTTGCATAGGATCTCCCACTTAGTGTATTTCAATGTAATCTCTGTCTTATATCAATTTGCAACCTAAGATGGGATTACTATACTTCTCAAAGAAGAAAAAGGAAATCCAAAGACTTACAAGCCCCCGTCAACTATTTGAAATCCAATTTTTGACCCAAAGAAACAAGGGCAAAATCGAGAATAGCACAAGAGATGACATTAGGCCGGGGCACTCACTCGAAGTCCCATAATGCAATGAGGCCTGAATCGTACACACGGAACTTGCAAGATAAATATGGTTTCGATATGGGTTGGAACTGTTCTAATCCAATAGGTTAGTTTTGGGTCCAATCCAAACTATGTAAACCCCTACAAACTAGCATATCCGCATCCACATATTAGGCGTCTTTGACATGATGGTCAGCTGAGGTAAAGTTATCACTAGTTATATGCATGTAAGAGGCAGCCAAGAGAAAGTTCCCCATGTTTTATTAGAGGCTTTCATCGGGAAATCATAAGTTATTTCACACTGGGTAATCCTAATCAATGAAAAACATGACAAAAAGAAGTCCAAGAAGTCTCAGGACCGCCACGACAGATACAGTCGTCGCCTCACAAACTCTACAGAAGGCGATGCACTCCTATGCAGGGCCAGCAGCCCCTAAGGCCCAATAGGGTAGGAGCAGTTATGTCAGCTCATATGCACAAACACATCTGTATAGCGCAAGAGGCCATAAAAGAATCACTTGTATAGCCTATCCATTGTATGCTTCAAGCGTTCAATATCAGCTCCCACAATTTCATCTACCTTCTGCCCCTTGCTGAAGAAATGAAGTCTCGGCTGCAGCAAAATGTAAAATCAGTTTCTCATACAAAAAAGAACCACACAGATGAGACTTAAATGAAGCCAAAGAAGAAAATTACCTCCCACACAGTTCTCACTGGCATTTCTCAAAAAAAAAAATCCATCAGAATGCATATTTTAGGATATAAAATGTCAGAAAACGATGATGATGCTTCCAAAGTTTTCATTATGCCTAACTCAGCACTTCTCACTCTACTTGATGGGTGTCAATGAGGCTAGATCAATTTCTGCGCAAACCCAAACTGACCCGATTTCTTTTTAGTTTTGGAATTCTCTTTTGTGACCCTAACTGCACCACATCAGCCCAAAGCCGACACATCACAGAGTTGAAACAAATTCGAAGAATCTACATACAATTGAGAATTTGAAGCAGCAACAATTCAGTTCAACTCCAAGTCCGACCATTTCTGTTTCTTATGGCAGGAAACAACCTATGGCAAGAACAAATAAAAGCCAAAAGAAAAAGAACTTCCACCTGAACTAGATAAAACCTGAACATTTCCTGTTGGACTCCAGTTAATTAAACTAGGTCTTCAATTCCTTTGGGTTTTTTGTGCAACTTTAGGGTGTCATGCACTTCCAGGAACACTGTTCATGTCTGTTTTTTCTATATCTTGGATTTTGTATCTAGCCCCATTTGTACCCCCAAGCACCAAAACAAAAATCAAATGAAAAACTAAAAAAATGGCACAGCTGTAGTGAAGTTGCAATAGCTCCAATTAAAGAAAATAATAAAACAGTTCTTCCTCATGGCCAAGGAAAGAATGACCAACTCCATAGTGCTTTAGTAAAGATACATTCCGGGAAATGATAAAGTCAATCAGGTCTGATAAGTGTGTTCAAATGCTGTGCAGTTGAAAAGCACTAGATGTGGACAGTATGGATTGAAGCAACAACTGGTGTGGGCTCATGAAATCATACTGGAGCAAAGGATTTGGTGCTTTGATGTATGGGAAGTTTGATAACGGAAACGAGCTGTTATCTCGGTACCAAGATAGAAATTCTATCAGAAGGAACCACCATCCATGACCACAGTATGCAAGACAGTTTAGATGACATAAGAGAATTTTCTTGTATAGATAAGGAGGAGGCTGCAAGACACAAAATTCTTCCCAAGACGAGCTTGAGTTTTGAGAAAGTCCCTCCATTTGCAGAACCAATTAGACACGCAATCTTCAGATTATCTTTGTTAGTGAAATTAAAAAAACTGTGTACATTGCTTGAAAATAGCATCCAATAACATGCATGACATTGTCTTACCACAGAGTCGATCCTCAGCTCCATCAATTTGTCTTGAATGCCCTCCTGCAGACAAATTAACAATATTAGCTTCCAAGAGTAGAAAGCATTCCTATCATAGAAGAGAAAGCCGTGAATATCACCATAGAGAACTTCCACTAAGATTAAGAGTGGTCTAGAGGGACAATGTGGAAACCAGAGAAGAAGCAAAAGGCATTACCTGATCAATGTCAATTTTATACGTAGTCACATGAGGGTACTTCTCATTCAATGCTTCAATGGCAGGGGACATGAATCTGCCTGCAAGACACAGATTAATGTTAAGGCTAAAGTAACCTTTTCTCTTCAAGTAGCAGAGGATAATCAAGAGGAAGAAGTGCCAGTTAATGGAGGACGTTGCCAAATTCCTAGATGGTTGAGATTACTTACAAGGACCACACCATGCCGCAGTGAAGTACAAAATTGCTGGTGCAGACTCATCTATCAAAACCAATCAGACAAAAGCATAAGATATTTCGTATTTTGGGGACCTTCGAAGTGGTAAGAATTGCATTCCCATCTCTTCCGTGTCTAACATGTCTATCCATAAAGCAATAAGGAGTCGATACAAGAAGAAGAACAAACCTCGGATCTTGGCAAGCACACCATCGAATTGTTCTTCTGACTTGACAAGGTGCATGCTTGACGAACCCGAGATTGCAAGATTGGCCTTAGTGGACTGCCAAATTTGAGCCATTCAGAATATGCAGTTCATCCAAGAGGCAGGAACTATCCACTACACATCCCTTGGTGAGCTAAAACGAGCTTTACATTTTCAAAGAAGGAAAATAAGCCACCAACAGAAATGCTACGAATTGTCAGGCTTTTCAAAAAAGTACGAGCAAGACTATCTATGATGGCAATTGGCGAGTATGAATTTCACGCATTGACCCCGATTCCAACTATCACCCTTCCTCATGTTGTAACTCCCTTCCCCAAAAGCGGGAGAAATGTAGACAAGAGACCACAGTTGGTAAATGCACATCGTGTAGTGTGGATAGGAAGTTTGGTTTGTGGAAAGCAGGAAGAGCCCTGAACTCCAGCTGGTCGAGTCGCAACCAAAAGGTCAATCTTTCTTCTTCAAGCGCGAGCATACGAATTCCTAAATACAAATGGTGCCCACACACGAACAGGAAATAGCCGATGCAAGACTCGGGCACACGTCAATAAAAGAAGACTGAGAAAGCAATCAAAAGGGAAGGAAGAGAGGGAAATGCAGCGAAATGGGTACTGATGAATTGGGACAGAGAAGACAGGAAGCGTACCTGAAGGAGACGAAGCTGAGGAGAAGGTCCGGGGAAGAGAGATAGCGGCGAAGGCAGAGGCGACCATGGAAGGGACGGCTCTTTGTGCGTCATCGGCATAACTTGGGAGAGGAAGGAGGAACTGGGGTTGCCGGCGGAGGCCCACGATTCCGCCGCCGCCGCTCGAGGTCCACGACCGCCGCAACAGCGCCGCACACCTCCTCATTCTAGCGATGTATGAGAGAGAGAGAGAGAGAGAGAGAGAGAGAGCGCGAGAAGGTGTGCAGGAAAACCAGAAGGAAAGCAAAGCTGATGGAAATGATTTGGGCCAGAAGTTGGGTACGATATGTCTTGTTGGGCCTGGGCCCATTTGGACATCGGTTGGCCCAGCTCAATTTTTGTGTGGCTGCATTGTAGGTGCACATCCACACGATTTGGATTGGGATTGTGTAAATTGTATCAGTTTCGGGGCCTGGAATTGCCAAATTTTCACGTTCTGGGAATCTGGGATTGATTAGCTGCTTGGAACACTGCTGGTTTTGTACCTCTCCTTCCCCCAAAAGTAGACCTCATCAAGGGCCTAGCAGCTAACGGGCCCACCCACCAAATCGGCGGGCTTGGCCGAGGAAATAGGCCCGTTTCGGTGAGCCTGGCCAAGCCGCGCCTTCCTCCGTCGTTCCAAGCGGTCAAAGCCGTGTGTCTTCACTGCAATGGCTATCCCAAACCTGCTCGGCACTCTTCGTCATCTTATGCCTCTCTCTCTCCCTCGTTGATCCACTCAATTGACAACTTGATTTTGCTCGGCAACCCATGACCCTTGCTCTTTTTCCCCTTCTCGACACTCCTTGTCATTTTATGGATTAATTATGTTTTTCAAATCATATCGAGAGAATTTTAGCCCATGTAATTGCGTGGGCGTAGGCCTCATGGTTGTTTGTGGGCTGACTGGGCTCCAAAAACAGGCACGCCCGCCCGAGCGTTGGTAGGATTGGACAGGACTGATACAGCCCAAGCCCACGTTGGGCTGGGCCCAGCCAAAGCGTGTGTTAGGCCCGCTCAATAATCAGGTCTACCCCATGGTTTTGTCTGATTGGTTTTGATAACCATTCTATTTTTTCGTTTTTCTATTTTTCTATTTCTGGAATAGATTTGAAACAAAAATCCGTTTGGTAACGTAATTTCATTTTTCTATTCCTAGAACAAATTTTGATCTCAGAAATAGATTTAGAACAGAAATGAGAAGTAAAAATTTTCTACTTTTTTATTTCTGGAACAAAAATGAGAAATAAAAATTATTTTCATCACTCGTCGTCGCCCACCCGTCGCCCGCCTCCCGCCGCTGCCTACCACCTGCCGCCGTCCGCCGCTGCTTGCCGCCTCCCACCGTCACCCACTTCCCGCCGCTGCCCAATGCCGGCCGCCTCCTGCTGCCGTCCTTCGCACTAGCTGCGCCGCCGCCGACAGCCTGGAAGGGAAAAATTTTGTGCTGTTATCAAATAAATTTTTATTTCAAAAAAAGAAATTTTGTGTTGTTATCAAATGTGTATTTTTGCTTAAAAACTCATCCATGGAACAATTTTAGCCAAAAATTAATTTCTAAAATAGAATGATTGTCATTCGCGCCCTAAGTCTTTCAGTTCACCTAATCTGTGCGTGGAAACTAAAGGATAAACAGACTTTGTTGAGTGCTTATTAGGCCGAGCTCAGAGCTCGTGGACCGTGAATGTTATTTTTGAAGAATGTAAGGCCTTGTTGGACCAGCTAAATAGAGTGTGTCTGTCTCTTTTGTGCCCCATGAAGCCAATAAAGTAGCGGATTAGACTGCTAAAGCCCATCGGGAAAACCATCTTACTAGTAGTTGGCTGTTTAAGCCCTCACACCCACTATGGATTTTGTTATATACCAACTTCGGACTCAGTTGCGTTTCAGCAACGTGTTAGTAATGAATGTTTTTCTTTTCGATAAAAAAAAAATTGGCGTGATTTGAGGTTGGTGTGACGGGATGGAGACGTAAGAAAAGGAATTTCCCTTTTTTGTTCCTAAAGACCCAAGGAAAATGAGCCATTGAGATGTTGCAAGGAAGTTTCCCAAGTGACTTTAATGTTGGCAATATCCGTGTTTCTAGCAACAATGGACTTTCCTTCTAAATCCTGTATTTGCGGTCAAGGTCCAATTCGAACTCCATCGTGGAAATAACAGAACCAACTCCAGTTCGAAAAGGCAATTGTCGTGTTTCGAGCAAACTTGGACCCAATACAAAGTTCAAGTAGGGACATTCAAATCTTGATTGCTACTCTGACATGAACGTAGTTTAATTCGGGTCAGGTCGGGTTAACAAGCTAAATTCCGAATCATGTTCTAACATATAAGCTTTGAGATTAAAAGCAAGTGAACTATTACAGCAGCCATCCGATCTTATCGTAATGGAAAACTCAATTGCCAATTACATTAAAGAGGAACAAATTATGAAGAACCCTCTAAGGCCTAACCAGTTTATGGACATCGATTTACTCTTCTAGACTGTAATAGGGATATGTGTAGAAATAGGGCTTAAAGATTGGGCAGATGGTCGATTGAGGATTTAAGATTTTGTTTTGGCCACTTGAAGACTTCATGAAATTTAGTGAAAAACAAAAAAACTCTAATTAGATGTGGAGTTCGCTGTCAGTTGAATTCAAGCATTGGAATTCTTATACTCCGCACGGTTTAAGTAGTTCCCATCATTGAGTACCAGGGCGGTGTAGTTGTGATTTATCAAGACAGCCTCAGCTGTTACTCCCCCCAACTTCTTGTAACTGGGAAGAAATGACACCCAACAACATTAAATAAAAAAAAGAAAGAAAAAGATTGTCGGACCGCAAATTATTGGCATAGGATTGATTGCACATCTTCGATTAATTTTAAATTATCTTCATGACTTGGCCGACTCATGGCGAAACTTGGCATGTAAGTTCTCTGACGGAGAAAGACCCTCCAATCGGATGAGTTGTTCCTGCGGCAAAAGTCATAAGCATTGACCCATCGAATTAAATTCTCGTTGACTGTAGCACTATTTATGATTTTGCAAGTTGGGTACTCGCACTTCCATCGACCAGCAACGAGCAAAGCCCCTCTTCTCCTACATTTCCCTGGCCAAAACAACGGACCCTCGGCTTCAACAAGCGATAGAACATGATGATGTTGATGAGCTCCACAGGTTCATTGTGGAGGAGCCAAAACTCTTAGATCGTGCATGTAAGGGCCCTTTCCCAAATACTCCTCTACACATTGCCGCGGCCGCTGGAAAAACTCAAGTGGCCATGGAAATGGCCATCTTGAAGCCATCCTTCGCTCGGAAGCTGAATCCAGAAGGTTACAGCCCCATGCACTTGGCTTTGCAACACGAGCATTATTCCACCGTGAGGGCACTGATGACCCTCGACCCCAAGTTGATCCGAGTCCGAGGACGATACGGGATCACCCCTTTGCATTATGTGGCCGGAAAAGAAGGAGACATGGAGGTGGAGCTCTTGGCTGAATTCCTAGCCACTTGCAACTCGTCCATCAATGACTTGACGAGTCGATGCGAAACTGTGGTTCATGTTGCCGTCAAGACCCACAACCTTCAAGCATTCAAGGTTTTGCTTGGATGGCTTACACGAGTCTATCGGACAAATATCTTGGGATGGAAAGATCAAGATGGTAACACCGTCTTACATATTGCTGCGTCCGAAGAGCAGCTCGAGGTATAGTTCATTCATGCCGGTTCAATTCACTGATTTCGTGACTGTTTGTGCTTTCATTGTTCGATTATTGAATTCAACATAATTTAATCAGGGCATGGATCTATCAAATAGGTGGGTCGGATTGGGTTTGGGTAGATTCGACCTAAATTGACCAACTTAACACAATTGGACACATTTAATATAAAACTATTTTGGCGATCCATACCCAATCTAGACCCAACACATTTAACAGTTTAAAGGGAAAATATCAGGAGAAGAGGAAGCTAAGTCAAAACAAAAAACAAAAAAAATTTGGTCAGTTGAGTCAAAGTAAATATGGCAGAGGATCTAATTAATAAAAAAGCGACATGAAAAAGAATCCAAACTATCTTAAGCTCGTGCTGCTTCTAATTTGAGTTCATTTCAACTGGTCAAACAATGCTTTGGTTGGAGGATATAGGGATTTGTGGGACTACTGCCAACTGTTCTAAAAGCTTAAGCTGTTAGATGAAGGCGTAGTTTAATATTTAATTACTCTAACACTCCCTCTCACGCTTAGTCTGGTCTTTTTGACTAGTACTAAGTGTGGATATATTTAATTGGGAGGCAAATGGGGCCCGTAAAGATTTGAACTCGGGATCTCCTGGCTTTGATATCATGTGTGGTTTTGTGGAATTACTGCCAACTGTTCTAAAAGCTTAAGCTGTTAGATGAAGGCGTAGTTTAATATTTAATTACTCTAACAGAGATAACCTTTTTTGCAGTTTATTTAGTGGAGAGAAAAGGTATGATTAAGATTGTTTCTCTTCGAATCCTTATAAAACTCAATTTTAGTGAGCTCTAAATCTCTCTGGGTTGGATGGTTTTGGATAAATAATTTCCTTCCAACTCTTTCCATCATAATCTCTCCTATCTAACACAGCAATAACTTAATTCATTCTATTCTATTCTTTTGTTTTTCCTATTGATTAGGAAATTCTCTTTCCTTCTTTTAAAACTAGTCCATCCGAACATAGCCAGCACAAACATAAAATAATCACTTTGTGGAAGGAAAAATTACTTCTCGATCAGTTGATTCTTACACATAAAATAAGATAGTCTTTCTCTTCAAAGCCAAAAAAACTTATATATAAAATGTAATTGAATCCTAAATTTTTTTAGTTGACATGATTAATTTGTAAACTTTTATGAAAAATCATACTAATTCGGGTGATCCATTATGTGAATTTGCCTATGTTACAACTCACATGGGCAATACCTAGCTATCACATAAATAAATTCGGGTGAAAGGATTAAAGCGCACTATTGAAAAGGTTTAGTACTTCACTCCATTGGTTGAAATGATGGTAATTGATAAATAAGGTTTTTTTTTTTTTACATTCGTCATTGCATCACTAGCATTATTCAAGCCTATAGGGCATGAGCTCACTTTGTGGACAAAATTGAAGGAATACGTACTTATTTTTGTTTTCTTTGCATTTCTTCCAGATCTTCAAGCTGTTGATGGGGTGTACGGATGTGAATGCGAAGAACTTCCAGGATAAGACGGCTCTGGAAATCTTCCAAGATCCTAGTGGCGACCAAGATCTTGCGAAGAGGTTATGCCTTCTAGAACGTCGAGCAAGACGCTTTACTCCCACCCTCTCTCTATCACAGTTTTTTAGCACGAAACCAACTGTCTATGAGAAGTACAAAATGTTTTTGGGCATCCGAAATGAATCCGCTCGCAACATAATCCTTATAGTGTCTACATTAATCGCAACTGCTAGTTACCAAGCCGCGCTCACCCCTCCAGGAGGATACTGGCAAGATAACTCTACAAATACCCCGGCCAATTGCACCGTCGTTAGCGCCAATACCAGCGGCATTGCTATTGGCAAACCACATCACGTCGGAAACATGACCATGAAGGGTTTGCAGCTATATACGTTCACGATCCTCAACAGCATGGTTTTTTGGGCCTCCATGTGCACAATCTGGGCCACCGCTATTACACTGTTGCCCGACAGTGCCCTGGTTTACTTGTCTATAGGCAGTTTCGGCATTGCCTTCGTTGTTACCGTTGGGGTCGAATTCCCGAAATCCCAACCGGCTGGGGGAGATTTGGTAGTGATATTTTATCATCTCTTGATGTTGACCGCGGTGTGTCTCCCCTTGTACGTGTGGGCAATGTACAAGCGAGTTGTAAACCGAATCGATGCCATAGGAAGGCACCCAGGCAACTTACTAGGAACGAAGCATCGGAAATAATTCGCTAGTATTATTTACTTCAACTATACTTGTCGCGCACACATATAATCTATGTTCCTAGTCTTTGAGATTTGCAAGAAATGGGCTATTTTTTTTATAGTTGCATGTAATGGACTCCTCTATTATTTCCTTAATCCCCTGGTTACCTTTAATCTTGCTTGAATTCGGTACTTCGAACAGCTTTTCCTCCTAATTCAGCTTAATAATTGGCCCGGTGGAAATGAAAGGCACCGAGTCGCAGCTCGCAAACACGAGCGCTGGAAGCATACACCCACAAAATGCAAAGGGGGAAGTCTTTCGACATAGTCTTTCGGAGGAAAGGAATGTTATGATAATGGTTGAATATACGTGGTTTCAGAAACATTTAGAGTGAGGAGATTTGCACGGTATCGCCATATTTGGTTTCTTTTCGTGGAGAGAAGTAAAGGAATTAGGAAGAATGAATTTGAATATTACTCCGTCCCTCCCAATCCCCTACTTCCAATTCTCTTTTTCACAAAGCTCCCGTGGAGGCTATATCCTAATATACAGTTTTTACTGGTTGATCCATTCTTTTATCCTCGTTTGTTTCCTTAGTGATGGCTCTAATCATATTATTTCTCTCCAGCATAATAGACTTTTTATGCCATTCAGATGGGTTGTAAAAATTCGGTAAAAAAGTAGTGCTTTAAAAAAAATAAAGTCAAATACTCATAATAAGATAGTGATAATATGAGTATGTAGATTTCTTTTAATTGTTTTCGATTAATTTAATCGATACATATGGGGCTGTTTGAAAATCCAATTAAGTACTGGAAATGAAAATTTTAGAACTAGAAGATTAAACTTTTATGATAATCCTAATCAGAATTTGACTTAAAAGACTCAATTTAATCAAAATTCACTTAATCTAGTAATCAGCATGATGGATAGTAATTAGAATCCTCCCAATTATATTGTTAAAACGTAAACATGGTATTTTTTTAATTATTACTGAACAATTTTATTTCCATATTCGGCGCTTAAATTATCATCACTAGCGCTTATTTTTAAGTTTAATCAAAACAAGCCAAAAGTTTCAATTTAAAAACTGCTAGTGGGAAAACTATCTTAATCTCATGATGCTTTGAATTTGAGTTCATTTTATTTGGCCTACCAATTCTTTGGTTGGATGATATAGAGGAAAAGGAAGGAAAACAAAGGAGTGATATAGGGATCACCTTGCCTCCAGTTAATTTAGTGGAGAGAAAAGGTATGCTTAAAAAAATTTCCCCGATCAAGTTTTCTGTACATTTTCTTTATGTTTTCCCGCATAATCTTCAAATCTTCCGTCGGAGGAAGCCCGGCCGCGACCTCTGGGACAATGCAATTTCTTATCCATGTCCAAACGAGTTGATTACATTTTCTCCAATGTAGCTCCAGGCGGTCATGGTCGGAACCAGGACGATTCCGTCAAGGAAACTGTCCTTGTCCTTATCATCAAGGCTCGTCAGAACTCTCGAGACCACGTTGAATAGTTCTCGGGACCGGAGAGTTGTTGGTTGATGAGGCGAAGCTCCGGTCTGTCGGCCGTCGAGGTGTACAATGGGTCACCGGGCTCTGGGCGACTTCTTGTGGCGCAGATCTGGTAGGGAACAAATCCAAGTAGGGATTCGTTCCCAGACCTAGTGTGCCCGATTTGGATGGTTGACCCGAATGGAACCATCCCGGCCCAAGAGTTGGGCTTGCCCCCACAGTGGCTGGTGGGCTTTCCTTGGGCTGGGTATGTTCATCGTGGGCCTTATTCGTTAGCCCTTGACAAATGAATCATGGGTTGGCTTGGGCCGATACATACATCCATGAATTGGGTGGTGCTTGCACAGGCAGCCATTGGATGGGCTGGCTCGAAATGGCCTGCCACTGGTTTGGCTAGGCTTGAACAGGAACCCATGAAGTAGGCTATGTCTGGGCCCGGGAATTCTGGTTCAGTACGCCTTCGACAAGATGTGACAAGTGCGAAGGTGTCTCTTCCTGACCAGTGACTTCTGGAGTTTGGTTGTCTTCAGAAGGTGATTGATGATTTGGAATGGTAACCGTAAGAAAGTAAATTGACTTTGTGTTTATTTGCTCAAATACTGATTCCTACGTTGGAGTGCTAATCTTGTTTTGCAGGTTACAGAGAATCAGAGGCAATCGTTGGAGGTCACGGAAGAAATATAGGCTCTGATACCATAACACGAAGTGAAAAAGAGGAGGAAGTTGAGAGAATGTTTTTTATTGTATTGATTCAACTTGATTTCCTTTACATGTATAAGCCCCTATTTGTAATACAATGAACGGGCAACTAAGGGAATAATAACGATGGATACATGAAATCAAATCTAATCTTGGAATATGTTGGATTGGTATAATCGATCAATTATAATCTTTGATTGATCGTCACCAGCACGGTTTTTTTGGCCTCCATCGGCACAATCCGTGTCACCGCTATGCCACCAGCGCCCGTGACTGTCTAGGTTCCATTCTCTTCATGCGCTCAGCCTTGCCTACTTTACTTGCCTTATAATCGAATTCCAGATATTTGCTGAGGTCGCACGACTTATCCTAAGCACATCCAAGTTCTAAGCCGAATTGATGCCGCAAGGAGATGCGTCGGCAACTTCGAAGGATTTAAGGGACGGAAGTAATTTGCAAGTGCTATTTACTTTAACTATCCGTGTCGCAAGTGCATATAATCTTATGTTTCTAGCCTTAGACTTGCAAGGACTATGACTCTTTTGATTATTAGATGCATGTAATGGACTCATCTCTTTTAATTCCTTAATCTGTTCAATTATCTTTAACCATTTTTAAATCAAAACTAAAATTGGAACGATCTTTTTTACCTTCCCTCCCGTTTAAATAAGCAATTAAGTGCACTCCTATGATGTGTTCGAACTAAGTGAGTAAATTTCACTAATCGAATGTTACGATCAGGACTCGACAGGGATCCGTCAATTTTGCGAAAACGGTAACGCTGATGAATGTGACAATTTGATGAGAAATAACGAAAGACAAGAAAGGTGGATAACAGAGCTTTATGGTTGAGCCATGTAATTTCCATGCCCCATAATTCTTACATTTTCCGTCACACCAATAGGCGGGCCCTAAGTCTCACTAATCCCTAAATGGATCATATCTCGTCCAAAAAGATCCATAGAAGAAGAGCACAACATGATATCAAGCATCAACCTCTCAGTCTCACCATATAACATGGCCGCATTGGATTCCTCATTTAGCATACTTCAATGTAATCTCCATTTCATATCAACTCGCACCCTAAGATGGAGATTATTGTACTTCTCAGAGAAAGAAAAGGATATCCAAAGACTTACGAGCCCTATCAAAATAACTCGAAATCCGATTTTTTTGACCCAGAGATACGTGGGCAAGATCGACAATAGCACGAGAGATGAGGTTGGGCCGGTACACACTCTCTTGAAATCCCTTAACACACGAGTCGTGAATTGTATGCAGCGAGGCGTGAATCGTACACACGGAACTTACAAACTAGCGTTTCCACATCCATATCAGGCGTCTCTAACACGATGGTCAGGTGAGGTAAAGTTATCGCTAGTTATGTGTGTAAGATGCAGCCACGAGAGAGCTCCCAATGTTTAATTGGAGGCTTTCATCGATAAAACATATCTTATACCACACCAGGCAATCCTAATCAACGTAAAACGTGATTGGAAGAAGTCCAAGGAGTTTCACGACCAACACAAAAGAGTAAGTATATGGTCATCGCCTCAAATTCTACAGAATGTGATGCCCTCTGATGCAGGGTTGGCAGCCTTTAGGGCCTACTACTACTAGGTGGGAGCGATTTATGTCGGTGAAAGAGGTTAAGCGGAAATCTTGAAAACGCGTGAGTGTACGTGACTTAGTGAAAATATTAGCAGTACGATACAACTGATGAATATCGCCGGCAAGTAAAAAACATGCATTTCTAAAGAAAATCACTTTGAGGTTCTAGTTCCCTAATCATGGCGAAGCTCGATCCTCGATCAAAAATAGCTAATTTATATAATTCTGCATTCATTACATCCCGTCTACACATAGAACTATAGTTCATTGCATTTCCTTAAAATTTAAATAGCATTTTGTTTTGTCATCCATGCATTCTCTTCTGTGACCCCCCCCCCCCCCCCCCATCTTTATCTCCCCTTTATTTTTTCCCTTTTGCTTTCACTTTTCCGATGCTCCCCCACACAAAATTAGTATTCCCAAGATTCCATTCTTAGTCGATTCGCCATGTGAGACACGAGCTTCCTCCATTGATTCCCTCAAGAAACGTTGATAGGTCATAAAATTTACTGAGAACTTCAACGTTCTCTTGGCTAAACAAACAATAGATTTGTCTAACTCGTTATCCACGACCCTACTTTTTTTTAAGAATTAGGGTGGCAAATAAGAATCTGAAAGATTTGAACTCAGGATCTCATGTTCTGATACCACGTAAAATGATTCCATGAGATCACTGTCAACTTTTTAAAAAACTTAAGCTGTTAAATAAAAACGTAATTTATTATTTAAATACTATAACATAGCAAAAAGAGAGCGAGAGATGGGAGGATGATTAGGGTTACTTTTAGATAACTTTGTTAATGTATACTTGTAGGCTTACGCATCAAAGGCGTAAATTGACCCATTTGGCGAAAGTCACTCTGGTCTTTTGTACTATCAATCCTAAATCGATTGTGATTCATGAAGGTCGACTTCACTTTCTTGATCTTAGTTTCAAGCTTCGAGTGTAAGTGATGCCGTTATTGTCACAAACGAGTACTGTAAAAGAGATATTTCATTCGTTGCATTTCACAAGTTCTGACGTATTTGGTTTATTTGGCAGGCGTCCAATCAAGTGTAAGTGATGCCATTATTGTCCCTCTCTCATCTTTATCTGCCCTTTACTTTTGCCCTTTTGTTTTCACTTTTCCGATGCTCCCCCACACAAAATTGGTATTCCCAAGATTCCATTCTTAGTCGATTCGCCATGAGAGACACGAGCTTCATCCATTGATTCCCTCCCCCCAAGCCTTGCAATACACGACTATACCCAAGAAACGTTGATCGGTCGTAAAATTTACTGAGAACTTCAACGTTCTCTTGACTAAACAAACAATTGATTTGTCTAACTCGTTATCCACGACCCTACTTTTCTTTAAGAATTAGAGAGGCAAATAAGGATCTGAAATATTTGAACTCAGAATCTCATATTCTGATATCATGTAAAATTTCGTGAAATCACTGCTAACTTTTTAAAAAGTTTAAGCTGTTAAATAAAAACGTAATTTATTATTTAAATTTATAACATAGCAAAAAGAGAGCGAGAGATGGAAAGATGATTAGGGTTACTTTTAGAGAACTTTGTTAGTGTATACTTGTAGGCTTACGCATCAAAGGCGTAAATTGACCCATTTGGCGAAAGTCACTCTGGTCTTTTGTACTATCAATCCTAAATCGATTGTGATTCATGAAGGCCGACTTCACTTTCTTCATCTTAGTTTCAAGCTTCGAGTGTAAGTGATGCCATTATTGTCACAAACGAGTACTTTAAAAGAGATATTTCATTCGTTGCATTTCAGAAGTTCTGACGTATTTGGTTTATTTGGCAGGCGTCCAATCAAGAAATATTCAACGTATTTAAAAGTAGACAGAATGATTAGAAAATTATTCATTGCAGCTACAAGTTCCATGATACAGGATACCTCTTACCATACCCTTTTTCTTTGTGCTAATTCTTTCTTTTTCTTACCTTTTCTCACACAAGCACTAATTATCTTATTCCAAAAATGAGGAAATGGGCACATTACAATGATATATCTTACATTGATGGACAAAAAACAAGTGCACTTCCAGAGTTCAATGTTATGAGCACATTAGTGACAACTGATATTGTCTATTGCTGTATTTTCCGCTTTGATTCAGCATTACTAATCATCTCCGAGTTTCCTTGCATTGACCTTACTCTTGAGAAGTTGTTCATGAATTTGCCATAATCCGAATCATCGGGTCATGAGCAGACACATGATAATTTCGACGAAAAGCACAACTGCTCTCAATTACCTGAGCGCACGCCATGCACTTATAGATAAACATAAGTAGATACACTAATGTCTATTCTCATCTTTTTTGTCATCTCCAGGCGTCTTTTCTTTCTCCGATTAAAGGGGCCTTGATAGGGCCAATGCATGGCCTTTTCCATTTCTTATTTTTTTAATTTGCATGTAATGTGAAACTCACTTTCAAAGACTCAACCCACTTCTATCTAGGATGATAAAGGAAACACCTTCTGTACGCTATTTCCCTTAGCTGCCGTAATTGGGCTGCAAAAAGCAACCCTACCCAACAAAAAGAAAAGTACCGAGCTTAGTTAAAAAAATGGGAAAATGACACAAATGGTCCCTGAATTTTAGCATAAAATGTAATGTGGTCCCTAAACTTTTAATGTATTCAATATGGTCTCTGAACTTTAACCCAATGTGCAATATGATCCCTGAACTTTTGGTACATGTTCAATTTAGTCCCTAAACTATACAAAATTAAGGACTACATTAAATATTTTTATATAGTTCGAGGATTAGATTGAACATATACCAAAAGTTCATGAACCATATTGAACGAATTAGAAGTTCATGGACCACATTGCACATTAGGCTAAAGTTCAGGAACTACATTGAACAAATTTAAAGTTTAGGGATCACATTGTACATTATGCCAAAGTTTAAGGACTGTTTGTGTCATTATCTCTTAAAAAATAGGATAAGGAAAGTGAAAAGCACGAACGGTCCACGAATATCAGAATCAGCTTCCCTCACCTTATTAAAATGTTGTTGATTGTGAAGCTATTGTGATCATCTACGAGCAAAGCCCCCTCCACTCCTACATTTCCCCGGCCACATAATGGACCCTCGGCTTCAACTCGCAATAGCAAATGATGATGTTGCTGAGCTACACAGCTTACTCGTGGAGGAGCCAAAACTCCTAGATCGTCTATCTAAGGACCCCTTCCCAAACACTCCGCTACACGTCGCCGCGGCGGCTGGGAAAACCCACCTGGCCATGGAGATGGCCATCTTGAAGCCGTCCTTTGCTCGGAAGCTCGATCCAAATGGTTACAGCCCCATGCACTTGGCTCTGCAGCACAAGTATTATCGCACCGTAAGGGCACTGATGACCCTCGACCCCAAGTTGATCCGAGTCCGAGGACAAGGCGGACTCACCCCTCTGCATTTTGTCGCCGGCAAAGAAGGAGATAATGAGATGGAGATCCTGGCCGAGTTCTTATCCTCTTGTGGATCCTCCATCGAAGACTTGACGAGCCGCTGCGAGACTGCGGTTCACGTTGCCGTCAAGAGCCACAGCCTCAAAGCGTTCAAGGTTTTGTTTGGATGGCTCAAGCGACTCCATCTGACAAAAATATTGGATTGGAAAGACGAAAATGGTAACAACGTCTTACATATTGCTGCGTTTGAAAATCAGCCCGAGGTATATTTCATAAATTTCATGATTGCTCGTACTTTTATTTTTCGATCCTTGAATTCGACATAATCTAACCCAACAATAAACATGTCGAACATGTGGATCTGGTCAGCTTTAGGTGGGTTGAAAATAGGTCCGACCCAAATTTGACCAGTTAACCCATATTGATCTGTCTTTATGTAATACAAATTTAGCAACCCATATTTCATATTGTTCCCTTTGCATTTCTGGAACTTCCAGATCATCAGGCTGTTGATTGGGCATGTGAACATAAACGAGAAGAACTTCGAGGAAAAGACGGCTCTGGAAATCTTCAAAGCGAATCCTTCATTCAATCATAATGTTGCAAAGAGGTTACAACGTCAAATATGTCTCGCAAGACCTTTTACTCCTACCCTCTCTCTATCACAGTTTTTTAGCGCAGAACTAACTGCCGGCGAGAGGTCCGCGTACTTTTTTGGCTTCAGAGATGAATCCGCTCGCGACATGATTCTGTTAGTGTCTACCTTAATTGCGACCGCCACCTACCAAGCGGCTCTCAGTCCTCCGGGAGGATACTGGCAGGAGAACTCTTCAAATCCCCCCGCCAATGCCACTGTCGTTGCCACCAATTCCAGCAGCATTGCTATTGAAAAGCCACATGAAGCCGGGAACATGATCCTGAGCGGCTCAAGCCTGTATGTGTTCACAGTCTTCAACGGCACGGCTTTCTTCTTCTCCATCGGCACGATCTGGGCCATCGCTATTGCACAATTTCCCAAGACTTTCATGGTTTACTTCTCCATGTCCATTCTGGGCCTTGCCTACTTCATCTCCCATCTCATCGAATTCCCGAATTCGAACGAGGTCGCAAAACAGATCCTGGAGGGATTTTATGGCTCCTTGCTGACCGCCGCGCTGTTTCTCCCCGTGTACGTGTGGGCAATGCACGTCCGAGTTCTTAACCGAATCGATGCCACAAGGAGACACGTCCACGTCTTCCTAGGATCGAAGGATCGGAAATAATTCACAAGTTCTATTCACTTTAATTATGTCTTGTCGCGAGCGCATATAATCTATGTTTCTAGTCTTGAGGTTTGCAAGAACTAGACTCGTTTCATTGGTCGCATGTAATTCTTAACATGTTCAATTATCTTTAGCCTTTCTTATGTCAAAACTATCATGATCCTTTTTACCTTTCTGTTTATATGAAGTGTTCAGAATGTGGATACATTTCACTATTTGAATGTTACAATCAGGACACTAAAGTAAAATTTCATTTAGGCCGAGATCCATCCAATTTCGTGAAAAGGCCAACTAATCATCGTGACAATTTAATGAGAAATAAATTCAATTTGAATTGTCCGACGTGACTCTCCTGAGAAATGAAATCAGTAAAAAAGGTGCAGAGACACCGTTGTCGGCCCTCTGTCCTTGCCCCAAATTGGCAAATTGAGACTAAATTACCTTTAATTGAAACCCTAACCCTAATTCGTCCGACCATAACCCCAATTCATCATTAAACAAGAATTGGGACTCTTGAAGAGCTTCTGGAAGGGATAACGTGGGATCAACCGGGCATCCATGACAAGCCCGTAATCCTTACGTCGTTCATAGACTTAGTCGCGCGCTCTCTCTCTCATGAATAAGGTGCATCTTCTTCTTTTTTTGCTTTTTCCTTATTTAACTGGGGGATATTGTCTTAGGAGTATTTTCCAAGCCATGAATCAATTGTTCCTGATTCTACAAGCTTTTGCTGGTAGGGGTGAAGGAGATGAAAATGAAGAACCTAAGGCTTTCAAATGGAGAAAAACAGCGCAATGCTCTTTCAGCTCCATAGCAGCTCACTCCTTTTGGAGTCCTAATTGCCACGTTGTTTCGTTCATTGTCTACTTTGAACTTGAATTTATATTTCTTTAAAAAGCCAGGTCAGATTTAAATTGAGGATGCTCCCTTTAGGCTATGTTTCTCATACTTTCGTAATAAACGGAAGCTAATTTAGTGCAGTGTTATCAAAATGCTCATCTCATTGCATTAGATTTGGCCACATCCTCACATTTGATGACAACATTTCGATTGATGAATTACAAAATATTTATCTCAATGACTTTAGGGTTGTTCTTTAAATGAGAAATCTTTCACTCCAATTTGCAGCTACCCCACTTAACTTTTCCTTCCCAATGTGAATTTTTCTTTCTTATTCTTAAGAAATATCATCTATGGAGTCCATAGAGTTCTCATTGTTTCATAAGCTTCGAACTTCTTCTTGCTTCTTCTTCATCTATGTTTTGTTGTTCACCACCTCTTTTATCTCTGATCTTCGATGTATTTCTCTTATTTCTTAGACAAACTTTTGTGCCAACGTCACATTTTGCAATAGTTATCGTACGTCTAGTTGGGAGAATGACTTCAACAACCTTTCTGACTGGTAGACTCGCCTCCTCAGAAATTCTCCATCCCCAACCATTCACCGAGCATGTGCTCAACACAAGATTCGACAATTACCCAAAAAGATTCGACAATTGCCTAAAAGTCATTACTGTGAATCCGAAGGTGGTCGAGCATGTGCTCAACACAAGACTGGACAATTACCCAAAAGGGTCACAGGGTAACTTGCAAAAGAAGTCCGTAATCTCAAACGACCATGTGCTTCCAGATGAGAAAGCATTTCGTGTGTGCAATGTTGCTCTCAGTTTGGCAAGATTGGTGCAGGTACAGTTCTTATGCTTTCCCTGTCTAAGAGTCATGACATGTTTCGACAGTATGATTCATACTTTCCCTTGCAAGCACTGTGATAACTATCGTTTGAGGACTTGTAAATAGATGAGGAGTGTGTCCTTAGAGGCTTCCAAAGGAATGCCAGTAATAGCAGCATAGCTGAGGATACAAAACAGCTAATGCAGTGGTCCTGCCTTATTGTATCATCAATCTTAGTACTGCACTCTTGAACCTTGAAATTCAATGTTCTCCAAGGACCAGCCAGCCATAATATAAGTTAATTCGATACGGAGGCATGTGTTCGACTTCTGTCCCTGCTTCACTAGTATGCATTTGTTTATGACATGCTGACATACTTCAGTACTCACTCATGATTGAGATAATGATCCTGGAGATAGTCACGACTGTGATTTGTCAAATAAAGATGATTTATTTTCTTTACAGTTGCTTACTGTGCTCCTAGTACCAGGAGCACCCGAAACACGATGAAGCTGTTACTATTTTGTTTTTAATACAGGTCGTTGACAGTGTATAAGCCGATGCCTTTTCCATCAATAGTGTGATTGCTTTTTGCTCGTAATATGCAATTCACTGTGTAGGAGCTTTAGACTTCGAAGCTCTAGACGACGATCTGAATCTGGTGATGAAGGAAGCTCCTGTGGCTGAAGTTTGTGAAGCATATAAAGTGGCCTGAGGAATGGTTCAAGCTTTACAAGAAAATGCAGATCGATTTGCTTTAATGGTTTCTGTATTCTGTGAGAGGCTTGGATTGCGTGATCTAGAGGGCTTGGTTGGCAAGTTCCAAAATCGTGTGTCCTTTGGAGTGAGAGCAGAGATTGTAGAGCTTACGAATATCCCGTGAAAGTGTATATAGGGAAAGAACCATGAAAGTGTCGGGCGCTAGTGTTACAGCGGTGACCCAGATTGTGCAGATGGAAGTGGAAAAAACCATGCTGTTGAGGAAGCTTCGACCTGTTCAGGATCATGTTTCTGCTCTAGAAATCTTCCAAGTGCATCCCAGTGGTGATCAAGATGTTGCGAATAGCTGACACCGTCAAGGACGTCAAGAAGGAAAACTAGAAAACTGTGATAGTGAGAGGGTAGGAGTAAAAACGTTCCTTCTTGACGTCCTTGACGACGTAACCTCCTCACAACATCTTGATCGCCATTGGGATTCGCTTGGAAGATTTCCAGAGCGGAAACATGATCCTGAACGGCTTCAGCTTGAAGCTTCCTCAACAGTATGGTTTTTACCGCCTCCGTCGGTACAATCTAGCCCACCATTACGACAATAGCACCCGACACTTTCATGGTTCAATTCTCTTTATGCATTCTCCGCCTTGCCAACTTTACTTGCCTGAAAATTGAATTCCCGAGATCCACTGAGGTCGCCGGACTCATCACAACGGGATTGCCTCCTTGCTGTGCACCGTATCCGAGTTGTAACGGAATCGATGCCACAAGGACACGCGTCGGCAACTTTCTAGGATCTATGGATCGAACAATTCGCAAGTATTATATGTTGAAAAAGAACAAGCGGCAAGTATGGTTCAATAACCTCTAAAGAGAGCAAGGAGTAGAAGAGGACACACACAAAAAATTGATGCTGAAAAACTCTCGTACTTTTTACTCAACAGATCACAAGCCTATTGAATAGGCATAACATTGAGAAAAAAAACTCAGCAAGAAAATAACAACATGATAACAATAACAAAGACCCACTAACATATCTCACTAACTAAAACGTGTAGAAACAAACCCCTACAAACTAGGACTCCACTACTACATTATTGAAGACATGTAAAACTGAAATTTGACCACTTCAAAACTACTTCACGTGCTGGTGTTGTGTTTGTTCAATACTCCCCCTCAACACCAGCTTCTACTCTTTTCACCATACCGAGCTGATGATAGAAACTTTCGAACTTATTGCTACTCAAGCTTTTTGTAAACAAATCTGCAACTTGGTTTTCTGTTTTGACATGCTCCAACTCAATTTCTTCTTGCAAGACTTTCTCTCTGATAAAATGATGATGCACCTCCACATGCTTAGTTCTTGCGTGAAAAACTGGATTCTCCGCCAAACGTATTGCCGACAAGTTGTCGCAGTACAAAGAGACACCATACTCTGTTGGTTGATGCAAGTCTTTCAATAACTGCATAAGCCCAGTGCTTTCTTGAGCTGCCATCGCTGCTGCTCGGTATTCTGCTTCCGTGGTTGACAAAGACACCGCTGGTTGTCTTTTACTACACCAAGAAATTGCTCCGGACCCAAGCATGAAGACATACCCAGTAGTTGAACGCCGGGAATCATGGTCACCTGCATAGTCGGCATCACAGTAGCCAACTAGTCTGCAATCTCCACCTTTCTTGTACATAATACCATAGCCAAGCATGCTCTTCACATATCTCAAGATTCGACGAACTGATTCCAAATGAGTCTTCTTTGGATTTTGCATGTAGCCACTCATCACACCAACTGCAAAAGAAACATCCGGTCTTGTTAAAGTTAAGTAGATAAGACTACCCACCAACTGCCGATACATGGTAGCACCTTCTAAATCTTTCCCTTCATGAGCACACATTTTGGCATTTGCCTCCATCGGTGTCGAGATTGGCTTGCATCTAAGCATTGCAAATTTCTTCAACAAATCTTTTGAATACTTTTGCTGATGGAGAAATATTCCTTCCTGAGTGTAGTCGACCTCTAAACCAAGAAAATGTTTGAGCTGTCCAAGTTCTTTCATCTGAAAGCGAACTGACAAATTCTCCTTGGTTTGGAGAATTTCTTCTTCCCAATCTCCCTGTGATGATTAAATCATCCACATACACCAGCAAAATAGCTAGCTTCCCTCCTTTAGCTTTGACAAACAAGCTAGAATCCGCACATGTCACTGAATAACCACTATGAGTAAGAAATTCAACAATCTTACCATACCAAGCCCTCGGTGCTTGTTTTAGCCCATAGAGATCCTTCCGGAGCTTACACACATACTCAGGATGATCTTGATTCTGAAAGCCCATTGGTTGGCTCATGTAGATCTCCTGATCTAGCTCCCCATGCAAAAATGCATTTTTCACGTCCATTTGCCACAAGTTCCAACTTTTTCGTTTTGCAAGTGCCAGTAGGACTCGTACAGTTGTAAACTTCACAACTGGACTAAACGTTTCATCATAGTCTAGTCCATATTGTTGAGAGAACCCTCGAGCTACCAGACGAGCTTTGTGCCTCTCTATTGATCCATCTGCGCGGCGCTTTATCTTGTACACCCATTTGCAAGAAATAGGCTTCACATCTCTTGGCTTTGGTGTCACGCCCCGAACCCCAACGGGCTCACGACACCCCTCGATGGTCAATCATTGAACGCGACGTCCCAGGACGCGTCGCCGACCCAAACGAAACACCCAACGATAAAGGCAAGCGGAAGCGAAATTAAAACAACCCAGACAATAAAATATGACAAAGGGATAGCACAAAACAATAATTCCAAATACACAACATCAAAAGGGAATAGTGGTGGGGTATCCTACTTCGCTATACAAAAGAGGGGCACACAAAATATGGGGTAACTTGACCCGTCCTCCATCCCCGAGATACCCGGTGTCGTCTCCAATCAATCACTGGTCAGCAGATCGAAAATGGTTATATAATAACCGTGAGAACGAGTCTCAATAAGCAACCCCCTATACCCCACATAGGCCAATGCGTACCCAGACAAGTCGTACATGCAATCTACCCGATTACATATATATAATTCACATAAATGGACTTACCTCTCCATCCAACCACATGCCCACACTGCACATTAGTCAAATCGTAATAATGCAATAATAGTCAATGACACATCAAAATCATTTGAGCGCCATACACACGTACGTTCATCCAATTCAACCCAAACACATTTCACATGCGCATCCATCCAACTTTCACACGACCCGGTCAACACCCCAAGTGCCGCCCTCCGATCAATCCGGGCTCGTCCCGGTCAACACCCCACAGGACCTTTCAAAACAAGCTTTCACATGACCCGGGTCAACACCCCACAGTCGCCCTCCGATCAATCCGGCTCGTCCCGGTCAACACCCCAGGACCTTTCTTACTTTCACACGACCCGGGTCAACACCCCACAGGTCAGCCCTCCGATCAATCCGGGCTCTGTCCCGGGTCAACACCCCACAGGACCTTTCAAAAACAAACTTTCACACGACCCGGGTCAACACCCCACAGGTCCTTTCTCACAACCCGGGTCAACACCCCTCAGGTTGGCAGCCCTCCGATCGATCCGGGCTTTTCTCATGCACATGCACCATAATACAAAATTCACCATGCTCTTAGTCATATAAATCAATTTCAATCACCACCCTTTCACTAATGTCAATCTCGCACGCCACATCAGTCAACTCAATTCATGCTCCCCACATCGGTCCACCGACCCGACATTCATGTCGGCACATTCAATTAATCCAATTCACCCACAAGCGCCACGACAATTCGGTCGGGCATATTTATCTCGATCAATCACTAAATTAGCCGCACAATTATCGCCACAATAATTCACCAATTAAGCACAATCGCCTAATTAGCCCACGCATAATTAAAGTCCTAAGCCGGTACTAAACACATCCTAAACAAGTCTAAAAATACCCAAAGTACTAGGTAGGGTTTAGGAAGTCACTTACTTGGTTTTGGCCCGGAGAAAATCGGCTCGGGCCTAAAATGGCCGGGTGAACAAAGTGTCTCACTCGGCACGGGCAAGGGCGCGACGGGCGCGGGGGCTCGGCCATGGCGCTCGGCCATGGGCAGCCCTCGCCACGAGCACAAGGCGCGGCACGGCACGGGCACGGCGGCGGGCACGGGCACGGGCGCGGCGGCGGGCACGGGCACGGGCACGGGCACGGGCACGGGCGCGGGCAACGGGCACGGGCACGGGCGCGGCAACGCGCGCGGCGGGGTAGTGCGGGCACGGGCGCGGCGGCGGGCACGGGCACGGGCGTGGGCAACGGGCGCGGGTGTGGGCACGCGGCTTGGTCAAGGTCCGAGCTGGCCGTGGGGCTAGGCCGGGCTGGTCGGGCGGCGACCCGGCAGCAGCGGTGACGCGGCGGCACGGCCAGCGTGGCGGCGCGTCTTGGCCGGGAGAGAGGCCGGTCGGGTGAGAGAAAGAGAGACAGAGAACGAGAGGGAAGGAGAGGAAGAGGAGGAGAGGGAGATAGAGGGAGGGGAGCGGCGGACCGCGGCGGCGGCGACGGTCGGCTAGTTGCACGGCGGAGCGGCGGGCGGCGAGCCGGCTCGGCTCGGGCGAGAACCCGGCACGAGGAGGAGGCGGGGGGGGAGAAGCAAGGGGGTTGGCGGCCGGGTCTCGCGGCGTCGACGGGCGGAGGCGGTGGCCGGGCGCGACGCGCCGGCGAGCCGGGCGGAGCGCCGGGGTGACGAGTAGCGGCGGCAAGCTCGTCAAGGCTGCTGCGCGCTCCTCGCGGGCAAGCCGGCGAGGTGGCGATCGGGCGGCGGGCGAACGGCGCGGCGGCAGCGAGCTTGCGGGCGACGGTGGCGAGGCGGCACGACGCGACGGCGGGCTCGAGCGCGGTCGGCGAGCGAGTGAACCGGGACGGACGGAGACGATCGGGCCGAAAAGGAAGAAGAAGAAGAAGAAGAAGAGAAAGAAGAAGAGAAAGGAAGAGGAGAGAGGAGAGAGAGAGTGTGTCAGAAGGGGGGAAAGGGGTTGGTCTGCTTGGGGAGTGGGCGTGGACGGGACTCATGCAGAGGAGACGTGCGGCCAGAAGAAAAAGAAAGGAGAGAGAGAGAGAGAGAGAGAGAGAGAGAGAGAGAGAGAGAGAGAGAAACGTGCGCGGGGGAGGGGACGGGCGGCGCGGCAGAGGAGAGAGGAGAGAGAAAGAGAGAAAAAGTTAATATTTATCCTCGAGCGCGAATCAACGGACACGGTTCAAACTAAATATCGATTTAACGGTCACGATTCAAATATTAAATGCAATCCGATGACCCAAATTCAAAACCGAAAGCGATCTACCGGTCCAAAATAAGCCTCGCATATAAAAAGGGACAAAGGCCGAATTAATTAAATCAAACTATAGCGAGGGAGGTCTACTAGTCCAAATTCGCACCCGGTCAAAAACTCCTATTTTTCCATTGTTCCTGACAATCTCAACGCTGGCTACGATAATATTGACACCGTCCAATTTATTTTGTCCCGAAACTCCCGGAAATTGACTGCCAAGTTCGGGGTCTAAATAACGGCCAAATCCGATCGAGTGCGATTCTAGCAAAATTTCTATTTTTAAAAACAAGAACCCAAGAGTGATCAGTTCCCGGGCGAAATTCTATTATAAGCGCACTGACGAATTACACGTTTTATAAACCCAAAAAATGGGCCAAAATCCGGAATGTCACAATTCTTCCCCCCTTACAAAAATTTCGTCCTCGAAATTTACAATTCAACCCAACTATTCAAACAAATGGGGGGTACTGGTGTCGCATCAACTCTTCACTTTCCCACATCGCACTTTGACTGTTTTAATCGACTACTGAACCAACTTGGGACCCGTGATACTCCTCTTACCCACTTCATCCCAATAAACCGGTATTCTGCAAACCCTGCCATACAATGCCCTAAATGGTGCCATTCTAAAACTCTGCTGATAGCTATTGTTATAGGCAAACTCAACCAAGAACAACTATTCCTCCCAGCTACCTTTAAAATCCAATATGCATACCCGTAGCATGCCCTCCGAAGTATGAATTGTCCTTTCAGACTGGCCATATGTCTAAGGATGATAGGCCAAGCTAATTTGCAACTTTGTTCCTAATGCCATACAAAGACTTATCCAAAAGCGGCAATGAATTTAGGATCCCGGTTTGAAGTGATTGTCGCTGGCACTCCGTCTGCACGGACTATTTGTCGCACGTGAATCTCGGCATACTTTTCCAAGGCGAAGTTCTTTCGTACTGGCAGAAAATGCGCTAACTTTGTCGATTGATCGACTACTATTCAAATCGAATCATGACCCCTTTGACTTCTCGGTAATCCCAATACAAAGTTCATCGTGATGTGTTCCCATTTCCACTCGGAAATTTCCAATGGCTGCAACATTCCACCCGGCTTGCAATGTTGTGACTTCACTTGTTGGCATGTTAGATACTCGGTCACGTGCTTGGCTACATCTACTTTCATGCCTTCCATCAATAATGCTACCATAGGTCCTGATACATTTTCGCGCTACCCGGGTAAATACTGTAATTACTATGGTGAGCTTTTGACAAAATCCCCTCCTTAAGCTCGGCATCACAGGGTACACTCAACCGTCTACGGAACTTCAGTATTCCATCCTCGGATACCTGAAAATCCAATTTCCTTTTTGTGGCATCCTTACTCAGAATCTTTTGAATCTCTGGGTCCGTCGACTGTAAAGCATTAATCTTAGTTTGGATCTCCGGTTCAATCCTCAATACGACAAGTAGACTTGAAAACATGGCTCACTTCAAACTTAAACTCTGAATCTCGGACTCATTCCAACAAGGTTCATTCTTTGACCATCATATGCGCAATGCTCGATTTCCAACTCAGTGCATCCGCTACCTTATTAGCCTTTCCGGGGTGATATAAAATATCGCAGTCGTAGTCTTTAAAGAGTTCCATCCAAGGACGCTGTCTCAGGCTAAGTTCTTTTTGAGAAAACCGATACCTTTAAACTTGATAATCTGTATAAATCTAAAATTTCTCCCTACACGAGTAATGCCTCCAAATCTTAAGGACAAATATAATTACGGTCAATTCCAAGTCATGCATCGGATAGTTCAGCTCATACGGTCTCAATTGACGCGATGCATATACCACCACTTTCCCGTGTTGCATTAGCACGCATCCCGATCCTCCTAACGACGCGTCACTGTAATTCTCAAATCCTCCCGAACTTGACGAGATCGCTAACACTGGCACGGTCGTCAACCTCTGTTTCAATTCTTGGAAGCACCTTTTTGCACTCATCCGTCTATTCAAACCTCGTCTCCTTCTTTAACAACCATGCCAACGACGTAGCTAGTGCCGAAAACCCTTCCATGAAGCGCCTATAATAGCCTGCTAGACCCAAGAGCTCCGAACCTCGGTTACTGACGTCGGCCTCGGCCAATTCGTGACGGCTTCAATCTTTGTCGAATCCACTACAATCCCTTCCCCAGTATCGCATGTCCTAAGAACGCCACTCAATGAAGCCAGAATTCGCACTTATTAAACTTAGAATAGAGTGCGTGTTCCCTTAAAGTCCATAGAACCTTTTCCAAATGTACCTCGTGCTCGGCGGAACTCTTTGAATACACCAGAATATCATCTATGAACACGATCACAAACTGATCTAAAAATTCCTTGAATACCCGATTCATTAAATCCATAAAGGCTGCAGGGGCGTTCGTCAGTCCAAACGGCATTACCGTAAACTCATAGTGTCCATACCTCGTCCTAAATGCCGACTTCGGCACGTCCTCCTTCTTGATCCTCAATTGGTGATAGCCAGTCCTCAGATCGATTTTTGAAAACACCGACGCCCCTTGCAACTGATCAAATAGGTCATCAATCCTTGGCAGCGGATACTTATTCTTAATGGTCACCTGGTTCAATTGTCTGTAGTCAATGCACAACCTCAAGGATCCATCCTTTTTCCTCACGAATAACACCGGCGCTCCCCATGGAGACGCACTAGGCGAATGAAGCCTTTGTCCAACAACTCTTGCATTTGGACTTTTAATTCCTTCAATTCCGACAGTGACATCCTACAGGGTGCTTTCGAGATCGGTTCCGTCCCTGGGGCTAACTCAATCGCGAACTCCACTTCTCGATCAGGTGGCAGTCCCGGCAATTCCTGAGGAAAAACATCGAGAAAGTTGCACACCACGGCTATGTCTTCTAGTCTTGGCTCCTTAACCAACGAGTTAATCATAATATAGTTATCTTTCTACGCCTCAATGACAAAACTCAATCCATCCAATTTCAATCCAACGGTCTCCCAAAAACAATCGCTCCTGTTCTTTACAAAATCTGAAATTTCCAAGCGATAACTCATTCATCCAAATTTTTGTCGAAGGATATTATCAGTAATTCCAAAATACAAAAACTGATTGCGTCAATTTACCATGAGTAATTATACATCTTCCATGACCATTCGAATCTAAAATTTCCAAAAAGCACTTCTAATACACCCAATATCCTTACACATCGTACTTAAACCACTAAGGCAGGTCCTCCGCTTCCTTCCCAACCACAACTTACACTTTTCCTTACGCCCGTAGTCAATTTTAATTATTCGGTGGAGCAGCTCCCGCTTGATGTCCTACTCGTGGTTGCCACGGTTGTATCGGCGGCCTAACCTGATTGATTGGCTGAACAGCTCCAAATTGATTTCCATTCCGGGGCGGCGGCGGCGGTAGTGCAGGCGACCCAGCCTGTCTGTTATTGGGGCATTTCCTAAACTGATGGCCCATTCCGCCACATCTGAAACACGATCCGCCCCTGTTTGGACAAGGTCCATTCCCGTGTCTTCCTCCACATAGCCTACCCGGGGCGTTCTGGTAACGGTTTGGCTTTCCGATATTCCTCCGAACGGGAGGGACAAAGCGACTATTTTCTGCCATGGGTCTTTTCCCAAATTGACGGTCGTCCCCTAGCCAGGGCATACCGTGATCCGTGGCGGCGGCACCCGATCCGTTTGATCTCGCTCAATTGCCTCGAGCCCTTTCATATATCTCATTGTAGCCTCTCAAGTTCAACGAAATCATCTGACTGCGAAGGTCCGGCTTCAGCCCATCCCGGAACCTCCTCGCTTTGTCCATCGGGTCCTCCACCATCCTTGGGGCAAATTTGGACAGTCTGGCGAACTCGGCCTCATACTGATCTACCGATCTCTGACCTTGGCGGAGCCCCATAAATTCTGCTAATTTCTGCTCTCGGGCACTTTCCGAGAAATACTTACCATTGAAGGTCTCGGTAAAAACAGTCCAATTCGGGGCAGCACCAGCGGGGAATACTTGACCTCTGGTGGCCCTCCACCAATCACTTGCATTATTCTGAAGCTGGTAGACTGCTAGCGTTACCTTCTCTTCCTCAGTACACCCCAGCACCTCAAAAGCTTTCTGTAGCTCTTCAACCCATCTTGGTGCAGCCTCGGGGTCGCCTCTCCCATCAAACTTTGGGGGTTTCAACCTCAGAAATTGTTCGACCAGTTTGGACATTGGCCTGATTGCATTTACTCGCACTGGATCAGGATTTCCACCAACCACATTATTCCCCTGACCTCCATTATTCCCAATAATCTCGCTGGCAGCTGCAGCGGCGACAGTAGCACTTCTTTCCCTCGTCTGTCTATTCGATAGTATTCCTGCTTCCTCGAGCGCCCTCCAGATTTCATCCACCCTAGGATCCTCCATAACTCCAGCTAACGGGGCTACGCGACCTCGACCTCGACCTCGACCTCTACCTCGACCTCTACCTCGACCTCGACTGCTCATCTTACCGATTCTCACAAATGCTCACCTGCTAAATTCCATCCAGGAATTAGAGACCTAGGCCAACTATACTAGTCTAAGCCCTAGGCAGTGAATCACAACAACAATTCACTTAGCAGGCAGCCAATCATCCATGACACCAAATCACAACCACAATTCACAAAGCAGGCAGCAAGTCACCAACATCACTCAATCACAACCAACAGGTTTCACGCACTTACCTCAAGTCCTGACGCACCTGCATTTCACATATCATTGCATATAATCGCTCAGCAATCATAATCACACGGTCTGGGGTACGCATGGCACACGAGTCTCCCTAACTGGCTACCCCAAAGTCATCGCTCCTTATCACTCCAGGCTTCGACCACTTGGATCAAGGCGACCTTGCTCGATACCAAATCAACGGGGATGTCACGCCCGAACCCCAACGGGCTCGCGACACCCCTCGATGGTCAATCATTGAACGCGACGTCCCGGGACGCGTCGCCGACCCAAACGAAACACCCAACGATAAAGGCAAGCGGAAGCCGAAATTAAAACAACCCAGACAATAAAATATGACAAAGGGATAGCACAAAACAATAATTCCAAATACACAACATCAAAAGGGAATAGTGGTGGGGTATCCTACTTCGCTATACAAAAGAGGGGCACACAAAATATGGGGTAACTTGACCCGTCCTCCATCCCCGAGATACCCTGGTGTCGTCTCCAATCAATCACGGTCGCAGATCTGAAAATGGTTATATAATAACCGTGAGAACGAGTCTCAATAAGCAACCCCCTATACCCCACATAGGCCAATGCGTACCCAGACAAGTCGTACATGCAATCTACCCGATTACATATATATAATTCACATAAATGGACTTACCTCTCCATCCAACCACATGCCCACACTGCACATTAGTCAAATCGTAATAATGCAATAATAGTCAATGACACATCAAAATCATTTGAGCGCCATACACACGTACGTTCATCCAATTCAACCCAAACACATTTCACATGCGCATCCATCCAACTTTCACACGACCCGGTCAACACCCCACTGTGTCGCCCTCCGATCAATCCGGGCTCGTCCCGGTCAACACCCCTACGTGACCTTTCAAAAACAAGCTTTCACATGACCGGGTCAACACCCCACGTGTCGCCCTCCGATCAATCCGGCTCTGTCCCGGTCAACACCCCAGGACCTTTCTTACTTTCACACGACCCGGGTCAACACCCTACATGGTCGCCCTCCGATCAATCCGGCTCGTCCCGGTCAACACCCCACGGGACCTTTCAAAACAAACTTTCACACGACCCGGGTCAACACCCCACGTGTCCTTTCTCACAACCCGGTCAACACCCTCGGGTTGGCGCCCTCCGATCGATCCGGCTTTTCTCATGCACATGCACCATAATACAAAATTCACCATGCTCTTAGTCATATAAATCAATTTCAATCACCACCCTTTCACTAATGTCAATCTCGCACGCCACATCGCTCAACTCAATTCATGCTCCCCACATCGGTCCACCGACCCGACATTCATGTCGGCACATTCAATTAATCCAATTCACCCACAAGCGCCACGACAATTCCAGTCGGGCATATTTATCTCGATCAATCACTAAATTAGCCGCACAATTATCGCCACAATAATTCACCAATTAAGCACAATCAGTCTAATTAGCCCACGCATAATTAAAGTCCTAAGCCGGTACTAAACACATCCTAAACAAGTCTAAAAATACCCAAAGTACTAGGTAGGGTTTAGGAAGTCACTTAGTTGGTTTTGGCCCGGAGAAAATCGGCTCGGGCCTAAAATGGCCCGGTGAACAGTGTCTCACTCGGCACGGGCAAGGGCGCGACGGGCGCGGGGCTCGGCCATGGCGCTCGGCCATGGGCACGGCCCCGGCCACGAGCACAAGGCGCGGCACGGGCACGGCACGGCACGGCGGCGGGCACGGGCACGGCGCGCGGCGGCACGGGCACGGGCACGGGCACGGGCACGGGCGCGGCAACGGGCGCGGGCACGAGCGCGGCCGGCGACGGAGCACGGGCACGGGCGCGGGCAGCGGGCGCGGCGGCGGGTACGGGCACGGGCGCGGCGGCGGGCACGGGCACGGGCGTGGGCAACGGGCGCGGGTGTGGGCACGCGGCTTGGTCAAGGTCCGAGCTGGCCGGCCGGGGCTACCGGCCGGGTCGGGGCGGCGACCGGCGCGGCGGTGACGCGGCGGCGACGGGCGTGGCGCGGCGTGCTTTGGGAGGAGAGGCCGATCGGGTGAGAGAAAGAGAGACAGTGAGAACGAGAGGGAAGGAGAGGAAGAGGAGGAGAGGGAGACAGAGAGGCCGAGGGGGAGGCAAGCCTGACCGGCGGCGGCGGCGACGGTCGGCTAGTTGCACGGCGGAGCGGCGCGGCGAGCTGCCTCGGCTCGGGCAGAACCAGGCATGTGGGAGGAGACCGGGGGGAGGGAGAAGCAAGGGGTTGGCGGGCCGGTCTCGCGGCGTCGACGGGGCGGAGGCGGTGGCCGGGCGACGCGCCGGCGAGCAAGGCAAAGCGCCGGGGTGACGAGTAGCGGCGGCAAGCTCGTCTAACGGCTGCTGCGCGCACCTCGCGGGCAAGCCGGGCGAGGGCGATCGCGGCGGCGCGAACGGCGCGCGACGGCGGCGGAGCTTGCGGGCGACGGTGGCAGGTGGCGGCACGACGCGACGGCGGGCTCCGAGCGGCGGTCGGCGAGCAGAACCGGGACGGACGGAGACAGTCGGGCCGAAAAGGAAGAAGAAGAAGAAGAAGAAGAGAAAGAAGAAGAGAAAGGAAGAGGAGAGAGGAGAGAGAGAGAGTGTCAGAAGGGGGGAAAGGGGTTGGTCTGCTTGGGGAGTGGGCGTGGACGGGACTCATGCAGAGGAGACGTGCGGCCAGAAGAAAAAGAAAGGAGAGAGAGAGAGAGAGAGAGAGAGAGAGAGAGAGAAACGTGCGCGGGGGAGGGGACGGGCGGCGCGGCAGAGGAGAGAGGAGAGAGAAAGAGAGAAAAAGTTAATATTTATCCTCGAGCGCGAATCAACGGACACGGTTCAAACTAAATATCGATTTAACGGTCACGATTCAAATATTAAATGCAATCCGATGACCCAAATTCAAAACCGAAAGCGATCTACCGGTCCAAAATAAGCCTCGCATATAAAAAGGGACAAAGGCCGAATTAATTAAATCAAACTATAGCGAGGGAGGTCTACTAGTCCAAATTCGCACCCGGTCAAAAACTCCTATTTTTCCATTGTTCCTGACAATCTCAACGCTGGCTACGATAATATTGACACCGTCCAATTTATTTTGTCCCGAAACTCCCGGAAATTGACTGCCAAGTTCGGGGTCTAAATAACGGCCAAATCCGATCGAGTGCGATTCTAGCAAAATTTCTATTTTTAAAAACAAGAACCCAAGAGTGATCAGTTCCCGGGCGAAATTCTATTATAAGCGCACTGACGAATTACACGTTTTATAAACCCAAAAAATGGGCCAAAATCCGGAATGTCACATTTGGTATGAGCTCCCAAGTCTGATTTCGCTCTAATGCAGCAATTTCCTCTTCCATAGCCTTAATCCATTCCGAACTCTGAGACGCTTCCTCAAATGTCTCAGGCTCTTTTGCATCTGCCTCTTCTACTTTGGCGGCATTAGCATACTTAGGATTTGGCTTTCGGGCTCTTGTTGACCTTCTAAGTGCAGTTGGTGTACTTGCTCCACTTGGCTCATCTTCTTCGCTTGGCCTTTGGTATACACCTGTTTGCCAAGGATTTTGAGCTATGCCTTCTTCAACATCTACATCGTCATCTGCAACCTCTGTTTCACTTAAACTCAACTGGAATTGAGAAATTTCTAACATTTCCCTAAAAACATCAGAGTCCGGTAGTACTTCCTTGTTCGAGGACCACCATGAGGAAGCTTCATCAAACACCACATTCCGAGATGTGTAGCATTTCCCGGTTGTTGGATCGCAACATCGCCACCCTTTTCTTTGACTGTCGTATCCTACAAAGATACACCTAACAGCCTTTTTCTCCATCTTGCTACGTAACTGGTCAGGTACAAATACATAGCACACGCATCCAAAAACTCGAAAATGACCAACAGCAGGCTTCATGTTCCATATTTTTTCAAAAGGTGAACGAAAGCATAACCTTTGTTGAGGAAGCCTATTGGTCACGAAGGCCGCAGTCTTCATCGCTTCCGCCCAAAACCGTCCCGGAACATTCTTTGAATGAAGCATACTTCGACATACTTCTGCCAGATGCCTGTTTTTCCTTTCTGACACCCCGTTTTGCTGCAGAGTGCTAGCACATGTGAACTGATGGCGTATTCTGCACTCCCGAAGGAAATCTGTGAACTCATTTGAGATGTACTCTCCCCCATTGTTTGTGCGTAGACAACGGACTCTTTTACCAACCTCCGCTTCCGCTACCTTCTTGAACTCTATGAATTTTGAAAGAGTTTCAAATTTTTCCTTCATAAAGTAAACCCACACGTACCTCGAGAAGTCGTCAATGAAGGGCACCATATACTTCATCCCACCAATGGAGGCTTGCTTAATTGGTCCAAACACATCAGAGTGTATTAACTCTAGTGGTTCCTTCGCTTTAAATTTGGACTCTTCATATGGCAACTGGTGCGCTTTTCCATACTGATAGCCTGCACATACAGTGTCTGTTCTCACTTCAAGTTGCGGAAGTCCCTTCAACATCGACTTCTTCATCATCACATCTAGCTTGGAATAGCTAACGTGACTTAGTCGCATGTGCCATAAGTTTGCCGTCTCATTCCTTCTCGTCTTGTCTACATATGCGGTTTCCGCAGACATTATGTAGACGAGACTCCGTTCTTCGTCCCTTCATTACGGCTCTTCACGTAATCTCAAGGTCTCGATATATCTTCACATCTTGTGGACCAAACAGAACAAAATGGCCAGAAGATGTTAATTGTGCTACCGAGAGAAGATTTTTTCTCATACCTGGAACATGATAGACATTTTGGAGTGGCACCTCGGCATCGCTACATTGGGGAGAGACGGCCATATTACCGATGTGGGCTATCGGTAACTTTGAGTTATTCGCCGTCACCACCACCCGACTTCCCTTGTACTCTGACAAGTTCTGCAACTTTTCTTTATCACCGGTCATATGGTTTGAGCAGCCCGAGTCAACGATCCAATTATTCTCATAATCGATTTGATTGAATGTTGTTGCAGTAAGGGCTAGCTCCTCCTTATCTACAGCAAAAAAGCCTCAGCATCCCATTCGTCTTCATTTTTTGAAGTAGCAGCGTTAATCTCGATGGCCTTCTTTTTTGACCAGCAATCTTTCACCATATGATCTTTCTTATTGCAGTTGTAGCACTTCCCTTCAAACTTTTGGCCATTGCCATGGTTCTTAGAACCTTTCCATGCACGAACGCTCCCTTCATCTTGATGACTTCTCGCCTTGTCATCGTTCTTTTTGGATCCACCGTAGGCATGCCGCTTGGAATTCCACTTGCCTTTATTGGCGTAGAGTGCCTCTTCTTCATTCTTCAACGAGACTCCTCCCATTTGCTTAGCTAATGCTTCTTGACCAGCTAGCAAATTTTCGAATTCGACAAGAGACGGCTGAGTTTGCCATCCTTGTATGGCAGCAACAAAACTCCCGAATGGCTTCAAACCATGGATGATGATGCGCTTCATCCTGGTATCGCTAATCGGAGCCTCCGGATCCAATTCAGTAATCTCTCGGCATAACGTCTTCACTTTGTGGAAGTACTGAGTGATCATCATGTCGCGTTGCGCCATCGACAACAACTCACTTTCTAAGAGTTGGAGCTTCGTATCGTTCTTCTTAGAGAACAGCTTGGCGAACGTATCCCAAGCTTCTTTGGGAGTTTCCGCATCTCGGATATGCTCCAGCACATCCTCTTCAACTATCGTCTTCAAAACGAACATGGCTTTGCCCGCTTTAATCTTCCACTTCCGCAATGTCCCATTCGCATCTTCAGCCTCCGGTTGTCTCACATTGTTTCCATTGACAACCTCCCACAAATCCTGGCCCTGCATATAAGACATCATGTAGGTAGACCAAGAATTGTAGTTTTGGTTGCTGAGCTTCTTGATTCCGCCAACGACTTGAAGATCACCCATCTTGGCAATAGAGATGCTCAAGAAATACCCAGAACCTGGCTCTGATACCAAATTGTTGAAAAAGAACAAGCGGCAAGTATGGTTCAATAACCTCTAAAGAGAGCAAAGAGTAGAAGAGGACACACACAAAAAATTGCCGCTGAAAAACTCTCGTACTTTTTACTCAACAGATCACAAGCCTATTGAATAGGCATAACATTGAGAAAAAAAAACTCAGCAAGAAAATAACAACATGATAACAATAACAAAGACCCACTAACATATCTCACTAACTAAAACGTGTAGAAACAAATCCCTACAAACTAGGACTCCACTACTACATTATTGAAGACATGTAAAACTGAAATTTGACCACTTCAAAACTACTTCATGTGCTGGTGTTGTGTTTGTTCAATATTATATACTTTTAACTCTTATTGTCGCGAGTGCATATAATCTATATTTCCAGTCTTGAGGTTTGCAAGAAGAAGACTCTTCTTACTAGTAGTATGAAATGGACTATCTTTCAATTCCTTTATCTCTTCAATTGTCTTTAATATAATTAGAAAGATCCTTTTCCCCTTTCCTCCTGTTTAATACAAAAAAAATTAAGTACACTCCTGTTTGATGTGTTCATCAAACAGAAATAGCGCTGATGAATGCGACAATTTAATGAGAAATAGCAGAAGACAAGAAAAGTGGATGACAGAGCTTTGCGGTTGAACCATGTAATTTCCAAGCCTCATAATTCTTACAATTTCTATCCACCTATTAGTTTCCGGTCTCCAGTTATCCGAACGTCGGGAAGGCTGAAAATATTTTCTCGAAAATGATTTTATATCAACCAAACGAACCATAAGTCTTGTTAATTTATGAATGGATAATCTCTCATCCAAAGAGATCAACTGAAGAAGGTCGCCATCTTCCAAGGTCTTAACAAAGAACTGATTGAAGGGTCATGACCATATATCATTGTTGCGTGGGATCTGCCACTTGGCGTATTTCAATGTAATCTCAGTCTTATATCAATTTGCACCCTAAGATGGGATACTATATTTCTCAAAGAAGAAAAAGGAAATCCAAAGACTTACAAGCCCGTCAACTATTTGAAATCCAATTTTTGACCCAAAGAAACATGGGCAAAATCGAGAACAGCACAAGAGACGACATTAGGCTGGGGCACTCTCTCGAAGTCCCTTAATTGAATGAGGCCTGAATCGTACACCCCGAACTTGCGTGATAAGTGTGGTTTCGATATGGTTTGAAACTATTCTAAAGCAATAAGTTTGGTTTGGGTCCAATCCGTACTGTGTAAACCCCTACAAACTAGCATTTCCACATCTATATAGATGGCGTCTCTAACATTATGGTCAGCTGAGGCAAAGTTATCGCTAGTTATGCATGTAAGAGGCAGCCAAGAGAAAGTTCCAAACGTTCATATGGAGGCTTTCAACAAGAAAAACATGTGTTCTATTAGGGGTGAGCGGTTCATTCTTTACAGGTTTCACATGGAACCTGAAACCTACCATTGGGTACAAGTTCTTCATTTTTTGGAACCTGAAACTTACCTGTTGGAACTGACAGGGTAGGTTCTAGGATTTAATAGGTTCTTTTTATTTATTTATTTCATCAAAACGAAAATGAATGCAATAATATTGAACAAACTTGTCATTAATTAAAAAGAATACAAAATACTAGCTTTCCTGAAATTACGGTTTAAATAAATATAACTAATATGAGAAGCCATTGCGTGAATCAATACTAGGAGTGAGCAGTTCCATGTTCTGTATAGGTTCCACCCATGATAATAGGTTCCTTATTTTTTGGAACTTGGAACTTGGAACGTACCCTATTACAGGTTCAAGGGTCGGTTCCACAGTCTACTCAGGTTCCACCTATATTATTAATTGAACAATTGTAGTGAATCATCATTTTTAATGACCACCACTTACTTCTATAATCTACTAACCACAACTTATATTTAGACACACAAAAAATATGAAACATTACTAAGTTATAAAATGAAAGCTCAAACTAGTGGTTCCAGATTATATTATCATCATCTACTGCTATGAAACACAGCAGAATCACGCGAAAATATAGACAAAAAAAACACAAAAAACTTGTTTAGGTTTCAGGTTCCAGGTTCCACCTACCTAGAACCTGAAACCTACTCGTCGAAATATGTTTCCTAATTTTTGGAATCTGTAACCTATCCTGCATACCTTGAAACCTAGAACTTACATGTTTCTACTAGTCAGGTTCTCATGTTCTAGGGTAAAACTTGGAACCATGCTCACCCTATGTTATATCGCACTAGGTACTCCTAAATAACACAAAACATGACAAAAAGAAGCCCAAGAAGTCTCAGGACCGACACGACAGAAATATACGGTCACCGCCTCACAAACTCTACACAATGTGATGCCCTCCGATGTAGGGCCGGCGGCCACTAAGGCCCAATAGGTAGGAGCAGTTATGTCAGCTCATATGCACAAACACATCCGTATAGCGCAAGAGGCGATGAGAGAATCAAGTATATAGCCTATCCATTGTATGCTTCAAGCGTTCAACATCAGCTCCCACAATTTCATCTACCTTTTGCCCCTTGCTGAAGAAATGAAGTCTCGGCTGCAGCAAAATTCGAAATCAGTTTCTCATACAAAAGTAGTACCACAGAAGTTAAAAGTTAGACGAGAGTTTAATGAAGCCGAAGACAGAAAATTGGCTCGCACACAGTTCTCGCTGGCATTTCTCAAGAAAGATCCGTCAGAATGCATAATTCAGGATATGAAATGTCCGGAAACAATGATGATGCTTGCAACTTTTTCATTATGCCTAACTCATAGCACTTTCCACTTTGCTTGATGGGTGTCGACGAGGCCAGATCAATTTTTTGCGCAAACCCAAACTGACCCAATTTATTTTGAGTTTTGGAATTCTCTTTTGTGACATTAAGACTGCACCACACCAGCCCAAAGCCGACACATCACAGAGTGGAACCGAACTTGAAGAACTTCAGTATGATTGAGAATTTGAAGCAACAACAGTTCGGTTGAACTCCGAGTCCCGACCATTTCTGCCACTTATGGCCAGAATCAACCTATAGCAAGAACAAATAAAACCAAAAGAGAAAGAACTTCCCCCGGAACTTGATCAAACCTGAACTTTTCCTGTTCGACTCCAGTTCATAAACTCCGTCTTCAATTCCTTCCAGTTTTTTTCGTACAACTTTAGGGTGTCATGCACTCCCAGGAACACTGATCATGTCCATTTTTCCATATATTGAATTTTGTATCTAGCCAAATTTCTTCCCCCAAGTACCAAAGAAATAAAACAGAAATAAAAAGAGAAATCAAATGAAAAACTCAAAGGACGGCACAGCTGAAGTGAAGCTGGTAATAGCTCAAATTAATCAAGATACTAAAATGGATTTTCCTGATGGCCAACGATTTCTTAGCTAGCCAAGGAAAGAATGACCAACTCCATATTGCTCCAAGGAACGTACCTTTCAGAAAATGATGAAGTCAATTATCTCTGATAAGTGTGTTCAAATACTGTGCAGTTGGAAAGCAATAGATGTGGACAGTATGCATTGAAGCAAAAACAGCCATTGGCTCATGAAATCATACTGGAGCAAAGGGATTTGGTGCTTTGGTGTGAGAGCGGTTTAATAAAGGAAAAGACCTGTTATCTCTGTACCAAAATATGAACTCTATCGGAAGTGACCACCCCCATGACCACAGTATGCAAGAAACTTTAAAACACAATCCGGAATTTTCTTTCATGGATAACAAAGAGGCTCCGAGACACAAAGTTCTTCCCAAGACGAGCTTGAGTTTTGAGAACATTCCTTGATACGCAGCATCAGCTAGACTATCAATCTTCAGATTAACTTTGTTAGCTCCAGGATCACCGCAACAGAGTCGCACACCTCCTCATTCTAGCGATGAGAAAGAGAGAGAGAGAGAGAGTCAAGGTGTGCATGAAAAACAAGAAAGAAAGCAAAACCGATAGAAATGATTTGGGCCAGAAGTTGGGTGCGATGTGTCTTGTTGGGCCCGGCCCATTTGGACATCGGTCAGTCCAGCTCAATTGTTGTGTGGCTGCATTTAGTTGCCCATCCACACAATGAGGATGAGGATAGTACAATTGTATAAGTTTTGGGCCTGCAATTACCACTTTTTTCATGCTCTAAAATCTTGATTAATTACCTTTTTCAAACAGTGTTTTTATACCCCTCGTTCTCCCACAGTTGACCTGATCATGGGTTTAGCAACCCATGGGCCTGCCAGCCGAATTGCCGAGCGGCCATATCAACTCACACGTCGGCCATATCTCCAAATCTTTTAGTTTTACATTCTGTAGCACATCACTGGCGCTTACCTACGCATTCGTGAGTTAGAAAGCCAAAGAACACGCCAAGAAAAAGCTGCATTTGGTGGAAGGATTTGGAGTTTTGGATGCCTTGCTCTCTTTTTCTTTCTTTGCCCTTCATGCCATGGGGTAGTGGAAACAATGTCATTTATCGATGCACCTCCTTTGGCCCGTAAAATCTAGGGTTTTGCACGCCTTAACTTCAACTAAATGCGGTATCTTGCTTTAGTAAAAGTAGGATCTTTCTTTTTATAGGAATCAACGATAAGAAATATCAAAATCTTTAAGATTGTCACCGTAGTATTTCGTACATAGATACCATTCGTATGTGTATCTCACTATAAAGTAGCAATGGTAATGAAAATTAGATTATTTTCACGTGGAGGCTTACATGATGAAAAGTCGATATCTAAAATTTCAAAGTTCATTGACTAGTTTTGTAATCTGTCACGAAAATAAAAGTGCTTGCAAACACATAGAGACGTAGAAAGGAAAGTAAAAGAACAATGCTTTAGGTATATTTTTATTGTATCTTTTTGGACTCGAAAACAATTATAAATATAGAAGAGGCCAAATTGTATTCCCATCGACCTTACCATTACGAATTTAATGTATGTCAAATCATTTACATTTGTTATAATTGATAACAAAATAATATTTCTACAAAAACTTAATGGATCGTCCACCCGATCGTGGGTATGCTAAAACACCAAATTATGAGATCGACTGATTAAAGATGGCAACCTTGCTAGACGAAATACAAATTGATCAATGGCCGTTTTCTGTACTGTTACAAGGTTGAAAATGTTTCGAATCACACCTTTAATTAATTGCTTAATCTTTTAGTCGAAATGACTTATTAAAACTTTCGTATGTAGATACCATTCGTATGTGTATCTCACTATAAAGTAGCATTGGTAATGAAAATTACATTATTTTCACGTGGAGGCGTTGATGATGAAAAGTCAATATCTAAAATTTCAAAGTTCATTGACTAGTTTTGTAATCTGTCACGAAAATAGAAGTGCTTGCAAACACATAGAGACGTAGAAAGGAAAGTAAAAGAACAATGCTTTATGTATATTTTTATTGTATCTTTTTGGACTCGAAAACAATTATAAATATAGAAGAGGCCAAATTGTATTCCCATCGACCTTACCATTACGAATTTAATGTATGTCAAATCATTTACATTTGTTATAATTGATAACAAAATAATATTTCTACAAAAACTTAATGGATCGTCCACCCGATCGTGGGTATGCTAAAACACCAAATTATGAGATCGACTGATTAAAGATGGCAACCTTGCTAGACGAAATACAAATTGATCAATGGCCGTTTTCTGTACTGTTACAAGGTTGAAAATGTTTCGAATCACACCTTTAATTAATTGCTTAATCTTTTAGTCGAAATGACTTATTAAAACTTTCGTATGTAGATACCATTCGTATGTGTATCTCACTATAAAGTAGCATTGGTAATGAAAATTACATTATTTTCACGTGGAGGCGTTGATGATGAAAAGTCAATATCTAAAATTTCAAAGTTCATTGACTAGTTTTGTAATCTGTCACGAAAATAGAAGTGCTTGCAAACACATAGAGACGTAGAAAGGAAAGTAAAAGAACAATGCTTTATGTATATTTTTATTTTATCTTTTTGGACTCGAAAACAATTATACATATAGAAGAGGCCAAATTGTATTCCCATTGACCTTACCATTACGAATTTAATGTATGTCAAATCATTTACATTTGTTATAATTGATAACAAAATATTTCTACAAAAACTTAATGGATCGTCCACCCGATCGTGGGTATGCTAAAACACCAAATTATGAGATGAATGATTAAAGATGGCAACCTTGCTAGACGAAATACAAATTGATCAATGACCGTTTTCTGTACTGTTACAAGGTTGAAAATGTTTCGAATCACACCTTTAATTAATTGCTTAATCTTTTAGTCAAAATGACTTATTAAAACTTTGTATGTACGCGGATCATTTGTTGGATGGAGGTACAGAACTGTCAAGCATCCTATACAATTTCGATGGGGTGGATTTCACAGTCATATGAAACTTAAAAGGCTTAAGAATGGAGAGCTCATCGAGATGTCAATTGATCACGGCCATGTCAAACCAAGCTCATCACTCCTGGATTGGAAGATCACCACTTAATACTTCATCGTGATTAACGGTTCAAGGACGATAACTCGACATCATGCACCAGCAGTGAGGCAATGAGCAATACATCGAGAGTTTGACGTAATTCTTATCATATGACGCGGATGGTAAAAACGAAAAATGAAAGGAGTGGTATAAAGTCATCCCTGGGATTGTTTTGTCTCTAACCAGCAGGAGAAAAGGAATTCCACATAGGGCTCCTCTTTCCTAGAAATCCCCCCGTCTTGAATAAATTCATCCACTACCCTACTACGTTCCATTATAATTTATTATCTATATAATATAATTCCATTACCAAATCACTATACGGATAACGATCATATCGAGTATTATTCTCCTTTTTTTTTATTGTCCATCGAAATGTAACAACAGGGTGCAATTTTTGTTGCTCGCCGTGGCTAGGTGGATACACAATCCACCAATTTTGTATCTGCTATAATGGAATTTGCATCCATATAATGCGGTTATATAACCATTCTTATATTTGAGAGTGGTGAGTCTTCCTCTTTAGTTTCGTGCGCGTAGACATTCGTTTCGCTTGCGTTTGAATTGAATGTCCACAAACCAATGCATGAGTATTATTTCATCAATGCATTAGCTCCAGTTGAGAGTCATTCAAAATTTCTCTTGCACCAGCTATGTTTGGCCAAAAACACGAGGCAAAAATCAATGTTTCGTTGTGAATCAGTGAACTATATTCATCAATCATTGTCATCCTAAGAGATAAGGATGACGATGGCGCGAATACCACCTTATTCAGTGAACTATATTCATCAATCATTGTCATCCTAAGAGATAAGGATGACGATGGTGCAAATACCACCTTATACATCCGCTTCATTTCCTTCTTCCTTAGTGATCACCAATGGCGTATATGAAAATAATTGAAGACCAATATAGTGAAAGGTGCCGTTTGGCTAGAAAGTGAGATTGGACCGTAGAATTCCCGGAGCTTTAGACATGTCAAAAAGTGCATCTTTCGGTTTGATGCCTTTCAACTTTGGCGTGATTTGAGGTTGGTGTGACGGGATGGAGACGTAAGAAAAGGAATTTCCTTTTTTGGTCCCCAAAGACCCAAGGAAAATGAGCCGTTGTGATGTTGCAAGGAAGTTTCCCAAGTGACTCCAATGTTGGCAATTGCCGTGTTTCTAGCAGCAATGGACTTTCCTTCCAAGGATGTGTTTGTTTCGCGGAGAATGTACCATTTCTGAAAAATACTTTTCAGGAAGTCATTTTTCAAGAAAATGAGTTTACTTTTCGGTATTTGACTAAAACCTATAAAAGACTTTGAAAGTATTTTCAGTTGTTTGGTGATGAAAATCTAATGGAGAAAATTATCAAAAAAATTATCATTTCAAATTATTTGTTATTTTTAAATTATTTTTTTGAGAACGGAAAATATATGAATGTTTACCTTCTTAGAAAAAAAAAAGAAAAAAAAGAAAGAAAAGAGAAGCAAAAATATAAACAAATTCAAAATGAGCAATTCAGGAAAGTGTTTTCACCTTCTTAAATTAAGGAATTCACTTTTCTAATTTTATATATGAATATTTTTCTTAACCAGAAAGTGTTTTCAGTTGACTTACCATTTTTGGCGAACCAAACGGGTGAACGTCTGGAAAACGAATTCCCGAAAAATACTTTTCCTCAAACAAACGCACTCTAAGTCTCTATTTGCGGTCAAGGTCCAATTCGAACTCCACCATGGAAATAACAGAACCAACTCCAGTTCGAAAAGGCAATTGCCGTGTTTCGAGCAAACTTGGACCCAATACAAAGTTCAAGTAGGGACATTCAAATCTTGATTGCTACTCCGACATGAACGCAGTTTAATTCGGGTCAGGTCGGGTTAACGAGCTAAATTCCGAATCATGTTCTAACATATAAGCTTTGAGATTAAAAGCAAGTGAACTATTACAGCGGCCATCCGATCTTATCATAATGGAAAACTCAATTGCCAATTACATTAAAGAGGAACAAATTATGAAGAACCCTCTAAGGCCTAACCAGTTGATGGACATCGATTTACTCTTCTAGACGGCAATAGGGATATGTGTAGAAATAGGGCTTAAAGATTGGGCAGATGGTCGATTGACGATTTAAGATTTTGTTTTGGCCACTTGAAGACTTCATGAAATTTAGTGAAAAAAAAAAACTCTAATTAGAAGTGGAGTTCGCTGTCAGTTGAATTCAAGCATTGGAATTCTTATACTCCGCACGGTTTAAGTAGTTCCCATCATTGAGTACCAGGGCGGGTGTAGTGGTGATTTATCAAGACAGCCTCAGCTGTTACTCCCCCCAACTTCATGCAATTGGGGAGAAATGACACCCAACAACATTAAATAAAAAAAGAAAGAAAAAGATTGTCGGACCGCAAATTATTGGCATAGGATTGATTGCACCTCTTGGATTAATTTTAAATTATCTTCATGACTTGGCCGACTCATGGCGAAACTTGGCATGGAAGTTCTCTGACGGAGAAAGACCCTCCAATCGGATGAGTTGTTCCTGCGGCATAAGTCATAAGCCTTGACCCACCGAATTAAATTCTCGTTGACTGTAGCACTATTTATGATTTTGCAAGTTGGGTACTCGCACTTCCATCGACCAGCAACGAGCAAAGCCCCTCTTCTCCTACGTTTCCCTGGCCAAAACAATGGACCCTCGGCTTCAACAAGCGATAGAACATGATGATGTTGATGAGCTCCACAGGTTCATTGTGGAGGAGCCAAAACTCTTAGATCGTGCATGTAAGGGCCCCTTCCCAAATACCCCTCTCCACATCGCCGCAGCCGCCGGGAAAACCCAAGTGGCCATTGAGATGGCCATCTTGAAGCCTTCGTTCGCTCGGATACTGAATCCAGAGGGTTACAGCCCCATGCACTTGGCTTTGCAGCATGAGCATTATCAAACCGCAAGGGCACTGATGAAATTCGACCCCAAGTTGATCCGAGTCCGAGGACGACGCGGGATCACCCCTTTACATTATCTCACCGAGAAAGAAGGAGACAATGAGTTGGAGCTCTTGGCCGAATTCCTAACTGCCTGCAAATCGTCCATCGAAGACTTGACGAGCCAATGCGAAACTGCAGTTCACGTTGCTGTCAAGAATCACAACCTCAAGGCATTCAAGGTTTTGTTTGGATGGCTTAAGCGAGTCTATTTGACAAAAATCTTGGACTGGAAAGATCAAGATGGTAACACCGTCTTACATATTGCTATATCCGAAAAGCAACCCGAGGTATAGTTCATGCTGATTCAATTCATCGATTTCGTAGTTGTTCGTGCTTCTATTGTTCGATCCTTGCATAATTTAATCTAGGAATATATCTTCAAACGGGCGGGTCGGATTGTATTTGGATGGGTCAAAAATGAATTCAGTTTCAAATTGACCCATTTATGCTATATTGATCTATTTTTAGGTAATACAGTTTTAACGACTCATACCCGATAGTGTCCAGACCTAAGTCATGCCCAATCCAACTCATGTAACTGTTCCAAGAGAAAATATCAGGAGAAGAGGAAGCTGAGTCAAAGTAAATTATTTTTCCTTCTGTGGTTCAGTTGAGTCATAGTACATATGGCAGAGAGACAGAGAGAACAATAAATAAACAATCGACATGGAAAAGAGAGCGACAATCTATCATCCAGAATACGGGATGACGGATGGCGAGTTCTTCCTGAAACAATCAGCAAGACTTAGTCTGATCAGAAGCCGCTGACAAAGTATACTTCATTTTGTTTTCTTTGCATTTCTTCCAGATCATCAAGTTGTTGATTGGGTATACGAGCATAGATGCAAAGAACTTCCAAGATAAGACGGCTCTGGAAATCTTCCTAGTGAATCCTAGCGGCGATCAAAGTGTCGCAAAGAGGTTACGCTGGGAAGGACGTCGTGCAAAATATTTTGCTCCTACCCTCTCTCTGTCACAGTTTTTTGGCAGTGATCTAGATCGCTTTGAGAAGTTGGCATGTTCTTTTGGCATCCGATATGAATCCGCTCGCAACATTATATTTCTAATGTCTGTCTTAATGGTGATTTTCGGTTTCCAATATGGTCTCACTCTTCTGGAAGGATACTGGCAGAATTCCTCCTTGAATCCCACGGCCAATTCCACTGTCGTTGCCACCAATTCCAGTGGTACTGCTACTGGAAAACCACATCATGCCGGAAACCTGATACCGGAGGGCTGGCTGCTATATACTTTCGTGGCCCTCATCATTTTGGCTATTTTCGCATTGCTGAAGAAAATCTTGGCCTTTATAATGACACTATTACCCTATGCGCGCAAGGATTACTGCGTATTAGCCTATGGCATTTTGGCCTTCTCTAAAACCTTTCCCACATTCCCGGAGCCCATTGAGATCGGAGGAGTGCCGTTATGGAATATTACCAGTACTCGCAAGTAGCCGCTTTATTTATCCCCTTGTACGTGGGGGCAAAGCACATCCAAGATATAGATAGAATCGATGCCACAAGGAGACCTGTCGGCAACTTCCTACAATCAAAGTATCAGAAACTTCACTAGTATTATTCACTTTAATTATTCTTGTCGCGAATGTATATGAACCATGCTGCTAGTCTCGAGGTTTGCAAGAAATAGACTAGACTCTTTTTATTTGTTGCGTGTAATGGACTCATCTGGTATATATATCCCTAATCCCTAAAGACCTTTTATCTTGCTTGAAGTCAAGACTTCGAATAGCTTTTTTCCTAATTCAACTTCGTAAAATAACGCGCTGGAAAAGTACCGAATCTCAACTTGAAAACACGAATGACCAGAGTGATAAAGCTAACATAACAACTAAGAGGGGTTGGGGTGAATTGGTTGTTTTAAGAAAATTACAACTTTTTCTATAAGAGATAACATGACACCAGCTCTAATACCATGATAGAAAGTCCAACCCAAAAGTTTAAGCTGATAGGTGGAGGGAGGCTATATGAATATATAAAGTATTTAGGACCCGATGTCAAGGGACGTGAGATAATATTTCAACAAAAAAAAATTAAAGCATACATCACCGGTGTAAAATAAATTATTGCGCATAAATGATCCCATCCATCTTTGACTTTAAGATTGTAACTCTCCACTCTTTCATATTAATGGTGTCTGAGATGCTCGTGTAAGTCTTTTTTTTTAAATGACGGTGTAAGCTTATGATCACTCTAGTAATATTTGTAGGTGATTGTCACGAAGACCGCGTCAACTAAAAGCCCAAACAATCCGTCTCGTTGACTTTGAAGTCAGTTAGGAGACTTCCTCGCAACCTCTTAATGGCTCATTTTCCTCGGGTCTGTGGGGACATGATTGAACTTTAATTCAACATCAAACTCCTCCTTTTGGCAAAAAAAAAAAAGAAAAGGAAACTCCTACTCTTCCTCCATCTCGTCACAGGCACGTTTGTGGGTTATATATAGCTTACCAAGAGCCATCACCTAACTTGTAATCAGAATTTATTGAGGATGCTCTTTTAGGCTATGTTTCTCATACTTTCGTACTATATGTGCCCACAAGTAGCTGATTTAGTGCAGTGTCCTCAAAATGCTTTATCGCATTAGATTTGGTCATCCGATAAGGCAGGTAATAGGAGTGCCACTTACGCGAAGACGCTTCCTTGTTGGTTAGCATAGAACATTCTTGCATTTGTTGATAATATTTCGACCGAGAAATTGCAAAATATTTATCTCAATGACTTTAGGATTCTCGTATAATTAAGAGATCTTTCACTCCAAATTGCAGCTACCCCACTTAAATTTTCCTTCCCAGTGTGAATCTTTCTTTTTCATTCTTAAGAAATATCGTCTATGGAGTCCATCTAGTTCTCATTGTTTCATAAGCTTCAGACATCTTCTTGTTTCTTCCTCTTAGGTTTATTGTTCACCATCTCTTTACCTCTGATCTTCTATGTATTTCTCTTGTATTTGAGACAAACTTTTGTACCAATGCCACATTTTGCAATATATATCATCCGTCTAGTTGGGCGAATGAGTTCAACAACCTTTCGGACCGGTATGCTCATCTCCTCAAAAAATTGGGAAAAGTACTAAAAAAATCATAAACCTATTGCATTGGTACCAATTCAGTCTTAAACCTTTCAATTAAACTAATTTACTCATAAACCTTTTCACATTGGTACCAATGCAATCCACCTGGCCAATTTAGGTCAGAAATTTTTAATGTGGACGCCGGTGACCCTAACATGGCCAGTGCTAACTTTGACATTTTTAATAATTTTTTGTGAAGTTTTTTTCTTTTTTTTTTCTTTCCCTTCTTTTCGCTGGTGGCCGGCACAAGGCGACCACCAATGAGGTTAGCTGGCCGACCCTTGCCTAGGCCAAGGCGACCTTGCCGGGTGTCGCTTTGGCAAGGATTGGCCTCACCAACCATGGCATGTGCCGACTACCAGAGGAAAGAGAAGGAAAGAAAAAAAAGAAAAAGAAAAAAATTCAAAAAAATTATTAAAAATGTCCACGTCGACACCGGCTACGTACTACTGGGGCCCATGTCAATAATTTTCAGCCTACATTGGTCGGATGGACTGAATTTGTACCAATGTGAAAAGGTTTAAGACTAAATTCGTCAAATTGAAAAGTTTATGACTGAATTTGTACCAATGTAATAGGTTTGGGAAAAGTGTCAGAAAAATCCTAAACATATTGCATTAGGGCGCATTTAGTCTTAAACCTTTTGATTGTGTCAATTTGATCATAAACATTTTGACCTAGTGCCAATTCGGTCATTGCGGCTAATTTTGGCCGGATATTACTGACGTAAATGTCGGCTAGCTTACGTGGCACGACCGACACTGAAGTGACATTTTTAATAATATTTTAATAAATTTCAAAAAAAATTCTTTTTTATTTTTTTCTTTCTTTTTTTTTCTCTTTTTTTCCCCTCACTTGGGCAGGGGGAAAAAGAGAAAAAAAGAAAGGAAAAAAAGAAAGAAAAAAGAAAAAAAAATTGAAATTATTAAATATTATTAAAAAATTGTTCACGTTAGTATCGGCTGTGTCACGTAGGTTGGCCGGCTTCCACGTCAACAACCGGTCAAAATTAACCATAAGGACTAAATTGGCACTAGGTCAAAACATTAAGGACTAAATTAGCACCAATATAATAGATTTAGGACTTCTTTAATACTTTTTGCCAATAGGTTATGACTATTTTGGTACTTTTCCCTAAAAAAATCTCCATCCCCGACCATTCTCACATCCATGTCCTTGGCAATGTCATTACCACAAATCCGAAGGTGGTCGAGCACGTGCTCAAGACAAGATTCGACAATTACCCAAAAGGATCGCATGGTAAATTGCAAAAGCAGTCCGGAATCTCAAACGACCACGTGCTTCCAGATGAGAAAGCATTTCGTGCGTGCAATGTTGCCCTCAGTTTGGCAAGATTGGTGCAGCCTTGCAGGTGCAGTTCTTATGCTTTCCCTGTCTAAGAGTCATGATATGTTTCGACAGTATGATTCATACTTTTCCTAGAAAGCACTGTGATGACTATCGTTTGAGGACTTGTAAATAGATGAGGAGTATGTCCTTAGAAGCTTCCAAAGGAATGCCAGTAATAGCAGCATAGATGAGGATACAAAACAGCTAATGCGGTGGTCCTGCCTTATTGTATGATCAATCTTAGTACTGCACTCTTGAACCTTGAAATTCAATGTGCTCCAAGGACCAGCCAGCCATAATCTAAGTTAATTTAATACGGAGGCATATGTCTGACTTCTGTCCCCGCTTCGCGAGTATGCATTTGTTTATGATGGATTATGGGTTTATGGATGTGCGGGCCATCCGTGTTGGGCTAACCCAGCTCATGACCCATCATGGGAGCCCATCTCAAGTAACTGCTATGTCAGTTACTTGCGGATCGTGTAACTGCCCTTAGCAGTTCAAAAACAAAAGGGAAAAGATCGTAATAGTGAGAATAGGGTGATTTAAGAAAAAGATAAGAAAACGGCGTTCTGTTCTCTTCCCTGACATACGATCCAACGAGGAACTCTCGCGCCTGCAATTGATAGCCTTTAATTTGTGGAAACAAGGCATGTTCGTTGTATGATATACCTATTCGATTAGTATTTGTAGATTTTCTTAGGCATGTTTATCGATTGTTCGAGTTTCGGTATTTAGGAACTATTTCTCAACTGTTCGAGTTTCGTTTTATTTAGGAATACGTATCCATCATTGGTATCAGAACTATTTCTCGACTGTTAATTGGCTTGTTCATCAAACAAGGATCAGCCGAAAATTGCAAACCGTTCCGACGGCCACTCGGGTACGGAAATCAACACTCGACCATACTATTCGGGGCCACTTCTCGGAGTTTCGTCCACTAAAAATCATTTTTAATTACACAGGTTGGTAGTTCTCATTGAGACAAGAAAAACGAGGGGTGGCACATCGCCAGGGGAGGCCGCACGCTCCCCCATGCGCTGCCGTAAGCGGCTGTCTCGTTGTCGGCGCGCGTGTGGCACGCACTTGCACGATGGTACATGCCCATGCATGGCATACGCCTGTTGCCCCTCTCCGCGAAATTACGATTCTGCCCTCCATTTTTTTTAATTATTAAAAAAATCGTAGGAGCTCCAGTTGGGGCATGGTTGATGTCGTTGTGTTTATATTGAAATTATCTAAATTGTGACATAATTTATTAATCTCATTAACCTCGGTGGGAGTAGATCCCGAGACTTTTGCATGTTGATGTCTTCGATGTTCCCAATATTTTGTTGTTCCATGCATTATGAGTAATCCTTTTATTCTGTTTTCGTTACATAAACAATGGTAACTATCGTACGCCGTCCCAGAATACCAAGGAAGTGGGAACAAAGAATGAATCTGCTAAGATTAAGAGAAGAATTGGCCAATTATCGATGAGATGGTAATGTTAACATGTTAGAGCATGTTATTGAGGTCAATGAAATGATCCAAAATATAATTTGGGAGGGTTTTATTATGAGAGATCGTAACAGGGTCGTTGCCTTGAGAAACACCCTTCCTGAAGTGTGGCAAGCCATTGTTGATGAACTATGGAAACCCGACCAATGTCCACAACATAAGATACTTGTGGAAGCTTCTCTGAAAAAGTATATAAAGATTGGGGCAACAAAGACATCAACACTAGCGATGAATATGACCTGGCACATATCTAAGAGATTTGCAAAAGTCTTCCCTTGGTTAACAAACTCCACTGTTGATTTTCATGAGGAATTTTATGAGTCTATCCCTGTTTTTATGAAGATTAAGAAATATTGATGCTATTTCTTTAGAATATGTTGTCATTAGTGAACTTTTCTATGTTAGTATCTTCTTTCTTCTTAGACTTATGCATTGTTTATGGAATATTTAGTTTTGAATATTCAATGGCGTTGTTTTTATATTGATATTGTCTTGTTCATGTTATATATGAGTGGGAAGTTCTAGAAAGTTTTAATAACTTAAAAGAACTTAATTTTGCATAAAGAATTATATTAATGATAATTTCAAATTAGGATTTTTAGATGATGATTGAAAACAAAGTAACCTTTCGAATATGAAATCTTATATGAAATTATTCATTAATGTAATTAGTTTGTGTAAAATAGATGCATAAATGTTAGAGATTAATAATTATGCATATATGTGTTCAGAACCAATGGCTTTAGCATTTAAGAATATCGTAGCTGAGCTCAATAAGGGAGAGAAATTGAAAGGGCGAAAATTATGAAATCTGGAATATGAAAATTGAAGAAGAGCAAGAAGTACTAGAAGCTCTTAATCAAGTTATGGAAGAACCTGAAGATTGAAATACTGCACAACATAGAAGGGATAAAGATGCATTTGCTGCATGGAAGAAAAAGAACTCAGTAGCTCGCATTACATGCTTTTTGCATGTAATATGCAAATCACTATGTAGGAGCTTTAGACTCCGAAGCTTTAGATGACGATCTGAATCTGGTGATGAAGGAAGCTCCTGTGGCTGAAGTTTGAGAAGCATATAAAGTGGCCTGAGGAATGGTTCAAGCTTTACAAGAAAATGTAATCGGTTTGCCTCAATGGTTTCTGTATTCTGTGAGAGGCTTGGATGGCATGATCTAGAGGTCTTGGTTGGCAAGTTCCAAAATCTAGTGTCCTTTGGAGCGAGAGCAGATTGTAGAGCTTACGAATATCCCATGAACGTGTATATAGGGAAAGACCCATGAAAGTGTCGGGCACTAGCGTTACGATGGTGACCCGGAATTGTGCCGATGGAGGCGGAAAAAACCATGCTGTTGAGGAAGCTTCCAGCCGTGATCATGTTTCCGCTCTGGAAATGTTCCAAGTGCATCCCAGTGGTGATCAAGATGTTGCGAATAGCTTACACCGTCAAGGACGTACGTCAAGAAGGAAAGCTAAAAAATTGTGATAGAGAGAGCGTAAGAGTAAAAACCTTCCTTCTCGACATCCTTGACGAGTAAAAAACATCTTCCATTGGGATTCACTTGGACGATTTCCAGAGTAGAAACATGATCCTGAACGGCTTGAAGCTTCCTCAACAGTATGGTTTTTTCTGCCTCCGTCGACACAATCTGGCCCACCATTACGACACTAGCGCCCGACACTTTCATGGTTCAATTCTCTTTAATGCATTCTCCGCCTTGCCAACTTTACGTGCCTTATAATTGAATTCCCGAGATCCACTGAGGTCACCGGACTCATCTTAACGGGATTTTATGCATTCTCTTTATGGTTCAATTCACTTTCGGTTAATGTCAGGAAGTCTGAAAATATTTTCTCGAAAATGATTTTTTATCAAACAAACGGACCTCTTATTAATTTCTAAATGGATAATCTGTCATCCAATGAGATCAACTGTAGAAGGTCGCCATCTTCCAAGGTCTTAACAAAAAACTGATTGAAGGTTCATGACCATATATCATTGTTGCATAGGATCTCCCACTTAGTGTATTCCAATGTAATCTCCGTCTTACATCAATTTGCAACCTAAGATGGGATTACTATACTTCTCAAAGAAGAAAAAGGAAATCCAAAGACTTACAAGCCCCCGTCAACTATTTGAAATCCAATTTTTGACCCAAAGAAAAATGGGCATAATCGAGAATAGCACAAGAGATGACATTATGCCGGGGCACTCTCTCGAAGTCCCATAATGCAATGAGGCCTGAATCCTACACACGGAACTTGCAAGATAAATGTGGTTTCGATATGGGTTGGAACTGTTCTAATCCAATAGGTTAGTTTTGGGTCCAATCCAAACTATGTAAACCCCTACAAACTAACGTATCCACATCCACATATTAGGCGTCTTTGACATGATGGTCAGCTAAGGTAAAGTTATCACTAGTTATATGCATGAAAGAGGCAGCCAAGAGAAAGTTCCCCCTGTTTTATTAGTGGCTTTCATCGGGAAATCATATGTTATTTCACACTGGGTAATCCTAACCAATGAAAAACATGACAAAAAGAAGTCCAAGAACTCTCGGGACCGACACGACAGATATGGTCGTTGCCTCACAAACTCTAGCAGCCACTAAGGCCCAATAGGGTAGGAGCAGTTATGTCAGCCCATATGCACAAACACATCCGTATAGCGCAAGAGGCCATAAGAGAATCACTTATACAGCCTATCCATTGTATGCTTCAAGCGTTCAATATCAGCTCCCACAATTTCATCTACCTTCTGCCCCTTGCTGAAGAAATGAAGTCTCGGCTGCAGCAAAATGTAAAATCAGTTTCCCATACAAAAAAGAACCACACAGATGAGAGTTAAATGAAGCCGAAGAAGAAAATTAACTCCCCCACAGTTCCCACAGGCATTTCTCAAAAAAAATCCATCAGAATGCATAGTTTAGGATATAAAATGTCAGAAAACGATGATGATGCTTCCCAAGTTTTCATCATGCCTAACTCATAGTACTTCTCACTCTACTTGATGGGTGTCAATGAGGCCAGATCAATTTCTGCGCAAACCCAAACTGACCCAATTTCTTTTTAGTTTTGGAATTCTCTTTTGTGACCCTAACTGCACCACATCAGCCCAAAGTTGACACATCACAGAGTTGAAACAAATTCGAAGAATCTACATACAATTGAGAATTTGAAGCAGCAACAATTCAGTTCAACTCCAAGTCCGACCATTTCTGTTTCTTATGGAATGAAACAACCTATAGCAAGAACAAATTAAAGCCAAAAGAAAAAGAACTTCCACCTGAACTAGAAAAAACCTGAACATTTCCTGTTGGACTCCAGTTAATTAAACTAGGTCTTCAATTCCTTTGGGTTTTTTGTGCAACTTTAGGGTGTCATGCACTTCCAGGAACACTGTTCATGTCAGTTTTTTCTATATCTTGGATTTTGTATCTAGCCCCATTTCTACCCCCAGGCAGCCCCATTTCTACCCCCAAGCACCAAAATAAAAATCAAATGAAAAACTAAAAAAATGGCACAGCTGTAGTGAAGTTGTAATAGCTCCAATTAAAGAAAACAATAAAACAGTTTTTCCTCATGGCCAAGGAAAGAATGACCAACTCCATATTGCTTTAGTAAAGATACATTCCAGGAAATCATAAAGTCAATCAGGTCTGATAAGCGTGTTCAAATGCTGTGCAGTTGAAAAGCACTAGATGTGGACAGTATGGATTGAAGCAACAACTGGTGTGGGCTCATGAAATCATACTGGAGCAAAGGATTTGGTGCTTTGGTGTATGGGCAGTTTGATAACGGAAACGAGCTGTTATCTCGGTACCAAGATAGAAATTCTATCAGAAGGAACCACCATCCATGACCACAGTATGCAAGACATTTTAGATCACAATAGAGAATTTTCTTGCATAGATAAGGAGGAGGCTGCAAGTCACAAAATTCTTCCCAAGACGAGCTTGAGTTTTGAGAACGTTCCTCCATTTGCAGCACCAATCAGACACGCAATCTTCAGATTATCTTTGTTAGTGAAATTAAAAAAACCGTATACATTGCTTGAAAATAGCATCCAATAACATGCATAACATTGTCTTACCACAGAGTCGATCCTCAGCTCCATCAATTTGTCTTGAATGCCCTCCTGCAGACAAATTAACAATATTAGCATCCAAGAGTAGAAAGCATTTCTATCATAGAGAGAAAGCCGTGAATATCACCATAGAGAACTTCCACTAAGATTAAGAGTGGTCTAGAGGGACAATGTGGAAACCAGAGAAAAAGCAAAAGGCATTACCTGATCAATGTCAATTTTATACGTAGTCACATGAGGGTACTTCTCATTCAATGCTTCAATGGCAGGGGACATGAATCTGCCTGCAAGACACAGGCAGATTAATGTTAAGGCTAAAGTAACCTTTTATATTCAAGTAACAGAGGATAATCAAGAGGAACAAGTGCCAGTTAATGGAGGACGTTGCCAAATTCCTAGATGGTTGAGATTACTTACAAGGACCACACCATGCCGCAGTGAAGTACAAAATTGCTGGTGCAGACTCATCTATCAAAACCAATCAGACAAAAGCATAAGATATTTCGTATTTTGGGGGCCCTCGAAGAGGTAAGAACTGCGATCCCATCTCCTCTGTGTCATACATGTCTAGCCATAAAACAAAAAGGAGTCGACACCAGAAGAAGAACAAACCTCTGATCTTGGCAAGCACACCATCGAACTGTTCTTCTGACTTGACAAGGTGCATGCTCGTAGAACCTGAGATTGCAAGATTGGCCTTAGTGGACCACCAAATTTGAGCCACTCAGAATATGCAGTTCATCTAAGAGGCAGGAACTATCCACTACACATCCCTTGGTGAGCTAAAACGAGCTTACATTTTCAAAGAGGGAAAATAAGCCACCAACAGAAATGCTACGAATTGTCAGCCTTTTCAAAAAAGTACGAGCAAGACTATCTATGATGGCAATTGGCGAGCATGAATTTCACGCATTGACCCCGATTCCAACTATCGCCCTTCCTCATGTTGTAACTCCCTTCCCCAAAAGAGGGAGAAATGTAGACAAGAGACCACAGTTGGTAAATGCACATCGTGTAGTGTGGATAGGAAGTTTGGTTCGTGGAAAGCAGGAAGAGCCTTGAACTCCAACTGGTCGAATCGCAATCAAAAGTTCAATCTTTCTTCTTCAAGCGCGAGTATACGAATTCCCAAATACAAATGGTGCCGACCCACCAACTTCAAATAGCTGATGCAAGACTCGGGCGCACGTCAAGAAATAGACTGAGAAAGCAATCAAAAGGGAAGGAAGAGAGGGAAATGTAGCGAAACGGGTGTTGATGAATTGGGACGGAGAGGTGAGGAAGCGCACCTGAAGGAGACGAAGCTGAGGAGAAGGTCCGGGGAAGAGAGATAGCGGCGAAGGCAGAGGCGACCATGGGAGGGACGGCTCTTTGTGCGTCATCCGCATAACTTGGGAGACGAAGGAGGAACTGGGGTTGCCGGCGGAGGCCCACGACTCCGCCGCCGCCGCCTGAGCTCCACGACCGCCGCAACAGCGCCGCACACCTCCTCATTCTAGCGATGTATGAGAGAGAGAAAGAGGGAGCGAGAGAGAGAAGGCGTGCAGGAAAACCAGAAGGAAAGCAAAGCTGATGGAAATGATTTGGGCCAGAATTTGGGCGAGATGTGTCTTGTTGGGCCTGGGCCCATTTGGATATCGGTCGGCCCAGCTCAATTTTTGTGTGGCTGCATTTTAGGTGCCCAATCACACAATTTGGATTGGGATTGTGTAAATTGTATGAGTTTTGGGGCCTGGAATTGCCAAATTTTCACGCTCTGGGAATCTGGGATTGATTAGCAACTTGGAACACTGGTTTTGTATCTCTCCTTCTCCTACAAGTAGACCTCATCAAGGGCCTAGCAGCTAACGGGCCCGCCCACCAAATCGCCGGGCTTGGCCGAGGAAATAGGTATGTTTCGGTGAGCCTGGCCAAGCCGCGCCTTCCTCCGCCGTTCCAAGCGGTCAAAGCCGTGGCTTCACTACAATGGCTGTCCCAAACCTGCGTGGCACCCTCCGTCATCTTACGCCTCTCTCTCTCCCTCGTCGATCCACACAATCGACAACTTGATTTTGCTCAGCAACCCATGACACTTGCTTGTTTTCCCCTTCTCAACACTCCTTGTCATTTTATGGATTAATTATGTCTTCCAAATCATATCAAGAGAATTTTAGCCCATATAATTGCGTGGGCGTAGGCCTCATGGTCATCCGTGGGCCGGCCGAGCTCCAAAAAAAGGCACGCCGCCCTGGGGCTAGGCAGGATTGGACAGGACTGATGCAGCCCAAGCCCACGTTAGGCTGGGCTCAATAATCAGGTCTACCCCATAACGACAGGTCTATCCCATAACAACCGTTTCATCGAGGGTCTTATCGTTCCATCAGGTTCGATAAGATTTAGGAAGAGAAATCAAAGTATGCCTCCAAATGTTGACAGCCATTACTATCAAGTTCGATAGGAACAGTGGGAAAAGACAAGAGACAAGAGTGATTGGAATCGAGGTGCGGCCATGAGAATGGGAAACAAAAGGTTCAATCCGGGAGGAAGGAGCACAGAGAGAGAGAGAGAGAGGTTGGATGTTCATGTACCATCCCAAAAGTTGAGAAGAATCAACCTCGGGTGAAACCTAACTTGACGTGTGTGGTGAGGAAGATCATTGTCGTTTTATTGAACGACTGGCGCATTAAATGAAAGACATTGAAAATTTACAACCAAAGAAAGGAATTTCTGGTGAATTTGGAGCTGGTGGTTGACCATACACCAACAAGAGTGGTTGGCCAGAGAGATTTGGGGTGTGAATTACAAAGGAAGGGGAAGTCGCCCAACCGTCTTTCCGGCAACCCTTTTTTCCACATTGGAAAAAGCTTTGATTTAGACGTCCGTATGGTCCACACCCCCCCACTTACTCTTCCTTGTTTAATCCTTCGTCTTTGTTCTTGTCATTACAAACCTATCATTAGAACCGGCTGATTTGACTTCATTTGATTGCGTATGCGCTTTGGTATAGAAATTATGCACAAAATCAATCTTAGGGTGCATTTATTTCACAGAAAACTCAATGATAAAGGAAAATATTTTTCAAAAAATCATTTTCCATGAATATGCTTAGTTATTTTTTGTTTGGTAATCCGCAATGAAAATCATTTTCTAATGTTTGAATTTCATTAAAAATGATTTAAATCTCATGATTTTATTTTAGGAAAAAAGATTTTTTTAAAAAAATCAAAATTTTAATTATTTTTTATTTCTCTTTTTATTTTTTATTTTTATTTTTCTCTTTTCTTTTTATTTTTTATTTTCTTTTTGAAAAATTTGAAATTTTATTATTATTTTTAATTTTATTTTTTTTCTTTTCTTTTTTTTTTCTTTTCTTTCCTTTTCTTTTTCCTCCTCCCTCCTCCTCCTCCACCCGGCAAAGTATTGGACAACGTTAACAAAAGGATAGAGAGGACTGATCTAGATCGATTTAGTTAGAAAATTTGCATGCCGCCTTTTCCTGTCGCTCGTGGCCGGCAACCGGCCTGAGGAAGAAGAAAAAGAAAGAAAAAAATAATTCGATTTTTAAAATAAAAAATGATTTTTTTAAAAATAAATAAAAAAAATCGTTTTTGCTTATTATTTAATTCAAAGGTAACGAGGGTAGAGTGCATGGCTATCGGGAGACTCGAGAATACATTACAAGTCTCACGGACCGATTAAGTTTCCACCGAGATCGTGATCCAACGTAGTTTGAAACTGTCGGAAGGCATGCGTTCGATAGCTAGTCATTCTTTGGAAAACATTTTCCAATTCTTTTAAAGGGAAATCATTTTCCCTGAATTTAAGCTTTGGTAAGAAAACATTTTTCGTTGACTTATTTTCCTAAGCAAACCAAGCACGGAAAATGAGGAAAGTGTTTTCCGAAAATTATTTTCCAGTAAACAAAGCGCATCCTTACTTTTGTTTAAGGTTCGAAACGCATCCGAGCTGCCCAGATTACCCTTGCGTCTTTGTGTTTCCCGTTTGGAAAGTACTAGACGACGTTAACAAAAGGATAGGAGACATAGGACTGAGTCGTTGCCCAACTACTAGATCGATTTAGTTAGAAAATTTGCACGCCACCTCTTCCTACCACTCAAAAGAAATCGCGAGTTTTTGCTTATTATTTAATTCAGGAGCAACGAGTGTAGAGTACATGGCTACCCGGAGACTCTCAAAGAATACCTTATAAGTCGGATTAAATTTTGACCGCGGTGGTGATCCTATGCGCTTTGAAATCGTCGGAAGTTATGCGAAGACCGTGTCATAGAATAGAGAGGGACGGGACAGAACGTGCGGTCCAGCTCGGAAACCATGGGCCGAGGCAAAAGAATCGGTGGGTGGTGGTGGTGGGTGGGGGCCATTAGAAAAGCCAAGGAACACGCAAGAAAGAAGAAGAAGATGAAGCTGAATTTGGTGGGAGGATTTGGAGTTCCATTTTCTTATGGCCTTTTGTATTGACGTGCTGCGTGACATCGAATTAGGTCCCTCCCTTCCCTCCTCTCTCTCTCTCTCTCTCCCTTACGTAGAATTTAGAGATGAGTACACTGGAAGTCCTAAAACTCGTCACGAAAGTGTAATCGAGTTCTAAAACTTTCAAAAATTGCAATCGATTTCAGGACTTATATTTTTTTGACAAATTTAGGACCCAATTATATGTTCGTGACGAGTTTTAGGACTCCCAATGCACTTTTCTCCGAAATTTTTTTTTGTGGGCTTTCTCTATCTGCTTTTTGCTAAGTGGAAACAATGTCATTTTTCAACCCACCTCCCTTATTGGCCCATGAGATCTCAGAGCTTTTGCATGCCATAAAAAACTTCCACTAAAAGCAAGGACGTCCACATGATCCGAGAACTTGCGATTTGATTCCTCCTAAATTTCAGTGTCGTCGCTCTTAATTTGCTCTTGACCCACTTTCTCTCCCTCCCACCAGATCAAGCTTTGCTAAAGATAAAAAGCGGCACGATCTTTGGTGCCACCTCGGAGCGCATTTTCTGCATATCATCACGACGATCACGATGAACACGGCGCTCCATATACATTCACTTCGGCCTACTGTCTTTCTCTTTGCAGATAAGAAGCACTCGCGAAAAAGCAAAGTCCATTGACCAGCTCTGTGATCCGTCGCGAAAGTGGAAGTGCTTTGCAAACCCACAGAGATGTAGAAAAGGAAAGTAAGAGAGCTTTCCTTCGAACTTATTGCACACTTGAGAAGCATGAGTTTGCCCACATGATTTTTGTAGGCAATGCGTGTGTTCATTGCCTCGCGGGACAGTACTAACTACTTGCTTGATGTTAGGTGCCGTTCCTTTGACTATAATAATTGCTCCTTCGACACTTTATTAGCCCGTTGGATTCACGACGGACCTCGGAAATCAACGTCGGATCCAGGCTATCTGATAAATGCAGATTGAAGTGTAGGATCATAGAATGCAAGATAAGGATAATAATAACTTCCTTGATGCATTAAAACTATCTAAAAAGCACAAGGCCGTCGCATATGCACCCTTAGATCATTTCATAGCTAAAAGAAGTTGATATCGCACGATCATAAGCCTCATCAACTATCTTAAGTCGATCATGAATATGCAAGTCATGTGTCGAATTTTTGTTCATTAGACGCGGGAATGCGTTGAATCGACCACCTTCATATTTTTTTTTTAATAATTGTGATTGAAAAGAGGACCCCGCAGCTATACATACGCCAATACACGCGTATGTGGTCTTGAAAAGAGAAACATGGAGAAAGTGATTTTGAACATGTCTTTGGGCATGAGTTTGTCAAGAGATCAACACCGAAGACGTATGTTTTAGCTAGGAGGGTAGAACGGTCAAACGCCCTTTTGACAATGCCGGCGAAGAAACTCGTAGGGTAAGAAGAGGAGGAGAAAATCACTCGAGGCATCTTCCGTAACACCCAAAATACCCTTGTCCGTCGGTCCGATCCCCTCCATTGCGAGCATTTTCCATGGGAAAATCAAGATGAATATGAACGATTTACGAATTAACGTTATATAATTTTCGTGATTATTCAAATAGACGGGGGATGCTGAAAAATCTATTGAGACCAAGTTACGCGTTACTATTACTTTACAAAAAAAAAAATTCAATTTCGTTAATTAAATGCAGTAATTTTTTCTTTTCTTTTTGGCATTATTCAAATGAAGAAAAAGGACATGCGAGTCACGTGGCCAGCCGTGGTCTCTTTGGAGGCATCTCGTTCCGACATGGGCCCACCCACATTGCCGGCACGTGACCCATAAAAAAAACGTGTGTGTGCGCGTGGTTAATCACATAATAATAATTATTATTATCATAGTTATTATAATCATTATATTTATTATAATAAATTCCCCGATAATTGTGCCTAAACAAACTAATGCGCTAATAAATATACCTTCCCTCTTTTGACACGAGGTTTTTATAATTTGAAAAAACAGCGTCGGATAATCGCCGTTCCTATAATATTTTAGACATTTAAAATGAGTATACGCAACATTTGTCGATAAAATCATACGAGTGTGTCCGCGACGATAGATACTTTCGCTATATTTTCTAATTTCCCGTTTCTAACAATTAAGTCCTTTCGAAAGCTTATTTAAGCAGTTCTCTCAACCGCACCCGATTCATTCGAGCCGACAACTTTTTATCGATATGCTTTGAGAAGCACAAAAAGATAATTCGCTTTTATCAATTCTAACATCCTAAGGAGCTCATTTATTTCACGGAAAATAAATGGTTCGTAAAACATATTCCTAAAAAAATAATTATTTGTATCGATTAAAATAATTAGTTAACAAAAAATATTTTCATTATCGAAAATAATTTGTGTCTCATCATTTGGTGGAGAAAAACATGGGGATTGGAGAAAGAACGTCCCCGATTTCTTGAAGGCAAAGCCATGTCTTGTCTCGTCTTCTCTCCTCCCAAGCGTGGCTGAGCATCTCCCTCAAAACACAATCGAAAGAAAATTACCCAAAGCCTCGTTACCTTTTTTCCCACGGTTCTCATCGAACGAAATTGCTGTTGTTGACTCAGCATCAAAGCAACAACACCACCAGCAGCAGCTACACCACCACGAGAAGAGAAGAGAAGAGAAGAGAGAGTCTACATCAGTTAGGTCCGACGACAGGGACCCATCTCTGCAAATTCATTATAAAAAAGAAGGTAAGAAAACAATGCGACTTTGTCGGGTGGGATTTGCTCATCTAACCCTCTTCCCATTTCCACCTGTTCCCCCCTACCCAAATTCTTCCTTAATTCTTAAATTCGCCCCCTCACCGGAATAGCAAGTCCCCACTTTTTTCTCACTTTAATCCCCCACGTCGATGTTCCTTTTTTCGGTTTTTTCTTTCCCATAACGGACTGCACTGGTTGCACACCGCCACTCCTCCTTCGACATCACAGAGGCTTGCCATTTAATAAAAATTCTTTGAGAAATTCCGTTTTCTTAATATAATAAATGCTACCCATTGGCTATCTAGAAGCTTAGACCGTTAAATTATTGAGAAGAAAAATGCATTCCTTTTCCTAAAAAAAATCTTTTCGATGAACATGCTAAGAACCTTGGAAGTAGCTAATACAATCACAAAGATAATATATGGACGTCGAAATCGAATTCAAAAAGCCCGCGATCCTTCCATCAAGTTCGTTTTCTTTTTCTCCCCTTCCCGTGGCTATTGTATGAGTTTGATTTTTCACGATTAAGTATAGATGATATATCATTCTAGGCATCTCAACTTGAAATTTAGATTGCATTTTATGACTAATTTAAATATTTAAGGTTGGGCTTCTTTGTCAAGAAGGAAAAAAAAAAGAAATTAATTTGTCGCCAAACTCTTCGTAAATCTCAACCCGAAAACTATCACACGTATCCATCGTCACCGCCCACGAACTTTGCAGTACAACTTCCCCCACCAGAACCAGAACCACTGGTAGTACGACACACATTGGAAGGGCAAGATGGTCAATGCGGAGGAAAAAACAACTCCCCCGGAGGGGCACAACCGTAATTGCGGCATCCACCGGTCGTGCCCCCGTTAAAACGTGGCCGCTGTCTCTCCCTCCCCTTCCCTCTCGGAGCCAGAAAATAGGAAGAAACGTCTTCCTCTTTTCCCCCCGCCCCTTTGAAACTCCGGTGAGCGTCGAACAGTCGATTCCCCCTTCGCTTCGCGTTCCGATCGGGAGATCCCCGAGCTCCGGTACCGGTTCCGGCTACCGATGGCGCCGAGCTTCGCGGACCTCCAGCTGTCGCGGCTCCACGGCGGCGGCGCCGCCGCCGCCAACGCCGGCGGGGAGGACCTGGAGGGGGGCGGCGGCGACCTCGAGGACGTGAGGCTCCTCGACTCGTACGAGGACAACTCCCCGGGGAGCGCCGGGGAGGGAGGGATGAGGATGGTTCAGGTGAGGGTGACCGGGATGACCTGCGCCGCTTGCTCGAATTCCGTGGAGGAAGCTCTCCGGGGCGTCGACGGCGTCTTGCGAGCCTCCGTGGCCCTGCTGCAGAGCAAGGCGGACGTTGTCTACGATCCTGGTTTGGTCGAGGTCGGTTGATGCTCCTTGGTTCTCTGCTCCTCCTCCTCCTCTTTTTGCTTTGTGCGTCTTTTGCGAAGTTTGGAGATGGGTCGTGGATCGCTGGTAGACTTAGTTGGTTTGTGCATTCGAAGCTTGGGAAGTTGGTTTTTTTTTAGTAGCTCGTGAGCTCAGTCCTCTGATCAAAGCCAATTTTGCTTGCTCTTTCTATTCCTCGCAATTAGATCAGGTAATCGCGGGAGGATCGCCTCCTTCCAGCTTTGTTTAAGTTAATTTTCCAACTTCAGCTGTTGGTTAGTGTCCTAGTCTTCGTACTTCTCTTTTGGTTGAGTTGGCATTACCCCTTTGTTTCAAATACTAGATTTCCATTGCAATTGCATCTTGCCTGGGTCACAGAGATTAATGGTGAAACCTTCGTGGATCATTCCTTACTTTTATTCTGCGATTATTCACCTATTCTGCCGATGGGCTTCATTAACATTGACAAGGAAAAGTTTCTGTGGATTTTCTTTTCCCGGTAAACTAAACTATTCGAGTTACATCTGTATGATATTGGGAGACATAATTCATGTCTCTTCCAGTGGTGTTGGAGCAACAACATGACTTCCTTCTCTTTACTGCTAATGCGGAAAGTGTGAACTTTTCGCATTGCCCATGGTCCTGTTGGCAAGAGTCCAATTTGGACTTTCCTATTATGGCCCGGGTTTCATTGCAATTTTAATAATGGGTCTGATTTCAAATCAATTGGGATTAACTTATCGAGCCATGGCCAACACTTCTTTTTGAATCAACGTGGGCTGCAGATGCTTCATTGTGACTTAACTCTGCAGAAGACATTACTTAGCCTATTTGTTGTCTAATTTTGCTTTTGTAGCTTATTTATTAAGTGCTGAGTTGTCTATTCCTTATTTTTGACAGTTTTTTGTGACTACATCGTGATTCAGGAAGTAGACATCAAGAATGCAATTGAAGATGCAGGTTTTGAGGCAGAGATTCTGCCTGAACCAAATTCTTCAAAAACAAAGCAGCAAAAAACTCTCTTGGGTCAGTTCACTATCGGAGGAATGACCTGCGCAGCCTGTGTTAATTCTGTTGAAGGTATCTTGAGAAGTCTTCCTGGTGTCAAGGGAGCAGTAGTTGCATTGGCGACATCATTAGGTGAAGTTGAGTACGATCCTGCCGTAATAAGTAAAGATGATATAGTTGAAGCGATTGAAGATGCTGGTTTTGAAGCTTCACTGGTGCAGAGTAGTCAACAGGATAAGATCATTCTTGGTGTCACTGGGGTATTCAGTGGGATGGATGTGCATTTTCTAGAGGGCATACTAAGCAGCTTAAAGGGTGTTAGACAATTTCGCTTTGATGGGACGTCTGGAGAACTCGATATTCTCTTTGATCCTGAAGTTGTGACCTCCCGCTCCTTAGTTGACTCAATTGAGGAAGCGAGCAGTGGCAAGTTTAAGTTACACGTGATGAGCCCATATTCAAGGATGACCTCTAAAGATGTTGAAGAAACAGCTAACATGTTTCGGCTTTTCACATCTAGCTTATTTTTAAGTGTGAGTATCTCTTCCATTTCCTCTTTGCCTTATCATTCCACACTACTAAGAGAAAGATGTGTTCTCACCTTCTTGTTTCTGTTGTGTGGTCGCCTTGAAGAGGAGGCTCTTCCTTTTGGATGCATGTTTTCTTCTTCGATGGAATTGTTACTTCCTCGATCAATGGTCATTAACATATATGTCGGGATCACTCATTCTAAGGATGTTTAGAGTAATATGTGGGTGAAGGATTAATTCAGGGTCCAAACTTTAGACATTGCTTTCTTGTCAACGTTTTCCTTTTTGTTGTTCATTTAAGTCTTAACGGTTTGTGCTTGATGTATTGGCTGTAGATTCCGGTCTTTCTCATTCGGGTAGTTTGTCCTCGAATACCAATGGTCTACTCTCTACTGCTATGGCGTTGTGGACCTTTTTTAATGGGTGATTGGTTGAAGTGGGCATTGGTGAGCGTCGTGCAATTTGTGATCGGCAGGCGTTTCTATGTTGCAGCCGGCAGAGCTCTGCGCAATGGTTCAACTAATATGGATGTCTTGGTTGCATTGGGAACTTCGGCATCTTACTTCTATTCTGTTGGTGCACTTCTTTATGGTGCACTTACTGGGTTTTGGTCTCCTACGTACTTTGAGACAAGCTCCATGCTGATAACTTTTGTACTCTTGGGGAAATACTTGGAGTCTCTTGCAAAAGGGAAAACATCTGATGCCATCAAAAAGCTTGTGGAACTTGCACCTGCAACAGCATTGCTGCTTGACAAGGACAAAGGTTATTGTACTTCCTTGTGACTAAATTGAGAGTAGCTTTAGATATTCGATGCTCAACCTAATAATTATGGCACCGTTTTTTTCTGAGTGGCAGATTGAATTCTTTTGATAGTAAATTGGAGTAAATTATTGATGTCGCAGGAGGAAGGTGTATAGGTGAACGAGAAATAGATGCTTTGCTGATTCAGCCGGGTGACATATTGAAAGTTCTGCCTGGTACAAAGGTTCCTGCTGATGGCACGGTAGAATGGGGATCTAGTTATGTTAATGAGAGTATGGTAACTGGTGAATCTGTCCCTGCTCTGAAGGAGGTCAATTTGTCAGTCATTGGAGGCACAATCAATTTACACGGTGCCCTTCACATTCGAGCTACCAAAGTAGGAAGTGATGCGGTCTTGAGTCAGATCATTAGCTTGGTTGAGACAGCACAGATGTCCAAAGCTCCTATACAGAAGTTTGCTGATTTTGTAAGTACTTTAACAAGGCAAAGTTCTGACATATTTGATAAATTTCCTTGTTTAGATAAATCTTGGTAAATGAAAGCTTTAGTACTCATAGCAAATGACTTTTTTGCCCTTTGTGTGACTCTTCAAATCCTTTTGTAGTGTGAAGTCGGTACTGGAGTATTCTAATCATCGTGTGAAATTAATGCTGGAAGGATTTGAGCGTTCTGGATATGTTGTATTGATTATTAGGAGCATTTTGAGAATTATGTCTTCATGCTGTTACTAATAATCGGTTTTGGAGGAGATAGTAGTGCTAATGGACCAAGTTCTTTTACAGTGAGAAACTTTCTTCTATGTGCAGTTTATTAAAATTCTGTCGGTTTTTGGTTCTGGCTTTCCGGTCTTTAAATGTCATATGCTGAGCATTTGTATTCCTGGAATGATAGATAATGAGGTCCAGGGTCATTTGAGAGTTCCGAATTGCAGCTAGAATCATCTCTCGTTATCGGTTCCATATGTCAACAATTAATGTAAGAAGCAGATATAGTTGTGTCATGTTAATGGCATATGGCTTGAAACAGTTAACCTCGCCTTGACATAAATGATGAAGACATTCTACACAAAGTAATGCTGATGCACTCACTTTCTGTCACTTTCCACTTTCTCCCTCTCATATCCAACGGAAACTAGAAGATAACATCTGCAAGGTGCCAATGCATGTGAAGATGAATATCATCTCAACTGAAACAAACTATTCAATCGACCCTGGATTTATTTTCAACTGCATCTCTCTGGTCTAGGACTTTGAGAAGGTCTGAAATGGAGACATCTGAAGACTTAATCTTTCGGCAGTATCCTTGCTTGATATAATGTTGGCATTATGAATAACGATGAGGACAGCTGTTTTTGGGTTGCTCCTTTGAAGTTGATAGAGGTTTTGAAGGCATTTAGTGTTGACTTAGAGATGTTAGCCCCTTTTCTGATGCTAGTGGTATGGATCAAAAGCATAATCAATACCCAGATTTAGGTGTTTTTATTTGACATGTGGATGGTGGTTTAGTAGTAGTAATGAGAGCTGATGGGAGGGCGAAGTTTGGGATGTTGGAGTGGACAGGAAAACCAGTTTGGTCATTTGGTGAATGAGTATTACTTGGTGTTCTTTATTTCTAGTGTTTTTGGGGCTATCTTTGCTTGTGTGGTCTTCTATGTTGAGAAGAAAGAGAGAAGGGGGGTAAAGAAGGGTAGTTGATGGCAGTTTAAATAGAAAAGAGAAAGTATGACTATCTGTGATGGCACTCGAGGTTTTCGGGTCACTATTTTAAATTGTTGACTCCAGCACTCATGTGCATTGCGCATTTTCTTTTTAAAGCAAATTTCAGACTATCAAGGGGCATTGGTCGATAATAAAGCTATCTGCTCTATGAACTTTAGAATTTTATGGTTGCAAATTGCAGCTTCATATAATGTAGAGTGCTTTATGTTGTTGACTTGCAGTTTCTCTGGTTTGTGGATTAATTTGTTCTTTCTACTTGCAGATTGCTAGCATCTTTGTCCCCACTGTTGTTGCTTTGTCCTTTTTTACATTTTTGGGTTGGTGAGTACAACACCTGACTTGTTCTACTTTTGGTCCACTTTCTATATGATTAGATAAGAGAAAACAACATTCATAGTCCCTAGCTGGCCTTTTCTGTAATTTGGTAACTATTCTTTAAGCCTTCATTTTTGTGCTATTATGATCTTTCACCACTATTTGTGTTGAATTTGGTTCATAATTCTTCCACATGGCTTAGCTGAATCACAACATAGTTACCAAAACTATATAGACAGTCAAGATATGACCCGTTAATACCCCATATTTTTGTAACACGCGAGAATGGTAACCCGAACTCAACGCAAATAAGGTCAGAGTATCAAAATTACACGAAAATGAACAGCAGAGAGTTAAATCTCGGTTTTAAAAATCAGGGATCAAACCGCAAAAGCTAATGTAGTTTTCTCACTGGATAATATGTGATAGGTGTGCATAATCACCAAGGCCCTCTTTGTTTGTCTACAGGTATGTTGCTGGCGCTTTTGGAGCTTATCCAGAAGAGTGGCTGCCAGATAAGAGCAATTACTTTGTTCTTGCCCTGATGTTCGCAATATCAGTAGTAGTTATTTCTTGCCCTTGTGCCCTTGGGTTGGCAACACCTACTGCTGTGATGGTGGCAACAGGGGTTGGTGCTAACAATGGTGTGTTGATAAAAGGTGGAGAGGCTTTGGAGAGTGCCCAGAAGGTTAAGTATGTAATATTCGATAAAACAGGCACCCTTACACAGGGGAAAGCCACTGTTACAACGGCAAAAGTTTTCAACGAGATGGACCGCGGACAGTTCCTCAATTTGGTGGCTTCTGCAGAGGTAAGTATTTTTTCTTTTATTCAAGTCCCTGCTCTCCCTTTATCCTGGAGAGAAAGAACAGAAAGAGAGAGAAATCCACACACATGGCAGTACTTTGTTCAAATGGAATTGCAGATGCAGACATTTTAGAAAACTCAACGCCAAGATAGAACAGGACCATATACATCTGTTATTATAATGTCATCACTGTATAGAGAGTCTGAACTGATTTTGTGAGGATCATATCTTGAACCATCTAGATTTGCACAGGGCTTATTTTAGGACAAATTCTACTAATCCTCAACCCTTAAGAAAACATTTGAAAAAGTACTATCACCTACGGAAATTTAACGAAAACGGGTACTTAAATCATGATTTGGGTAATGGATTTGTAGAATTATGCATGCATTTTATATTTGCAATATCATTGCCCTGGAACATGATACCTAACTGCTTCAGTAAGTTAAGCTAATTTAGATGCTCATTTAGTCTCGTGGTAAAGCTGACTTTAAATAGAAACTTTCCTAGTCTGCAATTGTTGTGGACCTAAAGTTGGTCTGTAGACTTTCAAGTGCCCAAGGTCATACTGCAGAACTCTGCTTGCATTGGCTTATCTGGTGATGTAGGCTGTGGTTTAAATGATTTGTTATATGCTGATATTCTGGACTTTGTTCTCGACATTTCTTTTTAATTGTTTTCTATACTTATCTCAACTAGGCTAGCAGTGAACATCCTCTGGGGAAAGCAATTGTGGAGTATGCTCGCCATTTCCATTTCTTTGATGATCCTTCTGAAACTGATGACGCTACAAACTCCAAGGAGTCAAAGATTTCTGGATGGCTCCAGGATGTCACAGGGTTTTCTGCTCTTCCAGGAAAGGGAATTCAGTGCTTTATTGAAGGGAAGCGAGTACTGGTGAGTTTTCGGAAGTGAAGATTTAAAAGTTTTGCTGCTGAACTCAATAATATGCCTTTTGATAGCATGTTAATATACTTGTTGGACACATAACTTTGACAGGTTGGCAATCGGAAGCTGTTGGCTGAAAGTGGAATTGCCATTCCAACTCATGTGGAAAAGTTTGTTGTAGACCTTGAAGAAAGTGCAAAAACAGGCATACTTGTTGCATCTGGTGATGCCTTGATCGGTGTTCTGGGGGTTGCAGATCCGCTGAAAAGGGAAGCTGCTGTGGTTATAGAAGGTCTCAAGAAGATGGGTATAAGGCCTGTAATGGTGACAGGGGATAACTGGAGGACAGCTCGGGCTGTTGCCAAGGAGGTGCGTAGAGATCACTCTACTATCCAGGGTTTTAAATGCATTTGCAGGAGTTTGCGGACTTGGTGGATAATACATATGAATTCTTCTTACTTTTCTCTCACAACTCAATATGTGCCTATATTTTGGCTCAACCTCTTAAAAGCATTCAAGAGATTTGACATGGATAATTTGGCCTTGTGCTATTTTTCTTACAGATTTGATATATAACTTCACGTTGAGTGAAACAAATCTTTATATTTGTGTTTGATGGCTAATCATCTTGTCTATGGGAAATATCCTACTTATGTGCTTAATGCTCAACGTCTGATGTTTCTCATCCATGTGCAGGTCAGCATAGAAGATGTGAGGGCGGAGGTAATGCCAGCAGGAAAAGCGGAAGTTATTTGCTCATTCCAAAAGGATGGGAGTATTGTTGCTATGGTTGGTGACGGAATCAACGACTCTCCTGCTCTAGCTGCTGCGGATGTGGGCATGGCTATTGGGGCAGGGACTGACATAGCAATAGAAGCTGCCGACTATGTTCTTATGAGGAACAACCTAGAAGATGTGATTACAGCCATTGATCTATCTAGGAAGACCTTTGCACGAATCCGCTGGAACTATGTCTTCGCAATGGCCTACAACGTGATTGCGATACCGGTTGCGGCCGGTGTTTTCTTCCCTTGGTTGAGGATAGTGTTGCCGCCGTGGGTGGCTGGTGCGTGCATGGCTTTCTCGTCTGTGAGTGTTGTGTGCTCTTCTTTACTCCTTAGAAGATACAAAAAGCCCAGACTCACGACTATTCTGGAAATAACTGTAGAGTAGACAAGAAAGGAGAATAATAGAGAGATTTTTCAGAGGGGAAAAAAAAAGAAAGGAAATTGCGGGGATAAGAATGTTGTTGTAGCTTTCAGCTTAGTGAGTGAGGACACAAAATGGGATACAATGTGTGTGAATGGAAATGAGTATCCCAATTTTGTGCACTTTTTAAATATTCTTTTCACTTTATGATGATGGGGGTGTAATTTTTCCACCCCACTGAATGTAAATGTCACATGCATAAAATATACTGTAAATTTTTTTCTCTCCTTTGGGGTTTCTGTTCTGCTTGCCCTTGGGTTGATTTGCAGAGAATGAGAAGAAAGAAAAGATCTGGCTTAAACCCCTTTCTGTGCTCTTCTCTTCACTAACTTACCACCATGCCTGCACCTGGAGGAGTCAGTTTGCTGCAATTGCAATCTGCAACTGCTCAAGTTTAATCAGTCAGAAACAAACCTGAGATCTATCGTCATGCATCTGTTTTCAGTTCAACTCATCCTTTGACTAAGATATTGAACGAGAACGCCAAGAGCCGCAAGATCTTTACGTGGTCTGCAGACAATTATGAAATCTTAAGGTAGACTCGACTCCACCCTCATAAGTTTGCTTATGATTTGTACACTGCCGATAACGAGTTTGCACGATCGCTTCCTAGGCGTAGTTGTTAACATCAGGTTGTTTAAACCAGGAAGACTCCAATGCACATAAAACTTGATGAGGTTGGTGGACATGAACGCTGCCTAAGACCAAAATAAGACCCAGGTCTCCTTTTGGTCTTTAAAGCAACAGGTATGCCAGAACCCGTCTGCAAAATTAACATACTACGCCATGTAATAGATTGTATCTGGACATTCAAACGAATGAAGCGTATTCAGAGAATAGTTGTGTAGAAAGCACGCACCAATAGCTGGTGGGAACCACACTTGGTGGTCAAATCCCAACTTCCAAAGTCTTCAACTTTCGGCGTTCTTTTCTTGAAGTTTGACTGTTCCGTCAGAGCAGACCAACATCAACTTTGCCTGTGATAATGTGCAATTGTCGCCCTTGTATCATTCCATTTCACGACATTTACTCATGTAAATATCAATTAAGCGTCATACGAAGAATTTTTCTTTTTTGTAAGGTTCTTGTCAACCGGGTTACAAGCACTTGATTTTCGGAGTGTTGATTACACGTGACACGAAAACAAATAGTGTATTAGGGCACAATAAACGTCAAACTCTGCGCAGACTGACTTCCTAATAATCAACGCATTTAGGTAACAGGAAAGCGACCAAGTCGACGGACTCGAGGATTGGTCATAAAGGCATATGATTCCAGACAATATATTTAGTGCCCTCATTGCATCATCCTCCGCGTCAGCTTGTGCTCTCAGGTCATCGCGTTCACATTCTTGTCAAAACCAATGGTCAAAGACATGTGCAAAGAATATTGAAGCCCTAAAAGAGAACAAGGGAAAATTTATTAGTAAATTGTGTAGCTTAGCATACAAGAGAGAATTGAACTTGGGTCCAAATGGTTTTGTATATCTTATAGAAAAAAAAAGGGCTTTGTATGTCACGGTCGCCACAGTTATAACATGATACATCACATCATGCTTGAAATTTTATGAGCATCCAATTCCATCCTTGCCACCCTGTCTTGATAATGCAAGTACAGAAAGCCCATTCAGCTGTAATTAGAACTCTTAATGCGGTACAAGTCTTGATATAATCTAGAATTATTGTTAAGAAGGATCGATTTATTTAATTAATTTGGATTGTGAAACATGTGAAAAGAGAATCCGAGATTTGTTAAAAACGAGGGAAATTCACTTGATGTGAAAGGTCTATAATTAAAAGGATTCGGTGTGATTTGGCAGGGGATAAGGCGTGTAGCCCTTTGGTCAAATCACATATCTAATATGCTTGCTTTCTAAGCTATAGTCTCTCCTAGTGTTTTGCACAGCCTCATTTTGGACCATTTCCATCTTTCTAGATAATGCTTTGACCTTGCTTAATTATACTAGTATATTAAGGGACGACATAACCCTATGTACATCAATTGGATGACAAGTTAAGCTGTGTATTTGTGATGTGATTGAGTAACTAGAACTTATTTACGCATAACTATGGACATCAACATATGAACTTCACCCTAATAATTGCAATCACATGAGCCATCGATAATCTAGAAATCACTGCAATTACAAGCGTATGAAAGATGTAATTTTGGTTTTTTCAAAGGTGTTTGATTAAATGTAACAAGTTATTACATGGGATGTTGCTTGTGCTTTTAAGAAATCGTACGCGCAGCTCTAGTTATTCTATTTGCAGATGATACGTTGCCAAGACGAATGTGCTACAACATATCATGAACAACAGCAAATGTGAAATGAACCATAGGATCATAATTTATCACATCTACACTTTAAGGATTAGGAAGAAGATAGAGAGGGCGAGGCATAGACAAGTAGCAAGCTATATGTGAATGACAGGCTCAAAATTTTTTAGGTTTCCCCGTGAACTCTGAAAGCTAGCTGCGGGATTCCTATTTTCCGCCAACTCTTAACAACTACGGAAACGAAGTTTCAATTCTGTATGGAAAAAGTTCCTGAAACCGTTCATCAGTCGTTGATTTCTGATTAAGATTATTCTGACTAAAACCCTTAAAAATTCCAAACACATACCAAAACATACAGCATAAGATAGTGAAGGGAGAGACGAGGGATGACCTCACTGATGTTAGCAGATGTTGCTTCCTGGAAGCCTCACATATTTATCCATATCCCTTTTGCCATTAAATCAATCTCTCTCAGTCTCATAGGAATGGTCAAAGAGTTTACATGTCTTACCTTTGAACACAACTTTGTCCCTTTCTAAATCACTATATAATGCCTTGGATGGCAGGCCTTGCTCTTTCTTAATTAATCCTTTCAAGACAAGTGGCGTGAAACTTTGAATAAGAAAGAGATCATCAAGATCATCGAGTCATGACCAACACAGGTGATGAGTGGGTTCAGTATTACCAGCAGAGCGTTGATCCACAGGCTGAATTTGTTGACTCCACCATTGTCACCCCCATGAGCTCAAGCAACAACATCGATCAAGATCGCACCAACCCCACCGGTAATAACAACAACATCATCAAGAGTCAATCAAAGCCAACCAGAAGAAGATCAAGAGCATCAAGGAGGACTCCCACAACCATCCTTAATGCCAACACCACCAACTTCAGATCCCTGGTCCAGCAATTCACTGGCTGCCCGAGCACCTCCATCTCTTTCGGGTCGACCCATCGCAGCAGCCCGCTCAACTTGAGTTTCATGGGTTTGGGGCATGAGCATCAGGTAGTCTCTTCTGCGGAGGCATCTCTTCGGAACAATTATTCCTATGGTGTCCAAGTCCAGCAACAAGCTAGGCCATCACAGCAATTGCACCAGGAGCAATCAGAGTATGCAAGTATGATTAATTCCTCGTTCAATGAGGTAACCAACACTAATGATGCTTTTGTTTCGACCATGCCGCTGTCTGGTAACTTCATGGACGCGACGGAGGATATCCTCAGTGGGTATCCCATGGACGATCTCCCTTTCCAAGTTTAGCTAGCTAGCTTCATTCTTGACCCACAATGATGTCAACCAACTAAAACATACTTGGTTAGCATGTACTGAACCTACACCGGTTCTTCAGAATCTTTAGTCTTTGCACAGTCTTTCTTTGCAGCACTCAAGATGTAGTTTACTTATATATGCCTCTAATTCTGGCTTCCGTAGGATTTGCATATGGCATGACTACTTTGTCTTTTGTTCTTTTTCTTTGATAAATACGATTGTAAAATTATTATTTCACGAGAGAGTGGTTTGAGTTTCTCGCAGCTCCTACATCAACAAACATAAACGCCAATGTGCCTCTCTTTGTGAGGATTAGTCATTATTGAGAACATATCTCGAGTTTGAGCTTGTAAAAGAAATTTGGTTCAATTAGATTTCCAAATTTGAGTAGTTTTCTAGTTTGAAAATATTTACTAAAAGAGATTTCTTATTTTGGATTCAACTATTATGTATATGTATAAGATAAAATTTTACTTGGTGAACAGACACCGGATCAAACAAGACGAGTATTAGGGTTTCTTTTTGTGAGTTTCTAATTGACTTTTCGGTGAGAGATTGTGGAATAATATATGTGGTTTGATTTGGGTGTGATTGGGGATTGGGAAACACTTGAGGGATGACGGATTACTTGGCGGCTAGCGATCCCAAAAAGTAGGTTTCGGCACTTGGACCGAATCACTTAAATTTTTAGTGTCTTTATCGTTCATCATTGATTTCTCTAGTAATTTTTCTTATCTCGCATTGGACTCGAATCGTAAAATCCGTTAGTTTTTGCGTCATTTCACAACAATCAACAAAAGTCACTCTCGGCAACATCTCTCGGTCCCGCGTTGTGCGACAGGTGAGAATTGAGAGCTTTTGTGGAGGGATGAATAGTACTAATCGATTTGAAACTCATCACTTGAAGTATTCCCTTCATTCTTGAGACGCTTAGCGCATTTGTGGATCACAATAGTTTGCTGTTGCTATTGGTTCATACTCTTATTATTAAAACTGCATGCGATTACAAGAAGTTTGAGGAGAGATGCATCATCGCATAGTGAAGCTTAAGAGCAAGTGAAGATGGCAAACCCAGAGAACAAAGAAGAAGAGCATGTGAAGTTGTGGAGGCACTTTGGTCTTGCGTACAAACATAAAGCTCCATTGCAGCATGAGTGCTCTTCTTCCTGTTCTATACATCACTGGCGATCCAGTCATAAAATCTAACCTGAACAGAGATGTTTAATTCCCTTGAAGTGAAATGGGATTGTGTTCCATCATGAATTTCATATTTTCCATGTTTGAAGTTTGAGGATGGATGCATCATCGTATAGTGAAGCTTAAGAGTATGTGAAGATGGCAAACCCAGAGAACAAAGAAGAAGAGTATGTGAAGTTGTGGAGGCACTTTGGTCGTACGCACAAACATAAAAGCTCCATTGCAGCACGTGTGCTCTTCTTCCTGTTCTATACATCACTGGCGATCCAGTCATAAAATCTAACCTAAACAGAGATGTTTAATTCCCTTAGAGTGAAATGGGATTGTGTTCCCTCATGAATTTTCATATTTGCCATGTTTGAAATCGTTCCATCTTTCCTTGTATGTTTTGGTGGAAAGAAAGATTGTTTTTCTTTTTGTAACTTGGGCCTCAGCTTAACCCCTAAGCCCAGTAACACTTGGAGCTGAGCTCACCCACAAAGAACCCCATCTCTCCTGTCTCTGCCTCTGTCTCTGCAACTGCGCAACTCCCTCCAAAGTTGGGTGGCCTCCATTTTCTCTCACGAGTCATGTGGGCAATACCAACCCGAATCCCCGCTCCTCCGTCCCTCTCCTGTGCCTCCTATGGCTCCACCAGCTCGGACAAATTCAGCAGAAAGAGGAAGGACCTAAGAGTGAGGGCCTCCTTCTTCGACTACCCTCTCGCCAGCCGAATCATGGTCCGGAGTAAGTGAATGTTCCCCCACATCTCTTCTCTTGAGGTAGATTTACAGAGGATAGAATTGATCAAAGATCGCGCATACTTATTGAAGAAGCTTTGTTTGGGTTCTGTTTCTTTCGCCAGATATACCCTATTCCCTGAACGAAAGCAGGTTGCTCAAGGAGTTCTCCACTTTCGGACACGTCGCTGAAGGTAAAAGCCTCTGTTCCAAATTTGATTGCGTTATCGAGCTTGGAATGCGAATGTCTGTGGTGGGTCTGATCTGGTTCTTGGTTACAGTCAAAGTCCCCAAGGACGAAGCGACCAAACAGTCGAGAGGGTACGCCTTCATTCAGTACACCTGCCAAGACGATGCGGTGCTTGCTCTGGAGAACATGGACCGCAAGGTGTCTCACCATCCCCTCCTCCGCTCTCTTCCAATCCATTGCCCCATCATCATCTTCATCATCTCTTTCGTTTGCAGAAACTCGAGGGCAGGGTGATTTACGTAGAGATCGCCAAGCCCGGGAAGGAAGCGTACGACCGGCCTCGCACTTGCGGTCCGCCTCCGCCTCCGCCTCCGCCTCCGCCTCCGCCGCACACAAATGATCAGGCGGCTGAATAACGGGTCGGGGGTCCTCTTGAGCCCAGCAGCCTGTGATCGAGCTATGTGATGTAATGCAAAGCATCGGCTTCGCCCTTCATGCGAGATGGTGCTGTATCTCCAGTTCCATTCTTGACTTCACAATACATTCTTTTGCTGTTCTGTTCATAGTGTCCGGATTGTACCAACCTTGTCCAATACTGTTTTGAGGAAAAAAGAGGTGGTTTCTATGCAATTATGCCTAAGCAAGAGCAAAACAAGGTCAGGAGGTGATAATTCATAGCTCATGTTCTTTGCAATTCCACCTTCCGTGATAGTAATTTGTCTGAAGTTGTCCTAATCTCAACTGAACATACAGCTTGCTACTTTCTCCTTTTCGAGAAGTAGCTTAGGTATATAGTTGGTAAAGTAAGAATGCCATCGCCTTAGTAATTAACCGATGCAGTAGCAGTGCCAATCTCGAATCATCGTAAGCCAAAGAACAGTAATTGGCTCTCGATAGTCGTGATTTACCTTTTAAGTCCATGTAAATGACGGCTACTAATGTACCTTTATCGATAATCAATTACCTCAGGTTCTCGCAAGCTATAAAGTCTTAATGATCGTTACTTCACTTGGGAAATAATAAGCAACGCGAATTTATCGTAAAATCTTTCCTTATTCTCAATAGATTTGGTTAAATGATGGTAACATTATTTTTTAAGTTCATAAATTAATCAAACCTTTTTAAAAATAATTTCCTTGATTGCCGCAATTTTTTTTGCAATCCATTGTAACATTTACAATTCTGGGATCAGTAATAAATGTTAGATGTTACTAAATTATCAGTCAGGGAATGTCTTAAGATTGCTTGGACGGACGAGATCTTTTGGTTCTAAATCGGACGGCCAATCACGTAAAAGCATGAGCTGAGTCAAGCGGTCAATCAACGCAGTACCGTACATGCAGAGGAATATTCCATGTTAGCGTCGATGGAGAGCGAGCGAGAGCGACAGTGGGCACGATGTTGCTTTGACGAAGAAGAAAGAAGAAGGGAGGAGGAGGATGAGGAGGAGGAGGAGGGAAGGTGATGGCCATGGGAGAAGAAGAGGAGCAGCGGAGCCACGCTACGGAGGAGCGTCCCGTCCGGGTCTACGCCGACGGCATCTACGATCTCTTCCACTACGGTCACGCCCGTTCCCTCGAGCAGGCCAAGAAGCTGTACTTTTCACCTCCATCCTTGCAAGTTTCTGTTCTGTGTGCAGACATACTCTGTGTTCCTGACGTACATTGACATTAGCTCGTACCCACGTGCCGTAAACGTCCCATGAGTGTATTCATCATCCCCTGCAAGTGATCCGCTTCTTGGCTAGCTTTTCGTAGTCTTGTAGGTTCATTTTGGATGTGTTGTCAGATCACAGTTCATGGTCTGAGTTTTGAAGTATAGTTGGGTGTAGTTTGGCATTGAAGAAGCTCAATATCTAAGACTACCGGGACCAATTTGTTTTAACTTGCCAGTCTTGTAATCTTGTGCTCTTATGCTTCTGGGTCCTTTGCAGATGTCTTCCCGGTTCATGAGTTCTTCCCTCAATTGTATGTTTTGTAGGTTTCCTAATACTTACCTGCTCGTCGGATGCTGTAATGATGAGCTCACGCACAAGTATAAGGGAAAGACCGTCATGAATGAACAGGAGCGCTACGAATCTCTCCGCCACTGCAAGTAGGCTTACTGCCTCTGTTTTCGCCTCTGGAAAGTGTAGCAAGTTGATATGTTAGTTACTTGCTACTGTTTGTCTGTGCTTTTTTTCATTACTTGCCGTGTGGTGGAAGAAGGGACTAAGTATGAATGTTTTATTTTTCTAACTGGTTCGAACTTGTAGCATTCCGACTCTCATTAACACATTGAATTCTAGGGAGGAATAAGTTCCTGCTCTTTACCCTTGTTCTTCAAAGTATTTGTTTCTGTTGATATGGGTGGCATCCTCCTACGTGAACTGGTCGATCTTTTGTCATTTCTCAGGCGGCACTCTTTTTTTTTTTTCCATTTTGTCATGCAGGTGGGTAGATGAAGTCATTCCTGATGCTCCATGGGTGATCACACCAGAGTTCCTGGACAAGAACCAAATCGACTATATTGCACACGACTCTCTTCCGTAAGGTTAATCAGCCCAAGTAAATGTTGTTGATTGCTAGAAACTTGTCTGGACGAATCTCGCATCCGTGAAGTGTTCAATCCTTGTTTTTCTTTAGTCGTTCACTTCTTTCCCCATCTAACGGGACTCCCCCATCAATGTAGATGCATGATATCCTTATTAGTAATGGCTGTGCAGTTCCTGCTAAGATTTTCTGTGCTAAGTTCTCTGTCAAATAATTGAATATGCCATGAACCTAGTTTTCGCAGAATTTTTGTACATCCAGTTCTTCTAATGATTAACTTCTAATTCCTTGAAAGCCTGATTATCTTAAACGGTTAGGAATATCAATTGTAACTTCCCTAACAACTATTTGTTTTTTTTTTTCCAAGATGAATAGGCTTTTTTCTACCTTGAATCGGTCAAATGTGATTTCTGAGTTTCGCCATGTGAAGTCATGTACAACTTAATGGATGCCTCAATCTCAGAATCATGCTATAGGATCAGAGGGGTGAAGCAGACAATATGTTCTTTTGGCATCCTATAATTATCTAAGGATCCTTTATGGCGTTAATCTCACATATCCAGGATGAAACTTTTGGCGTCAATTTCAGTATAGACAAATTTTAGATGAGTGTCTCTTTTGCTTAGTCATTCATCCAGTTCTCTTGCTATCTATTACACATATTTGGTTAGGTATACATTGTTCTAACTTAGCTTGACATGAGATTTGGACAAGTGTTCATATTAGATTTAGATGTTTCTAATATTAGGTAAAGGTAGCAGACACCTCCAATAGCATAACCTGCCACACTCTGGCCTTGAACTAAGACAGCATTCTTGTTGCGGCAACAGCAGTGTCCACCTTCATGCCTGCCCGCAACCCCTTGACGAGCCATTTCTTGTTCAATATGACAAGCACCAGTTTGGCTTTCGCAAGTTTCAAGGACATACATTCCTTAATTCATTTAATTTTGCAAAATCATCTTGCTTTAATATTTGAAAGTTTAAAACCTAAACATGCAATTATATCAAACTTGGATGAAGTGAAGAGTAAGGACTAACTTCCCTCTTAATCATTCAAACTCAGTATAAGTATCAAAGTTAGTATGGTGTAGAATGGGACACTACTATTGCCTGTCCACTGCACATTATGGTAAACTTCTATCTTGAGGTGTGTGGCCTGTCAGTGGCTTGGGTATAAATTTTATCTTGCTTTATTCGTGATGGTACAATGAGAAAATCTAAAAGATAAAATATGCAAGCATGACTTAGACATATTGATGCCATAGTTATGTGTGTCAAGACTTGGGAATTCTAATTGCCGCCTCTTTATCTTAAATTGTAGTTATGCTGATGCAAGTGGTGCTGGGAAAGATGTCTACGAATATGTAAGTTTAATTCAATAGTGATCTATGTTTCTCAGTTTAATTCAATATTGATCTATGTTTCTCAGTTTAATTCAATATTGATCTATGTTTCTCAGTTTTGCTTCAACATGGGTATTGGTGGAAACTCAGTATATTGACTCACTTTTCCCTTCTGCTGATTGGCTCAGTTTCACTAGAGAGGGTCAAACATCTAGATCATCCAGATTCTAGTTCTGTCATCCTGACTTACTAGGATTAGGATAAGTGCTGTCAAAGTCCAAACCCCATTTTCCATTTAGCTGGTGCATCTTGGTCCTGATTCCTGTGTCTTCATCAATGTGTGGTCTGCTTGATTGAGCATAAGCTCGTTTCTCCAGCGCCCTGTGCTTGCTCGAATTTCCTTATATTCCTGTGCATTTTTCTTGGCAACATTCTGCGCTGAAAATATGTTGACATGTTTGTTATGGTTTATCTTGAATGCCAGTCTCATTTAATTTTGTACAATCTTTGTGTTCAGGTTAAGTCCATAGGAAAATTCAAGGAAACAAAGAGGACAAATGGAATTTCGACATCAGATATTATCATGAGGATTATCAAAGATTACAACAAGTATGTGATGCGTAACCTTGCGCGGGGATACAGCAGAAAGGATCTAGGTGTTAGCTATGTGAAGGCATGGCTTTGTCTTCGTGATGCTCACATGTAGATTTTATCCATGCTATTCACAATCTGGGGTTGATGTTCCATTAATGGTGCATGCTTAATGCCCTGTACCAGGAAAAGCGACTCAAAGTGAACATGGGCATAGAAAGGTTGCGTGAGAAAGTGAAGAAACAGCGGGAAAGAGTGGGAGAGAAGGTATATACGTAACTATTTGATGAGTTTGTAAACTTTTGGCTCATAAATAGTTGATTTCAAAATATTTGCTAATCACTACAATACTGTCAATCTAATTGAAACATGTAATTTGAGAATCAAATGCTTTATTAAGAAACTTAGTGTTTGATATCAACTTTGGCATTTTGGAGTTTCTGCCAATTGATACTTTCATGGACCATACATTCCCATTTTGCTGCTCATTCACTAGTAAAATGGGCCCTAGGAGTAGCTCTCAAGGAAACAGTGCCTTTGCCTTTTTTTGCCTCAAGCTATAATTCAGGTATTAGATGATGATGTTATGTAACAATTGCCCCAATAAAAAACAAAGGAAAGTTTGCTATATGTTGATGTGAAGACATATGGCTTTAATGGCACATAATGGCACATAGCAATAGGAACTATCCTGGGGTTATACAAATATTTAGTTGTGAATGACTTGTGCCCATGGGTGACCACTAGGTGACTTTCCCTTCTGACATATTGCAAATGATAGGTGAGTGATGATTTGGTAATGTTCAGTTTATATGTAACATACTCAAATAAGCTCCATCTTTGTGTTGATATGCCTTTTCAGTACACTTCTGCTAGTATTCAAACAAATTTTATGACTTATCACATTTGACTAAATTTTACATGTTCATGCTCATGATATCCAGATCCAAACAGTGGCAAAAACTGCTGGTTATCATCGTAACTTATGGGTAGAGAATGCTGATCGGCTCATAGCTGGTTTTCTAGAGATGTTTGAAGAACGTTGCCACAATATGGTTGGTGACCTTCTCTTTCTCAGTCTTTTGACTGAACTAGCTTTCTCGTATGGAGGACTTATTTCAAATATTGGTAGACTATGATCCATCTATTGTGACAGGTTCTTCTCTGTGATTATCAGGGGACAAAAATTAGGGACCGAATCCAGGAGCAATTAATTGGACAGCAGATAAGAGGGTTCATTGACGACAAAGAAGGAGATGATGTTGAGGGATACGATTACAGTGAAGAGAGCAGTGAAGATGAAGAATCCTACAGTGAGGGAGATGAAGAGAATAAAGACAAGTAATACAGGTTGGTTTACTTATGTGTCGACTGCTCTTAAAGTAATACAAGTATGGGTAATACATGGACTGCTTGCCTAGAGGCACAGATGAGCTTGACTAGGTCTTTGTGCTCAATGGGTGCTTTCTGCCATTTCTATTGCAAAGGGAGAAGTTCTCTTTGACCCGTCTGAATGTATACCTATGTGAGGAATCTGACTATTTTTAACACTGTGGTTGTGTATAGAAATGCTGTGTTTTTTCTTGTCATTCATCTTCTGTACTCGTTAGTTTAGCAACATCTTTTCCACTGAGGTGTTTGCTATTCATGAAGAGAATTCTCAAAGCAAAAAACCTCAAGGAAAACCTATTGTTGGAGTTGGGAATGAGGACATGGTAAAGAATGTTTAGTGTCATGTCGTGGAAGAGCTAAACAAGAGGAGGAAGAGTTACAACTGGAATTGCTGTAGGAAAAACGAAAAATATTTTATGGGGTCTATAGACCATGCAATAACTTCTCAGGAGAAATGTTTGTTAATCTCATGACTTGACCATTAAGCACGTCTTATAGCTTTTCTTCCTTTTGGTCAGCATTTTAATGCTGGAAAGGAGAACAATGTGAACTAAATCAAAATGGCTGCATGAGGATACTGGCATACTGCCACTGTCGGTGCGTTTCTTTTTTCTTCACAATAAGATGAATCTCATCTTTTTTAGCACTTTGTTGCCTTTCTTCCTGATTGTGTGTCAAGTTGTTTCCTGAAGGATGTATGCATATGAAAGTTTGTTTGTTCATTTAGGGTTTCAGCCGTTAAGAATAAGCAGGCAGAGATATAATATTTGATTCATCGAACATGGTCCAAAGCCGGCACCAACTCCGAAGCTTCTGTTCCTCACTTTAGAAGTTCTATTGTGCCTTGGTCGAGGGAAATATATAAATTACTTAGATGGCTTAGTGTTCCAAGACCAAATGAAACAAAGAAATGATTATTCTAGAATGGTTGTCGACATCTTATTGATATTGATTTGAGTCTGAGAGATCTTCGAAAAGTGGGTTTTTATGATCTTTGACCGAAAGTGTCTTTAGCTATTCTTACGGGAGACTGGAGCTCTTTATATTAGGTGGATAAGCGGGCCTATGAAAGAATCCCAAAGCATGACCAGTGTTGTTAACGACTTGTCTTAATCCATTGGTTCTTGTTGACGAGTGCTTTATGGTCACTGGTTAAGCAACTAAATAAGAAAGTTTTGAATTTTTCCAATGCAATTTCTCTCGTGCTATGTATAATCCATATGTTCCGGAAAAACAAGCATTTTCAAATAAGTATATTGCCCAGGATATGCGAAATTTAACACCCTAGAAGGGTATTTCATTACATTTCCAATTCGCAGCACAACTCACCTAGTATCTCAGAGGCACTTCATAGATAGACCCCAGCCCTATAAATGAGAGTAGAACTGCATTACTTTCCCCTTCTCTAGAATTAGATAACTTCTCCAGGGGTGCTGTACTGGTCAACGACTACGGAAACTATGGCATTTACAGCTGTCTCACTCTCGACCACCACCACATTATTTGATACATTAGTTACTGCATGCTTGAGGAACTCAGTCTCTCCTTGAGAATAAAAGGAGTACTGAAAATGATTTATCTGGTTCGGAAAGAGCAGTATGGATGAAAAATCAGCAACCCATTTGGTCCCATTACCTTTCACCGTCAGTTTCCCTACTGTCGATCTTAAGCTCATTCCGTTGGCATTGTTGCTGTCGACCACCACTTGATTGACGTTAGGGAATTGGCCATCCAAGGCTACTATTGGATTCATGTGTTGTGGGTCGCCAGCGAACATATTGTTCACTACATTCAACCCCGAGACTTGACCATTTATCGACTTCAATACTATACTAGCATCTCCTAAGAAGAATCCGTTAGTAACGTGTACCTGCACGGGGTCTTCCATGATTATGCCCGTGTAATCCATATAGCAATTGTCTAATCTGGTTTGCGATAGTCCAGCTAGTTTTACCAGTATGCCGATCCCACCAAAGAATGTGGCCTTGTTGTAACAATGTACTCCAGTGACCATGTTGGCCTGACCTCTCAGAACAATTCCCACAGCAGCGGAGAAGATGACGACGTCAGTAATTGCGTTGTCGTTGCTCTGAAGATCGATGGCTGTGCCTGTGAAGTTTCTTTCTCCTGGATCCCCACCGACTGTCGAATGTTGTCCTAGGAAGCATCCCGATATCAAAGTCTCATGACCTCTCTTCACTAGGATTCCCTCTGTGGTGAAGTGAAGAAAGAAGCAATCTGTTATGCGAATTCTCGCCGAATCAACCACGTAAATTCCTCCTCCACGGAAACTAGAATCGAGGAGGATGTCTCTGAAAGTTATGTCCTCGTAGTAGATTCCGACATTCTCGACCATCTTGGGGTAAGATGTCGATTGATCATTGGCACCCGGAGAATTCGGGGACCAGAGTTCGACGAGATGCCGGTCGCTTGGAAATGTTTCTGATGCAAGCAGCGTGCCCCCTTCTATCTGATTCAGCATCGGTGCCATTGCATTACGAGCAGCAGTGAGCGTGAATAGAATATTTAACTCAATCCAATGAATTGATGGACTCGATGATATCCTCAGGAAGCAAAAGTCCATTATTACTAGCTACTGGAGGTTCTTCTGGGGAAGCGAGTAGGTAATGGACAGACTGCAGTTGGGAGAGTGAATAGCCTTAAATGCTTGATTTTCAAAAAACAGCACTTTTGGGATCGGTGGATTTGACTGAGAAAGACTACACAAACCCCACCTAAATCTCGATGAAGTTCCCATGGCGTGAAATGCGGTGCATGTGCACATTGCCGCGTGGCACTAACGCAACACAGAAAAGTTTAAAAGAGAAGCACTGAAGATACAATCTGAGAGAGAGAGAGAGAGAGAGAGAGACTGACCACAACATTGCCTCCACCAGAAGCAGGAAGCCTAATGGGTTTGGAGACCAAGTAGGTTCCACCTTGCAAATCGATGACCACACCACCCAAGTCAGACACTCCAGGTAGCATTTGCTGTTTACTTTGAACTTGAAATGCATCAGACAGAGCACTTAGGATGGCCTCGCTGCTCTCCCGAGTCCCTGCTGGGTCACCCCCATATCCTACCGGATAGAACACCCTTCCCCCCTGAAAAAAGGCACCAACCAACCACACGTTCCACAAGAACACCCACGTTGGCCTTCAATTCATGATTCATCTGAACAAAACTCGGACACTGGCCAAAAGAAAGAGGAAAAATGTAGAAACTGGAACAGAGAGTTCACTTACCTTCTTGGCACCATTTGGACCGGGCATGGCGAGGTCTTCCTTGGGACTGTAGGCCACTCTCTGTTGGAGCTTCGCGTGGAACTCTGACAGCTTGTGGAGTCTCATGGAACAAGATACTTCCTCAACCATGAGAATGAGAAACAAGCACAATGTTGACAAAAGTTTCATTTGCTTGCCTTTGCAACTCCAACCGAGGGTGTCCATCAGAGAGAGAGAGAGAGAGATTCTCCTTCAACTGTTTATTGTGCTTCGGTTCCCTTGTTTCGAGCTCTACAGTGGACTTGGTCTTTGTGCTCCTTTTGTAAAGGTTTTGGTTTTACAAGATCTTAACCATCATTAATACGGATAGCATTAGAATCGCCAATAAAAGAAGAGGATTTCAAAATTGATCTAGACCACTATGTCAACAAGTCATCTTTCCCACAAAATTTGTGCCATTTATATATCAACATTTGCGAATTGAAGAATGCTTTAATTGATCAACAGCACAAGCAATACATGGATTGATAGCAAAAGAGAGCTATGAAAAGAATTATTCTTGGTCAAGTCGAGTTGGTATGACCCAACCCGAGAGTTGAGTCATAGTTTAATGTTGGTGTTAGAAATAATTAGGGATTTCTTTGAGATAATTTTTTAAGTTAGAAATATTTATTAATTATGTTGATTCTATGTATTTTTCAAGATTGTCATACATCTCCCTTTGATTGTGCAAATTTTGATTAAATAAACTGATATACTCTTCATTATGATATATCAAAATATAATGAAATTTTCCGAACCCGAATTTTTTAGTGCCTTCGAGCCCGTTTGGAATTAAGTGCAGGAATATTGAGTGCAGAATGCTTCACTAAGTAAGTCAATTAATTTGATAAATTGATTTTAATATGCATACAAACCTTTGGTTTTTCTCATAGCAATGAATGCAGATAATCGAATCGATAGCATGATTCTGCCGCTGAGAGCTACGTAATATGCAAACTCAATCGATTCGTTGCTGCTAGTTCGCTCTTTGTTAGAGGTGGCAAAATAGGTATAGAGCTTATATTTTAACTCATATTAAATGGTGTGGGTCATAAATGGTTGCTTTTAAAAACAAGCTCAAGTGAGTCATAGATGGGTACCTAACAACTTAATAAGTCTTAAATGAGTTTTAAATGAGTCATAAATGTGTTACTTAACAAGCTGAATTGAATTATACACATGTCATTTTTTTAAATTTTTTGACTTTTTGTTTTATTTTTCTTTTTTCTTTTTCTTCCTTTCTTTTCCTTTTTTTCCTACAAAATCCAGCGAGGGTCACCAGCCGACCCTTGCCGGTTGCAGGCAAGGGCCGGCCAACCCTCGCTGACACCTAGTGAGGGCCGCGAAGCCCTCGTCGGTAGCGGGCAAGGGTCGCGAGCATAGCCGGACATAGAAGAAAAAAAAGGAAATGAAAGAAAGAAAAAATAAATAAAAATATATGAAATATTAAAAAAATCATTTTTTTAAATTATAAAAATTGTCCACTAAATTTGTATTGCATGAAAGTGTTTTAGCAATATGAGTCTGGTCGAATTGAGTATAGGTTGAGAAATTTGCATTACGAATAAATAGGTCATAAGCGGGTTAATTGGTTAATTTGGATCGGATCATTTATGACTTGACCCGACCCACCCACTCGACAGGTGTTCTTATCGTCCACTTCCATCTTATTCGGTAAAAGGACACCAGAAGTGTCACAACTTGTGTACGGAGATCATGCACAACTTGTGTACGGAGATCATTTTTGTGCCATAACTTTTTCGGATCACTTTGGTACTAAATCGGAGGAAAATAGATCACTTTAGTGACTCCGCCAAAAGCTGGCATTTATATTAAAAAATGATTTGACTTGTACATGTGGAAATTATGTGGCTTTTTTTTCGAATTTTTTAATTTTTAGAAAAATAATAATAATTAAAAAAAAGGGGTTGCGTACGAGGAGCCCTCGCCGCGCCTTGCAACCTTTTTTATAAATATAATTTAATTTTTTTTTAAAAAAAAGTACACATCAGCGGGCTAAACAGTGTCGTTTTTGGTTTTTAATGTTGACTGGACCTCTCCGGCGAGCCGTGTCAGTGCCACATTGGATTTCCGGCGAGCCACGTCAGCATTGGCACTAAAATAATCGTTTGTCAAAAACGTTGACACCAAAGTGATCCAAAAAAAAGTTATGGCACCAAAGTGATCTCCATACACAAGTTGTGGCACTTCTGGTGTCCTTTTGCCCATCTTATTCATTACCATATTGTCTGCATGTTTGGAAAAACTAAATTAGTATAGAAATATTTAAAGGGTATTTGGAGGGGCAGGGAAGCAGAAAAGGAAGAGACAGACCTCTTTATTTATGTAAAACCAATGGGTGGAATTACGGGCAGTGATTGCAAGTCAAAGAAACCGATGACATCAATGAATGAGAAAGCAAACTTTTTTATCTTAAAAGGGCTTTTACTGGAGGAGCACAATTCAGTCCCGCTCTGCTCCTCTTTTCAATCAAGAGAGCTTCTTTATATTTCACTCTCCTCAGGCACAGAACGATTGAGAAGGCCGATTTAGATATGGTATATGTATTCTAATGAGGAGATAAATACATGATTTGTTTGTCCAAATGCCCCTTAAAGTTGGGCAAAATCGAGCATAGCACAAGAGATGATAGTGGTCTGTGGATCAAGCAAATTCCATTTAAGAGCTATATACTTGTAGTTATAGCCCAACCACGACCCACTGCGAGATGGATCAGAGCAGTTTTAGTAATCAGATACCTGAGAAATCATGAGATGCTTGTACTCTGCTGCCTCCTATCTGTATACATATACGGTTAGGCACACCCCGTATTAACCACCATTGTAACAGTCAGACCATCTTATGTTCCTAGATATAAAGATCCATCTTTAATTTCGGACAGTGTGCTACAAATTTCTATGGAAGTCCATTGGCCAAGGTCCGAACTTCACTTACCAATAAGTTGCTATATCTGCGAGCAAAGAACGAGCAAGATTAAGTGTTAGCTCGTGCTTACTGGCTGCGATGAGGGAGAGAGATAGAATGGTGTAGGTGGAACAGGAAAGAGATCAGATCTCCAGTTGAGTGAGGCCTTCAAATCCTGAACTTTCCGCACTTGGTCGTCGTAAATTGCACCCCGTGCATATTTTCTCCATAGGCTTGAACCATTGTTGCTCTCACTTCTTCTGGAGGTAGTATGCATAAGAATCTCTATTGGTTGGAAGTGCTTGATGTTTATTGTTGTAATTCAAAAGTTCTCGATGACAATATGTGGAAGGCTAGTAATATGATCATTACCAGTTGAATGAAATTGACGTAAGGTCAAAAGTCAGTTTTTTCCTCCTATAAATTTACACAAAATGATCCTAGCTATAGCATACATCACATTGTTTTTTTGTTTTCCAGAGTAGAAGATACTGCACAATTGACTCGATCCATGCGAACATGTATCATCCTGGAAGTTTCTTGATTTACATAGAGAGAGAACTCTACTGGAGTTTGGGTTATCTGCGGATTGTCACTAGATCTCCAATCAAAAGAAGTATGTATTTTCCTTGGCCATAATTGACACTCAAATGGTGGTAGGTACATTTTATAATAATAGAAGGCATATGCATAACAAAATCTCTCCCCATGATTTTAGCCCCTAAGAATTTCTAAAAACTCTTAATGTGTTTTTTTTTTGGGTCGGAACTCTTCATGTGTTTAGTTGTCGCGATTTTAAGCTCTCTCATCAACCACTAAGATTTAAAAACTTTTACAAGTTGCTTTTATGTTTGAAAGGATTAATTCACTAATTATAATCACATTGATTTTTCTCTCTCCATATGATATTGAAAAAAGTCCTTCCATATTTCTAGATTCAATTTTTTTTTAAAGCGAATGTTTTATCCGTTTATCTAATTCTCTCCATTTTATAGTTTTTAACTTAACCATCAAATAGAAAGTCTGCTAGTCTCTTCTATATGTGGCAATGATAAATTTTGCTGAAGGTGCGACTATTCTAAGGCATATGATATTGTATTGAGATACAAGTGTGAGTTGTGTTAAAAAAAGTCTCACATTGGAGAATTGGTGATGTGGAGTAATTAATATAATTTATTTGAACCATAACTCATTAGCTTAAGCTTTTAAGTGAAGATAGATCCAATTAGATATATTGATAGGGCTAGACCTATTGCTTCTACTCCAACATAATGTGTATCCAGCCCTTAATTCTTTGACTGGATCATCCTTTGATGAAGATATAATTAGAGAGCGTGTTCCTTCGACCCAGAAGAATTCTAGATAATTTACCGGTATTGTTATTAAACCCTTGCACATGTTTATCATTTCGACATCTCTATATATCCCTCAGATGGGCAATGTAGAAGAAACCTGAGCTAATACTAAAAAATCCATGATGGATATTTTGGGTAATGGCAGAATGTTCTTGCTGTTTGTTCTAGCGTTGTTCGGTCTGTCAGAAACTTCGGGATGTTTTCAGGACAATCGGGATCTTGTCATATAGTCCGAGTGTGTATGATGGTTAAGGACTTGAGTTTTGTTCGTCTTGTACTAGGTTTTGGGACATTATATGCTCAACTGGGAAATTAGTAAGAACAACTTGGGATTAGAAAGAATAACCCAATATTTACTTATCAAAATATAAATAATTGCAACCTGATAAATATGGACACATAAAAAGTCCGGAGAAAAAAGGACCTGGTATAATGAGGACATGGACCTTTAGACTTAGTGCTTGCGGGTTTTCCACAGTGATAAGACTAGAGGAAATTTGATGTTATCGGCTTTATAGCAGAAGGCAAAGGCGAACACCTATGTTTCAACTTCAAACTTTGAAAGTGAGGCATGACTACTCTATTAGCACTGCTGCGTCACACAAAAAAAAAAAAAGAATAAAAAGAAACTAATCGAAAGGTGATCAATGTTGGCTCGACTTGGAGTTATTCCTAGACTTTCGATTCACAAACTTTAACTGGAAGAGACGTGCAACTTTCAATCGGAATTGAAAACCAAAGCGATAATTAGATTTCTTGAGATTATTGGATATGCATCGCAGGCATTCGTCTCTCACACGGCGTGTAGATCATGGATGCAGGATATCTTCATGAGATGGGAACACACCCATATAGCCCTTTAAATTCTGTTCATGTGATCTAAGAATGCCAAAGCTCATTTGATAAAGCAAACTTGCCCAAAAAAGGCAAAAGTGGAAAAGCCTAGTTGCGTGGTTTTGCATGCAGTGACTCCCGCCATTCATGGAGAGAGATTGTTTTCAAGTAACAATCCTAGCATGTTGTATTATGGTGTGGATTTGATACTCCTTGTCAACCTAGGATCTGAAACATGATATGGCATATATGTGCACAGACCAGTTGTGTTTTAAGACTTAATCACGGCAGACATGATTTTCGAAGCTTAATCACGGCTAATGTGTTTTTTAGTCACCTGACGAAGCGTGACCTTAGGGTTTTCTTGACATGGTTATACTATATTGTGTGTTTATGATAGGCTTCATACCTTATGACTTCTTGGAATATATACATTATATTTGAAACATGGGAAATGCAATTATCTTGATACATGTGGATGCTCACCCGTATCTAAAGCTGCATTATTTTTTGCTTAATCCTATAGGAGTGGTGATTCTCACTTACTAAGCCGTGATTTTGCTCACCCTTTTTTATCATTTTAGGTTTCAAGAATTAGAAAATTTAATCGAGTCATATCAAGAGCGATTTGAAGTGGCATGGGACTCTATTTTACATTACTTAATTAATAGCTATCAAATGAAATTTGATGAAACTCTCATTTTGATTAATTCACAACCTCTAGACTTTTTTTTTTTTTGGTCGACAGCCCTCTAGACTTTGTTATTACATTTGTTTGATGATAGGTTTTATTAAATTGATAGTTTCGTAAAATCACTTTTTTTTGTTGAAGTTTTCGTCCATTTTTTTTTATGAAGGATAACCAATCATTCTCTAAATTATAGACATGGATTTGGGTTGTGACAACTCAAGTCACCTACCAATGTTTATTTGGTCGCTTCAAAATTACCAATTTCCTTAACAATCTGTCGACATTTATTTGCGTAGTTTGCCAACCTAATAAAGTTACTGACTTTTGCCCGAAGTTGCTATTGAGTGCACATGTAAGAGATGTAAAAGAAAGAAGTCCCACATTGGACGTGCAGAGTTAAAAAGAAGCAATTGATAATACCTAATTGGCCACGACTTGGTGATTCAAACTTATGAGTAAATGTGGATCTAAGTAACTTGTCAATGGGCTCAAGTTATTAGCTCCCTCTTAGATCTCTCCTTTACGAAGGTATTAGTTTTCTATTTTCCAAATTTCAGTGATTTACCAAGTTTTCTTCGATTGACTTACTGAGTAATTTTAATTTATTAGAGTTACTGTCTTTTGTAGTTACCTTTAACACTCCAATTAATATCACTAATTCGAAATTGATAACTTAGTTAAGATGTAATGTGAGACAGATGATATGTCTATAGACACACAATTAGACAGAAAAACAAAACACTTGACTTGGTCCGTATCCGGCACTCCAAAAATGGGTCAGATTTCGGGAAAATTACCAAAAAAGTCTTAAACCTTTTACGTTGTGCCAATTCAGTCCTAAACCTTTTTTTTGCCAATTCAGTCCTAAATCTTTTGCAATTCAGCCAATTCAAGTCCTTTTGGCCGGCCGGAGCCGACGTGGACGCCGACCGTGACGTGACAATATTTTAATATTTTTTGAATTTTTTTTTCTCTTTTTTTTTTCTTTTCCTTCTTCCCCCGGCCGCTCCGCCGGGGGGGCTCACCGCGAGGTCCACCTGGGAGGCTCATTGTCGCGGGCAAGGCGAGGCGACCTCGCCTAGCCTCGCAAGTGCCGACGAGATCGACCTCGCCGTCGCACGCCCACGGCGAGGCTCGACCTCTCCGGATCTAGGCGAGGTCGAGCTCGCCCGGCCATGGCAAGCGGCCGGCGAGGGCGACCTCGCCTGATCTCGGCAAGGTCGAGCCTCGCCGTGGCCGTGCGACGGCGAGGCTCGACCTCACCAGATCCGGGAGAGGTCGAGCTCGCCCGGCCATGGCGAGCGGCCGGTGAGGGCGACCTCGCTCGAGATCCGGCGAGGTCAAGCCTCGCCGTGGCCGTGCGACGACGAGGCTTGCCCTCGTTAGCACCGGCGAAGACCGGCGAGGCGGAGCTCGCCCGGCCATGGCGAGCTCCGCCTCGCCGGCCCTCGCTGTTGCACGCCGTGGCGAGACCGGGCGAGGTCGCCTCGCTTGTCTTGCCGGCGACCTGCGAGCCTCCCGGTGGACCTCGCCGGCGAGCCCCCGGCCTTGGACCGGCCGGGGAAGAAGGAAAAAAAAAAAAGAGAAAGGAAAAAAAATTCAAAAAATTATTAAAATATTGCCACGTCACCGTTAGCGCCCACGTCGCGCCAAATGGCCCACGCGCCTCCTGGCCTTGCCGGGGAAGAAGAAAAAGAAAAAAAGAGAAAGGAAAAAAAAATTCGAAAAAAATATTAAAATATTGCCACGTCACGGTTGGCATCCACGCGTCGCGCCAGCGCGCGTCCACGTCAGCTCCGGCCCGGCAAAAGGACTGAATTGGCTGAATTATAAAATGTTTAGGGTGAATTAGCAAAAAAAAGGTTTAGGACGAATTGGCACAACCGCAAAAGGTTTAGACTTTTTGGTAATTTCCCGTCAGATTTCTCCACAATCTCTTCAATGATGCTGCTCTTGTTTCCAAGTGTTTTTTGTTTTTTGTCGGAACTTGTTTCCAAGTTGACTATTATGTGGAGGATCAAATTTCTCTTCTAGATGGGGTCCAGTCATCAATTTTCAAACTCCAATTGCAAGAATGGCTGTGCCTTTTCTTCCTGACCGTGATTATGACATGAGGACCTTTCATGTGCTGAATATACATCCTTTGAAGCGGTACACATGCATACACATAAGTAAATCTCTCCCTGCCATTCTATATAAGTGATGTGGTTTAACTAGAGAACGCTCAAACCCACTCTCTAAAGCATAGATTTATCTCTCTCATTGCTCATGGGGGGATTTTTTTCCGAATTGCTTGCACTAGTAACATTATTGCTTATTTTAGATTACTCATGTGTATGCTTCTGCAAAAATTCAATATCCATTTGCATAGAGCAAGAAAGAGAGGCTCTGCTTCAACTTAGACAAAGTCTCTTAGACCCACATCACGTCCTTTCTTCTTGGAAAGGCGAAGATTGCTGCGGATGGAAAGAAGTCGCTTGTGATAGAGTGTATGGTCATGTTATTGAGCTCCAATTCTTACCCCAAACTGTAAGAGACCAAAATGGTACACTTGTTATTCCCATAGAAGAGAAGCTCTCCATGGCGGGTAAGTTGAACTCCTCTTTCAGCTTGAGATACTTGAACTACTTGGACTTAAGTGGGATCAATTTCAAACATGGAAGAATACCCGCATTCCTTGGTTCAATGAAACAATTTAGGTATCTCAATTTGTCGTTTGGTAACTTTCATGGAATGGTTCCTCAACAATTGGGAAACCTGACTGAGTTGGAAGTCCTTGACCTCATGATGATCATGGAAATTTGTTTGTTGATGATACCTGGTGGGTTTCTTATCTTTGGTCACTAAATTACCTCGACACAAGCGGCCTAAATGTTACTGATTTCGGAGATCTCATGCAGGTGATCAACATGCTCCCATCTTTATCACATTTGAGCTTATTAGCTTGCGGACTTCGCAATTTTCATCTTTGTTCTATTCGCTTGGCAAATTCCACTTCTCTTGTTCATCTTCAATACCTTGATCTTTCAATCAATTTCCTTGAAGGTCCCATAAAAAATGCTATGTTTCAAAACATGACTTCTCTCCAGCGTCTTGATCTTTCACGAAACTCTTTCAACTCTTCAATTCCCATGTGGTTTGACAAGCTTACAAGTCTTGTTTTTTTTTTTTTTTTGGTAACCCGGGAACCCCGCACGGCCGACGCCGGAGGTAAACCCTGGGGCGACACATGCTAGCCACGACACACGTGCACCGGTTAAGTCACCTGCGGCGCTCGGGATTCGAACACTCAACCTTTGCGAGAGGAAGAGTATCCTTTCCAGCAGCGCCACCGGCCGGTGGTGCTTACAAGTCTTGTTCATCTTAATCTCGAGGGAAATTTTTTTCTCAGCATTGAAGGAGGCTTATTCTCATTCTTGAAGAGCAAGAAGTACCTCGAATCATTGGGTTTGTGTGGTAACCAAATCAAAGAAGAGATTTCGACTTCCTAGGGGAATTCATCAAGATTCACCGAGAATAACTTAGAGATTCTAGTGATGTGCAATAATTATCTTAGCGGTGCTTGACCATACTGGTTGGTGAATTTTACACTCCTAAGATACTTAGATCTTCATGGCAATTTCTTCTCGGGTCCAATTCCTGGAGTCATCGGAGGATTACCAAACTTGGTAACAATAGATCTTTCACATAATCAATTGTATGGGACCATTCCATCATCATTAGGTCAGTTGTCATTATTAAGATTGTTAGGCCTTTCATACAATCAATTCTTTGGGCATATTCCCGAGTCATTAGGGCAACTGCGGCTTTACAAGACTTGCGTCTTAACATCAATTATTTGTACAACAGTATACCCGGTAATCTTGGAGAGCTTTCGCATCTGTCGGTTCTATATCTTTTCAACAATTCTTTAGGAGAAGTGATTTTAGAAATCCGTTTTTCTAATTTGTCGAGGCTAAAGTACTTGGATATTAGTGACAATTATGACCTTACTTTTAAGGAAGAACCTGGCTGGAGACCACCTTTTCAACTTGAATCCATTCGGATGAATTCCTGTAGATTCGGAACTACATTTCCCTAATGGATTCAGACACAAGTGGAAGTTAATGATATATCTCTCAAATGCTTCAATTTTTAGGCCTTTGCCTGAATGGTTAGGCAACATGACCTTTAGCTTCTTCAGTCTCTCGTACAATCAAATTGCCGGGCCCTTGCCAAACGTATCTTTTAACTATTCCATTTTAGATCTCTCCCACAACTTGATCTCTAGACCTCTTCCAACCAATATTGGTGAGATGTACCTAAGTACTCTGTATCTCAATGATAACCATATCAATGGCACAATCCCATCATCCTTATGTGACATGTTAGATTTGATTGATTTAGATCTCAGCAATAATAAGCTATCCGGCAGTATTCCCAACCGTTGGAAGAGCTCTCGTTTATCTCACTTGACTTTGTCATCCAATAAGTTGTCCGGAGTAATTACAAGCTCAGTCGAATCCTTAAATCATCTTTCAACCCTGCACTTGAATGGAAACCATCTGAATGGGGAGCTTCCTCTGGGTCTGGGTTATTGCACAATTCTGGTAATTTTAGACCTTGGTGAGAATAAATTCTCCGGAAGCATTCCTACGTGGTTCAGTGAAAGCTTTCAGGTCTTGCTGATCCTAAGGCCACGAGAGAATAGTTTTATTGGCAGCATCCCTCCGCAGCTTTGCGCACTCTCAGGATTGCAAATATTGGATGTGGCAGCAAACAATTTGACGGGAACGATTCCACGTTGTCTCGGCTATGTGAATGGCATGAAAACCTTCAATCAAGACAGTCTAGCTAGATTTGTGGCGAGGTTTGAGGATTTGAATCAAGAGCATGTGGTTGAGATCATGAAGGGAAGATATAATGAATACACCAAAATTATTCTGGACCTTGTGGTCAATTTGGATCTGTCGAGCAACAACTTGATCGGGTCAATCCCCTAAGAACTTCCTTTCCTCGCGGGATTGCATGGTTTGAACTTGTCGCACAACCTTCTCATTCCCATTGGCATCGAGGACATGAAGTCACTTGAGTCTCTTGATCTTTCCGACAATCGCCTCTCAAGAACAATTCCGCAAAGCATTTCAGCATTGATATCCCTAGCTCACCTCAACCTGTCGGACAACAACTTCATGGGGCAGATTCCCAAAGGCACTCAAATTCAAACCCACGACGATCCTTGAATTTACGCTGGCAATCCTCTACTCTGCGGCGATCTTCTGAGAAGAAAATGCCCTGGTGCTGAAGCGCCTCAAGCACCGAAAATCTCTCACCCTGAAGAGGACAAGCTTAAAAAGGCATTGTTCTACGTGGTCGTGATGCTCGGATTTGCCACTGGGTTTTGGGGCTTTTTTGGAGTTTTGCAGTTCAAGAAGGATTGGAGACATGCATATTTCAGCTTTGTGAATCAAGCAATAGACGAGGCATATGTGGCTATAGTGGTGAAGGGGGAAAAGTGCCAAAAAAGTCCTAAACCTTTTTCATTGGTGCCAATTTAGTCCTAAATCTTTTTTTGGTGCCAATTCAGTAATAAACCTTTTGCATTGGTACCAATTTAGTCCTAAACCTTTTTTTGGTGCCAATTCAATCCTAAACCTTTTGCATTGGCGCCAATTCAGTCCTAAACCTTTTGTCTTTGTGCCAATTCAGTCCTTCCGACCAATTTTGATCGGATTTTGTTGACGTGGACGTCGACCGGCCGGCGGCCGGTCACCGGCGCTAACGTGGACAACTTTAATAATATTTTAATTTTTTTTTTGAATTTTTATTTATTTTTTTCTTTTTTTTTTCCCCTCCCCTCCTTTAGCCGGTCGCCGGATTGGCGACATGCCTGAGGCCAGCGCCAGCGAGGCTCGCCCTCGCCGACCACTGGCAAGGGCGGCCTCGCGTTGGGCGAGGCCCGACCTCGCCGGATCCGGCAAAGTCGGGCCTCGCCCAACCGCCGGTGAGGCTCGCCCTCGCCAGCGACGGCGAAGGCGAGCCTCGCCATGGCTGGGCGAGGCCCGACCTTGCCAGATCCGGCGAGGCTCGACCTCGCCAGATCCGGCGAGGTCAGGCCTCGCCTAGCCGCTGGCGAGGGCGAGCCTCACCAGCGACTGGGTGAGGTCGAGCCTCGCCGGCAGCTGGGCGAGGCACGACCTTGCCAGATCAGCCTCGCCGGCGATCGGGCGAGGCACGACCTCGCCGGATCTGGCGAGGTCGAGCCTCGCCCACCGCGAGGCCACCCTCGCCAGAGGCCGGCGAGGGCGAACCTCGCGCGACGCCGGCCTCTGGGCTCTGGCCGGTCGCTGGTCCGACGACCGGCTGGAGGAGGGGAGGGGAAAAAAAAAGAAAAAAAAAATTTCAAAAAAATATTAAAATATTATTAAAGTTGTCCACGTTAGCGTCGCTGGTCGGTCGGCATCCACATTAGTAAAATCCGGCCAAAATTGCCCGGAAGGACTGAATTGGCACAAAAACAAAAGGTTTAGGACTGAATTGGCACCAATACAAAAGGTTTAGGATTGAATTAGCACCAAAAAAAGGTTTAGGACTAAATTGGTACCAATGCAAAAGGTTTATTACTGAATTGGCACCAAAAAAAAGTTTAGAACTAAATTGGTATCAATGCAAAAGGTTTAGGACTTTTTTGGGACTTTTCCCGCGATGAAGGTAGCCAGGTTGAAGAGAGTGAGACAGTCAAGAAGCGCTTAAGTAATGCGCAATCCCGTGCCCTCTTCCCTGCCTTTAGTTCTTCATTTCTGTGTATAAGAGACTTCTAGTGCTCTGTGTGATCTCTTCCCTTTCCCTTTGTTTATCACTTCCCTTCCTATAGTTTGCTCATTAATGTGTTGTACTCAGTATGCTATGAGGTTTTCAACTTTGCATTCATCAATGTGAGTTTGTACGATGAATGCAACAAGATCGACAATTTCTATAATATAGAGACGCACAGGAATGGAATGTTGCATGGTCTGCTACCACATTTTAACTTTTTTCATAATTAATTGGAAAGGGGTCTACATTATTCACTTCGCTAACGCTTGGTGAAAGTATAACGAACCTATCTAATAATTTATCCATCTATGTACATCTCGAGGAAGTACGACAATGTGGAAGGTGAGTTATATGAACACCATCGGTTGGGTGAAATCGATGTCAGGTCAAAAGTCAGCCTATTCCTCTTGTTCATTTACAGAGAATGATCCTACAGCAGACATTGCATTGCTTTTTTCAAATTTTTCAGAAAAAAAAGTGATTGCACAATCTAGAATCTACCCGTTGGAACCAATTCCCCAATTTTGAGAACCTAGAACCTACCATTTATACTCTTGGAACCATGAACCGAATTGGTTCCCACCAGTCCGGTTCTCTAGTTCCCGATTCTACCCTAGAACCATGCTCATCCCTAATTTTTAGTGTTTGTTTTGTGTTAACCTCCTAAAAAAAAAAAGCTTTGACTCCAATTATTTATGCAAGAGGCAAATGAGTCAATTCCGCTGCTTATCTGCAATGATGTACAAGTACTCTTGATCATGAAAGCTTTAGATTATACATGGGTATGGAAGAAGAACACTCGAAGTGCCAAAACTTGTGTACGACGCTCACTTTAGTGCCAAAAATTTTCGCAGGATCACTTAAGTGCCAAATCGGAGAAAAAATGATCACTTAAGTGCCAAATTAATACGTGGCTCTTATAATTAAAATTTTAATCTGAGTTGGATTTTTTTTTAAAAAAACCAGTTTATGTGGCATTTTTATGGGCCTAATTCCAAAAAAACCCCAAACTTTACACTTTGTCCCAATTATACCCTGAACTTTTTTTTGTCTCAAGAAAAACCTCAAACTTTTCTCCGAGTCCCAAATCTACCCTACCGTTATAACTCTGTCCAATTAACGTCATCAAAAAAAAAAAAAAACAGAACAGCAGCTGCGGCGTGGCCAAGCCTTCGCCGGTGGCCGCCGCCACAGCCGCCGGGAAGGAGCGGCGGCCCTCGCCTGGGCCTTCCCGAAGGCCGGCGACCTCGCCGCCCGGCGAGTCGCCGGCGAGGGCCCGCAGCCCCGATATGGGGCGAGGGTCGCGCCTCCCCAGATCGGGGCTTGCGGTCCCTCGCCGGGAGGGTCGCCGCTTCGGAGGCCCAGGCGAGGCCTCGCCGGGTCGGCGGCCTCGCCCGGGCCTTCCCGAGGCCGGCGACCTCGCCGGCCCGGGCGAGTCGCCGGCGAGGGCCCGTGCCCCCGATCGGGGCGAGGTCCTTCGGGAAGGCCCGTGCGAGGGCCGCCGCTCCTTCCCGGCCGTCGTGGCGGCGGCCACCGGCGAAGGCTTGGCCACGCTGCACGCCGTTCTTTTTTTTTTTTTTTTTTTTTTCCGACGTTAATTGGACGGAGTTATAACAGTAGGGTAGATTTGGGACTCAGAGCAAAGTTTGAGGTTTTTCTTGAGACAAAAAAAGTTCAGAGGTATAATTGGGACAAAGTGTAAAGTTTGGGGTTTTTTTTGGAATTGGGCCCATTTTTATGTGTATATTTCGATTTTTAAATTTTTTTTGATTTTTTTCTTTTTTCCTTTCCTTTCTTTTTTTTTCCTTTTCTTTCTTTTTTTCCTTTTTTCTTTTTTTCCTTTTTTGATTTTCTTCTCTTTGTTTCGCCGGTGGCCGACCTGGCCACTGGCGAAGCCCGGGAAGGGTTGGGCGAGGGTCACCCTTGCCCGATCTGGCGAGGGCCACCCTCGCCGGCAACAGGCGAGGCCGCCCCTCGCCAGATTTGGGCGAGATCGGCCTCGCCAGCTGCCGACGAGGGATGGCCTCGCCAAATCTGGGCGAGGCCGCCCTCGAAAGCCACAGGCGAGGGCCGGCCTCGCCCGGGCGACGGGTCTCGCGGTTCTCCGTTGCGAGACCAATCCGATGACGCCGGCATGCTCTTGCGACCGAAGCGAAGGAATTGACCTTGGTCGGCGACGGCGGCGGCAGCAGCGATGGCGGAGGTGCCCAGGGCAAGGGTTGCCTCGCCGAGGTGAGACTGATCTCGCCCAGATCTGGTGAGGCCATCCCTCGCCGGCAGCTGGCGAGGCCAGCCTCGCCCAGATTTGATAAGGGTCGGCCTCGCCCATGGCCGACGAGGGCCGGCCTCGCCTGTTCCGGCGAGGGTGGCCCTCGCCAGATCGGGCGAGGGTGACCCTCGCCCAGCCCTTCCCGGGCTTTGCCGGTGGCCGGGAGAAGAAGAGAAAAGGAAAAGAAGAAAAGAAAGGAAAAAAGAAAGAAAAGGAAAAAAAAAAAGAAAGGAAAGGAAAAAAGAAAAAAATAAAATTAAACTGAAATAGGGTGAATAAGCTAAACTACGTTGTTTTGAAGTGTACATGCTGACTAAACCTCCGGTGAGCCACATCAGCTTAAGAAATTAACAAAAAAATGTCACATCAGATTTCTAGCCAAACTAACCGGAATTGGCACTTAAGTGATCGTTTTTTAAAAAATTTTGGCACTTAAGTGATCCGATCGAAACTTTTGGCATTAAAGTGAGCGCCGTATACAAGTTTTGACATTTATGCTGTTCTTCTCCCCATGGGTATTGACACCAAAAAATGATCAACTGTTGTAATTGACAGTATGGTTAATAGAAACTTGTTAGAGGTCTAGTAATGGAGTCAATGTAACTATTGATGTAACCATCAAGTTAGTGGAGTTGATGTAACTGTCGAGTAGTGAAGTCGGTATAACCATCGATGTAACCATCAAGGTAATAGAATCAATATAACCGTCGAGTAGTGAAGCCTTAGTAACCGTTTGTAACCGTCAATTATGGTCTATAAATTCACAACAATCGATTGTCAAGCATGTTGGTGTTCATAGCCCAATGCGGTGAAGTAGAAACAAAAGAATTTTTAAGACTTAAGTTATTTTCTCTGTCTTTGTTGAAAACTGCTTTCAATTGGCACATTAACCTACCATCCAATTTTGACAGTAACTAGACTAAGATGAAAAGACAATTCCATCATCAATTTTATAGAATGATACTCAAGGTATCAATTGCTGATTTGACCATATTCTATCAATACAAGAATGAGTTGGTTGATCAATTAATTGCTCGATTTAAGAAGGCTAGATGTAAATGCCTCGCTTCACTCTCAGAGAAAGAGTTCACAAATTTGACTTGCATTGGGTTAAAATTCAACATAAGAGAAAGATTCAAATGCCAAGACTTTGCCTATTTATTCCAATTGATGACGAATTATCTTAGTATGAGCAACTACTTAAAGAAATTAATAAAGGACCACATGAAAACTTTACACAAAACATGGCTTTAATGGAAATATATGAATCAGCGGATGAACCTGACCAAGATGAAATTATTGAAATAGCTGTGATAAAAGTGATGCTCAACAAGTCTTATATCTATTCAGCTAAAAATACTCTTGTTTACTCATTCAATATTAATAAAACAGACGAAACTTTTGACTTACTTTGGAAAAATGGCCTAATTAAGTTAACTGAAGACTAAGCAATTCCAAGTAACAACGATTTAGCAACAAAAAAAAAATATTGCCAGTGGCAACATTTGCAACCATAATATAATTAATTGTATTGTTTTTAGGAAAATAATGCAAGAGGCAATTCGGTAGGGAAAAATCAAATTTGTCAATGATGAGGGCATATGATGACTTTTGATTATTTAATTTTAAAAAATTAAATGATCGATGGATCACTCAATTCTTTTAAAATGGAGCATATGTTGATAGCAAAACAATGTTCGAGTGTTGTAGTTGATAATTTGGTCGACAAAAACTTGTTAGAGGTCGAGTGGTGGAGTCGATAATCATCAAGGTAGTCGAGTTTATGTAATCGTAAAGATAGTAGAGTCAACGTAACTGTTGATGTAATCGTCAAGGTAGTGGAGTCAATGTAATCGTCAAGTAGTGGCGTCTTAGTAACTGCTTGTAATCGTCAATTGTGGCCACAAATACCCACATTTTACTCTTTGCAAGAGGGATACTCCCAATTAAATACAGAACTCAACCGTTCTGCAACTTTATTTTATCTTTACTTTTCTGCAATTCACATGGCTAACAACAATTATTTCCAGTGTTTGTACCTTTAATTTTTTTATCATTTACTTTTTTGTTCAAAATCAACAAAGGACCCTAGACACTTTTGTTGACTCACTCGTCGATCTATCCACATTTTTCTAAAAGATAGCTCATCCTCCTTTTGGTGGAACCATAGGACACAACTCTAGTGCCTATATTATTTAGCTTTGTCATATACCATCACCCATGAGTTTGAAAATGGTTTAAGTGGAGGATGACACGAAACTTTGCTAACGCACATTGGTTGGCTTTATTTTGAGGAAAGACAGGTGCCAGATGCTTCTAATCATATATGTTCGCCATCCCCGACCAGATCGCATACTCGACGATGATATACTAAAATCTTTTCTCAGTCACTGATCCTTCCAATTCAGCTACACCAACAATCGGATCATATTCATTCTGCCTCTCGTTGATTAACTTTAACATAAACAGTTGCAGAGACGGCAACACCCGACTCAATGACCACATGGTTCTCAGATACTTGAGCTGAGCGAACACTGCACGTGGTTTATGAGGTTGTGAAACGAAAGAACTGAGCTGAAATCGACTGTCCATGAAATCCCATTCCCTCCAGGGAGATCCTCGAGCAACTGTTGATCTCACATTCATCCCGTTCACATTGTTCCTATAAAAAAGGACCATTTGATTGATCCATCTGGACAATCTCAATTCCTTTGTTAGACCTGCCAAACCCGTTGTCGACAGTGTTGTCCCCGCCCGCGACACCATTTGTTGATAGAGAACGTATGCTTCACCAAGGAAGAGATCATTAGTGAGGTCGGAGTTTTACGGGGTCTTCTGCAACAGTACCGGTTGAAATCCATGTAGCAATTCACAATCCGATTCTGTGTCAAACTGGGGAGCTTTACGTAAATCCCAGTTCCTCATAAGCAGGTGGCTTTGTTGTAGCAATGAATCCCTGATAATGTGTTAGCTTTGACCAGACGCCATAATTCCAGTGGCGGCTGAGAAAATGACCACGTCGGCAATAGCATTGTCGTTGCTCATTAGATTCGTTGCCGTGCGGGAGAATTGTCTTTCCCCAGGGTCACCTCCCGCCGTGATATGTTGACCTAAAACTGAGTTGTGGACCCTAGTTTCGTGACTAAGATGCCAATGCTGTTAAAATGAGTGATGCAACTGTTATCTACGCTTGTCCTCAGGTAATTCAGAACCAAAAATGCCACCGCCCCTGTAGTTACAGGGTCACCAGACCCGGCGAGGCGTCCCCAATGCTGCGCGACCCCCGCCTCTGACTACCAAGTGCCACCGCGTCCCTGTCTCTGTTTTCCTTTCAAATGCAGATACGAGGGCAGAAGAGGGAATTAATTAGTTGATAGGCCTAAAGTTGCTGATCAAGAAAAGCCGAAACGCCGAAGCAAGGGGGAGTTTACTTTGGGATATAGAGCATTATCAAGGTAGGTTTGAGCCCAAAAGTTCTCCGAAAATTTACCAAACCATTCGATGCTCTTGTACGAGGGACTTCGCGTGCTCAAACCAGTTTCGAGAAACATTCTCAAGCGCACCAACCCCATGACAAAAAAACAGCTGATATGGTTAAATTATATCGTCCCAAATCGCATCTGATCTTATCAGGATTCATATGAAGAGAAAAAGCAGTGACCTGGATACGCAACATAACTCCAGATCAGAACCCACTAAACTAAATGGCACTCATTCCCATATATTCCTAAACAAGCAATGAGATCATCGTGCACGGGCTCAGTGGCAACCTCGCATCAACGGTATGGCGAGGGGACAGAGCAATTCCTTTGGGACAAATTGTAATAAAAAGAGCATAGTAATCGAAGTTAATAAAATAAAATAAAATAATGAGGGGTGTCGATGGTGACGTGGCGCACACTGGCGTGCATGGGGCCCACGAGTGTTCTTTTCTTTTTTTTGGTCTTACATTCGCCGCCGCCATCAACTTGCGTGTTCCTCTTCAATGTGTAACATCAACGTATGAAGAAGCAGTGCTGAGATGGTGTAATACGTAGGGAAATGGAGACAAATCTGTCATTTGTTCCATATCATATTTTAAATGAGCGGTGTCCGACGTCGTCTCGAAAGCAAGGAAACGTCCCGGAAGAGGAGGAGGAGGGGGAGCACGTTGAGGGTCCGCGGATTGCATGGCTGGGGCGTTCTGTGAATGCCGAGCCAAAGATGAATATGCGGACAAGAGTCGGCAGAGAATCTGGACAAAGAAGGGTGGCCCCCACGAGGGAATCGTCACGGGCCACCACCAAGCCACCGGGTACAGCGGTGAGTGGCCATCTTGATCTCGTGCTCTCTCGTTCCGTGATCCGCTTAGCTTTCTGTCCTCCTCCTCCTTCCTGTTTCTGCCATGCCTGGTATGGTAAGAACCAGACCCTCTTCGAGAACATTCGTCTCCTAGACGATAAAGAAAACACCCAACAACAACAGAAGGAAAGAAATGGTTTGGAAGTCGACTTGAAGCCGTTCCTTCGGGGTGTCGTGATATTGGAAAACTGGGTGTGGGGCGATTTCCTTTCCTTTCCTGAGTCGCGCTCGCCCAGTTTCCAAGTCCCTTTTGCAGACTCACGCTGCCCCCCCATTTCGACCTTCAAAAATCGAGTCTTTGAGACAGCCTTGCCATGACTCGCCTGTTGTTGGTGCTTTTCTTCTTCTCTCTGCTCTCGACCCTCGCTTCTGCTGGTAATTTCCGCGGCTCTTTGCTTCTCTCTCTCTCTCTCTCCAATGTCCGTCGTGTATCATGAGCATGTGCCTGCTCGCAGATCGTACTCGCGCGCCAATGTTGTATTTTTCAATGATGCAAGATTCCCACCTTAGACAAAAAGATACGTTTTTGACCAATTTTTCCGCCTTCGCGTAGTTTATTCTTTTTCCATTTCATATTTGCTCTTTGATGTTGTTTCTGGGACTTGACTCGTTTTCACCATTGGGGAGGAAAATTTTCTTGGTTTTCCGGTATTTGTACCATGCGGACGTCCTTTCGCTTGTCCCTGAAGCATCAATTGAACGAAGTTACAAATTTTCAGATCATTTTATTGTAGTTAAACATTGATCGAGCATGTGTGGCTGCATTTTCGCGTTTCTGATGAGTGAGAAAATCGTGGACATGGACAGGTTCATGGAGTACTCAAGATCTTGAAAGCAGAAAGGATGATTTGTATCCAGAGATTTTAAGGGATGAGGCCGTGGCTAGGCTCAATGAGCTTGGAAAGGTTTTCCTCTTCGTGATTATGTTTTTTCCTTTTGGATATTGTGCTTTCCGAAAGCATAAGTTTGATGCTAAATGTTGAAATCAGTTTTTCTGGTCTTGAAGCATGAAAAACATGAAGGAAGGAAGAAAGGGTCTTGACTTTCTGCTGAATTTCGGTCCCTTATCATCATAAAAGGCTAAAAGCTATCATCCAAGTTAGCTGGAAGAAACTGAATTAAGTTCTTGAATGCAACCTGAATTCTTGAATTTTTTGTGGAAGTAATTTTTCACCTTTTTCGCTGCCTCACATTGATGGTTTACTTGCTTGACCACTTGATCAATTGATCCTGACTTTACAGCGAATGTCTTCTAGTTTTGTATAATGATCTTTTCTAGGAACTGGTTGACAATGACATTGCTATAATCTTCTGCTTTGATCTATGAGAAGTTTAATAGATGTGGCCTTATTAACAGGTCAGTGATGCTGAGGATTATCTTGAGAGGACATTCATGAGCCCTGCTTCAGTGAGGGCTGGGAATCTTATACGTGGGTGGATGGAGGATGCCGGCTTGAGAACGTTAGCTTCTTGCCTTTCTCTCCCTTGCTCTTATTGAAATTGAGATAGTCCACTGATACCTCGGTGCTCTATTTAGATGGATCGACCATATGGGCAATGTGCACGGTCGAGTAGATGGGATCAATGCAAGTTCCAAGGCTATTTTGATCGGTTCACACTTGGTATTTGCTTTCATCTTCTTTTTTAGATATGAATAGGCTCTTTTCTGTTTCACACTTAGGCACCATTTTTTATACATCAGCTATACGTGGCTCCTACAAATTGTAACCATCAGGACACGTGTCTCAAACATTTGATCTAATATTCAATAGTTCTTTGTTTGACAAAGGATACTGTTGTTGATGCTGGAATATTCGATGGATCATTAGGTGTTGTCTCAGCAATATCTGCACTGAAGGTTCTGAAAGCCCGTGGAAAGTTGGGTAATCTATTGCAGCCTGTTGAGGTATATGAAAAATTTGCTGCTTATTGTTCTTGAAGCTTCATTCATGCCTTTGACCATGTAGTGTTTCCCTCATAGTGTAGCATTTGTGCATCATCATTTAAATGCCCAGAATTGACATTTGGTGGATACCCTGGAAGGTGTGGATTTTCTTTTTAGTCTTCTCCTTTAGGAGTTTATCTGGAATAGGATATCTAGCACCTAAAAACACAGTCATTGCTAGAAAATTATGTTATATATATTTGCGATTAACTATGTCGGAGAACCATCTCCTTGGAGGTGACAGATTTCAATAATTCAATTCATGTAGGTAATTACGTATGTTTGAGTGGGATTTTCAAAATATTCGGTTCAGAGGTCAAACTGAAATCTCTCTAATGGTGCCAGAGAGAAATGGATGGTAATCCAGAAGAAGTTCACTCTTTGACTCCACGATTGATTAGACAGACCTTGATTAGATCATTTATTTCCAGTAGTCATGCTCTCCAGTTTATAGTTTTGCATGGAATGCAGCCAACTATTTATCCAAAGGTCATCACTGATTTCCTGTATCTGTTGCTACCTCTATGATGATTGGACTGACCATATCTGAAATCTAATCAAGCATCTGCCTTCGCCTTGAAACTTTTCAGGTGATCGCTTTTAGTGATGAAGAGGGAATTAGATTCCAATCTACCTTCCTAGGTAGTGCTGCTGTTGCTGGAATATTGCCAGCTTCAGCCTTGCACTTTTCTGATAAAAGGTTTCTTGAGTAAATCCCATCTTCTTCTTTTTTCCCTCTATATTCGTTACTAATGTAGTTATTCCAACGTTTATGCAGCGGTGTAACTGTACAAGAGGCTCTTAAAGAGAACTCCATACATACCAGTGAGGAAAACTTATACAACCTCAAGTATGACCGAGATTCTGTTTGGGGTTATGTTGAGGTATATTTCTTTTCTGCCTCCCTAAACCAGCTGAGTACAGCCATTGTCTAACTTCTCGTGTTGTCTATTCTGCTCCTGTAGGTTCACATCGAACAAGGACCTGTACTGGAATGGAGGGGTTTGCCTCTCGGTGTGGTGAAAGGAATAGCTGGACAGACAAGATTGAAGGTATGATGGATGTTTGAAATTAATCATGCACCCTGTTTAATCAACTAATATTAGAAGATCTTGTGCATAAGGGAATTGGTTAACGCCTGTGAGAGTTTAGTATTTTCTATTGGTGGTAGTTTCTTCACACAATTTTGCAATAGCTCATAGTGTGCGTTACTTCGGGAATAGCATCACACTGAGCCTTCATATCATCTTTCTAAGTTGCATAATTCGTCAATATGATGAAAGGCAGTAGGCCTTTCAACAGCTAACTCTACGAAAATCTCTTCTTGAGCCATATTCCTGGGGATTATTCATATGCCAAAGTGCAATGTCTTATGATTAGTTATTGAGTTTTATTAGTGACACTTCCAGAAAAATCCATATATTATGGACTGTGAAGTTCTTTACATGTGACAATATTTTGCAGGTAACTGTCAGAGGTTCTCAGGGGCATGCTGGTACTGTTCCAATGTCTATGCGCCAGGACCCTATGTCAGCTGCAGCCGAACTCATTGTGTTACTGGAAAGTCTTTGTAAACGTCCTGAAGATTTTCTCTCCTTTGATGATCACTGCAAGGATTCGACAGTGCAGTCGCTTTCCACTTCACTCGTTTGCACTGTTGGAGAGATATCATCTTGGCCAAGTGCGAGTAACGTCATTCCAGGCCAAGTAAGAAATTGTTCATCTCCCTTCTGGTTATTATGGCAAGGCTGTCCAAAGATAGCTCGGAATTCTTGATTCATGTGGAGCGATATAATTTGCCTTTGGCAGGTGATATTCACGGTGGATGTACGTGCAATAGATGATATGGGACGTGAAGCAGTGATCTATGAATTATCTAACAGGATGTATCAGATATGCGACAGACGTTCTGTTTCCTGCATCATCGAGCGCAAGGTGGGAGTCTAATTGCATTGTGCATCTCCTCCTCTAGTTTTTTTTAATATATATGCAAGTATTTACGTTTTGGGGATGAACAGCATGATGCAGGTGCAGTTATGTGTGATGACGAGTTGCGCAGGCAGCTTCAGTTTGCAGCTCACTCTGCGCTCCACAGGATGTCGGATAATCAGTTCCTAGATGAAGTTCCAGTGCTAATGAGCGGAGCCGGACACGATGCGATGGCCATCTCACATCTAACCAAGGTATGGCCTCTGCAATCCCTTGTGTTTTCCTACACTTTGGTCTACCTCCACGTAAGGTACCAGTTCTTCATTTTAAACCACTACAGGTAGGAATGATCTTTGTACGTTGTCGTGGTGGTGTGAGTCATTCGCCGGAGGAGCACGTGTTGGATGATGATGTTTGGGCCGCTGGCCTCTCGGTCTTGGCTTTCCTGGAAACCCACATGTAAAGAGCTCTTCGACTATGTACAGCACAATCTCATTAATCAAGAGGATTTCTTAAGCTGCATTTTCCATCTCTTATTTACCAGAGTCTTGCTATTACTTTTCCGTTTATGTCCTGATGTGCTGCTGAAGGTTTGATCAGTAGACAGATATCTGTCTAAATGAATCCATCGGTTTCCAATCTAAGGAAATGATTGGTTGTGAGTGTCCCACTCTGAAACCAACAAGAATGGAAAATGACATGGCCAACTTTCCACCTCAAGGGTGCAACTTCAATCAAAAATCATTAACTTGTTATCAAAATATATATGACGATCTATATATATTTATATAAATATATTTGATAAACAAGCAGGTTGGTTACAATATCGAAGTTTCTATAATCATATACAATTTAGAAATATACAACTAACTAAGTTCAAACCAAAAATCGCCTTATCAAAAAGCCACGATAAACATGAATGCTCTCATTTTATTTGTCACTAACCGAGGAACCTGAATAACATGTAAGATGAATAAAACGAGCAAACACAGTCTAGTGAGAAATTCATCTATTTTAAGCAAATCGAACATCTACTATGCACTTTTAAGACAAAAACATATCTCATTTACAACAAGTCCAGAATATAACAAATTTACAATATCAAAATGAGTTCTATATTATTTCAAAATAACTATATTCATGGCAAAAATACCCACTTCATCAATAATATCAAAATAAGTATCAATGATCCAATCCACTAATCAAATTTATCAAATTACACATTAATGGTCCATTTCATGACCAATCTCGTACCCATATGTCTAACCATGATCACACATAATGCTCTGTGACGTAGACGACCAAAATTCCCATTTTCTAGGTTTCCACCTATATTGCCGGAGGCCAACCCACAAGGATATCCTAAAACTGGTATATATACCCACAAACTCCTCAGTGAGTTCATAGAGACACTAAGTATTAACATAGACCCATAATATCATTCTCCAAAATTCACAAAGCCAATGCAAAATCTATATCTCAAGTCGGTTTCACAAACCAAAATATATAATCTTTCGTAACTCGGTTCATCAGACTCAAATCATTTCAGAATTCTTCATGACCAAATTCACAAATCAATATGTATGACCTTTAGTCATGCCTTTCATAAAACGTGTATCAAACAATTCACAGATAATTGAAAGGTAACGAATGCCCAATCCAAATTTTATCCAATAGCCATGCTTTTAATAGCTCAATATATCAAATCTCTATTACTTTCAAGATATGAGCTTACAAATTTCCAAAAAAGATAAGCATCACTCACTTAGGAATACCTAAAATAACTCGACCAAATTACGCACAAAATGACTCCCATGCATCAATAAATTGCTCAACCAAAGTGATTATTTAAAGCCATCCACATCTTAGAGCTTAAGCCGAAACTCTAAAATTTCGCTCCGACTAGACCGTTACTTCAAATCGACTCCCGTCAAATCTTACAGATTCACAACGCCCTAATCCATGATTGCCATAAAATTCCACAACTTAGACGAACAAATGACATAGATCCTTATTGGGCATCGTGAATCGAAGTAAATCTGGCTCGACGAGATCTCGTGGCGTGTGGCACGAAAGCTATCTTTCCCTTTTTCCCTTTCCTCTCTTTCCTCTTCTTTTCCTTTCCTTTCTCGGAGTGCCCTCCCTGTTTATCTGAGCTGGGACGTCCATTTTCTCCTTTTGTTGACTAGTCTAACTTTCTCTTTTTCTATTTTTCGGGCCCCACCCTTTGACTCAGTCAACTATTACAGTGAGTACTAAACTTGGAACGGAGGAGAATTCTGAAGGCCAAAGTATCGAACTCCCTCGTCAAAGCCTCATCCCTTGAACGTGGACTAAGCTAATACGCTGCAATACCGGGAGGAGCACTACGAGTGCCACAAACTCCTGTCACTCGGCTGCAATTTTCGCTACAGTGGATGGCTCTAACATCACTTCATAGGAACCTATGCTAACATCACGTTCTGAGTGGCATCAAACGCGCACTTTGATATGGTAAATCTAAGAAGACAGATTTCAGAGAGAGAAAGAGAAAAGGGAGTGAAAGGGCGGGGAATTAGTGCGAGCACTAAGGGTGGAGGTGATGAAGAGAAGGTGAGGCTTTGAGCTGCGTAGGCAAATGGGTAAGCGATGCCTTGTTACTTCCGTAGACATTGTAAAAGATCGAGGGCTTGGAGCATAGGGTTCCCCCAGCATTGAAGCGGATGAACTTAGCTTAGAACCTATACCAGACACTGAAGTCTGTCTCTCTCCATCAGAAGTGTACCTGGCCATGTTTGACCTCTATTATTCTCATTGGTACTGCTGCCATATCACTGCGTAGTTGTGAGTTGGGTGCAGGATTCTGCTAATCATGAAAAGAGAACGGCCGGCACCGTTGCTTTGCAATGGCAAATATGGTAGGACAAGCAACGAGGGCTCTCCTTCTTGGTTCTCCTCATAGTTCCTCCACTCAAAAGGGCTTCCGGAGCATCTTCTTTTGTAAGGGATGTTCCATGAAAAGCGATATTTAGGACCCCTCGTTAAAGCCGCAACTCTACATAGAAAAGACGCAAAGTTCGACTTTTCGCATGGCACGTATAGATCGATACTTTAAAAAGTGAACTTAACAAGCTGTCGCTTATTTTATTCATTCAAAGCTTACAGATTTGAGTCAATTCGTCATATTAAAATCTCACTTTCTTTACGGACAGTTTAACTGACTTAAAATCATAAGAAATTACATCGATCAGGTTATGAGATATAGAGTCTAACACGCCAATTTCATGAGATGACTTAACATTTTAGAGCCGCTGAAAGTTACAAACAAATTCCACTCTTTGAACTCTCTTTATCTCTCGGGTTGGTGAGTTATGTGGGTTTTCATGTCCTTTCACCCCTACTTCCTCTAATAAGCAATGGGGTCCAAACAGACGAAGGCGAAGACTAAGCCTATGTCGTTCACACAAATTCTAGAAAAAGTGAATCCCTGGTCAGAACACCTGTTGAGGTGCGTGTTACAGACACAGGGCTGCGAGTGGAAGTGGAGTCCAATCAGATGATGTACGCTTACTTCCACCAACCTGTTCGCTTTAGCATTTTTTTTAGCAATGACAGTAAACAAAAGCTGAGGCCTTTTGAGGAGAGATTAGGGGAACTTTTCTTAAAATCTATCGCTTAAATCGAGGGTGTGGGGGTGTGTTATAAACTCATAATGTCGACATTTGGGTCGCTCGCCGCCCACACACTTGTGTCCTCCCCTCCTGTTCCTCGCAGGCTGCATGCCCTCTGCATGTCGCCATATTTCTGCATTCCTCACTAAGATCCCCCTGCCACTCATAATGCAACTTGATCTTTTCCTTTTAATCATTAATTTAAAGACTAAGTTATGAGGTACGAATCAAAATTTACTTCTTCCTTTTTTGTACATAAGAATTTTACACCGGTTATAATAATGTTTGAAACGAGTCATTCTGTCAAGTTCAGTGGATGGTGTGGCTTCTCTGCAGCAATATGATAATATCTAGAGACTGAAGCTACGATGTGTTGTAGCGGCATTTCTTTTTTCTTTTGTCTTTGTGGTGTTGCCAAATGAATATCAAACATAACGTCTACGATCGCATCAATAGGCTTTTGAAGGAATATGACTACCTTATCTTTCTCTTTGATGTTAGCCATCCATTTTTATAAATCAGTCGTCGTCGCCGTACCACCTCAGCGCATCACTCAAACTCTTTAAATACTCCCAACTCCCAAAGCACCATACTGTCATTTCTGTCTCCAAAATCAGAAAGAAAGAAAGAGAGCAGAGAGAAGACGCCATGATGAAGCTCTCATGCATCTTCTTGTCGCTTGTGCTGCTCCTAGTCTTCCTCGCTGCATCTGCCGAGTGCAGGTGTGAGAGTATGACGAAAACCCAGTTGTCTGATCTTGAGAAACCTTACAATAACACTAAGCACCAAGCTCTCAAGTACAAGCTGGCGGCCATCTTCTCCATCCTCACCGCCAGCTTCCTTGGCGTCTCCCTCCCCATCCTGGGCAAGAAGCTTCCCTCCCTCCACCCAGACAACCCCATCTTCTTCCTCATCAAGTCCTTCGCCGCCGGCGTCATCCTCTCCACGGCCTTCGTCCACATCCTCCCCGACGCCTTCTCCAGCCTCGCCAGCCCCGACCTCAGCGAGAACCCGTGGCACAACTTCCCCTTCGCGGGGTTCATCGCGATGCTCGCGGCGATCGGGACGATGATGGTGGACACGTTCGCGACCAGCTACTTCGAGCGGTCGCATTTCGGCAAGGCGGCGGACGAGCCGCCGCCAGCGGCAGGGAAGGGGGACGAGGAGAAGGACATGCACGAGGGGCACGTGCACGTGCACACTCATGCGACTCACGGACATGCTCATGGCTCCGCCCACGACTTCAAGTCTTCTGAGCTCACAAGGCATCGTATCATTTCTCAGGTTCTGAAAAAGCCCCAGTTCATTTCAGTTTGTGTTTCTCAGATGCATGTTCTTGAGATGATCTGGTACCGTTTATAAGGTTAATTATGTTTGGAAGAGTTTGATAGGACGTGGCTTTTGTTCATTTAACTTCTCAGAGGTTTAAAACTAAGCCATATCGGGATTAGGTAAGAAGTAAAAAATAGAAAGTTATTCTAAACACATCAGCAGTTCTTTCACTTTCATGATTCAATTAATGTCCATTTTTTATTTATCGTTAGACGCCCCCAAATAATTTTTGAAGTACGAATAGAACATTTTGAAATAGCAGAAATAGCGGTAGATATTTTCATTATTCGTTCAAAAATGAGAAGAATTTTATTTATTTTATTTTAATGGACTGTTGAAGGAACTTTGGCTGTGGTTCACACCCTGCGCCCCATTAAGCACCAACTGGGAACCCCACAGAGGAGCCGAAAATAAGAAAAGAAAAGAAAAAATCGACCCTCTTAGCATTTCTAAGGTTGAAACTCATGTAGAATGGGACGGTCGAATGTTTGTGTTATCATGCCGGTTGATCGAGACCTTAATGAATTATCCGTAACATCCGTACCGTTGAGCGTTGACATATCTTGATACACAATCCAATACGTTAATCATAAAGCATTTGTAACCAAAATATTCAAATATACATGAACATATATGTATGCTGGGTATGGGCTTAGTGATGGGGGATGAGCATTTTATTGACTCTAAAGCTCCACCACAGCTAGTGCTGAGAACATATTCTAGACTTTGACAAAACAAGAGTTAATTACCATCTTTTGTCTCTTCAGTCATTAAATCAAAGAGGAGAGTCTGATTCGTGCTTTGGCACCTTGAATTGGATTGGACTGCAGGTGCTGGAATTAGGGGTGGTGGTCCATTCGGTGATTATAGGAGTATCACTAGGAGCATCCGATAATCCTAGAACCATCAAGCCTCTTGTGGCAGCACTGACCTTTCACCAGTTATTTGAAGGCATCGGACTTGGAGGGTGTATTTCTCAGGCCAAGTTCAAGTCCCGGAAAATAGCGGCGATGGTGGCGTTCTTCTGCCTCACGACGCCAGTAGGAATAGGAGTGGGAATGGGGATGTCAAGCATGTATCAGGAGGGTAAGCCGAGCGCTCTCGTGGTGGAAGGGTCGCTCAACTCTGCATCGGCTGGGATACTGACTTACATGGCGCTCGTGGATCTGATTGCAGCCGATTACATGAACCCCATCATGCTCCACAATCTCAAGCTCCAGATGGGTGCAAATCTATCCCTCCTCTTGGGCTCTGCCTCCATGTCTCTCTTGGCCACCTGGGCATAGAAAACAGCAAATGCACCTGTCTTTGTTTGTCCAAATAAGATCCTGCGATCTTTTTGCAACATTTTACAGGGTTTTTCCTCTATTCCCTCCACAAATATTTACATTGCAGTTCTTCTTTCCCCAAGTTTAAATCTTACACTACCTGAATGAAACGTTACCCAAATTAGTGAAATAGAGAAGTGTCCTATGTACATGATTGTTGAAGACAGAACTAACTGAGAAAGCTTTCCTATGCAGTGATCGGTGAGGCACAATTAATTGCTGTAAGCAACGAGAATGAAATACCTTCATCAAGAAACAGATGGACATTTTGGCAAAGAATAAATAGACAATTCACCGGTCACAACAATACAAAAACAACAACGTTTTCTATGCATCTTCTATCTCCTTTTTGCATTGCATCAAAGCTAGTTCATCATCATCTTCCAGGGCAAGTTGACACTCCGTCATCACAACATTAGGAAGTAGGGTGATTGCGCCGTAAACAACATGCCTAGTAAAATAACGGAACAATGGCTTAGAGGAGTAACAAATTCTTGATGATAAATTCTTCTTGACTATAATCTAACCTGGCGGATAAGATATAAATCCCGGACAAAGGCAGATTTTAGCTCTTAACTCCTCTTTTAGTTTGCATGCCCTGAGGTAAAGGATGCTCTTTGCATGGTTAGAGCAGTAACAAGACATAAAATCAGCATCATCTACCGGTACAAACCGACACAGAGATTTTTACAATTTCTAAGAAACCGGGCTAGAACATAGTACCTGACCTTAGAGCCTTTCTTCCGAACCACAATCTTGCGTGACGTTTGTGGGAAATGACTAGCTGCTCAATCCTAAAAGAACCATCTCCTAACTCTTTCGGGCCCATTAATTGATGCTCAACAGCGCATGGAATTTTCTGAAATGGCCACACCTTCACATTGGTCAATATCCCAATGACTATTTATATAACATCATCCAGAAAAAAAAAATATTCTATAACCTGTCTGAGAAAACTTGCTCAACAACTCTCTTACAACTTCTGACTACATGCTTCCCCCGACTTCTGTCATTGCCATTGGAATTTCGTGCCAAGGTCTTTAATCTACGTATCCATCAACAGATGATTATGATAGATCAGTCAACTGGTAAAACTACCTGTGTAACTTTTTGATGATTTAAAGGAGGAATAGTTAGGAAGTACAAGTGTTTCTGAGTGTGTGCTCGGGGGTGCAAGCGAGACAGAGGGAGAGAGTTCAATTCCTGAAGGAGAAATTCACACAATTATCAAGAGCAAGAAAATAATGCTGCTTCTGCTCAGGAAACCATTACCTTTCCCAATGCATCCGTGCATTCTCCAACTTTGGGTACCAAGATCTTAAGACTGTCTTGTAGACATGTTCTCCTCCAGTTCTTCTGTAAGATACTCGGAATGTGCAGACCCATGATGAAATTCCAACTGCTGAAACTCCAACTATTGTTCTCATCCACCAAACATAGAAAACATATACTGAAGTGAAAATGCAATACATGTAGGGGAACGGCAAGAGAAAATAATGAAGCTGCCCCGATATCGGTGATATCCAAATCATTAATCCGCAAAGTTATAGCAAAATTATGATATCTTATTCAGCGTGACATAGTGCTTCAGGAAGATTGTTAGCAAATGATCGTCATGTATAGTTTTGAAGTCTTGTAAATGGTTCTAAAGTCAGTATTTGATTAACAGAACAATACGTCATATATGGCAACAAAAGCTTCAAGATCTTCAAAATGTTGGTCTCAGTTTCCTGAAGGGAACAATAGCGCACAGGATAGGATAGTGTCACCCATTGCTTTGCTTGAGAAAGCTGTCGGATATATAGAGAAAAGAGTCTACATGGCAGTCTTAACAGGCTAGCCTCAATTGAACAATTGATATCCTTAACCTAATGTCAGTGAACAGCTGAAATATACTAACGGATTCGCACAATAGGCCACACCAAAACCAAATTGATGACAGCAAAGCTACAACGTTCAAATGGTTTCTCCAGCTAACCCTCAGCTTATCTAGCTTTGACCAAACCAATATTTGACATGTTGATGAGCATATCAAATTTAACATTTTACTTGTGAAAAATAAATCGACAAATATGTAGTGTAATAAAAGAAGACACTCACCACGAAAAAGTCAGCAAACTAGGTCATTCCAGCACCTGTCAATTGCAGCTCGAACCTTTTTAGGTTTGCAGAGCTGCTGAACAGCCTTTTCCCATGTAAATGATTTTGGAGGCAAATACTTTTGCAGCATCACTTCTAAAATTCTGGATGCTCCCACAACTCTCTGGCGTTTGAATAGACGTAGCACTAGCTCGTCTAGGAATTCCCTTCCATCTTGAGGTGGATTTAACTTTTCGCTTAAAGCTTTTAGGAAAATGTCACATGTGTACAAGTCGGGATCCAATCCTTGATGCAGCATACTGTTCAGAAGATTTAGGGCATGGGAGATGTTACCCTGCATGCATAATGCATTGAAAAGTATGTTATAAGTGATGACATCAGGTTGACAACCGGGCCCCTGACAGAGCATCTCATTAAATAGCTTCAGACCTTCTTTGAGCTCTCCATTATCACAATGGCCTTGAATAAATGAAGTATAAGACACAACATCAGGTTTGAATCCTCTAGCAAGCATGTTCTTCCATACCATCGTAGCCTTCTCCAGCTTTCCCTTCTCACACAATCCATGTATAAGAACGCTATAACAGACAGCATTGGTAAAGTCATTGTTATTTTCCATCTCTTCCCACATAAGAATAGCTTTCTCTGATTTGTCTGTCCTAAAAAAACCCCTCAGCAATGAGCTATAAGTGAAAGCATTGGGGGCGCTCCCCTTATTCATCATTTCCAAGAGAACTTCCTTGGCTTCTTCCGGCTTCCCTTCTCGACATAAACCATCGATAAAAGCACTATACATTACAGTATTGGGTTCGCATCTCCCTTCAACTATGTCCTGCCACAATCTCCTCGCCTCTTGAAACCTTCCCTCCTTGAATAACCCGCTAAGGAGGGTGGAGTACACATACTGATTTGCACGGGATCCTCTTTCCACCATGAATTTCAATACCTGAAGCCCATCAACGGCTCGTCCCAGTCTAACCAGTCCATTGATAATTGTTCCATATGTGACATCATTGGGCATAAACTTAATAGCAACCATCTGATTCAAAAGGTCTACAGCCTTATCCAACTTCCCCCTGAGACACAAACCGTGAATGAGTGTGTTGTAAGTCACCTCGTTGGGAGCACATCCTTTGAGAAGCATATTGTCGACAAGCTTGGCTGCACGTCTCAAGTCACCTTTCTTGCACAACCCATTGATTAAAACATTGTACGTCACGGCACTTGGAAAGCAACCCTCCATTTGCATCTCATCCAACAAGGAAACGGCCTCCTCGATCCTACCCTCCTTGCACAACCCATCCATCAAAGTGCAATACGTGAACACATCAGGTACGCAGCTTCTCAAAGGCATTTCCCTAAACAGTTCGACTGCTCTATCCACCATTCCCATCTTACACACAGCCTTCACGACTAGATTATAACTAAGCACGTTCGGCGAAATATTGATCTGGCTAGAACTAATGACATAAGAATAGAACTCCAACCCGCGATTATAACGACCATTCTGGATAATAATGTTGAGGACCGAATTGAAGGACCGGACAGTCCGCTTACACTGGAACTCGTCGACCATCCTGTCGAACCAATCGATGGCCATCTCGGGCAAGCCAGCCCTGCCGTAAGCCTTGAAGATACTGATGAAGCTCCGCTCGACGAGCACGCGCCTCTCGCGCCTCATTCGATGCAGGACCTTCTCCAAGGACCCGAAATCGCCCGCCCCGGCGTAGCTGTCGATGAGGGAGTAGAATGTGGAATCGCCGGGAGTGTAGGTGCCCGACTTTGCGCCCGAGCTGAAGATGCGCTCGGGGATCGGGGGCTCGGGAGGCGAGACGGGTTCGCGGGTCGGGACGGCGAGAGCTGACGAGGAACGGCAGCGGCGGCGGGGGGAAGGGGCGGCGGACGGCGGGAGGGAGGGCTTACATCGACCCAGGGGAGGGAGGTTGGGCTTCAGCTTGAGCACATGTGTGGAGATGTGGATGATGGGCATGCCGGGTTCAGCTCGGTAGGTGGAACGAGAGGCTAAAGGAGCTTGCTTTACGTGGTTTCGTCATCGTTCCATTCGACCTGCTGCAAGCTTGGAGCGAGCGAGCGAAGCAAAGGAGATGATGCGCTCGCTGCCGCTCCTGCTAATACGCCCTTTTCCTTTGTTGTTGGGTCGGCCGTGATCCTCTCGACTCAGCAGCTATTTATACTTCACTTTGCAATTTGCCGTTGATTCTTTGCCCCAAAGAAATCTCTTTGTGGAGATAAAAATGACACAAATGAAATTGGGTCGAGTCGGCCTCGACTTGACATGAGAACTCGACGCTGGATGGCGGTTTCGAGTTTCCAATCAAGAGATGATGATGCAAATGGCTCGTGAGATTTGGTCTAATGTACAATGTGATCCATGAACTTTTAATTTATTCAATATAATCCTTAAACTTTAGATGAATGTGTAATGTGATGCTTAATCTTTTAATTTGTTTAATGCGACTCATGAACTTTTGGAACACGTTTAATTTAGTCTTTAGATAATAAGAAAATGTTCGATGGTAAGAGATCATATTGCACATTTGGTTTAAGTTTAGGGGCCACATTAAATAAATTAAAAATTCATGAACCACATTACATATTGAGCCAAAATTTATGGATTATTATGTCATTTTCACTTCAATCAAACGTGGTAGGTTGAACTCCACACTAACTTTAATTAAACTCAATCATGTAATATGAAATTGAAATTTGAGCCAAACTCGAACAGAATGTCATATTTATGATTTCAGAATACAAATAGATACTTATCTTTATTTTTATAGTGATTTTTACATAAACCTTTAATGATACTAATTTTCTAAAATCTTACACGATATAAAATGGCAAGTTTTTAAGCCGATGCATGCTGTCACTCTAGGGCGGACATTTGGTGATATATATTGGCTTCACGAAATGTATAAAGAGTTTGGTAAATTTTATTTATTTCATTTTCCAAATGTTCATTATCAGAGGTCAAGCTAGCTTGAGGTGAGCGAACAAAATATAGGCCAGCACAATAGTTGACAAGAAATTAATTTTGCTCTAGAGTGATGGACTGAAATGAAACGAGGAAATGGGAATGCAAGAGAATAGAATGGAATAAGGATTCTCTTGTTTGGTTGTAAGAGGGAAAAATCATGGAGTGGAATGGATATTTCAATAAATCAAGTTTAGTCAAATTATTGTACAATAGTGCACCAAATACCACTCTAAAACATTGCAGATATATTAGAAAATTAATCGAAAACATTAATTATTTCAATCGAACATCTAATCCATCGGAGGCCCGATTTCATTTGGCCAAACATGCCACAAACGGTTCGCGTTATTAATCGACTAATTTACTAAGCGCGCGAGATCTCATATTCGATTCGATCTCGATGTAAAAAAAGAGCAAGCAAATTCCTCACGGATGTCATGACCGAAAAATCAAAATGAACTTCCATATGAATGTTCAATTTGGGCTTTGGATAATTCATTTCACTCCATGGATTTTAGTTTGATGCAGACAAAATGCTAAATGGCCTTGATTACCAGACGAGAAAGAGTGTAGAAAGAGAGGAGAGAGAGAGAGAGCAGCAGCAGCAGCAAGAAAAACCCCTAAAACCCTCTGAGAACTGAAGCAACCAAGCAAGCAAAGCAAGGCCAAAGCTTCAAAGAAGAAGAAGACCCAGAAGACTCACAAACCCTTCTCTTCTCTCCTCTTCTTGCTTCTTCTTCTTCAGATTCATGAGACTCCTGTAGAAGCCTCCTTGAAAACCCAACAACAAAGATGAAAACTTTGCGAGCTCTCAGAGCTCTCGCCACCCTCCACGCGCGCCCCCACCCCTCCAATTTCGCCTCCCCCGCCTTCTTGCTCCGCCCCTACGCCGCCCAGCCTCAGGAGGACTCCGACCACAACGACTCCGATTCCGTCTTCAACAGCGCCGATTACGCCGTCCCCGCCGCCGGCGATGACCGTGCCCCCCGGCAGCCCACTTGGAGCGACAAGAACAGGAGGCGAGCTGACGAGGTGTTGTTTGGTGATAAGCCCATGAGGGTTCTGGAGGTGGAGGAGGAGGAGGACGATTTGGAGGAGGAGAAGCGGAGAGTGCTCGCCAAGGCCCTGCTCGAGGCCGCCTTGGGGGCGCCGGATGCTGAGGACGACGACGAGGAGATGGCTGTGATGGAGGAAGATCAGAAGTCTCTGGCCGTCGGGATAATCGGAGCTCCCAATGCCGGGAAGTCCGCTCTCACCAATTTTATGGTGTGGTTCTTGATTTTCGAAGATGTGTATTTGCTTAGTTATTCTTGGAACTATGCCACTCAGCTTTTGGGCCGAGATTAATGTTGATTTAGTGATCTTTTGATTGACTGTTAACCTTTCATGATGTTTTTTGAGGTGCATGAGATGGTCAGCTGATTATGAACGAGTCTTTAGCTTAGTATTGTGTAATCCACACTCTAGTTCATCGGGGTAAGGAGAAACTCTGTGGAAGGTTAATTTAGTTGGTGGTTCAAACTGAATTTGGTTGTATCTGATTGAACTACAGTTTTGCGAAATATTCGGATCAGCTCACTACAAGCAGAAGCGTTCATAGGTTCATTGCAAATGGCTGGTAGCAGGACTGCCAGTTTGTGCTTATACATGTTCTAAAGGAAGTTACTTGTCCTGTGAAAAGGGGTAAACTTCCATTTTATTAGTTTCCTGAAGATTAGCAGGATTTCTTCCCTCCTGCAAGTCTGTGGACCACTTGACCTGTACTGTCTTTGCTTAGCTGGAGCGTGAGCTGGATATCCGATAAACTTCCTTTTCAATTTGGAATTTTTGGAATTTTTGTTGCATTATATGTCATCAGAAACAAACTTCCCGTACTGGTTTTTTGTCTTGTTAAATCTTGTAATTTTGACATCTGTCATGTATGTTTTGGCATGGTCTTGTAAATACGGTATACTAAGCATAGTTTAGAAAACTGTAGTGACCTTTAACCCATATAAACTCTTAAGAATCCCAGGACAAATATAATTTAGATGATACATTTGAACTTTCTGAAATTAAGTGGCTGATCCTTGTTGGAGACCGTGAGACGAATATCAAGGATTCAGTCCATCAATTTGACTAATGTATTAGATCTATTAAATATTAATTGTCAACTAGAGCTTTGGAGCCTTATGTTCCCTCCTAGAATATAAAATGACGTATATTTTGTATTCCTAAATCATGGTCTGCTCGTGGAGCTTGGTTGTCCAAATCTAGCTTCCATACAGGACAATTCTTTTGTGAAGTTTTTGAGGAATTAGGTCACTCACCATTAAAGTACCCGAGCACCTTCAATTCTGTTATTTGACCTGCTGTCACTATTTTCTGCTTCTTCTACCCGCTACATTGAGCACTTTTACCTTATGGCATCTGCAGATGGCTTAGAATTTTCACTTTCTGTTATAGGTTGGAACAAAGGTTTCTGCTGTCTCACGGAAAACAAATACAACCGTTCATGAAGTGCTAGGAGTCATGACAAAGCGAGACACTCAAATAGTATGTTTCTTTTGATATATGCTCAAGTATCTTGTGTATAATTTCACTTGTTGCCTTTCATTCCTAGCATGCGCAAAAATTTTATGCTGCTCTCACTAATAGTCAGCTGTAGATAGTTTGTTCATTGGACTAGCATAGACCGACATAGTATGTAGTAGAGTTTCCCTTGCGCAGACTTAAAATAGGAAACCATTAGTGTTATTTGGGGTGCGTTTCGTATGATTTTCACTTTCTTGAAGTTGCTCAACTTTTGCTTTTAGAGTTGGAGATTTTATTTTTTGTCTTAACACTAAACACTTAAAACCTTATATTTAATATTAATCACGTTTTACATATTTTTAAAGTCATGATGTGGAACTTTCTTATAATAATATAAATCTTTTGATTTTGGTGGGAAGTTACTTTTTTTATTACTATGTGCAACCCAATACGCACTTATACTCGTTCAATTTTTTCAGTCATTCGTCTTTGCTCGTTATGCTTAGATTGATTATGAACTTGTTTTTGTCTGGCATGATGATGATAATTATGAACATAGGTCTGCGCCATTTGCTGAGGGATGTAGATTGATGCAGTCAAATGCCTTGTATCTTAGAAAACCATCATTATCATGATCTTATTTCTTCAAAATTCAATGCAGTGCTTCTTTGATACCCCCGGGCTTACGTTGACTTGCAGTGGATTTCCCCATAAGGACTTGAAAGCACGTGTTGAAAGTGCTTGGAGTGCAGTTAAACTCTATGATGTGCTCATAGTCTTATTTGATGTTCACAGGCATCTTACCAGGTTACTTTTCACAAAGTTAAATTTCTAAATATCTTGTTGTTTTTGTGTCTATCTTTCATTTAAAATACATTATCAGATACTTTTGTTACATCGCCATTAGAGAAATATCGTGGCATGTAGTTTGATCATATTATATCCTGCTGCTGATGAGGATGATAAAATTGGTTGCACATGACTTTTTTGTTTTGCGAGTACTAATTACATATACATATTACTCAATACCAGCTCATCGTAGTTTCCAAAGTGGGTTCGCGGGAATCTAATCAAACAATTTTATGCAGTTTGTTGTTGCAAGCATGGATCTAACCGATGGCTGGATTAGAGTTGGTTCCATAAGTGCAAAGTTTTTGCATACTATCACATGTCCAATAAACTTTGCAGTATCAATGTACTCAAAAGCATAGGAATCGAGTGTACATTTTTATAGCATAAGATGCTGGCACTAAATATTCGTGCTTTATTAGTGATGAGAATTTAAAATGTGAAAGCTTGAGTTCCTTAATCGTGCTTTGGTTTGAACTTTACTGTTTATTTGAAATATGAAGGTGGAATTATGCAAGTTAGACCAAGAACTCCTAGAAGAAAATGAGCATGAGTGTGTTGTACTTAGACCGAGGCTCTATTGCAAGTTAGGATTCATGTGGTCAACTTGCTATGATTTATGAAATATAGAGTTATTTTAGATATTATCTTCCGCTTCCATGACCCTGTATATAAGCTTTGCAAATATTTGTATTCTTTTGTTGAGCTGACATATTTAGTTCTTCCAACAAGTATAGGTCATAGGTCTCTTTCTATATTCTAATTATGAAATGAAAAGAGCTAATTGAAGATAGAGCTAGAGCTAGGGTTGTTCTTTTGCTTAGCGAAATACTGGAGTTATTAGTTCTTTTGATTATATTCTCTAATTGTAAATTCCTCCTTAGCTTTTATTTCTTTATTATCACTTATAGTCTTGATTTTGTTGCTTTTTAAACCATGTAGGCCTGATATAAGGGTAACTAAATTGATTGAGCGAATGGGAGCTCAAGCTCACTCTGGACAAAAGCGGGTATTGTGCATGAACAAGATTGACTTAGTGGAGAAAAAGAAGGACCTCCTACAGGTTGCAAACCAATTTAAAGATCTTCCTGGTTATGACAGGTTAGTGTTGTCTGTCACTGTAACCCAAGAATATATGTAGGTATCTAGCAAACAAGGGAAAAAAGGAAAATGGGGAAAGAAACTTAAGAGGTTGTCGGGAGTATTTTGTGGGTGCTTTGGATAACTTATTGACTGCAATTTCTCTTGCTTCCATTATCAGGTATTTCATGATATCTGGACTGAAGGGTTCTGGGGTGAAAGATCTTTCTCAGTATCTTATGGAGCAGGCAAGGCTCTGTTTTACTGATCATCTGCAATAGTTCAAGTTTAACAATTCTACATAGAAAAAATCTCTCTTTTTGGTTTAGTGTAACATTTGATTTTTGACAATCGTTTAAGGCAGTTCAGTCTGTGAACAAAGCAGGCAAATGCTGAAGCATCTAAAGTAAATCATAACCTATTACTTCTTGAAATTTTTCACTCACTCTGGCACGGTCCTTCTATCAATCTCTCTACTCTTATAAACCTCACCTTTTTCCCTAAACCACATTCTTTTGGGCTGTGTGCTCCCTTTTCCTCCTTCATGCTGCCACTATTCTTCTCATTTACTTTTATATCTTTTTGCATTTGGCCATGCTCATTGATTTACGATAAGGTCTTTTTAATATATGATCCATCAATTCCATTTCCAAACTCACTTTTCACATAGTCTGTCAATTCATTTGAGTCTTCATTGATTTTAATTGCACTAACACATCTCAGATATTTCTTTTTTGGGGATAAGTATGAGAAGTGCGGTCTGTTAAATTTAGCTATTTGGGGATGACAAAAAAAATATTCTTCTTTGGACTTGTTTTACATGGAATTTTGGTTTCTCAAGAGATTTGGGCTCCCTTTTCATAACCTCTTTTTGCACAAATGATATATCTTGAACATTTAATGCGTCAAGCCACGAGAATGGTCTAGTACGTATTTGCTGATAGTGCAAGATGCCTCCTGTCTAGCATCTACTTCGTTTAAAATAATTTGATGGATCAGTGGTGAAAAGTCACTGCACATTCAAAGTTGAGAGAATTGACTTTGTTGGAGGCATAAAAGTATGTCCTTGCTGAAAAATCTGCTTCTTCCATGCAAATTCTTTCCAAGGAAGTCAAGTTTTGATTTCCTCTTCCAGTTTTTTGTATTCTCGGATTTCATGATAATAGGTTCTGTAGCCTTTCAGACAAAATTATAAGAATACCTTCAGAAGTAACTATCTGATTACTACATGTGATCATCTTTTAATAAACAGGCAATTCAAAGACCTTGGGATGAAGATCCAATGGAGATGAGTGAGGAAGTCATGAAAAACATTTCTTTGGAAGTTGTGAGAGAGAAGTTGTTGAACTACATACACCAGGTACAGTTTACAGTTTACCCTCTATTTACAAGTTGTTTCGATCTTGAAAAAATTGTGGAAGGATATTGACCATGGAAATACATTTTGACCATCTAGGAAATTCCCTATGAGATTGAGCATCGCTTGATGGACTGGAAAGAGTTGCGAGATGGTTCTCTGAGGATTGAGCAGCACCTCATTACCCACAAGCAAAGTCAGCGCAAGATTTTGGTTGGAAAGAAAGGCTCTAAAATAGGGTACAATGCTCTTACCTCTTGGTTTCTTGTTTTCAATTTGAGAGGCTTGCGTGCTGATTTCTGCTTCGACCATGCAAATTGCACTTTAGCTCAAGAATATTCGAACTCAGGAACAACTTATGCTGGTTCTTATGCAGAACGATAGGGATTGAAGCAAACGAAGAGCTAAGATCCATCTTCAAGAGGCATGTCCATCTCATTCTCCAGGTTAGAGTAAAGTGACACCATTTGCAAGGAGATGATTTCTACAGCAGGATCTTTCCCTTACCGTCCTTATGGTGGGTACACAAGTAAAGTTCTTCATGCTGCATTTGCACCTACGTCCTGTCACGAGTCTCGTGACAAGCAGCAGTCAATGATGGGAATTGTTGTGCATCCACGCCGCGGTGAAAAAGGTAGTGAACAAGATGGGACAAGATGCCGATGCGAATTCCTATGAGGAGATTCCCACATGACATTCGGTGGGAGAAAGTTCAAGATGGAATGCCTCCTCTTATAGTCTATTGCTGTTTCTTTCTTTTCCCTGGTTTTGTTTCTAATTAGGGTCAATAATGGTGAAAGTCCATCTTACTATTTTTGTTTTCTTGGGGTAATCACTGTATACCTCATTTCAGATCAAAAGCTTTTAAGTACTTAAATATCATGTACATAACACAGCGCCAAAAGGCAAGTGAAGCAACATTCTTTTGAAGGCTTGTTTGGGTTCTTTTCCAACGCCTTGCGGTACTTAATTGATGTTATAATGATAATTTGGAACCTGGCTATTTCATTCATCAGTAGATTATTAGTAGTTATATTGTCCATGACCTTTTGACAGTTATATCTGTAATGTTTCCTCTTTGATGGACATAGCATAGGCGTCAAGATCTTTTGAGTAGAACAAATTTTCACAGGAGCACCTTACATTGCTCTAATTTACATTGCAGAGAATGGGCTGAATTTTACTTGCAATGTCAATTAATTAACTTTGTTCTTGCATTATCTAATCGGTAAATGTATGTTATGTCTTGAGTTGAATTTATCGATCGGTGATGTTTAGTTTTTGGAGTTTTTTCAATGGTTTTTACTAGAACAACTCCTAGATATTGTTGCTGTCCACATGATCCATGATAATCATGCGATTGATAAATGTGGATGAAATAAAAGAACAAGGGCATGAACAACGTTTGGTAAATGAGACAGAGAGATTACATATTTAGGTTTCGAGCGTCAAAAATTTACTAATGGCAATGAATACCGCCTGTTTACTTAATTGAGAAACTTACCGATCCATTATTAATTGTTAATAGTCCACAAGTCAATATCTTCATTGGGATCACTAATCACTTGAAATAACAAAAAAAAAAAAAGATACAATTAGTCTTTGAATTTTGGCCTAATATGTAATGTAGTCCTCGAATTTTTAATTTGTTCAATGTGATCCTTAAACTACGCATGTGCATTGTGATCCCGAACTTTTAATTTGTTCAATGTGGTATTTTGTTCAATTTAGTCCTAAATTATATAAAAGTGTTCAACATTGTTTCCGAACTTAAATTAATGAAATGAAAATATTCAACATTTTCATAGTTGAACATATACCAAAAGTTCGGAGATCGTAATGAACAAATTAAAAGTTCATGGACCACATTATATATTGAGCTAAAGTTTGAGGATCATATTAAACAAATTAAAAGATCAAGAGTCACATGCGCTTGGCCAAAGTTCTGGATCATTTGTGTCATTATGCCAAATAACAATAATTAACGATAAATGCGTACTTATCATTTTAATATAAAATGTTATTAACAAATAAAAAGGGGCCACTTCCACCTTAAAAACGTAAAATAGAAAAGAAAAAAGAAAAAGAAAAAGGAGGGGTTGCGCCCCCAAATGCTTTGGAAGGAATTGTTGGAGGGAAAACACAGGAGCGGAAGGAAGAAGACGAAGAAGAAGAAGAAGAAGAAGGAATGCCGGTGGCGAAGCCTGTGTCATCCGACGGAAGGGTCATCGCCCACCTCGACATGGACTGCTTCTACGTTCAAGGTCTCTCCCTCTCTCTCTCTCTCCCCGCCCACCACTCTTCTTCCTCCAGTCAACCTTGCCCTCGAGTGCTTTGGCGCTTCCCTTCCTTCAATCCTGCCGCGTGTTGTCATTTCCCCCCTCCCTCAAATCCTGTCCGATTCTGGCTCGGTAGCTATTTTTCCCACCCCGCGAGTAAACAAAGCTCCTGTTTCTTCGCAGTGGAACAGCGCAAACGGCCGGAGCTCAGGGGCTTGCCCACCGCCGTCGTGCAGTACAATTCTTGGAAAGGCGGATGTCTGCTTGCCGTCAGCTACGAAGCCCGTAAATTCGGTGTCAAGCGGTGAGCGAAAGAAGGAGGAAAAAATGGGTTTCTTTCGCCTTCTCTCCGAGGTTATTTTCTTGGGTCGGATGTCGGAAACTGAGACTGCTCGACTTTTTTCCAGCTTCATGCGAGGAGATGAAGCGAAAGAAGTTTGTCCGCAAATACATCTGGCCCAGGTACCGGTTACCCGCGGTAAAGCTGACTTGAATTCTTATCGTGAAGCGGGTTCGGAGGTTCGTGATGTCTTTAGTTTGTGGTCAATTCACCATTTGTGTTGATGGTAGCTAGGTCTGGACGTGTGCTTGATGACTACTCTATCCTTTTGCATAGGTGGTTTCCATCCTTGCTAGGATGGGTCGATGCGAACGAGCTTCAATTGATGAGGTTTATCTTGACCTTACCGATGCCGCCGAAACTATGCTAGCAGAAACCCCGCCAGAGTGCTTGGAAGTAATTGACGACGTAGCTCTAAAATCGCATATTTTGGGCCTTAAGCATGAGGTAAGGCTATGGATTTTCTCCTTCTTTGTTCTTCAACCTTTTTTTTTACTTGTCATGAACTTATTTTTCCATCAGTGACCATTTCTGGAGTGGGATCTCTCGTGTGTAGGATGGAAGTGACATGAAGGAAAATGTGAAGGAGTGGCTTTGTCGGAGCGATGCTGATCATCGAGATAAGTTATTAGCTTGTGGGGTCCTCATTGTTGCGGATCTCAGAATGCAAGTTTTACAGGAAACTCAGTTCACATGTTCGGCGGGAATTTCTCACAACAAGGTGGAATTATGATTTCTTCTCTATCATCTTTTTATAACTTAATTTCGTCTCAGCATCTAATGACTCAATTTTTAGTAGATGCTATCCAAGCTTGCTAGTGCCATGAACAAACCTGCACAACAAACTGTTGTGCCCTGCTCGTCAGTTCAAGGGTTGCTCGAGTCATTGCCAATCAAGAAAATGTAGGTTTTTACTAGATACAGTACTATAAACTATTCTACTCTTCAATATAGTAACCGGCACCTAAATATTCTGTATTGCTGTCTTTATTTGGCTATTCTAAGAAGAAATGTGTTGTTTGTGCAGCATTGTTGATGCAATGATGATTTCACTTTATTTTGTATGCTAGCCGTGCTTATGCGTGATCCTCCTAATAGATTTCTTTCGAGTCTCTCATTTCCCCTTTCCAACAAAAATATTGCAGGAAACAACTTGGAGGAAAGCTAGGGAGTTCCTTGCAATGTGAGTTGGGGGTGAATTTTGTTGGCGATCTATTGCAATTTTCAGAGCAAAAGCTACAAGAATGTTATGGCACAAACACTGGGTAGTTGTCTGTTCTGCAATATTACAAATTTTTAATTAATTCTGCTTTGCTTACTGTAGAAAAAGCCCATCATGGTTTTGTAAGCTGATTTCGTCCATTCAAATTTCAGATTTTTTGTATGTAGACTGATAATATTTTTGCTTCCTTATTGGGATGTTTTTCTTTTCATTTTGTCTAATCATTTAGGCATTGACAAATTTACTTTGCATCTGCTACTTTATCATTTTGTCATATTCTTCTTTGATTATTCTAATCTGGAGCACTTGTTCAACATTAGCATTTGTTTCTATTAGATACTGTTGTTGTATTTATGGATCAGCTAGTTTTGATATGTGCTTCCTTGTAATTTTTTTTTTCTGTTTTAAACAAACCTTAGCACCTGGCTGTGGAATGTCGCGAGGGGAATTAGTGGTGAAGAAGTTGAAGGACGCCTTCTTCCCAAGAGTCATGGCTCTGGAAAGACGTTTCCTGGTCCTCGGGCTTTGAAGTCGCTTCCTTCTGTAAGTATTTCTTTTTCATTCGGATTAGTGCTTTTTGGCATTTTTTTTAAAGGGTTTGCCACCATATCAAAGAATCCGCATCCAACTAATGAATTTTCTTTAGTACTAAAATGATTTTGGTTGTGCCAAATTTTTTGTTCTTCTTTTACTGTCCCTGATTTCCTATGCTTTCTGTCATTCATACTTGTTATTTTTATTAATATGGCTTAGAAACACCTATTGGAAACCTAAAACTATGCATGTCATTGGTTGTTGTGTAACTGCTTTGTTTAGGGCTGACTGCACGCTGCAGGGTCCATTGGTGTCATTACTAGCCTTTTGAACTTAGAAGCCAAAAAGTATATGTGATCATTGATAAATAAGTTAATCAGATAAATTTTGCTGCACGTAGCGCTTTTCCTTTCCTTTAATCTGTCATTTGGATGACTATAAGTAAGACCATATTATTTTATATATGAGATTGAATTGTTCGAAGTGCTCACTAGCTCTGGAAAGGAAAAACATAAAAGCCTTAGTTCTTTTTGAACTGTGTTTCTGGATTTTGTCTGTGATATTTGGGTGGCCCTAAAAATCCATCACCATGCCTACAAGCCATTGTCATATCATTAAACTATCACTGGTAAAACCAAAAAGGTTCGATTGTTGGCTTTTGTTTGGTAGCTTCCTTCGATTTTAGACTTGAACTTGCTTGACTTTTTGCTACTGTATTTTGTAAAATATTTATGCCTACCAGAAGTTCCATTTTATTTATGGAGATCAATTTGCCCGGTAGTATTTGGTTTCGGTAAGGTTAAGCTTATAATTTCGTGCAAATCCATTATACGGATCCACATGAAATTTGGTAATGCCATGTTAAAAATCTGGTGAACTTGCTTTCGTGTTGGGCACAAAATAATTCGGCAATCTGTTTGCTTTATTTTAGGTGCAACACTGGCTTAATGAACTCTGTGAGGAGCTGAGTGAACGTCTTCACATTGACTTGGATCAGAATAGACGGATTGCCCGCACACTGACTCTTCATGCTGGAGCATACACGGTAGCTCCATATCTTTGCTTCAACCAATTCTGCCATGCATTGCTCTAAAAGTTGTCCTTTTGATGAGTACTTGATGCACCTCAATATCATCCTTCAGTCCAGTGACTCAGATTCACATAAGAAGTTCCCTTCTAAATCTTGTCCCTTAAGATACGGGACTACCAAGATTCAAGAAGATGCAATGAACCTCTTTCAAGCTGGATTGCGTGAATATTTGGGTCCTTTCAAGGTTAAGACGCAAGGGAATAAAAAAGGTGGATGGGGAATCACAGGACTTTCTGTATCAGCAAGCAAAATTTCTGATATACCATCTGTAAGTTGAGAAGTTCTTGGTCTATAAAGCTGATAAATTTGTTTCAAGCTGGTTTGCATGCTTTTAATGCCAGCAAATCTTCTAAGTTGTCCTGTCCCGTGGAGGCAGCACCAGTCTACATTATTAGTTCACAAGCAATTTTAGGTTAGGTTTACTTTTTGTTCTGTTGGGGCCTAAGGTTATGTTGACTTGGTTTTCCCTTATTAACTAGGCAAATTAACACCGTATTGCCTCTAGTTTGAGAAATTTAGCTCTATCTGGCAAACCATTGACTATGTTGACTAAAGTAGTCCAGAAATTTCTGGACTGCAGTGAGATTTACGTGCTTTTTTCACCATGAGTGACGTTTGGTGGATGTCATATTTGACTTTCTGTATAGTAACTGTCTAATCTTTGAATAAAAAGAGTATTTCCCACGCCACTGTAGTCTTTACTTCTGTATTTTTCGGTTTGTGCTAGATACATCAATTTTCAGTTGTAAGGAAGTCCACTTAACAGTAGCAGTTTTGTGAAATATACTTAACGATAAACATTTTGCCAGGGGACGTCATCAATCATGAAATACTTCCAAGGTCAAGATCAACTTTGCTCTCCGTCAAAGCTAGGAAAGGACAAATTTGAGCTAGAAAATCCCTCTTCATTTTCTGGTACTCTATGGCTCGATGAGTAACAGTTTTATTTTCTTTCATTCTATTTACTTAGTAAACTTCTGGAACAATATGAATGTGCCTTGGCTTTTTGTTCAGAGAATGAAAGCAATTCGACTTCGAATGTAATTGAACATATGAAACTACCAGAGGGGGAACCCACTATCAAGACTGAATCCTCAGATTTGGAGTCAATGGAACATAAAACAAGTAAAAATTCACTAGAGGTATGAATTTCACAAGTTTTCCTTTTCTTTTACAATTGATTTTGATGAAGGTGATTGGGCATTATCTAGTTTGATAAACAGAAATATGATACTTCAAGCTGTTACTCCTTAAATTAGACAATCAATCCTTACCCCGTTATAAAGGATGAAATAAGCTGAACTTCATATAAAATCGTAATACTGGTTGAATCAGTGGGCAGTCGTGAGTTGAATGCGAACAGCATTTCAACAACTAGCGATTCTTATATGATGAATAAGGATGAGAAACTTACTGACCAATCTACTTTGATAATAGACTGCTGTAATGGCTCAATTAAGAGCATCTGCTTCTTTGAGGCTGACAATAGTTTTTGAGTTTACCATTTTTGCCTTTGGATACTTCCGAGTCTGCCAGTTTTTTGATTGGGAAAACTGGGAAAGTTTTCATTCTTCAGATTACCTGATGTGCAGGTCCCCTTTGACTCTTCAATGTCTTCGTTGAAAAATGCAGATTTCAGCCAGGAAACTCCATTGTCATTTTCAGGTACTGTCTTAGTAGGTGGTGTCACTCTCTTGTAATTCATAGAATGCTTTTCTGGTATTACCCTGCGCAAGTATTTCAAGGCTTTCTATAATGTAGGAAGAGAATCCCATCTAGAACCAAAACTGACTGAGCTGCAAAGTAAAGTTTCCAGTGAAGAATCTATGTTTGAGTCTGGAAGACCTGCTTCAGAGCAACGAGTGAAAAGAAACTCACTGAGAGACAAGGTTCTTTTATGCGCTTCTACTCTCTGAGTCATTTCAATAATATATGATAATGATATTGCCAGAACCCTCTGATATAATTGCAAAGGATTTTTATTTCAGACTGTCAATTTATTATATATTCTTCACTTTGGTAGCACCTTGGAAATCAAGAATCTTCAGCTAATGTTGTGAGATCTTAGTTTTGATTGTTCAATAATGCACTTTGCAGTCTTTTTCTTTTGGCGCTTAAGTGTAGGATTCAAAAATTGAATTATGGAAATGAAAACTCTACTACTAAGGTCATGTTCATGCGTGCTTTATAATCCTAACTATCACACGATGTACGCTGAAGTTATACATGCATATGAACCCAATATCTGTTACTTATGACACATTTGATATGTTAATTGTACTGTATTATGATGTTTTGAACGTGGACCAGCTATGTCCATATCTTTTCTTAGCAATTCTTCTTTTACACACAGTCTTACTCATCATTCCATGCTACCTTTGTTGATCTGTGCTTCATGTCCTAATCGGACTAATGCGGTAAATTTTATTAAACGTTTTTGATAACTGAAGTTAATGCACATTGAGAATGGATAAAGAATTGTTTTTACAATATAGAAGGAAAATGATAACTTGTAACTTATCTTTCTGATTTCTGTTATATATAGTGTGCACAGTGACTGTATATTCATGGTGCTTAATGACTTGTCACTGGGAGTAATGCGGTGATGTAGTTTTACTGTGGGATGCTACCTTCCCTTGTCTGATAAATAGTAATATGTAGAAATCGCTCTTGGTCATTTTATATGTGCAATCCCAACATTTAGTCTCACGATGATCTAAAGCAGATGATTTAATGGATTTTAACTCTTTAGTATGTCGTGGCATGCTGTGGCAGGGAACGCCTTCACTCTTGAGATTTTTCAGGAGGGTTGATCCTTCTTGCTCTCTCCAGAGCCAAGTCCTTGCCCAATCTTTTGACAATACCAATATATGTTCCTCTTTAGGTAAAATCAGACCCATGTCCATTCATTTAGACAAAATCATGCCAAGCTCTTGAGAAGGGTTTATTTTTATTTATCACAGAAAACAGCAATTCTATTCGTGGGGATAGCTTGAGTGAAGATGTACAAAGAAAGGAGATGTGGCAATACAATGTCAATGAGATTGACCCCTCTGTAATTGATGAGCTGCCTTTAGAAATCCAAGAAGAAGTCCGTGCCTGGCTTCGTCCTCAGAAGCGGCAAGCTAACTCAGTTAGACGGAGTGTTGGCATCGCCGACTATTTTTCTCGAAATAAGAAGTTGTAGCCTCTGAAGAAATGTCTTGTACATAGTGTAGCATATGCTCATGCTCAATTTATTCATTATCCTCTTCTGTGTACATTGTTTAATTACATTCTCTGCCGTCTTTCTGTAAATGCACTAGCATTCAATTATTCACTCAATTAAAACTCCTAATATCATGTGGTTGTTGTTGATGATAATCACTCAATTTCAGGTCGAGCCTCATGAGGAAATTCCAAGATTTGCAAAGAATATCAGAGCCTATGCGCATATTTTTGTGGTTGCTCGATCGCATTTGCAATTACAGGATGTGACCCGTCACAAAATTGTACACGACTTAATTTAGATGTAGAAAGCAGACTGCGATGAAGTCGAGTCCTTAAATCATATGGAGTTTCTAATGAAACACCCGATTCACCCAAAAGTTGGATGGATCTAGTTTCATAAACACGACTTAACGAGCCCGTGATGTACATCATTTGACCGTCGGTGACACCCACATTCGCTGGACTTTGTAACGGTTGGATGCATATCTTATCCACCACCGTGGTGTAATATCGTTTTGATTCTTATCTCGACTAGATGGAGAGATGATCGACATTTCATCTTTTAGCTAGTAACATCATCAAATAATGGATTCCATAATCAAATGCTATCATGTCGGCATAGTACGTAGTAGAGTTTCCCTTGCGCAGACTTATAATAGGAAACCATTAGTGTCATTTGGGGTGCGTTTCGTATGATTTTCACTTTCTTGAAGTTGCTCAACTTTTGCTTTTAGAGTTGGAGATTTTATTTTTTGTCTTAACACTAAACACTTCAAACCTTATATTTAATATTAATCATGTTTTACATATTTTTAAAGTCATGATGTGGAACTTTCTTATAATAATATAAATCTTTTGATTTTGGTGGGAAGTTACTTTTTTTATTACTATGTGCAACCCAATACGCACTTACTTATACTCGTTCAATTTTTTCAGTCATTTGTCTTTGCTCGTTATGCTTAGATTGATTATGAATTTGTTTTTGTCTGGCATGATGATGATAATTATGAACATAGGTCTGCGCCATTTGCTGAGGGATGTAGATTGATGCAGTCAAATGCCTTGTATCTTAGAAAACCATCATTATCATGATCTTATTTCTTCAAAATTCAATGCAGTGCTTCTTTGATACCCCCGGGCTTACGTTGACTTGCAGTGGATTTCCCCATAAGGACTTGAAAGCACGTGTTGAAAGTGCTTGGAGTGCAGTTAAACTCTATGATGTGCTCATAGTCTTATTTGATGTTCACAGGCATCTTACCAGGTTACTTTTCACAAAGTTAAATTTCTAAATATCTTGTTGTTTTTGTGTCTATCTTTCATTTAAAATACATTATCAGATACTTTTGTTATATCGCCATTAGAGAAATATCGTGGCATGTAGTTTGATCATATTTTATCCTGCTGCTGATGAGGATGATAAAATTGGTTGCACATGACTTTTTTGTTTTGCGAGTACTAATTACATATACATATTACTCAATACCCGCTCATCGTAGTTTCCAAAGTGGGTTCGCGGGAATCTAATCAAGCAATTTTACGCAGTTTGTTGTTGCAAGCATAGATCTAACCGATGGCTGGATTAGAGTTGGTTCCATAAGTGCAAAGTTTTTGCATACTATCACATGTCCAATAAACTTTGCAGTATCAATGTACTCAAAAGCATAGGAATCGAGTGTACATTTTTATAGCATAAGATGCTGGCACTAAATATTCGTGCTTTATTAGTGATGGGAATTTAAAATGTGAAAGCTTGAGTTCCTTAATCATGCTTTGATTTGAACTTTACTGTTTATTTGAAATATGAAGGTGGAATTATGCAAGTTAGACCAAGAACTCCTAGAAGAAAATGAGCATGAGTGTGTTGTACTTAGACCGAGGCTCTATTGCAAGTTAGGATTCATGTGGTCAACTTGCTATGATTTATGAAATGTAGAGTTATTTTAGATATTATCTTCCGCTTCCATGACCCTGTATATAAGCTTTGCAAATATTTGTATTCTTTTGTTGAGCTGACATATTTAGTTCTTCCAACAAGTATAGGTCATAGGTCTCTTTCTATATTCTAATTATGAAATGAAAAGAACTAATTGAAGATAGAGCTAGAGCTAGGGTTGTTCTTTTGCTTAGCGAAATACTGGAGTTGTTAGTTCTTTTGATTATATTCTCAAATTGTAAATTCCTCCTTAGCTTTTATTTCCTTATTATCACTTATAGTCTTGATTTGTTGCTTTTTAAACCATGTAGACCTCATATAAGGGTAACTAAATTGATTGAGCGAATGGGAGCTCAAGCTCACTCTGGACAAAAGCGGGTATTGTGCATGAACAAGATTGACTTAGTGGAGAAAAAGAAGGACCTCCTACAGGTTGCAAACCAATTTAAAGATCTTCCTGGTTATGACAGGTTAGTGTTGTCCGTCACTGTAACCCAAGAATATATGTAGGTATCTAGCAAACAAGGGAAAAAAGGAAAATGGGGAAAGAAACTTAAGAGGTTGTCGGGAGTATTTTGTGGGTGCTTTGGATAACTTATTGACTGCAATTTCTCTTGCTTCCATTATCAGGTATTTCATGATATCTGGACTGAAGGGTTCTGGGGTGAAAGATCTTTCTCAGTATCTTATGGAGCAGGCAAGGCTCTGTTTTACTGATCATCTGCAATAGTTCAAGTTCAACGATTCTACATGGAAAAAATCTCTCTTTTTGTTTTAGCGTGACATTTGATTTTCGGCAATCGTTTAAGGCAGTTCAGTCTGTGAACAAAGCAGGCAAATGCTGAAGCATCTAAAGTAAATCATAACCTATTACTTCTTGAAATTTTTCACTCACTCTGGCACGGTCCTTCTATCAATCTCTCTACTCTTATAAACCTCACCTTTTTCCCTAAACCACATTCTTTTGGGCTGTGTGCTCCCTTTTCCTCCTTCATGCGACCGCTATTCTTCCCATCTACTTTTATATCTTTTTGCATTTGGTCATGCTCATTGATTTACGATAAGATCTTTTTAATATATGATCCATCAATTCCATTTCCAAACTCACTTTTCACATAGTCTGTCAATTCATTTGAGTCTTCATTGATTTTAATTGCACCAAGACATCTCAGATATTTCTTTTTTGGGGATAAGTATGAGAAGTGCGGTCTGTTAAATTTAGCTATTTGGGGATGACAGAAAAAATATGCTTCTTTGGAATTGTTTTACATGGAATTTTGGTTTCTCAAGAGATTTGGGATCCCTTTTCATGCCCTCTTTTTGCACAAATGATATATCTTGAACATTGAATGCGTCAAGCCACGAGAATGGTCTAGTACGTATTTGCTGATAGTGCAAGATGCCTCCTGTCTAGCATCTACTTCGTTTAAAATAATTTGATCGATCAGTGGTGAAAAGTCACTGTACATTCAAAGATGAGAGAATCGACTTTGTTGGAGGCATAAAAGTATGTCCTCGCTGAAAAATCTGCTTCTTACATGCAAATTCTTTCCAAGGAAGTCGAGTTTTGATTTCCTCTTCCAGTTTTTTGTATCCTCGGATTTCATGATAATTGGTTCTGTGGCCTTTCAGACAAAATTTATAACAATACCTTCAGAAGTAACTATCTGATTACTACATGTGATCATCTTTTAATAAACAGGCAATTCAAAGACCTTGGGATGAAGATCCAATGGAGATGAGTGAGGAAGTCATGAAAAACATCTCTCTGGAAGTTGTGAGAGAGAAGTTGTTGAACTACATACACCAGGTACAGTTTACAGTTTGCCCTCTATTTACAAGTCGTTTGGAACTTGAAAAAATTGTGGAAGGATATTGACCATGGAAATACATTTTGGCCATCTAGGAAATTCCCTATGAGATTGAGCATCGCTTGATGGACTGGAAAGAGTTGCGAGATGGTTCTCTGAGGATTGAGCAGCACCTCATTACCCACAAGCAAAGTCAGCGCAAGATTTTGGTTGGAAAGAAAGGCTCTAAAATAGGGTACAATGCTCTTACCTCTTGGTTTCTTGTTTTAAATTCCAAAGGCTTGCGTGCTGATTTCTGCTTCGACCATGCAAATTGCACTTTAGCTCGAGAATATTCGAACTCAGGAACAACTTATGCTGGTTCTTATGCAGAACGATAGGGATTGAAGCAAACGACGAGCTAAGATCCATCTTCAGAGGCATATCCATCTCATTCTCCAGGTTAGAGTAAAGTGACACCATTTGCATCGAGATGATTTCTACAGCAGGATCTTTCCCTTACCGTCCTTATGGTGGGTACACAAGTAAAGTTCTTCATGCTGCATTTGCACCTACGTCCTGTCACGAGTCTCGTGACAAGCAGCAGTCAATGATGGAAATTGTTGTGCATCCATGCCGTGGTGAGAAAGGTGGTGAACAAGACGGGACAAGATGCCGATTCAAATTCCTACGAGGCGTTTCCCACATGACACTCAGTGGAGAAAGTTTCAAGATGGAATGCCTCCTCTTTTAGTCTATTGCTGTATTGTTCCTTCCCCTGGTTTTGTTTCTAATTAGGGTCAATCATGGTGAAAGGCCATCTTATATTTTCTTTGATGAAGGGAGTTACTATTTTTGTTTTTCTTGCGGTAATCACTGTATACCTCATTTCAGATCTAAAGCTTTTATGTATTTCAATATCATGTACATAATACAGCGCCACGGCAATTGAAGCGCCATTCTTTTGAAGGCTTCTTTGGGTTCAATTCATTCGTCAGTAGATTATTATTAGTTATATTGTCTATGACCTTTGGACAGTCTTATCTGTAATGTTTTCTCTTTGATGGACATAGGCATCAAGATCTTTGAATACAACAAATTTTCACAAGAGCACCTACATTGCTCTAATCTACATTGCATAGAATGGGTTGAATTTTACTTGCGATGTCAGTTAATTAGCTTCGTTCCTGCATTATCTAATCGGTTAGTGCATGTATATCTCGAGTTGAATTTCTTTATTGGTGATGTAGGTTGTTTGGAGTTTTTTCAATGGTTTTTACTAGTACAGCTCCTAGATATTGTTGCTGTCCATATGATCCATGATAATTGTTGCGGAAGCCAAGCGATCGAACAATAAAATTGACAGAATAAGAAAATAAATTGAACACCAGATTTACGTGGTTCGGTCGTAGTGACCTACATCCACGGGGAGAGCAGCACGGAATTCCACTATAGATCAAGCGATACAACGGAGATTACAACCACACTCGAGTCACTCAAGCACTCTAAGTGTTTCCCAAGCCCCAATTACACCCAATAACTCACACAGTGTTTAGTCTCACAATTTCTCACGAAATAATCTCTCAATCTCGCAAAGGAATTATATACAAATCTTAGCACAAGATTTACGCTTGAACACTAATTCTTCTTGGATGTAATTCACGAACGAGAATCCACGGAAACACCCACCGCCAAGCACTCACGAACGTCTTCACGTCAACCGCGGCGCTTCAAGACTTCTTTATCAACAATAGCGCATCAAGACTTCTTCTTCTTGCGGCCAAGTTCAAGAATATATATGTATATATTTGTATGCCCACGTACAGTGGCCGACTCCAACTTGGAAAGAGATTCCATGCGGTCAACAAGTCCAAGTTTGGACTTTCCTATTTCTTCTTTCTTTGGCAGACCGTGACTCCCACTAAAATTAGGAAAGAATAAATATTCATTCTATTTTCCTTTTCTTTTGTTTGCTGCCAACTCTCGCATATTAGGAAAGCAAATTTCCAATATTTCCTTTTGCTCGATTTCGGACGTCCGCAAAATACCAATTCCGAATATTCAGATTTTCGCTTTGGGCTTAAACTCGAGACATATTTTCAACAATCTCCACCTTGGCTCGACGTTTGAGCCAAGTAACAATCGCTTCAATAGAATCCGAATTCCGCTACTACTCTCCCACAGCCCCAATGGGCTCAACCGCCACAGACGTCTTTCAAGTCCAAGCCTCGCTTGAACTTTGTCATAGCCGTGGACGTCATCAGAACACCAACTCCACATGCACCTTTAACCGCTCCATAAGGATTTTCCGACACAACCTCCTCAACCATAGATAAAGCAAAACCATTGTTGCATCCATATCTATCGAGAGATCGAATACGCACCTTGTCAATTTCAGCAGTTACGGCAACCGTTGGCTCAATAGGCTCCACCTCGCTACAAGCACCATCCGTGTCGATTACTTTGCTAGCACCCGCTACCTCGGGAGTTTCTGGTTGCAACTCCACCTCAAGCTGAACACCGTCCAGATTCGTATAAACACTGCTACTAACACTCCTAGCCAGAAGTACTGGAGACTCGTCAAATGTAACTTCTCTGCTGATAATAGGTGAATTTAATTCCGGGCACCACAACTTATAGCCCCGCTCACCTTGTGCATAGCCTAGGAACATGCACTTTCTTGTCCTTCCATCGAGCTTACCATCACTAACTCGAACATAACATGGGCAACCAAATATTCTAATAACAGAATAATCGCAACGTTACCCGACCACACTTCTTCGGGAGTCCGACATTCAATCGCGGTCGATGGGGATATATTTTTCGGGTAGCTCGCCGTACTAAGCGCATCCGCCGGGAATCTCCTAGCATAGCCAAACGCTAGAGACCATTTTATGGGCCGTCTCTAATAATATTTTGCTCATCAACTCTGCAACCTGTTGTGGTTCAATGGCACTAGTGCGGTGTTTCATTATGCCTTCCTTCATGCAGAATTCGTTTAACAGCTTCGAGCAAAACTCCATACTACTGTCAGTCCGCACCTACTTGATCGTTTTACCAGTCTCCTTTTCGATCAAAGCTTTCAACTGCCTGATCCTAACAATAACATCAAACTTGTGCCTTAGCACAAGCACCCAAGTCTTCCTCGAGTAGTCATCAACAACTGTTAGCATAAATCTAGCACTTTTCCTCGAAGGAAATCGCGACAACCTGCGAACATCTAAGTGAATTAATTCTGCAATTTTCGTGGTTTCTCTCGACAACCGTACTAAATCGCACTTTCCGCCGTTGATCTAAATCACAAGACCGCATACATTCGGTTCGTTAGCCACATAACCACATAGCAAATTTCTTTCACTTAGAACCTTGGGCTTCTCTCACTAATGTGCCCCAAACGCATATGCCACAATTCGGACTCTCGAACCGATGCTTTCGACGCTCTGAGCGAATTCCGTTGTCTCACCTTGAAGCTCATACGCCACTATGCTTGATTCCTTTCATTATCACCATGGCACCTCGAAGAACTTTCGAACTCCACATTCGAAGAATATTGACACCCAATTTGAATCCAGGGCACTCAAGGAAATCAGATTTTTCTTCAACTCTGGAACATGCCTCACTCCGGTCAATGTCCACACGATACCATCATGCATTCTGATTCTAACATCACCAACACCAATAACATCGCATTGAATTGTTCCCCAACTGCACTTTACTACTATCCGTGCACGATAAGTAGTAAACCGGTTCTGTTTGATGTAGCGTGAAAAGAACAACCAGAATCCATAATCCATCCATCAAACGATGAATTTTCAGTGACAGACAAGACAAAATCAGCATTATCCGAATTACTGTCAGCAATAGCTGCAACATCATCCGCAGACTCAACTCTAATTCCCTTACCCTTGTCGTTCTTGACTTAAGGCAATCCCTTCTAAGATGCCTTTTCTTGCCACAGCTCCAACAGACTATACCACAAGTCCTAGATTGACTTCGTCTATTCGAGTTCATACTATTCCTGCTAACACGTGTACCAGTTCTTCCTCTATTTTCACCTACTAAAGCAGCAGATATATGATCGCCGGATTCTCTTCTACGGATGTCCTCACTCAAAATTAAATCTCGAACACCATCAAACGTCAAACTTGTCGACCCAGAGGAATTACTAACAGCAGTAACAGTAGTACTCCAACTATCAGGCAATGAGGATAATAGAATCAAAGCACGTACCTCATCTTCAAAGTCAATATCAACTGAACTCAATTGACTAACAATCACATTGAATTCATTGATATGATCTGCCAACCGACGCACCTTCTCTCATCTTCAAATTAAAATGACGTCGCATCAAGTAAACTTTGTTGATCGCAGAGGGCTTCTCGTACATGTCCGACAGGGCTTTCATCAAACCCGCAGTGGTCTTCTCATTCACGATGTTAAACGCGACGTTATGGGCCAACGTCAGCCGAATAACACCCAAAGCTCGTCTATCCAGCAATTCCCAATCAGTTTGCTTCATCGTCTCTGGCTTCTCCCCAGACAGGGGCAAGTGCAGTTTCATCTGATATAGATGATCCTCAATCTGCATCTTCCGAAAACCAAAATCTTTCCCATCAAATCGTCGATTCTCACTTTTCCTTCTTCTATCGCCATCGATTCGCTTCAACTCAGCCAAGCTAGGCTCGATACCAATTGTTGCGGAAGCCAAGCGATCGAACAATAAAATTGACAGAATAAGAAAATAAGTCGAACATCAGATTTACGTGGTTCGGTCGTAGTGACCTACATCCACGGGGAGAGCAGCACGGAATTCCACTATAGATCAAGCGATACAACGGAGATTACAACCACGCTCGAGTCACTCAAACACTCTAAGTGTTTCCCAAGCCCCAATTACACCCAATAACTCACACAGTGTTTAGCCTCACAATTTCTCACGAAATAATCTCTCAATCTCGCAAAGGAATTATATACAAATCTTAGCACAAGATTTACGCTTGAACACTAATTCTTCTTGGATGTAATTCACGAACGAGAATCCATGGAAACACCCACCGCCAAGCACTCACGAACGTCTTCACGTCAACCGCGGCGCTTCAAGACTTCTTTATCAATAATAGCGCATCAAGACTTCTTCTTCTTGCGGCCAAGTTCAAGAATATATATGTATATATTTGTATCCCCACGTACAGTGGCCGACTCCAACTTGGAAAGAGATTCCATGCGGTCAACAAGTCCAAGTTTGGACTTTCCTATTTCTTCTTTCTTTGGCAGACCGTGACTCCCACTAAAATTACGAAAGAATAAATATTCATTCTATTTTTCTTTTCTTTTGTTTGCTGCCAACTCTTGCATATTAGGAAAGCAAATTTCCAATATTTCCTTTTGCTCGATTTCGGACGTCCACAAAATACCAATTTCGAATATTCAAATTTTCGCTTTGGGCTTAAACTCGAGACATATTTTCAATAATAATCATGCGATTGACAAATGTGGATGGAAGAACAAAGGACACGAAATAACGTTTGGTAAATGAGACTAGAAAGATTACATATTTAGTTTTGGAGTGTAAAGAACTACTAATGGCAATGAAAAAGTAACTTAGCACAATACCTATTTTACTTAACAGAGAAAGTTACCGATCCATTATTAATTGTCAATAGTCCCCGCTAATCACAATTCTCTTCATTGGGAATCGCTAATCACTCGGAATACCAATAATTAATGATAAATGCGTACTTATTATTTTAACATAAAATGTTAATAACAAATAAAAGGTAAAATAGAAAAGAAAAAAGAAAAAGAAAAGAAAGGAGGGGTTGCGTCCCCAAATGCTTTGGAAGGAATTGTTGGAGGGAAAACAGAGGAGCGGAAGGAAGAAGACGAAGACGAAGAAGAAGAAGAAGGAGAAGGAATGCCGGTGGCGAAGCCTGTATCGTCCGATGGAAGGGTCATCGCCCACCTCGACATGGACTGCTTCTACGTTCAAGGTCTCTCCCTTTCCCTCTCTCCCTGCCCACCACTCTTCTTCCTCCAGTCAATCTTGCCCTCGAGTGCTTTGGCGCTTCCCTTCCTTCAATCCTGCCGCGTGTTGTCATTTCCCCCCTCCCTCAAATCCTGTCCGATTCTGGCTCGGTAGCGATTTTTCCCACCCCGCGAGTAAACAAAGCTCCTGTTCCTTCGCAGTGGAACAGCGCAAACGGCCGGAGCTCAGGGGGTTGCCCACCGCCGTCGTGCAGTACAATTCTTGGAAAGGCGGAGGTCTGATTGCCGTCGGCTACGAAGCCCGTAAATTCGGTGTCAAGCGGTGAGCGAAAGGAGGAGGAAAAAATGGGTTTCTTTCGCCTTCTCTCCGAGGTTATTTTCTTGGGTCGGATGTCGGAAACTGAGATTGCTCGACTTTTTTCCAGCTCCATGCGAGGAGATGAAGCGAAAGAAGTTTGTCCGCAAATACATCTGGTCCAGGTACCGGTTGCCCGCGGTAAAGCTGACTTGAATTCTTATCGTGAAGCGGGTTCGGAGGTTCGTGATGTCTTTAGTTTGTGGTCAATTCACCATTTGTGTTGATGGTAGCTAGCTCCGGACGTGTGAGTGGTGACAACTCTATCCTTTTGCATAGGTGGTTTCCATTCTTGCTAGGATGGGTCGATGCGAACGAGCTTCTATTGATGAGGTTTATCTTGACCTTACCGATGCGGCCGAAACTATGCTAGCAGAAACCCCTCCAGAGTGCTCAGAAGTAATTGACGACGAAGCTCTAAAATCGCATATTTTGGGCCTTAAGCATGAGGTAAGGCTATGGATTTTCTCCTTCTTTGTTCTTCAACCTTTTTTTTTACTGGTCATGAACTTATTTTTCCATCGGTGACCATTTCTGGAGTGGGATCTCTCGTGTGTAGGATGGAAGTGACATGAAGGAAACTGTGAAGGAGTGGCTATGTCGGAGCAATGCTGATCATCGAGATAAGTTATTAGCTTGTGGGGTCCTCATTGTTGCGGATCTCAGAATGCAAGTTTTACGGGAAACTCAGTTCACATGTTCGGCGGGAATTTCTCACAACAAGGTGGAATTATGATTTCTCCTCTATCATCTTTTTATAACTTAATTTCGTCTCAGCATCTAATGACTCAATTTTTAGTAGATGCTATCCAAGCTTGCTAGTGCCATGAACAAACCTGCACAACAAACTGTTGTGCCCTGCTCGTCAGTTCAAGGGTTGCTCGAGTCATTGCCAATCAAGAAAATGTAGGTTTTTACTAGATACAGTACTATAAACTATTCTACTCTTCAATATAGTAACCGGCACCTAAATATTCTGTATTGCTGTCTTTATTTGGCTATTCTAAGAAGAAATGTGTTGTTTGTGCAGCATTGTTGATGCAATGATGATTTCACTTTATTTTGTATGCTAGCTGTGCTTATGCGTGATCCTCCTAATAGATTTCTTTCGAGTCTCTCATTTCCCCTTTCCAACAAAAATATTGCAGGAAACAACTTGGAGGAAAGCTAGGGAGTTCCTTGCAAAGTGAGTTGGGGGTGAACTTTGTTGGCGATCTATTGCAATTTTCAGAGCAAAAGCTACAAGAATGTTGTGGCACAAACACTGGGTAGTTGTCTGTTCTGCATTATTACAAATTTTTAATTTCTTCTGCTTTGCTTACTGTAGAAAAAGCCGATCATGGTTTTGTAAGCTGATTTCGTCCATTCGAATTTCAGATTTTTTGTATATAGACTGATAATATTTTTGCTTCCTTATTGGGATGTTTTTCTTTTTATTTTGTCTAATCATTTAGGCATTGACAAATTTACTTTGCATCTGCTACTTTATCATTTTGTCATATTCTTCTTTGATTATTCTAATCTGGAGCACTTGTTCAACATTAGCATTTGTTTCTATTAGATACTGTTGTTGTATTTATGGATCAGCTAGTTTTGATATGTGCTTCCTTGTAATTTTTTTTTTCTGTTTTAAACAAACCTTAGCACCTGGCTGTGGAATGTCGCGAGGGGAATTAGTGGCGAAGAAGTTGAAGGGCGCCTTCTTCCCAAGAGTCATGGCTCTGGAAAGACATTTCCTGGTCCTCGGGCTTTGAAGTCGCTTCCTTCTGTAAGTACTTCTTTTTCATTCGGATTAGTGCTTTTTGGCTTTTTTTTAAAGGGTTTGCCACCATATCAAAGAATCCGCATCCAACTAATGAATTTTCTTTAGTACTAAAATGATTTTGGTTGTGCCAAATTTTTTGTTCTTCTTTTACTGTCCCTGATTTCCTATGCTTTCTGTCATTCATACTTGTTATTTTTATTAATATGGCTTAGAAACACCTATTGGAAACCTAAAACTATGCATGTCATTGGTTGTTGTGTCACTGCTTTGTTTAGGGCTGACTGCACGCTGCAGGGTCCATTGGTGTCATTACTAGCCTTTTGAACTTAGAAGCCAAAAAGTATATGTGATCATTGATAAATAAGTTAATCAGATAAATTTTGCTGCACGTAGCGCTTTTCCTTTCCTTTAATCTGTCATTTGGATGACTATAAGTAAGACCATATTATTTTATATATGAGATTGAATTGTTCGAAGTGCTCACTAGCTCTGGAAAGGAAAAACATAAAAGCCTTAGTTCTTTTTGAACTGTGTTTCTGGATTTTGTCTGTGATATTTGGGTGGCCCTAAAAATCCATCACCATGCCTACAAGCCATTGTCATATCATTAAACTATCACTGGTAAAACCAAAAAGGTTCGATTGTTGGCTTTTGTTTGGTAGCTTCCTTCGATTTTAGACTTGAACTTGCTTGACTTTTTGTTACTGTATTTTGTAAAATATTTATGCCTACCAGAAGTTCCATTTTATTTATGGAGATCAATTTGCCCGGTAGTATTTGGTTTCGGTAAGGTTAAGCTTATAATTTCGTGCAAATCCATTATACGGATCCACATGAAATTTGGTAATGCCATGTTAAAAATCTGGTGAACTTGCTTTTGTGTTGGGCACAAAATAATTCGGCAATCTGTTTGCTTTATTTTAGGTGCAACATTGGCTTAATGAACTCTGTGAGGAGCTGAGTGAACGTCTTCACATTGACTTGGATCAGAATAGACGGATTGCCCGCACACTGACTCTTCATGCTGGAGCATACACGGTAGCGCCATATCTTTGCTTCAACCAATTCTGCCATGCTTTGCTCTAAAAGTTGTCCTTTTGATGAGTACTTGATGCACCTCAATATCATCCTTCAGTCCAGGGACTCAGATTCACATAAGAAGTTCCCTTCTAAATCTTGTCCCTTAAGATACGGGACTACCAAGATTCAAGAAGATGCAATGAACCTCTTTCAAGCTGGATTGCGTGAATATTTGGGTCCCTTCAAGGTTAAGATGCAAGGGAAGAAAAAAGGTGGATGGGGAATCACAGGACTTTCTGTATCAGCAAGCAAAATTTCTGATATACCATCTGTAAGTTGAGAAGTTCTTGGTCTATAAAGCTGATAAATTTGTTTCAAGCTGGTTTGCATGCTTTTAATGCCAGCAAATCTTCTAAGTTGTCCTGTCCCGTGGAGGCAGCACCAGTCTACATTATTAGTTCACAAGCAATTTTAGGTTAGGTTTACTTTTTGTTGTGTTGGGGCCTAAGGTTATGTTGACTTGGTTTTCCCTTATTAACTAGGCAAATTAACACCGTATTGCCTCTAGTTTGAGAAATTTAGCTCCATCTGGCAAACCATTGACTATGTTGACTAAAGTAGTCCAGAAATTTCTGGACTGCAGTGAGATTTACGTGCTTTTTTCACCATGAGTGACGTTTGGTGGATGTCATATTTGACTTTCTGTGTAGTAACTGTCTAATCTTTGAATAAAAAGAGTATTTCCCACGCCACTGTAGTCTTTACTTCTGTATTTTTCGGTTTGTGCTAGATACATCAATTTTCAGTTGTAAGGAAGTCCACTTAACAGTAGCAGTTTTGTGAAATATACTTAACGATAAACATTTTGCCAGGGGACGTCATCAATCATGAAATACTTCCAAGGTCAAGATCAACTTTGCTCTCCGTCAAAGCTAGGAAAGGACAAATTTGAGCTAGAAAATCCCTCTTCATTTTCTGGTACTCTATGGCTCGATGAGTAACAGTTTTATTTTCTTTCATTCTATTTACTTAGTAAACTTCTGGAACAATATGAATGTGCCTTGGCTTTTTGTTCAGAGAATGAAAGCAATTCGACTTCGAATGTAATCGGACATATGAAACTACCAGAGGGGGAACCCACTATCAAGACTGAATCCTCAGATTTGGAGTCAATGGAACATAAAACAAGTAAAAATTCACTAGAGGTATGAATTTCACAAGTTTTCCTTTTCTTTTACAATTGATTTTGATGAAGGTGATTGGGCATTATCTAGTTTGATAAACAGAAATATGATACTTCAAGCTGTTACTCGTTAAATTAGACAATCAATCCTTACCCCGTTATAAAGGATGAAATAAGTTGAACTTCATATAAAATCGTAATACTGGTTGAATCAGTGGGCAGTCGTGAGTTGAATGCGAACAGCATTTCAACAACTAGCGATTCTTATATGATGAATAAGGATGAGAAACTTACTGACCAATCTACTTTGATAATAGACTGCTGTAATGGCTCAATTAAGAGCATCTGCTTCTTTGAGGCTGACAATAGTTTTTGAGTGTACCATTTTTGCCTTTGGATACTTCCGAGTCTGCCAGTTTTTTGATTGGGAAAACTGGGAAAGTTGTCATTCTTCAGATTACCTGATGTGCAGGTCCCCTTTGACTCTTCAATGTCTTCGTTGAAAAATGCAGATTTCAGCCAGGAAACTCCATTGTCATTTTCAGGTACTGTCTTAGTAGGTGGTGTCACTCTCTTGTAATTCATAGAATGCTTTTCTGGTATTACCCTGCGCAAGTATTTCAAGGCTTTCTATAATGTAGGAAGAGAATCCCATCTAGAACCAAAACTGACTGAGCTGCAAAGTAAAGTTTCCAGTGAAGAATCTATGTTTGAGTCTGGAAGACCTGCTTCAGAGCAACGAGTGAAAAGAAACTCACTGAGAGACAAGGTTCTTTTATGCGCTTCTACTCTCTGAGTCATTTCAATAATATATGATAATGATATTGCCAGAACCCTCTGATATAATTGCAAAGGATTTTTATTTCAGACTGTCAATTTATTATATATTCTTCACTTTGGTAGCACCTTGGAAATCAAGAATCTTCAGCTAATGTTGTGAGATCTTAGTTTTGATTGTTCAATAATGCACTTTGCTGTCTTTTTCTTTTGGCGCTTAAGTGTAGGATTCAAAAATTGAATTATGGAAATGAAAACTCTACTACTAAGGTCATGTTCATGCGTGCTTTATAATCCTAACTATCACACAATGTACGCTGAAGTTATACATGCATATGAACCCAATATCTGTTACTTATGACACATTTGATATGTTAATTGTACTGTATTCTGATGTTTTGAACGTGGACCAGCTATGTCCATATCTTTTCTTAGCAATTCTTCTTTTACACACAGTCTTACTCATCATTCCATGCTACCTTTGTTGATCTGTCCTTCATCTCCTAATCGGACTAATGCGGTAAATTTTATTAAACGTTTTTGATAACTGAAGTTAATGCACATTGAGAATGGATAAAGAATTGTTTTTACAATATAGAAGGAAAATGATAACTTGTAACTTATCTTTCTGATTTCTGTTATATATAGTGTGCACAGTGACTGTATATTCATGGTGCTTAATGACTTGTCACTTGGAGTAATGCGGTGATGTTGTTTTACTGCGGGATGCTACCTTCCCTTGTCTGATAAATAGTAATATGTAGAAATCGCTCTTGGTCATTTGATATGTGCAATCCCAACATTTAGTCTCACGATGATCTAAAGCAGATGATTTAATGGATTTTAACTCTTTAGTATGTCGTGGCATGCTGTGGCAGGGAACGCCTTCACTCTTGAGATTTTTCAGGAGGGTTGATCCTTCTTGCTCTCTCCAGAGCCAAGTCCTTGCCCAATCTTTTGACAATACCAATATATGTTCCTCTTTAGGTAAAATCAGACCCATGTCCATTCATTTAGACAAAATCATGCCAAGCTCTTGAGAAGGGTTTATTTTTATTTATCACAGAAAACAGCAATTCTATTCGTGGGGATAGCTTGAGTGAAGATGTACAAAGAAAGGAGATGTGGCAATACAATGTCAATGAGATTGACCCCTCTGTAATTGATGAGCTGCCTTTAGAAATCCAAGAAGAAGTCCATGCCTGGCTTCGTCCTCAGAAGCGGCAAGCTAACTCAGTTAGACGGAGTGTTGGCATCGCCGACTATTTTTCTCGAAATAAGAAGTTGTAGCCTCTGAAGAAATGTCTTGTACATAGTGTAGCATATGCTCATGCTCATTTTATTCATTATCCTCTTCTGTGTACATTGTTTAATTACATTCTCTGCCGTCTTTCTGTAAATGCACTAGCATTCAATTATTCACTCAATTAAAACTCCTAATATCATGTGGTTGTTGTTGATGATAATCATTCAATTTCAGGTCAAGCCACATGAGGAAATTCCAAGATTTGCAAAGAATATAAGAGCCTACGCTCATATTTTTGTGGTTGCTCGATCGCATTTACAATTACAAGATGTGACCCGTCACAAAATTGTACACGACTTAATTTAGATGTAGAAAGCAGACTGCGATGAAGTCGAGTCCTTAAATCATATGGAGTTTCTAATGAAAAACCCGATTCACCCAAAAGTTGGATGGATCTAGTTTCATAAACACGACTTAACGAGCCCGTGATGTACATCATTTGACCGTCGGTTACACCCACATTCGCTGGACTTTGTAACAGTTGGATGCATATCTTATCCATCACCGTGGTGTAATATCGTTTTGATTCTTATCACGACTAGATGGAGAGATTATCGACATTTCATCTTTTAGCTAGTAACATCATCAAATAATGGATTCCATAATCAAATGCTATCATGTCGGCATATTGATGGGAATGGGGGAGATTGGCACCCACAGAGTTTCCTCCCTGTGTAAACCGGGTTGGCTTCAAAAGATTTCTGGCAAACAAGAAGCGAAAACCAAAATTATTGACGGAAAGGAAGAGAGTGACATGCGATGCATGGTGCGTGGTGACAATAATACAAATGATCTTTATGTGTAATATGGTATCTAAACTTTAGCTTAATATATAATGTAATCTCTGAACTTTTAATTTATTCAATATGATCAATAAACTTTTGGTATGAAAATATTCAATATGGTCTTTTCATTAATTTAAAATTAGGGATAATATTGAATAATTTCATATAGCCAATAAACTAAATTAAATATTACCAGAAATTTAGAGATCACATCAAATAATTTACAAATTTATGAATCATATTATACATTGAGCTAAAATTCAGAAATCATAAGTTTTATGATCGGTTGGGTTTGTGTTGGTACTAGGTACTAGGTTGTCCAGACAAGGACAGGGGGGGGGGGGAGTCCTAGATTTTGGTATTCTTCCCCTCTTGGAGGTGGCCAGAAACCAGATCCTGTTTGAGTCCTCAAACACCGTGATACCGCAGGCTCTCAGTCCCTGGTTTTTGGCTCCAGGTTTTATTATGTTTTTCCTTTTTTCTCTTCCTTATTTTATATAGTGACTTAAACGCAGCCCTTCCTCAACAACACAGGTTGATTCATCCGCTGATCTCTTCCTTCTTCTGCTCTTCTGTTTCTTCCTCGTCAGCTGAATAATTAAAGACCCCCTTCTTTCTTTCCTTGCTGGGATGTCTTAAAAGATGAAACTTGCATACCTGGGAAGTGATTGTCTCTTCACACGACTCTCTCCCTCTCTCTCTCTCTCTCTCTCTCTTCGTGGGATTGGAGTGGACGCTTCGATGGTCATAGTAAATGAGGGATCTCGGTTCCATCCACACGCCATAACAAATGTGTAGCTGAAGCCAACTTGTCGTGCCTCGTCGATTTGTCCGAAGCAACTTGCGGGGAAAGTCGTCTCCTTTTCAGCTCCGTCAGCTTCTTCCGCTTCTGGGTATGCCTCAATCTCCCTCCTTTCGCTTCCCCAAATGCTCGTCGTGCTTTCCTCTCGGCTATATCCGACGGATTATTCTCTGGGTAATCAAGATTCGATTCAATCTGCGTTTCTTTGTGTCTGATCATATGCCTTTTCTGCTCAACGAGCTCGGGTGCTTCCGATTTGCATTTCTTTGATTATGTGATCTAGCTGTGGATGCCCGCATTCAGTGATCAAGAAACTAATTGGGTCGTACCGGCGGATATGCCAAAGTCAATAGACTGCACACCCTGCTGATAGTGATGTCTGAGTACTGATCGCCATTTTTGGCCAGATAGTTGACAGTTTTGACTCGAAGATTAAGCCATTGTGTGTTTTCAATGAGTTTACCGTCTTCTCAATGCTTCATCTGTTGGTCTTGTCACTTTACAGGATTTGTTCTTTCGGAGCTAAACCTATTCAGCTGACAAAAGTACGCGTGTTCTTGAATCTGTGGCTGCTAAATGCTCCACGTTTGTTTGTGGTTGGGCAGCTTTCCATTTCTCGGGAAACTGGATACAACTTCCTGTGTCTCCGTGTACAAAGCATCACCCTTGCTTTTTCCTAATTAGTGATGGTCGCTTGAACTTCTATTCCTTGGTGCCTATGATTTTGGTTTTGAAGACACGGCTTTGTTATGAATCTTACCAGTTTGTGTGGATTCTGTGACGACTCAACAAGATTTTGTTGTTTAAGCAGATGGCAGTTTGTATTTCACACTCTGCACTCTTGTCTTCATTAATCATTGTTTTTAGTCAACCTTTTTAGTTTACTACTTACTGTCTTAGGAGATATTGAAGTTCTTGTTGCATTGCGAGTAGTTCATTTTTTGAGGATGTATGACCAGAACTCATCTGCCTAGAATTCCTGAGCTATCAACATTGGTGTTGTTTTACAAGAATTTACCCACCGAGTTTTTGCTTGATGTTTCATGCTTCTTTTGGGGAAGCTAGTATTAGTAGCTCAATGTGTCAGTGCAATCATATTCATATTTTTTAGACGTGTGAAGGAAAACAAGAACTTCCTTTTTTCAAAATGTGGATTCTTCACAATAAAATCCAAAGTATAGGTATCAATTAATTCCATAAGCTCAAAGGATGTTCGAGGGGTGCGTTCGTTACTTTGAGACTGTAATTTTCCAGAGACAGTTACCTATGCACGTCCTGCTTTCTGAGCTCATGATGAGATACTGAGTAATCTGTGAGGTATTATGATTTTCTTTTCCTGGTTTATCTGAACTAGAAACAGGTCATCCAATTGCCTTGCTTTTTATCTGTCGTTTAACTCGTAATTTGTTCTGGTTTCTTTCTCTCATTGTGAGGATGCACTGATAGGCTTCCTCTTTTCTGACAATCTAATTGTTGGGATGTCATGCATATGTTGTTGAGTTATATTTAGGCTCATTATCTGTCTGCCAAATTAATCGACTACTTTTCCTCCATTTTTGGTAAACGTGTCATGGCATATGTTAGGTTTTGCTTCTTGGGAATTTGCTTTTATTAAACTTGGACAACTGCACACTCAACACAGAGGCATGCTCAGTGAACTAGGGAGGATGTTGTGGATCAAAATCATCTAATCCAAGCCAAATTTGAGGAAGGACTGGCCCTACTGCTGGGTTAACCTTTGTCGTAGAACATTTTCCAAGCTGAATCCCTAAGTGTCATGTTGTAGATTGAATGCTTGAGCAATAAGCATGGAGAACTTAGACCTTTCTTTGAGCTCTTCCTTTGCAATTATCATGTTGAAAACATTTTGAAAAGGCTCTTACATATAATGTGGATATCACTAATATCTGCAAGACGAGTACTTGAACCCTTTGAATCAACCTCTGTAGTGTTTAGAGATCATTTATCTCTTGTGCACAACATAATTCACGAGCTTGAATGAAATTCTAACATATTGACATTATCCTTGTATGTTTAATAGATCTATGATTGGAAATTGGTGTCAGTGCTCCTTTGCTTACTTATTAATCCAACTCATCCTCCTCTGCAGATTTGTGGGGACTCAAGTTACTTCAAGAGTTGATTGTCCAGATTTTCTTTGGTTGACTTTAGAATTTACTCTAAAAGCCTTATCCTCCCGAATCTGCAAATGAAAATCCTATCCAAATTACGATGCGTCACTGTAGATGTCACTGGCACACTCATGGCTTACAAAGGGGAGCTTGGTGACTATTACTGCATGGCTGCCAAATCAGTTGGTCTTCCATGCCCCGACTATAAACGCGTTCATGAGGGCTTTAAACTTGCATATACAGAAATGGCAAAAAATTATCCATGCTTCGGACATGCTGCCAAAATGTCAAACATTGTGTGGTGGAAAACTTGCGTGAGAAATTCATTTGTCCAGGTAAGATAGCCAAGCCTATGAAGTGGAGCTCGGTGAGTTGCTTAACGCAGCTAGACTACTATTGCCTTTTGCATGCTGAGTATGTCATCCTGGTTCCAGTTTTATCTTATTAAATTAATGAAGCTATAGAGTTATTTGTATGCTGTAGTGGTCATTCTGATTGTGATGTTTTGTGATTTTAGTACTGCCAGTTGAAGAATTCTGCTAGTAGCTTGAGAGTTCCATTTACTTCTCGAAATCCTATGCCTGGATGTGTTAATAATCTTAATATTTTGCTAACAGGCAGGTTATGAGTATGATGAAGAGACATTTGACAAGATATTTAGACGCATATATGCATCTTTCGGTTCAGCTGCACCTTACACCGTCTTTCCAGACTCCCAACCATTCTTGAGGTGGTTGCGTCAAAGAGGCCTTAAAGTTGGAATTGTGAGCAATGCTGAGTACCGATATAAGGATGTGATTCTTCCTGCCTTGGGATTATACCAGGTGGACAAACTGTTGTTAGATGACTAACATAAAATTGTGGTTTCAACGTTCGCAATTTAGGTTTATCCTGTAATAAGTCTGAATTTGTGGTTTGCTGTGCACATGAATGCTCCTGTAGCATATCATTTTTTTCTTATCTCAGCATTAGACAAGTTGATTTAGCTTGCTTTCTCAATGTAATTGGTCATGTATATGCATGTACATGTAGTGTGATATTTTTGTGTGTATCTATAGCTTAACTTCACAATGGCATGCATATGCTATTAAATATTTGAGTTGCTAATTGGTACAGAATCGTGATAGAGTTATTCATGTTCAAAAACATTGAGTAAAGAGGGTGAACTGCTATTTCAGGGGTCAGAGTGGGACTTTGGTGTATTCTCGGGGCTGGAGGGTGTGGAGAAACCAGACCCAAGAATTTATGAGATTGCGCTCGAGAGGGCTGGAAATATTGCACCAGAAGAAGCACTGCACATAGGAGACAGCATGCGCAAGGACTATGTGCCAGCAACGAGCGTGGGAATGCATGCATTGTTGTTAGACAGGTTCAAGACGTCCGACGCTGAGGAATGGAGGAAATCCGGTGCAGTTGTGCTTCCCGACCTGGTGGCTGCACAAGAATGGTTGTCCAGGGATGAGCAAGTTCCATCGTAGTTTCTCCTATTTTTTGCAAAAGAAACTGTTGTTGTACGCATATCCATCTCTGTTACTAGTATTGGGCAGGAGGTGCCATTCCTAAAAATTTTTGTTACCTTCTGCAACTTACAGTCTTAAGGAACCATTTTCTGGGCTTGATTTCAATGAACCTTGTGTAACAGAGAGAAAATTACATGAGATTGCATTCTGGCCATTTTCTTTTAGATTGCACTGATATGGTATCTCGCAAGGGCAGACTACAATCTTGTGCACAAAAATTCTCCTGTATAATGGAAGTTCTCCAACGGCAAAGTATAATGAACTTACAAACTAGGCGTAGTAGAAAGCCAGACAGAAGATAAAAATTTATACAAAATCAACCGTTTGGGAAGAATACGTTTGATCTGGCAACAAATCAGCTCTCAGTGCTAAAGGAAGCGATAGAGCAAAGGCTGTCGAACCTGTAATTTGTCCTCCTGTTTTATGCTTGGAGATGACACACGAAATATTCTGGTTGGTGTCATGCTGATGGCGTGTTTGCTGCTGTGCTGGTGCTAAGATTACTTTTGGGGGCTTGTCAAACAGATGGGATGGAGACGTGGTCAATTCTCAAACTTCACATAGTGAACTTCTTGCCAGGTAGGTAGTTTAGTTTGGCTGGTGAAACATCTCAAATTCCAGATTTGATGGAGATGCCTTATGGTGTAACTTAAAAGTAAACATGTAATTCAAATGGTCAATATCCTGTGTGGTTATTTAAAGTGTGTCTTTTAGGGATTGAACTCCCATATAACATGCGTGATCGTTATAAATGGTATGCGAGCAGGGCTCTCTTAAAGAGATATATGATTCGTAGATGGATTAGGCCCATAGGCAATCTAACGAGGATGGGAAGTGATCACAAGATCAAAAAGGCACTGATAAGGTATGGTTTTTGCATTCTTCTAGCAACTAATGAACCAATCAGGGAGCCGGGAACAAATTCGAGAATAAGATGATCGAGTGATGTAGTGGATCTGAGACTTTTGGTCCCGAATAGAGGCGTGTATATGCTGAGGGCTTTGGAGTTTTTCAAAGTACAAAGTCGTCGTCTTCGATAAAAAGTCCGCGTGATGGGACGAGTACCTGTCCTGATCAAAGCCGGATATTGGAGGAACGGGACGGCAGACACAGCTATCGGTCGATGTCACCTTCCTCTTTTCAAGTTGAGAGGTTTGGACTGATTGCCAAAAGGCAAATTTGTAGGGATCAGTGGTCCCTTGGGGGGAAAATTTTGCCCAACACCAACACCAAACTTCTCTCTAAATCATTCGACAAAAAGAATTCGACTCTTTCTCGCTTCGTGCAAGCGTGCAATTGGGTTCACCTCATCTACTTGCAAATATTGGTTCACATCTAAAGAATCTGAGATGGACCCGTAATCTTGCTAAAACTCAGAAAAGTATACTAAAAATTTCAAATTCATACGGCACTTAATTCAGTGTTACAATTATTGGATTACTCGCCTAAGTTCTTTTACTTTGATATTTCATTTACTCGCCGAGAATGGCAACGTGACATTATTTTAATGATAAAGTCGCTCGTACGTGCTTTTTTTTATAATAATGTCACGTCAATTTTTTCGACGAGCAAGTGGTCAATGTAAGTTAAATAAAAGAAGTTAATAATCTAAAAAGAGCAATCAAGAAGCCGTGGTGTTTACACCAAGTGCCATATGAAAACTCGGAACTTCTCTTGTACTTTTCCCATCTAGGAATCTCCGTGCTGATTAGAAAAATTAGGAAAGCGGTCATGATTCAAGATTGGAAAGATCAACTTCTAGCTGTGCATGAACTAGTCAAACTTTCCAGCAGGGTGTCGCTTACTCCTCAAAGTGCTATGCTATGTATAACTAGCTGTTGTGGCTGGGAGACTGGGAGGGAAATAAAAGAAGAGGGGCAGCGTTATCAACTTGTTGGTTGCAAGTTCATGAAGCGTCCCTAGTTGAGATCGAGGGTATCTTCGCTGCCTGTTGCAGAAGAATCTCTTACAAGACAACAAGCGAATGCATTATAATATTCAAGGACATGGACTTTTCAAAAGTTAATCACCATCTCTGTGAGTCTACCGTCACAGGCCTATGGAGCAAACGTCCAAAAACTGCCCCACTTCGAAGGACCCACCTCTTCCCAGCCTTTGTCGTCTACAGAAAGGTCAAGACGAGTAGTGATTGGAGGAGTGACCGAGGAGTGTCAAGACATTTGAGCGCATCTTTCTCCTACAAATAAGACACGTCCATCCGGGAATGGCCAGTAGAGCTTCCAACGAGTAGTATCTCAAACTTCCATCTCTAGAGCTCAATTCAGAGAAACCATGACAGTTTCAAATGAAGAATTGGCAAATGATCAGGTTGGAGAAAAAGGTTACTGGAGGTGGAGCAAGCAAGATTTCTTCCCAGAAGAATCATTCAAGAGCTGGGGATCCTACAGATCTGCGTTGCGGCAGACGTGTTTCCGGCTGAAGGATAGGATCAGAAGCAGGTCGGATGATGTCACAGAGGTCGGGGAGCTCAGGAAACGGAGCGAGAACGACATGAAACGTTGCCTAAACTGGTGGGACCTCACATGGTTTGGATTCGGATCGGTCATCGGAGCAGGCATTTTCGTGCTTACTGGCCAAGAAGCCCATAAACATGCCGGGCCGGCCATCGTCCTGTCATATGTCGCATCGGGGGTGTCCGCTATGCTTTCAGTCTTCTGCTACACGGAATTTGCAGTAGAAATTCCAGTGGCCGGTGGATCTTTTGCTTACTTGAGAATAGAACTAGGAGATTTCGCTGCCTTCATAACAGCAGGGAACATACTCCTGGAAAGCATTGTTGGGACTGCAGCCGTTGCCAGGGCCTGGACTTCCTACTTCACAAACTTGCTGAACCGTCCCTCCAACTCGTTACGCATACATACGAGTCTTCAGGACGGTTACAATCTCCTGGACCCGATCGCCGTTGCTGTTCTGGCTATTGCTGCCACAATTGCAATGATTAGCACAAGGCACGCTTCGTCCATCAACTGGATAGCATCTGCAATCAACACCGTGGTAATTCTGTTCGTCATAATTGCAGGATTTATTCATGCAGACACTTCTAATTTGACACCTTTTATGCCTTTCGGGGCTAAAGGGGTCTTCCAAGCAGCGGCTATTGTATATTTTGCATATGGTGGATTTGATAATATAGCTACCATGGCTGAGGAAACAAAGAACCCCTCGAAAGATATACCAATAGGACTGCTCGGATCAATGTCGATCATCATGGTGATATACTGCTTGATGGCTCTAGCGCTTAGCATGCTGCAGAAGTACACAGAAATAGATGAAAATGCAGCCTACTCTGTGGCTTTTCAAAGCGTGGGAATGAAGTGGGCGAAGTATCTGGTAGCTCTTGGTGCTCTTAAGGGCATGACAACAGTTCTTCTTGTTGGGGCACTTGGCCAAGCACGGTACACCACTCATATCGCGCGAGCCCACATGATACCACCGTGGTTTGCCCTTGTCCACCCGAAAACTGGAACTCCCATCAACGCAACCCTTCTGATTACTATTTCAAGTGCTCTCATTGCTTTCTTCTCCAGCCTGGACGTACTTGCAAGCTTGTTATCTGTGAGCACACTATTCATTTTCATGATGATGGCAGTTGCTCTTCTCGTGAGGAGGTACTATGTACGAGACAAAACACCTCAACAGAACCTGTTGAAGCTGGTTGCTTTCTTGCTGATAATCGTAGCTTCCTCTATGGGGACTTCAGCTTACTGGGGATTGAACCCAAATGGTTGGATTGGGTATTGCGTAACCATACCACTTTGGTTCTTGGGCACTTTAGGGATTTACAAGTTCTTGCCACAGCAGAGAACACCAAAAGTTTGGGGAGTTCCGCTCGTCCCATGGCTTCCATCATTGTCTATAGCAACAAATTTGTTTCTAATGGGGTCATTGGGTTATGAGGCTTTCGTGCGATTTGGGATATGCACCGTAGTAATGCTTCTTTACTATCTTCTCATCGGACTCCATGCAACCTATGATATGGCACATCAGCCACAGCAACCCGAGGCGAAACTTCAGCAGGCTGATGTTGAAGACGATGGCAAAAGCAAGACGCCGGAGGGGAATGTTTCTTTCCCTTAAAGGTCTCACACTTTCAAGATCTAAATATTTATCCGCCATCTAGGTGCACAAACATATTATGAAGAAACTTCAGCAAGTTTTAGATAGATAATAGCAAGGATCTGTCTCTTCCTTGCCAGAAATAACAAAGTTACTAGCGTTTTTGCCATTTAGTCTACATAGCATCACCTGCTTTCATTTTGCAGCTGCCTTTCGAGCAAACTTTCTTCAGTCGGTGAGAAGCTTCTCCGTATTCATTTCACAGAGAATACCCAAAATCAGTGCCAAGAGATGTGTACGAATGAAACCCAAAGTTCGGCTCAAATCATCGATCTCACAAGTATAATTGTACTGAGCTATGGACCTTCTATTTACATTCGGTCATAATGTAAGAACTACAATGCGCAATAACAACTGTTACACTCTACCATCACTCCAGCATGTTCTGGGTTTTACTGATACTTGAGGAAACCCCTGTTGCTGCATCAAATTACTCAGCACACCAACACTTGACTAAGATGCATTGCCATTGGTTTCTTGTTCCTTGTGATGCATGCAAACCAATATGCCAAGTCCGTAAACACAGAACGAATCCTAAAGCTTCCAATTTGATTCAAAAGGGTTTTGTGTTATCCGCTGAAATTTGTCTTACTCTCCGTTGGACTACACGCCTACTGACTCCTGAAGTTGATTTCGTAACTGATGAAAGCATGAAAATTGACTTGGAATTACAAGAGATAATCTCATACTTTGGATTAGTAACATGTTACTGGTAATCACACAAGACAATCAACATCCGTAATTCAGATGAGTTTGTGATGCATGTCCAACCAATCTATACTGAAGGGTGAAAGTCAGTTTAACTACCTCAATCACAATTTCTCAAGGCTGAGATACAAGCACTCCAGAGTCCATGGTGCATAGCACCAGGCAAACTGATAAACAAAGGCTGATTTTAATGGGATAAAGTCATATAGACAAAGTTAAGTTATGGCTCAAATGCTATCATGTCCCATTCATTTCGCCAGAACTTATTCATTAAAAAAGGGGAAGGAAAAAAGAGAACTAGATAAACAGAATATCAACCGCCAAAAATAAAATTCTAACTGATACAATGAGTCAAAATGTGCACAAATAATGTGAGTATCCCAGTTTCATTTGTTGCGCTTCACAGCACGTCTTCCTTGGCCCTTCTTGGGTGGTCCCTTCCCACGACGCTTCAACATTTCAAGCTTTGATAAGCGCCTGGAAAAGAGTTCAAGGAAAAAATGTCAGATAGTAGAGGACATAGTGCATAATTATACAAAAATCATCATTATCTAGCGCGAGAAGTAGACTTCAAAATTGGATGTCATCCTAGCTAGTAAGATCCCATAAACAGAATGAAAAACAGTTTATACAGTGAAGAGAACAAGCTAGGGATGGTACCATATAGTAAAATGCAGGCGATCTCGTTTTCTTATTTTTCTTCCAATGACTAGAGGCCAAATATTACTGATCACGGATAATTTCAGCACAGCACTAATTCAGCAGCCAGAATCTCCCCCAAAAACCCGGCAGAGAAACCAAAGAAAACTGCAATGACCCTAGAACCTGCCTTTTGTACTGGAGATATCCCTACTTGCAGCATACAACAAGGCTCAAGAAAGAACTCAAAAAGAATATGGACCAAAACTTCCATTAGAACTTGCAATACAGATGCAGACCAAACACCAAACCCAGATACTGCAAACTGTTGAAATCTCATCTTTCACCATTTATCCTGTAACAAAGCATACAGACTTCTACACAATTGGTATCCCCTTGATGCCACATTGATAGTTAGAAAGTCTGTCCAAGACAATAGCAGATGAGATGGATCGAGCACGCATTTAACGGCACAAATTAAGCTTGTACTTGAAGCCAACTGGCAGTGATAATTGAATTGCCTACTCAAGTGCGGTGGAGAAAGTAGTTCAACATTCTAGTACTAGCATTCCCAGCATCCCAGGCTAATTCCTTGGTTACTGCACAATGTACATGATTTCTCAGATTCTTTGTCGTGCACTCAAGATCCCCACACTAAGTAAGCTATCTCACGTTTGTTCCCTCTAAATATATAATAACATTAAAGGAGGAACCTCTCCTTCACTAGGTAACAGCACCATACTTCCAGGCACCAGTCTAATCTTGGCCAAATACAGTGAAACCGAACACCACAGAGTCAGGCATGCTTCGCCACACACACATACAAATGCATATCTCGTCGTGTCCGCTAGAGAGAGAGAGAGAGAGAGAGAGAGAGAGAGAGAGGGGATACTCTTGCTCTTGACGGGCCATGACGAGAGGGTCATCCTTCTTGATGTCGTAGGGGTACCACTGCGCGACTTTCTCGCCGATGAGCTTCTTCCTGAGGAGCTTGTGGGGGGACCGCTGCGCCGTGGGATTCAGAATGTGCCCGAAGATCCTCTCCCTCGCCTCCGTCACCCCCCTCGCCACCGCCGCCGCCATCAAGCTCTTCAGCCCGCCCCCGCCGCCGCCGCCGCCGCCACTCATCCTCCTCCACTCCACTCCCCTCTGAGAATCAAATACAATGGCGGGCAAACACATCTCATCAATCAAGCAAAGAAACCCATCTACTCTACCCACTTGGGAAGCAAAACGAAAGCACGACCGAGCAAATGGCAGACGAAGCTCGACGGAGAAGGGGAGATGAGACGAACCTCTTTTGACTTCCTCGCTTGGAGGCTCCTCCGTCCCTCCGCTTCGAGCGCCGGGCTCCGTCGTGTTTCGGCAAAGACAGAGAGAAAGAGAGAGAGAGAGAGAGAGAGAGAGGGGAGGGGGAGGAAGAGGGTTTAGGTTTCGACGTGGACAGAGAGGGAGGGAGACCACGAAATGGAGACCACTCTTCATGGGCTAATGGGCCCTGGACTTGAGGGTGGAGCTTCGTTATCTGTAGTCCAATCTCTTAATTAGCTTCTTAAAAAAACAAATGTTAATACCTTAAAAAATCTCAGATTGATACATCAGTAATAAATTTACTTCAAATTAATTTTTTAACCATAGAAATCCCAAATTGATGATAAATTTACACTTCGTTAGTTTTCGTGAAATTTTATCGCCGAATTGTTGAGTTGGATGATACATGAGAGTTAACGGATGTACCAATTTGGAGTTTTACCCAACCATTTGTCACATATTTACTAATTTGTGATTTGTTGTGGCATTAATTCAATTTAAAGGAGGGTAAATTTGTCACAAGTGTACCATTTTTGGGGTTTTTGATGATTAAAAAATTATTTTGGGGTAAATCTGTCATAGGTGTACCAGTTTGAGATTTTTTGTGGTCAAAAATTAGTTTTGGGTAAAATTATCACATGTGTACCAGTTTGAGGCTTTTCGTGATAATAATCCAAAACAAAAGCTCTTCATAAATATTAAGGTTGAAGCATTTTGATTTTATTGAAATTGAGGATAAAAAAATATATATATCTTATACTTTGGTGCGTGTCCACTACACCTGACAAATGAGTGGGTCGGGTCGAAAATGGTCTCATCCAAATAGACATATTTAACCTGTTTTGACCCATTTTTCGCGTAATGCAAATGTAATAACCAATGCCCGACCCGACTCATATTCAACCCATACCCGATCCCGACTTATGTTTCTAAAACACTTCCATATTTAACTCAATCTAGAAAATTGAGTGAGGACGAGAAAAATGAGTTGAGTTTAAATAAATTGTAAACCCATTTATGATCAATTAACGATCCATTTAACACTCATATTATATTTATACCCATTTATGACATATTTACTAAATATAAGTGATCAATTTACTGATGTATGGGTTAAGAGCCGTTCTTTTTGACAGGATTAGTGTCCACTAACTTAATGCTTTTTGCATGAAAAATGTAAAAAGACTTCCAACTTCGCTAACAAGAAGATTAAGACACTATTGATGACAGCTTAAAATGGTTTTTAAAGAATTAACGACGATTCAAATGGACATTGCCTTCTCAAAGATTCAATAGACGACTCAAGAATCTTCATCTTCTGTCAATTTTTTCGTCTCCTAACTCCCTTCCTTTCTTAGAGAGAAAACTCTTAGGCTCCGTTCATTTAACGAAAAATAACTTTCAATAAAATATTTTTCGAATTTTTCGGCGTTTGTTTCACAGAAAATAAATTAGTCTTCTAATGGAAGATTTCATGTGTACATTGTGTAGTTTGACAATCTTCTTTCATGTGACTTGAATTCTGATGAATCTTTTGCTAGTTTACTGATTTTGTACGTAACTTAAGGTGCTTCATTTCATTCTCTAGATAATAAGACACATTGGGAACGAACAACTATAGAGACAGTTTGGATTTGGATAGAGTTATGGCTCGACGAACTCAACCAAAACTAGTACGAGCCAGGGAACGAACTCTCTTCAATGAAGCCTGGCCCGAAATGGGATGACTTTATCCCATTCGTATTTTGCTACGACAACGACCCCATTTTTCGATGTGCACATAATTAAAGAGGCGGATAGGATGGCCGGCAGCCTCCTTGCCTCCGACGCCATGCAGGAGGCCTATCCCTTCGTCATTGTGGATTGCACCGTCATATTCCTGCACGGGGCGTTTGGACGAGCAGGCTAGTATTTCGTCGCCGTGGAGAGGATTTGTCGGAGGATGGATGAGTTGGAGACCAAGAGGGGGCTACTCTCGTTGTAGTTGCTCCGGTGGAGGATCTGCGTCGAGGCAGCGATGTATGTTGGGGTGAGCGCGAGAATCTGTAGGCGATGAACGCGAGACGTTGCAGTTGGTTAGGGCTTATTTGGACAAGGCATGGGAGAATATGGGTCCTTCTTTCATTGAGCTCACGGCAAGGGCACCAGGCATTTTTTTTTTGAAAAGTTCTATAATAGCTCGATGAGTGAGACCAAGATTGTTGTCAGATACATAAATTGTGAAAAGTCTTTCGGTCCCATATTCAAACTCGATATTTGCACTTGCGGAAACTAGTGACCCGATGTCATAGTTTGACCAAACTTTGAGCTGCCATAAGTTTTCCGTCCAACATCCTATTGACTTGATTTTTGTACTTATGGAAATCATGACTCGATATTTCAGTTCATCAAATTAACTAACCAAATCAAGATATATTTTTACTTGCTTTTGAGTCTTTCTTTATGTCCAATTTCAAGCAATGGGCATTATTAGAAAGTAAAAGATCCACAAATGTATCTTAATACAACTCTACCATGTAGGTCTATAAATTGACATTGATATCAAATGAAATACTTGAACACTAAAGTCACTAGCGAATCATCACATGATATGTTCTTGAGATTTAACATATTTTCAGGCAATAAGCAAAATCAATAATACTTAGGTTTGACTACATGAGCAGCATTCCTAAAAGTAGCTTTAATGAAAAAAAGAATTTGTTTCTATCCCCCTTTAAAAATTTTGAAAAAGTTATGTAGTAGTTCGAGGAAGGAGACCAAGATTGCTGTTAGATCCATAAATCGTGAAAGTCTTTCCTAAACCAATTTAACCCGGGAACCCTTCGTTTGAAAAGTTTAGTAGGATGAGGACTGCTACCAGATTGCTATCAAATCCATAAATTGTGAAAGTCTTTTTGTCCCATTTTCAAACTCGATGTTTGCACTTAATGGAAACCAATTTCAATTCATCAAATTGAAAAAAGTTTTGAAAAATTTTACCACGAATTTTGATCAAACTTTGAGCAACCATAATTTTTTCGTCTAACATCCCAATGACTCGATTTTTGCACTTACAAAAACCGTGACTCGATATTTTCAATTCATTAAATTAACTAACCAAATCAAGATATTTTTTTACTTGTCCAATTTCAAGCATTTGACATTCTTTGGAAGTAGAAGATCTAGGAGCGTATCTTGATACAACTCTACCATGTAGAATTATAAATTGGCATTGATATAAAATGAAGTACTTGAGTACTAAAGTCACTAGCGAATCATCCCACATGATATGTTCTTGAGATTTAACATATTTTCGTGCAATAAGCAAAATCAATAATACTTAGGTTTGACTGCATGAGCAGCATTATTAAAAATAGCTTTAATGAAAAAAAGAATTTATCGCTATCACGCTTTAAAATTTTGAAAAGTTTTGTAGTGGCTCGAGGAGGGAGTCGGCCTTGGGCGAGGATGTTGGAAGGAGGCCGGTGAGGGCACCTAGGCTTCCCTTTTTTTTGAAAAGTTATGTAGTAGCTCGAGGAATGAGACTAGGATTGCTCTTAGATCCAGAAATTATGAAAGTCTTTCCGTCCTATGTTCAAACTCAATCTTTTCACTTCTGGAAATCAATGACCGGATGTTTTCAATTCATCAAATTGAAAAAAGAGTTTTGTAAAGTTTTGCCGCGAATTTGACCAAACTTTGAGCAGCCATAATTTTTCCGTCCAACATCACATTGACTCTATTTTTGCACCTACGGAAACCTTGACTCAATATTTTCAATTTACAAATTAACTAACCAAATTAGGATATATTTTTTACTTGCCTTTGAGTCTTTCTTTATGTCTACCAATGTAGACCTATAAATTGGCATTGATATCAAATAAAGGACTTGAGTACAAAAGTCGCTAGCGAATCATCACACATGATATGTTCTTGAGATTTAACATATTTTCGGGCAATAAGCAAAATCAATAATACTTAGGTTTGACTCCATGAGCAGCATTATTAAAAGTAGCTTTACTGAAAAAAAAAAGAATTTGTTACTATCCCATTTTAAAATTTTGAAAAGTTCTGTAGTAGCTTGAGGAGGGAGACCAGGATTATTCTCAATCCATAATTTATGAAAGTCTTTCTAAAACCAATTTGACTGCTTATCTCATGCTAGGATGCCGGAGGGAGGCCGACGAGGCACCCAGGCGTCCCTTTTTTTGAAAAGTTGTATAGTAGCTCAAGGAGTGAGACTAGGATTGCTGTCAGATCCATAAATCATGAAGGTTTTTCCTGAACCAATTTGACGGTTGGCCTTGTCTCCCTTGTCTGAGGTCGGTAATCAGCGGAGGGAAGAAGGGAAAAAAGAAAAAAAAATCATACAAATATCTTACCAAATAGCATAGCTCTATACTTATAAATATTTTGGCTTCACTAGCATCCAAAACTGACGCTTGTGTCCATATTATGATACTACAACGAAATTAAAACTAAGAAGAATAAAGGAACAAACAAATTTACATGCTCATTAGGAAAGAGTCATAGGAAGATGAGAAGCAAAATCCTTTAAGAAAATTAAAGTATTATGAAACTTAAAAGACCTATGATTATGCCTAGAATGGCAACATTATTGGTTTCTTAATATTGAAATCCAGTTCCATCCTTTATTATTCTTAGCTTATGTGCTTATGTACAAAATTGTCATCGAACAAAATCATCTACTTTCAAGTCGAGGTAGGATGATGTTAGGTTCATACTAGTGAGTGACCTTAATTAGATTTAGAGTTTAAAAAGAACCCAAAATCAACAATACCTCAAAGCAAGCAAATTTATTTTCTGGTTGAAAAAAACAAGCAATTAAGCATGACACATTTATAAGCATGACACCAAAGGAAGAATTGCATGACATAATTCCTAAGTAAAGACGTATTAAACACTTAAAGAGAGAATTGCATGACCCAATTCCTAAGTGGTTTATGGTAGTTGGATATGCCCAATTGATTATGACTATTTTTAGCTTCTGATTTTTTGGAATTTTGAGTAATATTTGCGAAAGAGCCACAATCTCCTTCGAGGAATGAAGAACAATCTTCCCCTTCTTTAGATCTTAAAGGATTTACTACAATAGGCCACATAGGCCGCTTTGGCCAATGTGTTGATCGAACCTACTTTGTGCTTAAACATCTCTTCCAAGTGAAGTCCATAAATGCAAGACAAAGTAAGAAACAAAGTAAGAGAATATTTATTATGAAAGACCTTGGACTTCATTATTACTAAATCTTTTTTGGTACTTAAGCCACGATGTATTTAGCTAAATGAGAGTTCGAATGTACATAATTACTTGGACAGCTAATTAACAAACTAGAGTTTCACAAGATACGGACTTTGTTGTATTGGTTGAAAAAAACATACCTCAAAAGCCGTAGTCTTAATGCTGGTCAGAAAAAAAAAAACAAACAGGGGTTATTAGCACACTTACACCATCTCTACCCAAAAAAAGAGACAGGAAGGAAAAGAACCCATAGAAAAAAGCCCTTATTAAAGCACTAAATATGTTTTTCATAGCAACAACGAAAAATTTACTTCAATTATTGTGTTATAGAAAATAAAAGTTTGTGAGTAATTATTGTATGTAGAATGTTTAGTCGCTCACCTGATCAGCATTGTTCTGAAAATCTTCCAGAGCTTTAGATATATCTTGCACACTTTCTTCATGAACTTCCACACTAGGTGGTTTTAAATTGTTCGAAGCATCCACATTTACAGAACGGCTAGCCGTGGACCTAGATTTAGAATATTGTTGTAGCTTGGCATCTTCTACATGTTCCTCAAGAGCAACATAAATTTCTTTACCTTGCATGAAAACGAAGTACAAAGACTCAGCCGTCTATCTATGAAACAATGGATTCCATAGGAACTCGAAAATATGCAATTCACACGGAAAAAATAAATAAATAAAAGAAGTCACGAGAACCTGTTTCGTTTCAAATTTGAACATGTGAAGAGCTCCTGCTCTCTCGTTTTAAAAGCAATAATAGCATCGTTCCAGGCAAACTGGATTATATCTTGTAATTCAGCAGAATGTAAGTGTCTTTTTGGATCTAGGATAAAAAAAAATGAACCTATGTACAAGTCGAGGAAAATCGAGAGGACATTAGAACAAAAAAGATGAGTTGATTTTGAGCATCAAAATAAAGGCAAGGTAAATCTAACCGCACGCTTATTGATGTCCAGAACGATACGGTCCGCCGCTAAAGAAAACTGAATTTCCATAGGGAAGTGTTCAGAAGATTCAGATGAATTGTTGCATTGCACCATCTTTTGTAAATTGCTCTTGTGCAAAAGCCAACAGTAATGAAGAATAAGTAAGAAGTTCAAGTGCACGTAAGACAAGTTTCATGTATATTATATACACAAGTTAAGTATTATTAAGACAACTAAACAATAGTATAGAAGGCGGAGAGAAGAAAAGGAAAGTGAGCTATTCAGTTCGAGTTAGCAATCACGCTACAAAAGTAACAAATGACAGAGGATGGGAGAGTGAGAGACTTTTCATTGAAGAGCTTCATCTAGATCACTATCTCACCATTGACCGATATCGCAAGAGAATATCCGGCTCCCATTCCCTCCTTGCTCTGGTAATTGCAATTTGTTGAGGGAGAAAACGTTCCAAAGGGAAGTCCAATCACCGAGAAAATTGAAGCCCCAAAGTGAAGATTCCTCGAGTGGCTTAAAAACTTAAAACAAATAAAATCCTTTTAAAGTTCCACTTAGCTCACTGATCCAAAAATATGCAAATCAACTAGAAAATAAAATGTCAGCAATATCTGCATATATTATGTGCAGCAGGGCTTTAGTGAGAAAGGATATGGAAAAATCGTTACTCATGTGCATGATTCAGGGTTACTAACAAATTTTAGACAAGTTCCACTAAACTTCCCCTAAGAAAATTAGCACAAATGGGGGTTCATGACAATAAGGGATCATGAGGGATTATACGGGATTATAAGGGATTATAAAGGATCATGAGAGATTATAAGAGATTATGAGGGATTATATGGGATTATACTACTATAGCTTACGGAAGAGATAATTAGCACAAATGAGGGTTCGTGACAATAAGGGATCATGAGGGATTATACGGGATTATAAGGGATTATAAAGGATCATGAGAGATTATAAGAGATTATGAGGGATTATATGGGATTATATACTATAGCTTACGGAAGAGATAATTAGCACAAATTGGGGTTCGTGACAATAAGGGATCATGAGGGATTATACGGGATTATAAGGGATTATAAATGATCATGAGAGATTATAAGAGATTATGAGAGATTATATGGGATTATACTACTATAGCTTACGGAAGAGATAAGTTTCACATACACAAACCAACATCCCATTCACTCGATTTTTGCACCTGCAGAAACCATGACTCGATATCTTCGATTTTTATCAAATTAACTAACCAAATCAAGATATTTTTTTTTACTTTCCTTTGAGTCTTTCTTTATGTCGAAATTCAAGCATTTGGCATTCTTAGGAAGTAGAACATCCACAAGCGTATCTTGATACAACTCCACCTTGTGGGCCTATAAATTGGCATCGATATCGAATGAAGTACTTGAGCCTCGCCGGCGTCCCTATGGGCCCCCTCACATGAGGTTTGTGATGATATCTTGTGTGCAAAACTTCATTTAGTTGATCTTGCTAGATCAGAAAGAGCAAAGTCATCATCACTATGAAAATGAGGGGATAAAGACACCATAAGTGCCATAACTTTCGTACGGCTCTCACTTGAGTGCCATAACTTTTTTGTCTATCATGTGAGTGTCATAACTATTGTAAAGTGCTCACTTAAGTGGCATAACTTTTTTTTCAAACACTTAAGTGCCATCTAACTTTTCAATTGATTACTTGAGTGCCATAACTTTTTAGAAACGTTCACCACAAGTGCTAAGCCATGTTGGATTTTTGGCACTTGAGTGAACGTTTCAAAAAATTTTGGCACTTAAGTGATCGATTAAAAGTTACGGCACTCATGTGAACATTTTTTAGAAGTTATGGCACTTAAGTGATCGAAAAAAAAGTTATGGCACTCAAGTGAGCGCCGTACAAAAGTTATAGCACTTGTGGTGTTCTTATCCCGAAAATGAGCCATCTTCTTTTGCTCCATAGTGATTGTGAAGATAGCATGTGATAGGCCGCGACATGTTTGAATATATTTTCAACTTTAAAAGTTACAACATTGAAAACATAGACGATAGCAGAAATGACAATTATAAGACAAGGCCCGAAACAATTTGCTTCCATGTTAATTCGAAATACATCAAGCTTCGACCATATTATATTACTATACCTTACGGAAGAGATACATTTCACATACACAAACCAACATCCCATTCACTCGATTTTTGCACCTACGGAAACCATGACTCGATATCTTCGATTTTCATTAAATTAACTAACCAAATCAAGATATTTTTTTACTTTCCTTTGAGTCTTTCTTTATGTCGAAATTCAAGCATTTGACAATTTTAGGAAGTAGAATATCCACAAGCATATCTTAATACAACTCTAGCCTATAAATTGGCATTGATATCGAATGAAGTACTTGAGTACTAAAGTCACTAGCGAATCATCACACGTGATATGTTCTTGAGATTTAACAAGTGGTCATATTTTCGGGTAATAAGAAAAATCGATAGTACTTAGGTTTGACTGCATGAGGAGCATTCCTAAAAGTAGCTTTAATGAAAAAAAGAATTTGTTGTTGTGAGAAAAACTCATAAATTCATGACTCGTTCATAAGGTCAACAAAGCGGTTTTAATTTATAGGATGCAAAATGTATCGAAAAATTATAAGGTGCCTACATGCAAAATCTTCGATTTTGAATTGTGGGTCGGCCAAAACATGTGTAAGAGAGATACGTTTCACATACACAAACTCATATATGGTAGGTTCGAAGAAATCAATCAATGTATCAAGAATATAAACATATTACCTAGATTGACTATTCATGTTGGTACTCGCAGTAGCACGAGCCAAAGAACCCCGAGTTAGATACGACGCCATCTCTTCCTTTGTCTTAACTTCCGCTTCAATCACTTGGCGACCGGCAGAGGGAAAAAGGGTAAAAAGAAAAAAACATACGGATATCTTACCAAATAGCATACTTGTATACTTACAAATATTTCAATTTCACTAGCATCTAAAACTTATGCTTGTGACCTCAAACACCTGACGCCATGCCATCAAATACTCAATCATTTATGTGTTGCTTTGCTTTATCATCTATCATGGCAAATTAAGATACCAAAATTAAAATTGAAAATAATAAAAGAACAAACAAATTTACATGGAAAACTTATGCGGGAAGAGCCACAGGGAGATGAAAAACAAAAGAATGAAAATTCAATGATTACGAAAGGTGGCTCAAAAAACCTAAGATTATGCCCAGAATGGTAACATTATTGGTTTCTTATCGTTGAAATCCAGGTCAATACTTGATTATCCTTAGCCTATATGCTTATGATAAAAATTGTCATCGGACAAAATCACCATACTAGCCCCATACGAGTGAGTGAGTTTGATTAGATTGAGAGATTGAAAAGAACCAAAAATCAACAATAACTCAAAACAAGCAACACTTTTTAGGCATGACACATTTATAAGCATGACCCTAAAAGAAGAATTGCATGACATAATTCCTAAGCAAAGAGTGTTATAAAGAATTGCATGACATAATTCCTAAGTGATTTATGCTAGTTGGATATGCCCAATTGATTAAGACTATTTTCACTTCCGATTTTTTGGAATTTCGAGTAATACTTGCAAAAGAGCCATAATCTCGAGGAATGGAGAACAATCTTCTCCTTCTTTAGATTTTGAAGGTTTTATTGTAATAGGCCACATAGGCCGCTTTAGCTGCTATGTTGATCAAACCTTCGTTGCGCTTAAACTTCATTACCACTAAATTGTTTTTGGTACTCTAGCCACTAAGTATTTAGGTAAATGAGACTTCAAATGTACTTCAAATACCGAATTAAAATCTATTATTCTTCTCTTCTCTCTCTCCGCTGTAGTCACTCCGGAATGGTCTAGGTGTTCCTACAAATAGAATAAAAATGAAAACGAGAATAAAAATGAGGCTCTAACACCGCTTCTTATGACACCATGCTATCCAATACTCGATCATATGTGTTTACTTTGCTTTATCATCTATTTGTGGCAAATGCAAAAAACTATAACGAAATTAAAATTGAGAAAAATAAAAGAATACACAGATTTACACAGAAAACCCTTGCAGGAAAAACCACGGGTAAAGGAGAAACAAAATCCAATATGGAAATTCAAGGATTACAAAAGGTGGCTCAAAAAACCTAAAATTGATTCCATCTTTCCTTCTCAACATAATAACTTGAGAAAAAAATAATATTTATACCGCTTCATATGTTTTGAATGCCGTGATTCGATGTTTTAAATTTTAAAAATTTGGGAAAATTTTTAAAAAATCATATTCATGTGTTTTTTAGACAAATTTGACCAAACTTTGATTGGGCATAAGTTTTTTATATGATATTCCATTGACTCGATTTTTGCACCTAAAAAAAGTCTGTGTGCAAAAATTTAGTCAGTCAATGGGAAGAAAGACGTAAAAGTTATCATATTTTAGAATTTTTGGTTTGACATTCCATTGACTCAAATATTTGCACTAATGGAAAGCCGTGACTCGATGTTTTGAATTCATCAAATTGGAGAAATATTGAAAAATCATATTTATGTATTTTTTAGACAAATTTGATGGAACTTTGATTGGGCATAAATTTTTCATATGATATTTCATTGACTCGATTTTTCTATGTATAAAAAACCTGTGACTTGATGTTCTCAATTCATCAAATTTTGAAAATTTTTCATCTTCTCATCTTCTAATTCTTCCTTTTCCAAGGGAAAACTCTTGATCTTCTAATCTTTACTTGTGATGTTATACTTGATGTTTGGTAGTAGATGAGCTCTCTGGTTCGTTTAACTCGGTTGCTTTGGTTTTCTTTATCTGTAACATGGTGGCTTTAAATTGGTACAGTGTAAACTAATTATAGCTACAGACAGAAGAAAAGATGCAAGAGATGGGGCAAATCTCCCGTGCATAAACCCACGGGAATGTAGAACTGCCTTACTATATGTTTACACCAAAACCCAAAAGAACAGGAAAGAAATAAGTCCATACTGTTGTTGCTATACTATAGCCATAACTGTTAACATGAAAGGTTCACCTTTAACACTCAAAAATGGAGTACACCACTGCTCTCTCAAAAGATTTGGTGTATTATTATTTGAATATGTGCGAACTAAAACAATAAAAGCTCTTGATACATATCCAACGCCTGGATGACTTTTTGTATGTACAACTTCCGATGAAACCTATACCTGCCAATATCAAAGGTTATACTTTGTCACCGACCACCGGAAAGAACAGAAATCAACACTTTGGTACTCAAATAGCATGAAGTTCCTAGGATGCTCAGATGAGAAAACTTACTTAATTGCAGCTTCAAATGTCCAACTTTGTGGCATGGAATCTGCGAATAGCATTAAAGTGGATATCACACATATCAAATGATAATCAACCAAGCAACTAGATTTAGTGTAATGTTTTCTTTACCTAGTATTTCCTGGTCTTGCTTCAATGTTGTAGGGAACTGTGCAAGCATCTGTTGGCATTCTTCTTGCAATTCTTTTGCCGCCTTTCTTTCCACGCTGGGCACTGCAGGCAGATCTCTATCTGACCAAGTGGGTAGTGCTCTTGCGGCTGCAAGAACAGCCCCATCCACAAAAGTGCCTCCAACATTGGGTAGATGATCTGGACCTGTTTATGAGATTCAGACAATAATGCCAGAGTAAGATGCCTGGGGTGCTGTAATATAGTGGAAACAATGATGAGGGAATTGGTTCTTTTCATACTCCTATGGTAATATTCATCAGGAAGGCCAGATATGTTGAAGACAGACAAGAACGAATCCAAATGTATATGAGCATTGCCAGAGAACTCAATAGCATCCCAAGGATTCTGTCATAATTTAGCAATATATATCAAGAAGTTAGCTCCACGAAGATACTTAAATTACTGCAGGTACAAATTGGGAACTGAAGAATGACTTCACTAGTAGTAAAAAAATCACCATACTCATGCTTCATAACCAGCAAGACACATAAATACTGTCTAAAACAGTTGAAATCATAGACTCAGAAATTATTAACTATATGTTTCGTGCAACACTGAAAGTAACACAGTCAGATCCATATTTCACGAATAGACCTTACAAGATCTTGCAAGAAAGCTCTCCAGATGACAAAGAGGACTAAGTATATGCCGAGGGCTATTGATGGCTTTGGATGTAAAGGTATTTCTACAGCTTCAGCCACAGCCTCACTCCTGACTTATGCTGTTCAGTTTGCAATACCATAAGTTCAAGAGTCATTTAGACACGTTCGATCACCAACATAAATGGAGTAGGATGAAGTTTTTGGCCTCTTGCTAGCAATGATGTAAGAGCCAAAGCAAAGGGTTGTGATGAAAGAACATCTGGAGTTGGCTGAGATTGTTGACATCTTGTCCTGGAGTTTTCATGTCAATCTTCTGGTAAAGTAATCATTAGAGTTTTCTATTTTGTTTCACCTCTATTATCAATCTTTCATTTTCAATCAAATTATAGATTCTTGACAAGTTGTGCAAGCTACCAGCACCAAGGCCGAATGGCATCTAAAATAGAGAATTGCGAATCGACTCTCAAAATAACTAATGCTTTGTTTGATCAGGCATGACAGACCACTAAAAAAAGTATTTTTAGGCTAATGTCCATGTTGTCTACTTAATTCTCATTAATCTGTCACCATGGTATAGCATTTTCCATTGCTTCCGCCTCATTTGTCAGTGTCAGAGCATTAGCAGTCACCTTTCTACAAGCACCATCTTTTACATGTCCTTTTTAAGTTCCATCATATCACTCCATTCAATTAGATCATATTCTTTTTTGTATAAAAAAATTAATGTTTTCATTCTAAGGAAAGCAATATCACCAAACTGCCCGTGTGTTTAGAACACTATAGAAGGTGTTACTGCCAGAATAATAGTGTTAGCTAGCCAAAGTTGTCCTAAATGAAGCACAAAACCATGGCCTATTTAGGACAGCGAATGTATATACCACTCTGGTGACTATGAAGCACAACCCTAACTGTATGTTCTATGAGGTGCAACATGCATAAAGACAAGCAACTCAGTCAAGCAGTTTGCATAATTGGTGCTCGTACACATAAGAAAATGGTATATTCACAAAGCATTAACTTACCACAGGTGATGAAAAGCCGTATCTTTGCATGAACATGTTATTCTTCTGGCTACCAAGGTAATTGATTGTCATCTGTCAAATCGAAAGACCCAACCAGATTACAGTCTATCACCATCCCAATTATTCATTTACAAGACGAAAAAAACTCTTTCAAAAAGCCTTCGCCCCATGAGCTAGAGTAGCATCACTAGTACTGACATAAGTAGCTGCTCCAGGTCCAGAACTGTATAAGCCGTGAAATTGAAGCAACTTCACATCTAACACGTCAGAATCACCAAGTGTTGGTTCCAGCTAGCAGGTAAAACACAATGCCAATCATTTAAGAATGATCATTAACCAAACCACCATGCCATCTGACATTCCTCGACATGTCAGGGCCTTGGTTCATTCTACCGAGTGTACTAATTGATGGTTTAAACATTCAGTGCATAACACTTAGATTCATTGGCCTGCTTCTAACAATTACAACAAACATTAGTGTGTTGAAAGGTGAATGTGCCGCAGAAAAAAATGTGACTATTACCTCATCTCCCTTTCTTATCCTTTGTCCAGCATTTATCATCACCTCAAGCATGCGATCCTTAAAGCGCCAATGTAGAAAACAATTTGGTTCGAAAGAATGATTGAGCATGTCTGCATGTCCACCCAAAGGTATTATATAAAGTTAAGTCAGTCTGACAACTGTTACAAAAAGTGGGAATTAATGAAGAGAATACAACAGATTCAACAATACATAGAGCATTGACAAAATACAAAAAATCAAAGTAGACAGCAAATTCCACTGTGAACAAATGAATCGTGTAATGTAGAGAAAATAACAGCTAAATACTATATGAAGGTGTGTAAAACTAACCAGCATAAGGAATTAGCATATTAGAATCCTGAATAAGAGCACCTATCCTTATTTGCATGCCAATACTTCGTGACTGTGCCACACTCACTGCCCAAGTGAATCTCTCAGGATCGCGAGCGAGACGCTTAATCTTGAGTGGTGCACCATTATGCTGGGGGATGTTAAGTCCACAAACAAATATTCAGCAAAAGAGAAAAGTATACCATTCGAAAATTATTACTGAAGAACATACAGACAGCATGGATCAACTAACCCAATGTTTTTCCCAAAAGTCCAGGGCACGTCTTTGCTGTTGTTTCATAGTTGAAGCAAGGGTTGGATCCTGCAACTCCGAAAGATCCCCCTGTAGCAATTAATTCATGAATGAGCAAGATACATCCTAAGAAAAAGCTGGAGAAGGAAGGGAGTGTTCCCAAAAAACCTAGTAGTCCATTATAGTGGCTACAATATAGCAGTCACGGCCATCGCAGCTACCAATATCACCAGTATAGTGCTGAGCTAAAAAGTCACACTATTAGCGGTCGATAGAGGCCACTATCAGAGGTATTTCAGTAATAATGCCGGTCCCAGTGTCATTGCCATCATTTGCCATTCAACCACAGAATAACCCCAAAAAAGTTGCACTATAATTAGAATCAATCCAATCTTAGATTGATGAAACAACAAATCTGCCAATTCAAATTCAGCATTTCTGTTATTAGTACTAGAAGCAATGGAGCCATCTTTAGACATCTTTAGACAGCTATCTAATACACAGCTATCTAATACATTCAAATATTCATATAACTTAACCTCTTAACATCTTTAGACACATTGAAAAGCACTCTGAACGTATATTTAACACACGGAAGTATTATGATTCTACCATATGTTGTGTGAACACTTTAAGAATGTCACACCTCTGATGACTGCAATTCACTGTTTGGCCGCCACAATGCCAACATTCATGACTACTGTAACACAACAACTTCTGCAACCGCACTCTAGACAACCATCAACATAGAAACTTAACTACAAAGAGGAATAAGTTAAAGATGATACTAGATACAGAAGCAAGCGTAACGGCTCCATGTCAGTACATTAATAGATGCATATGTGCAGTGCTCCAGCCTTTCATCAACCAAAAGCTTAATGATCAAGACATATTGCACTAAGATTAAAATCAGTGGATACTCATGGAGACGGGAAGTCTGACATAGAGTTTACATAGAGTTTGAGGCAAAAATATTGTCAAAGTCCAAGTAGAAAAAACAGACAAGAGACAAAACTAAAAGATCTCATCGCTTAAAGAATTAAAAGAAATCAGAAATTCATCTAAATAGAAAAAAAATTGGAAGATTAAAGGAAAAGGTAAATAATAGGAAATAATAACCTCTGTTGCTAGAAGCAAGCTAGTGCACTCATCTGCACTTGGTAAAAAGTCTCCATATAACTGCCAGAAGTTGTCCGGCTTATCAAATGCATAGAGAAGAAGACATGCCATTCTCAGGTCCCAATCCGTCTGCATGTAAATTATCACATGCAATTCTCTTGTCAGTTATATACATGCTACAAAAAAATGGCAGAAGCAGCATCTGTTTCTGGGAACACAAGACTTGAACAAACGGTCATTAATGTTACTGAATAAGAACAGGGGCGAATTACCTCTGGATTGGTTGAATTAATAATATCAAAAATGGGATGACCAATCGGTATTATATCTGGGAAGAACATCCAAGGGGGCTTTTGTCTAATGGTTAACATTAGTTCCAGTGGAATTTCCATGATTACCTGAACAAAAGTAAAAGATCATCATGCCTTATCTTAAGGTAGTCTTGAGAGAATCCAACTGTAAATTACCGACGGCAGGACAATAGATTTCACATCAAACACCGAGAAAAGAAGAAGAAGAAGAATGCAAGAACATGGAGATTCACAGTCATCCTTGGGTTAGTCATTCAACGAAATGTTTTGTAAAGTAAGCAGTCCACACACCCTAGCACGGCGCAGTGGCTCAACATCTTTGGAAGCATAGACTCCAAATCCATCCGGCCCTTCCTTAAATTCTATTCCATAAGCTCGCATACTTCGAACATATCCAATCTTGTAAAAATCGGGGTCCGCTGGTTCGAGCTGTAGAGTACAATTCAGAGCTGAAAATCACACTTAGCCAATGAAAGTAGATACGCATCAATGTACCTGTGAGATTTGGTGGGACCACAACCAGCTGTTCTAAAAGCTTAAGCTGTTTAGATGAATGCGTGGTTTAATATTTAATTACTCTAAGACTCCCCCTCACGCTTAGTCTGGTCTTCTTGCCTAGTACTAAGCGAGAACATATTTAATTGAGGAGATAAATAGGGCCTGAAAAGATCTGAATTCAGGACCTCCAGCTCTGATACCATGTGAGCTTTTAGAACAGTTGGCAGTAATCCCACCAAAATCTTTCAATACCCTTGTAGATTTATGAATGACGGTCAAAGTAATCATCTAGGCCTTCCTAATCGCAGTAAAAGACATAAATGTGCATGCAATATAGACCTTTTACGAATAGATGGTGGGCAACTTCTGCTGCAATTCGAGATAAATAGGCAGGCAAACAGAGACCCGCGAAAGTTTGCGGTGGAAATGGAAGAAGTGAATGAAAGAAACAGCAAGCTCTTTCTTTGACTCACGATTCGCTACGTAGTGCTAGTATTGCATACAGACGAATGATGGTAACTGGGTTGGGGGCTACCTCAGAGAGAGATTCTTGGGTAGGGGAAGGCTGAAAGAGTGGGAATGAGGAAGGTGAGTCCGCCAGCGAAGGAGCTGCTGTGATGGGTCCAACGTTAGACGCTCGCCAGTCGCGGTCCAGGCGATATCCGGGTCTTGCAGGTGGTATAACCCCAGGCAAACGCCTCCACTGTCGTGTTTTTCCCCACCCACCAAATACGAAACCAACAAGAAGGTGACTTTGAGTGTCTGTCCACAATCATTCCATACTCTGTGTGCGTGCGCGTGCGTGAGAGAGAGAGAGAGAGAGAGAGAGAGAGAGAGAGAGAGAGAGAGAGATGTGGGTTGGACCTGTTGAATGGAAGAGTTGAAGTAGTGGTTTGGCCGAGGGAGAGGAACAGAGAGCGTCATTCTTGACAAGCCTACACCTGCAGTGATTCTCCAAGAAGAGCAGCAACCGCAGCGGAGATGAGCTGAGCCCGAGGGAGCTTACGCTGAAGCAACAGCAAATGGATAATTCCTCCTCCCCATCTTCAGCAGTCAATCCGTCTTCGCTTCTTTTATTTGTACTTATTATTTTTATTTTAAAAAAAGAGAACTTTAATGGAAATTGACAGAAAAGAACCTATATATTGAGCAAAAGGCGACTCTTTTAAACGTGTTTTCCAGTTCGTTTTTGGCCAGAACCCGACCCTCCTCCGAACCGCGCCGCGCCGCTTGGCCCCGACCAGAAGAAGGCCACTCACAGCACCCTCCCACCGACTCGTTCTTTTGCTGGCGGTGGAATCACAGACGCAAAGCCTTGCTCTCTTCTCTTCTTTGCCCCGCGGAGATATGCCACAAGGTTGGTCTCCCCGAGCTCTCCACGATTCTGTTTGTTCTCTGGGTCGAGTCGTGTCCCTGGCTTTTGTGGTCTTTCTTTGGTATTCTGTCTCTTCTTCTTCTTGCTTCTTCTTTATGTTGATGGATTGTTTGTGGAATGTGGTGTGAACAGAGCTTCCGGGGTTCTACTTCGATGCGGAGAAGAACAGGTACTTCCCCATCAAAGGCCCCATTCCTGGCTCCAAATCAAAACCCTCCAGCTCCACCCCAAGCCCCACCCCCACTCGGGTACTCTTCATTCTTACTTTTTTTGCATGAAATTTTCTCATATCAGAAAAAAAGTTTTGATTTTGAGGCCATGTGATCGGAGTAATTAGTTTTCCTTGCATAATGTTTACGTGATTAGTTTTTTTTCCCCCCTAATGGTTTCAGCGTGGACCCGTCTCGAGCCGAACATCCATTCTTCTTGATGCGAGGGAATTGAATGGCAATCCTTTATGGTTGAAGCGCGCCAAGTGTAGATTCCAGGACGAGTTCCTCAAGATTCGGGCTTCCCGTCCTCAGGTACTATTATTGCTTCTGTTCATTCACCAATTGGCCTTAAGGTATGAATCGCACCTTTGTCAATGTCACGCGCAGTATCTTAAGTCGATGAGAGTATGCTCGATCAAAACATTCTTTTTCAAACTGTAATAAGTGCTTGATTAAGAACCCGGAATGTGAAGTTTGTTGTGAAGACGATATGACTTGCTGCAGTTGCCTATACGGCTATCTAAACCCAACAGGATCTCCCTGTTGTTGTCCAACCCGAGTGCAGCTTTATCTTTATGCTTTTTATGCTTCGTTGTGCAGGTGTGGGCATTTCACGGGACAGACAAGATAGCTGATGGTGCTTTGGAACAGATGCGTCTCCGTATAATGACACCAGAGGGTCAAACTGCAACGGTTGGCCTGCTGGCTGGGGGCAGAAATGGCTCTTTGAGGTGTGTTGCTTGCTATGCTCTCTGCATTTGAGCGTTTTGATCCCTAGTTGGAATTGCAGGGCAATAAGCAAGTGTTGTCCTTCCTCCAAGTTTGCTCTGTGGGTATGTGGAGTTGAAATGTCGAACATGTGTCTGCACAAAAGTATTGTCAGCCATTATCTTGTCAGTTTATACTAAAGTCAAGCTGATGTAGAATGATTCCTTTTCGATTTAAATGTGCGCTTTTGTTGCTTGACAAGTCAATGAAACAAATGTCCTATGAACTCTGTAGCTTAGTCTACTAAATCTTTTCGTGGCTTCTTTGAGTCTCCTTCTTCATTCTAACATCACTGTCTATATGCTCTCACCTGACCATCTTTCTTTAGTGTTGTCCACATAATTGATGCTAAAGATCTAATTTGATATCTAAGTCCTCTGTGTTCTTATAGATCAGTTGCAATGGAGCATCTGGACTTTCGAGCGCTTTCTGCTTGAAATACCTGTTGTCTTGACAACCATCTAGGTTGCGCAAGATTTTTGTTTAGTTGCTCTCAAGTATGGCCAATTTGTGGCCTTGTTATTCCATGCACGCCTGCTTGAGGGCACTATCTCATAATGAATGGCTTCACAGCTTGGTTTGTCGGTTTTGGTTTTTCAAAAAGAAAAAAAAAAAAGCCACATCATTCTTATTTTATGTTCTTTCTGCGGCCACTTTTCTTTAGCTATATCTAATAATATAATCGTTACATTGTGGAGTATGTGGCTGACATTGCTGCATCATTATTCTTATCAGAATTTCTTTATTTGTAATCTGAAAGAGTATTCTGAATGTTTTGCAACTTTTGGGATATGCAGATATAGTCTTGTTAGATAGAGATACAAAGAACTATGTGAAAGAATAAGGATATTGCTTTCTACTTAAAATGTTCATCCAAGAATATAGATGAGTACAAGAAACTTGAGATTTTGGACTGAAAGTTCAAATGCATGAGTACAAGAAACTTGAGATTTTGGACTGAAAGTTCAAATGCATGAGTACAAGAAACTTGAGATTTTGGACTGAAAGTTCAAATGCCAAGCTGTGTGCAGCATGAAGATCATACAGCAATAGAACTTTTATTACTCTTCAGAGAACCCCAATTTGTTGCTTGAATGGAATCTCAAATCAAGACAGAATGTATATCGTTCTTGTTTTATTAGTTAAGATGAAGCTATTACAAGTTATTGCATCGAGAGTTTGATGCTTTTCGCAGTTTTTGTGAAGTTGGAAAAGTTGGCCAACATTTTGATTATGGGGTAAAATGCATGCCAGAACATGTGTGGCCTCTCAAAAGAGAACATGAAGAGTGCAAGGTACCTGTTCATCTTTGGAGACCTCCAACTGTACAATTTTCTTCAGATGTCTCCTGCATTAAAATGCCAGGAAGGCGATCCATTATAGTTGATGGTGATCATATTCAACATGCACTGTATCCTTTACTTGTATGGATGTGCTGTATTCTTCAGTCACAATTACATGATATTTCGCCTCTTGTCCTCCTCAAGTTATAAAATCATTACATACTTGCTTGGTCTTCTTGTTTTTCTTTGCTTCAGTTTCACTCTGGTGTTTGGCACCTCTCTGGAATTTAAATCATCGCGTTTAATGTTCTTTGCTTAATGAGTAGATTTGCGATCTCTTTACCTTTGCTTCCCACTGTCTTATGCTCCAATTCACATGTTGAGGCTGGACATTGTGAACTGAAAATATAGGTTTATTCAATAGGTTATGTACTTTGTTGTTTGACGTTATATTTATTCTTTTGTTGCTCTCTAGTAAATTGGAACAAATGATGAATCAAGAAAAAACCTGGAACATCAAAGCACAAAGACAGCATAGAAAGAGCTTTTACCTATAATCAGCACAAAAATCTGCTGCTTTAACAAAATGTGAAAACTGAAATTTGTCACTTCAAAACAATGGTTCACTCAAGCAAATAGCTTATTACAAATATGAATAACAAACTCTGTTGTATCTTAGTTCTAATTATCTCTCATCTGGATTAGCAACATAGTGAGTTCCACCATCTTTTTTGAAACAATTTAAAATAGTCACTCATGCAGTTAGTTTCAATACTCACAACAAATTGAAAGGAAAGAAGCATTCTCTGCATTCAGCAAACAAACTTGTTTAGCATTTTGTGGTTATGATTATTTAGGACATTCTTTCAAGTTGAGATACCTTAACCTGCATGCAGGATTACTACTTTAGGTTCAGAGAGATCTGGTGGTTCTGTTCATATTCTTAATCTAGCTGAACCTTTTGATTTTCCTCTGCATACTTCAACTATAAGGCGGAGGCTGCATGATGTTACTTCTTTCCATTGCACCATATGGACAGCAGATTGCTCTTCTAATGGCAGTCGAGCAATTGTTGGCAAGTCTCTCTCTCTCTCTCTCTCTCTCTCATTGACAATCCTCCAGTGCACACACAAATAGTATTGTTTTCGGGAAGCTTCAATTAGTTACTGAATCTCTGAAGCTGTGAGAGCTTGGTAATTGTTCGAGCATGAAGAACCTACTTTAGTATGTCACATCAGGTTCTTGCTTGGCTGAACCCTTTGCATGACCGATGATATACATTAATTCTTCTTTGACCTATATTTTATTTTTTGCTTCTAGATTCATGTTTGAGGGTTTTTTAGATGCACTTATTCAACTTGTGGTTAAGTTTATGAGTTAATTCCCGGTGCCAAGTTTTGCTCTGTGCACTGTGAATGCATTTTCAACATTGCATGTTTGTATAAAGCTCAAACTTTAGCTTTTAAGCAAAAGCAAGGATGTTTTTCTGATTCACTTTGTACTTTTTCTGGCTAGTTCTTCCAGTATTTATATGTTGTCATTGTATTTCTAGGCACGAATCTGGGAGCTGCATTGGTCAATTTGGAAAGTGGGGTGGTATCCTGGGTGTGTCGTGGTAAAAGTGATGTTCTCGCGCTGCAATTTGACCAGTTGGTAATTCTTCATGTCTTTCGAGATTCCAAAGATATAGAATCATGATGTTTTGTGCTTTTCCTTTTTTTAGTGGATTATTATTTTGGCAATCACAAAATTATCTTTTGTTGAAAAACAACCTTTTCTTTTTGTGCCTTTATTGGATAAGCAGTCTCGTCTTTTCTCTGGATGCTGACACCTTTAATCCTTCTTGAAGGGAAATATCGCATTGTGCGGATTCAGAAATGGGGCTATTGTTACAGTCGATGTCCGAGAAAACCAAGGGTTGTCTTCTTCTAGACTGATTAGTCATCAGATACCTTCCTCTCCTTCAGAAAGATTTCGTGGGCATTCTCAAAAGCAGTGGTTTAAGGTAATCGTTACGGGCACTTTTGCTTAGGAAGTGAAAAGTACTTATTTGCTTTCCCACCAAAATTTAATAAATGATTCTAATTTCAAAAAATAATGAAAAGAATATATTCAAATTTGAGTGCTGATATTTGTCTATTGTGAAAGCTTCTGATGTTTTGGGTTAAAAAGTAGTCGAGTGCATGACCTTCGAGAGATAAAGAAAAAGAAAAATGCAAAAAGTAAAATCTTCTTGATGATGTGAATTATAAAATAGTTGTTCCGAATGACCATTATTTTGATCTTTTCCCCCTCCATTCAGAGAAACTGTTGGCTTTCTGTTTCACCCACATTTATAACAAAAACCTGCCTTACGCTCTTTTAGGAATCTTGGATTCTTGTAAATTTTTCATGCTTGGCCAAGAGTACTTTTAGTCTCATCTTTACTTTCTCAACTTGTCTTATATAATTTTTGGCATCAATGCTGTCCGAATCTCTTGCCAGAATAAAGGAGAGTACTAGGAAAATGTCGAGTGAATGTCTTTTCCTTTAACATTTATGAAAATCTTTTATGAAAATTTCCTTGTCTTGATGTCCTTTATTTGACTGCATCATGGGTTTGTCAAGTGATTGGTAATGAAACTTGGGATTTGATACCTGCAGCTCTCTGGAAAAATATATCCAACCGATACAACTTATATGCCTAAGTCTATTTGCAGGTTCGTTTACCTTTAATGTCATCGAAATAATTGTTCTGATTTGTTTCATGTGATGCTTTTGCTAACATTTACCCACTTTGAATAACTAGTTTGGTGTCACTCCAGTTGTACGACCAATACTTCTTAGCGAGTTCTATGGATGGCACGGTCAGTGTCCATGATCTATCTACTTTTATTTGTTTATCTATGTAAAATAGTTTCCTTTGCCCATGCAGTCTCGTAATCTTCTGAAATTTATGTCTCTATATGAGTGGTATGAGGTCTTATTCATAGGTCATTGAACACTTTAATATGAAAAATGGCCTCTCCACATTCCAAGAGAGATTCGTTATCATTGTTTGTCTTGTTAATGAACAGATCAATCTGTATGATCATCGCCAAATTAAAAAAGGGCCTATGCAGTCCTATGAAGGGCAAGTGAATTCCCATACCCATACACAGCTTGGGACGGACCCGTCAGAGAAATTTCTGTTGTCAGGTGATTATGGCTGTTCTCTGAATGTTTTTGTTTTAAAATTGTCTCTAGAATCTACTGACTTCCTTATTGTGCCTTTGATCTTAGGTGGAGAGGACTTCTATATGCGGCTCTGGAATATCAAGTCTGGGAAACTTCTGTTTGAGGATAGATTTTCAACTTCGGTCCCCTTAGTTTCTTGCTGCCAGTCGACTGAAAGTAATACAACTTATCTTTACATAATTAAGCCCAAATTCCGTGGTTCTGTTGGTTTTTGACATTTCTTTTGAGTACTCTTTACTAATTTTGCTCGTTGACTTGATTGTTTTAACTTGTTCAAAGGATATCCAAGCGAGTTGGATGGCAGACAAAACCATATGGGATACTCACATGGGCAGCATGAGAGCTGGGGGTCGTGGGTTGGGTCACGGGATGGATTATACTATGTGCAATGGTACTGATTCATGATTCTGATATATGACTCTCCATTATTAACGATCCATGCATCTGGAAAATGAATGCTGAAGTTGGATGCTCAAGCCTTGCTGGCGCGTCGGGACATCATTCCAATTTGACCTTTTACACTCCCGGGTTGTGATAACCACTTTCGAGTGTCTTGAGGAATAACTCATCTCCATGGAGGATACGAACTGAGGTTCATTCACGAGACCTTTTTTTCCCCCAAGAAGCAGTGCTGACTTTATATAGCTATAACTTTTCTTCTTAGTTCAACAATAGTGAGCAAATTCTTAAACCTGTTTCTTAGGCTGCATAGTGTTTTTTTTTTCCCTTTTGTTGTTCAGTAAACAGACGTAAGTTTATAAAAGTTAGCTTCTGTGCTTTCTAAAGTATTGAAGCCTTTGCGTGGATGTAGCTATTCTTGTAGTACTATCTTTGCCTTCATTTCAACTGGCTTCTCACTACTGTGAGAGAATGTAGCTGTTACACTTGTGGAATGGAGTGATTGAATTTATTAGGGAGCATTTGGTGTCTATTTTATGGCTCACCTTCCCTTTAATCTGTTCTGTTTTTACACTCATGCATCGTACTTCCCAAGTGTCAGAGAAGCCCAAAATGGGTGTGAGAAGATGTCAAAATCGCAGATTTTGTGACCTCTCCAATGCCGAACGAGGCTTTGGAGTCGAAGAGAAAGTGTTGTATGTATGAGGTTGTGAGAACCAACAAATGTGCCGATGATGTCGGCGAGACAACAGAGGTCTCTTTTTGGTTCATCCATCTTGGCTTTATGTCGGATTCTGGTTCACTTGGCTTTCGGTTTCTGCAATTTCAAGCTAAGTTAAATTGCAAACGTTAAATAATTTGATTTTCGCAGGTTTAAATACTGTTCAAGTTCGCAATTTGTCACTCTTCTTAGTTAAGTCTGGATCGATCAAATTCGTGGTCAAGCAGATTGGGTAGGTGTTGGGATCAAATCGTTATTGCTACTTCTACTGTCAGTGAGAAAAAAAGGGACTCCCAATGATAGGCAGCAAATGTAGACATGATCCCAACTTTCTGGATTTGGACATGAGTCGCCTTTCTTATATTGCCACCCATTATTAAGACCGATGTTGAATTGGCCGTGCGGCAAATACATCCAATCGATAAAATGGAAATTACCATTGCTTATGCTTCAATGTATTCACTCTCCGACGTAGTTAGGATTGAGCCACCATGGTCGCTCGCATTCTGAGATAAAGAAGATTCTTTTAAGCAAAAACGATACAATGATATGTATGGGAGGTTCAAAGGGTGAGGGACGACCTCGGAAAGAAATCGGACCCTTCAATACTCAAGTTAAGCCGCTTTAACTTTTATGGTTCAAATGGAGACAGATTTGCTTGTCCTAGTCTCCTGGTTCAAATGGCGGATGTTGTCCAGTTGAAAGCAGAGCCAGAGCAGAGGAGTCGTCGTCCCAAACGGTAAATAAACGCCCGCAATGTCCTCCATTCCCGCTCCTCCCCTTCCTACTACTCACCCCGTCTCTGTGTCCTCTTCCGTCGTCCCACCCAGCCACCACCCTTCCCACGTCTCTCCTCCTCCGCCAGTATCCGGCAACACCTTCCCCATCACCACCTCCTCTGCTCTTCCTCCTCCTCCTCTTCCGCACCCTTCGCTTCCCACCCCACCTCGCTCTTCATGGATCGAATCCCTCCGCTCCCAAGCCAGGTCGAACCTTTTCCGGGACGCCGTTTCCACCTACGCAGACATGATGGCTCTCGCCGGTATCCCTCCCGACCAGTTCGCTTTCCCTGCCGTCCTCAAGGCCGCCGCGGGCCTCCGGGAGCTCAATCTTGGGAGGCAGATTCACGCCCATGCTGTTAAACTTGGGTACGAGCAATCTTCCGTTACCGTGGCCAATACCCTGTTGACCATGTATGACAAGTGCGGGGACATCGGGAACGTCTTTAAGCTGTTCGACAGAATACCTGAGAGGGATCAAGTTTCTTGGAACTCTATGCTCGCGGCACTGTGTCGGGATGAGGAGTGGGTTCTTGCGTTAGATTGCTTTCGTTCGATGGTGGCGGAAAATTTGGAGCCCAGCTCCTTCACTTTGGTGAGTCTGGCACTCGCATGCTCAAACTTGCCGCGAGGCGATGATGGCTTAAAGCTCGGGAAGCAGGTTCATGCTTATAGTTTGAGGAAAGGGGATCGGAAAACGTTTACCAACAACTCTTTGATGGCTATGTATTCAAAGTTGGGAAGGGCGGGTGACTCAAGGGCTTTGTTTGAATCATTTGAAGACCGTGATCTGATTTCGTGGAACACCATCATAAGCTCGTTAGGCCAAAATGAATGCTTCTTGGAAGCTTTGATGCTCTTAGTTCGCATGGTTCGTGATGGAATTAGTCCTGATGGAGTAACGATAGCTAGTGTTCTTCCTACTTGTGCCCAATTGAAGATGTTAAATGCAGGTAGGGAAATACATGCTTATGCCTTGAGGAATGAGGCCTTGATTGGGAATTCTTTTGTGGGCAGCGCTTTAGTTGACATGTACTGTAACTGTGGGCGGATTGAAAGTGGTCGTCGAGTTTTTGACAGTTTATCTGATCGGCAAATTGGGCTTTGGAATGCTATGATCGCTGGTTATGCACGAAATGAACAGGATCATGAGGCTTTATCGCTCTTCCTAGAGATGGAAGCAATTTGGGGGCTTAGTTCAAATGCTACCACCATCGCAAGCATCTTGCCTGCTTGTGCACGCTGCGAAGCATTCTCTGTCAAAGAGAGCATTCAGGGGCATGTTATAAAGAAGGGCTTGCAAAGCGATATGTATGTGCAAAATGCACTCATGGATATGTATGCCAGAATGGGGAAGATAGGCATTTCTAGAATTATCTTCGACAGCATGGAACTCAGAGATTTAGTTTCTTGGAACACAATGATCACTGCATCTGTTATTTCTGAATGCCACGAAAGTGCACTTGCTTTGTTAATGGAGATGCAGAGTAGAGGGAAAGATGCTAGGAAGGAGGAGGATATGTACAATGATAAAAAAGTACATTTTTGGAAACCGAACTCGGTCACCCTAATGACAGTGCTTCCGGGTTGCGCTTCACTAGCTGCTATTCTGAAGGGAAAGGAGATCCATGGTTATACCATCAGAAATTCATTAGCATTAGATGTTGCAGTGGGAAGTGCATTAGTAGATATGTATGCAAAATGTGGCTGCTTGTACTTATCGAGAAGAATGTTTGACCAAATGCCGGTTAGAAATATAATCACCTGGAATGTCATTATAATGGCCTATGGCATGCATGGCAAGGGTAAGGAAGCATTGCAATTATTCAACAATATGGTGGAGGATGGAGCTAATGGTGAAGGGGTGATGCCCAATGAAGTTACCTTCATTGCCATATTTGCTGCATGCAGTCACTCTGGAATGGTTGAAGAGGGAATGCAATTGTTTTACAGTATGAAAAATGAATATGGAGTTGAACCATCGCCAGATCATTATGCTTGTGTTGTCGATTTACTTGGTCGAGCGGGTCAAGTGGCCGAAGCCTTTCGGTTGATTGATTCCATGCCTACTGAATATGACAGATCGGGTGCCTGGAGCAGCTTGCTTGGTGCTTGTCGAATTCATCAAAATCTTGAGGTTGGGGAAATTGCGGCTATGAATCTCCTTGAGTTGGAGCCGGATGTGGCTAGCCATTATGTGCTACTGTCGAACATTTATTCTTCTGCAGGACTTTGGGACAAGGCAATGGATGTCAGGCGGAAGATGAAGGAAAGGGGAGTAAGAAAAGAACCTGGGTGCAGTTGGATTGAATTTGCGGATGAGGTTCACAAGTTCATAGCAGGGGAATCATCACATCTGCAAAGTCAGGAGCTCCACCGATTCTTAGAGACGTTATCAGATAGAATGAGAAAAGAAGGATACGTGCCTGATACTTCCTGCGTTCTGCACAATGTCAACGAAGAGGAAAAAGAGGCCTTACTTTGTGGACACAGTGAGAAGCTTGCTATAGCTTTTGGTATCCTCAACACTCCTCCGGGAATGACCATCAGAGTTGCCAAGAACCTCAGAGTATGCAACGACTGTCACACAGCTACCAAGTTTATCTCCAAGATAGAGGAGAGGGAGATCATTTTAAGGGATGTGAGGAGATTCCATCATTTCAGGGATGGGAAATGTTCTTGCGGCGACTACTGGTGAAGATCGCCTACCAAAAAGTCCACGAGAAAGAGTCAGAAGATTGTGTTGAAGGTGTAGGGCACTCTCTCTCTGATCAAAATAACTGCAAGTCGAGGGAGACCCGTCGGTTCACTGACTTTTTGGATGCTGTGGAGGAGCAACATGATAAATGAGGGGAAATTCGAACAAGCCGTATCCTGGTGTTGTAGTTATAGTCTAAAGTCATTATATTGTCTATCAGAGTCTCACGTGCAAAGGCAGGTACCATATTGCTTGTACATGTTTAGGATTTTCTCCATTCTTTCACTTGGAGACTCTGTATACGATTTATAATAAATCAAAGGTACATAATTGGCTTTTGCTACGAATTGGCTTTTGGGAATTTAATGCTGATCAAGTAGTAGATAATTTATTTCCCTCGTCTGTTTGGAAATGGGACTCTGCATAATTATGTTGGTTTTCATGCTATTCAGTGGGATCATATATTCTTTTTTAGTAATTGAACCAATCGGCAACGTGATCCATGGCTTGCTCGTTGCGTGAGACTTTAACATGCACCGTTTGAACCTTACATGTCATTGCCCCCAAAAAATCTCTAAACTTTGACTCGATATGAAACATGTTATATGAACCTTTTAATTTGTTCAATATGATCCGTGAAATTTACCTCAATGTGCAACGTGGTCCATAGACTTTAAATTCTTCAATGTGGTCTCTAGACTTTTGTTGCATGTTTAATTTAATCCATGGACTGCATGAAAATGCTAAATGTTGTCCATGAACTTAAATTAATGAAATGACAACATTGAACATTTACATATAGTTAATGGACTAAATTGAACATATGCTGAAAGTTCAAGGATTATATTGTACATTGGGATAAAGTTTGGGGACTATATTGAATAGATTCAAAGTTCATATACCATTTATGTCATTATTTCTTGATTAAATATTGAATTGACATCGAGTTATCTTCTCTCTAACCTTCTTTACCCTTTTTTTTCTTGCTTTTCCTTGAATTTTTTTATTTGCCTATCCTTTCTATGTTTTCTAATTTTCTCTCGTATTTTTCTCCCCTCTCTTACATCCATTCTTTGTTATTTTACATCAAAGATAGTTTCGTCTTATGTTAATTTTATTATGTTTATGATACCGTGTTTTAGTTGCACAAATCAACATGTATTTAAGCAAACTCTATACCTGTCTAAATAAAACTCTTGCGCATTTATACTGTAACGTTCATTTCCTAGACGTGCTAAGCATGTTATATCATATTAGGTAACTTATAGGTAAATATGTTGTGCTTTGATTTTAAAATTACGACAAGATTAATAAATGACAAGGTTGACTTCATGCTTTTATTTGGAATTTTTCCTAAATTACTCCGAGAGCAAGCTTTTAGAAAAATCTGTCTGTAAGTTCCCTTTCACTGATTATCAAAATTTTGCTTGCCCTCGTTTAAACTTTATTATTAAACTCAGGAAAATGGAATTTCCAAGGAAATGATTGATGACATAAAATGCGTTAGCAATCGAACCCCCACGAACAACTGGTGCGCTGGTGATTCCTCGCTTACGACTCGCTGCGGGGGATTCCGTCGCCTGAACAACTGGTAATTCTTCGCTACATGACTCGCTGGTGGTTCTCTTTGATCTCCACGAACGCTGGGACTTCAGTTTGTTTCTTCCACGACCATTTTTTCTTGCTCTTTTCTCTCTGTGTCATCCGTGCGATTAAACTGCTTTCATGTCGATGATGTCCATCCTCAGTTTTTCCGCAGTTCTATGTAGTGAATGTCTTTATCTGGATTCTCGATGTTTGGAGGGGGGAGGGTTGTCAGTCATTTTGCACCCATCTCTCGAATTGTTTAGTTGAGTCTGGGAGGGGAAGTTCCTATAGATGGGTTGTCTTCATTGAAGATCCTTCGATTAAGTTATACGTGCATTTCTGGCTTCCCCGATGCAACTGCAAAGCTTTCTTGTCTCGAAGAACTTGATTTAAAGGACTGCAGCATGATTCAGTCGCTACCGAAGCTTCCTACCAGTTTAACAGATCTAGTAACCACCTGTCATCTTCGCACATTGCCTCAACTTTCTCATCTAATCCATCTAAAACAGCTCAGTTTTCATGATTACAAATTGCTGGAATCTATGCCAGAGCTTCCCTCAGGAATATTGAAGCTCTATGTCTCCGGGTGTCATAAGTTGAAAGAGTTGCCAAGTTTGTCAAGTTTGGAACTCTTGTCAATATTAGATATCGAAGCGTGCCAGGAGCTGATAGAAATCAAGGATCTAGAAGGATTAAAATCCTTAAAAGAGCTATATGTATTTGGATGCAACAAGTTGTCCAACCTAGATGGCCTTGAACATCTGGAGTCTTTGAGATGCTTGGGAATGGTGGGGATAGACTTATCCACACGCAGGGAGTTGTTCAAACATTTATAGTTAGATGGTCCAATAGTGAATGATGATCTATTTCAAGGCCTTGACAGATTGAAAAACTTGGAAGAGCTAACAATCTATAGCTGCCAGTCCCTCATAAGACCGGACCTCTCGCAGTTAACACGTCCGAAGCTATTGATGGCTAGCAATTGCCACAATCTAATCGAAATTAAAGGCCTTGAGAGGTTGAAAAACTTGGAAAGATTGGATATCGAGGGGAGCAAATCCTTGAAACATTACCAGACCTTTGTGCTTCGATAAGCTGGAATTTTTGTGCATTGGAAAGTGTTGGAAGCTTCGTGATGTTCGTGGGCCTAGAGAAAGTCAAATTTGTGGATAGATCGTAAAATGAGGGATTCAACTGCAAGGCCTCCACATCGGTTGAATTTCGAAGATTGAATGGAATGATGGGGGGTCAATTTCGCATGAACTTGTGGAGATCACAGAGCTCCAGGAATTAAGACGTTCAGGGATGCAACTTATCGGAATTTTATATGTTCATGGCACTCCTACGGCAGAGAAAATTTGGTTCATGAAAAAGAATGCTCCGATCAGTCGATCACTTTGGCGACAAAGTCGGAAGGATTCACGATTCCCATCAAAGGTAAATAAAGCGGGTCACACTATTCATTGTCGAGATGTATTGCCACTTTTCATCAGCATTTCATATGCATCGTACTTTTGTCTTTGAATATTTCGTGGAAGTTGATACAATGCTTCAGGGGTAGTCATGCTCTGGATCATTGGAGGCGTTAAGATGGGTCACAGTGCCTCATCAAATTTTACAAACCTTAAAATGATTTTACCAACGTTCGAATGAAAAAGTTAGTAACCAACTTTTTCTGAAAATTTACTAGTGTAGCATTTTAATAAATTTACAAATATGTCAATAAATTATGAAATTTATTTTATCAACTAAAATTTTCTATAGTCAGTGTTAACAAATTTTTTTTGGTCATAAGCGAGCTTTTCATTCACTGAGTACGGGCGCAATTACATGAAAAAGGGGCATCAATTAGTTTATCGCGGACCCATCAATTAGTTTCCCCTCAAAATCACGGCAGACGCACGCCGTGGAACCTTCGGAAGATCCTTCATGGAAAGTTCTGTCGATGTTTAGCTTGAGGACTCGGTGGTTTCCATCTTATGGGTAAGTGTCGTGGGTTGTTTCTATTCTCTTATTCTCGGCCATTCCATTTCAAGAGATTCATATGCATAGCCATGATAGACGCCATTGTTGTTGCAGGATCTGGTAAGTGATGCTTGAAAATAGAGGAATATCTTTATGTCCAAATGTGCCAAAAAGTGACCGCGATCAGTTCGAAAGACGGGGGGCTTTGAGGTGATTACCAATCTTCAATAGCCATCCCTCAATTCAAATAACTTCCTGATTTGAAATCTGAATGCCGATCTCAGAGGCCAACCTTATACATTTTGTCCTTTGACAGAGAAGGAACATATGTTTGACAGTTTCAGTTTCCTTTTCACAAAGGCGGCATGTCAACTCAAGTACAATCTTCCTTCTGAATAGGTTCTCTCTTGTGGGTAGGGCATTTTGGCATACACTTCACGTAAACACCCTTACTTTGGGTTGAGTCTCTAGATTCCATGCCTTAGTCCAGAGGGCTTTTGGAGTTTGCTAGGATAATGAGGCTTGATTTGCTTCATGCTTAGTCTCAATGTCCTGGAGTTGGTTGCAATCACTTTTAACAGCGTAACCTCCTGCTTTGTTGCGTGTCCAGACTAGCTTGTCTTCCGCCGGTGTTGTTAAGAGGGGGATAGCTAGAATATCATTTACTGTATGCTCATCAAAAAGAGAGAACAGCATGTGCTCATTCCATTGCTCTTCCTCAGCATTTCTGTCACGCCTGTTCAGCCAGTATATTCGAGCGCAAACATCAGTACATTTCTCCTTTTTTCCACATATCTTCAATTTGCATTTTCAGTTGCTGCATTTTGTCCCTATCATGATGCAAGCTCTGCTCATTTGTTGACTCCTAAAGCTTCCTAATCAAGCAGTTGATTTGACTATTAGCATTAGAGAACTTCCGCTTGCTCCACTTCTTTAGGGCCTCTATTACTTTTTGTAGTTTCTTCATAAAGTGTTCATTTCCATGCCGGAGTATTCCACATTGAACTTACTAGCTTTCGACCAAAAAAAAAAAAGAACTTACTAGTTGACCACATTCGTTATCTTCAAGCTAGTATGCTTCAAACTTAATTTCTCTCTTTCTTTGTGCAGGTTCCGCTGAGAGAGTTAGCAAGATAGGACTATGGTCGGAGTCGATAGCAGGTAATGCATATGCTTCCACTTTTGGGATGTCGCTCTCCAGTCTACGTTGCATGGAGCTCTATCTAGTCTTTCTTTCACATAGGCATCCCCATTCCTATTATTTGCCCGTGTAAATGCCATCCTTTGCATTCAAGATCCATTAGAGAGCATGCATTTATAATGTCTAGTGCGTCGAAGAGCCGCTAACCTATGGTGCTTCGCCATATGCCCGCCTACTTTTTCCCAAAGAAAACAAAATTTCATTGAAGTTCAATCCGTCCCCCCCCCCCCCCCCAAATTGAAGGAAGCTGGTTTTGGAAGCCGATTATTGGAGCGTGTACGAAGGTAATTCTCATATGTTTTCCACTATCTGTACAAATTAGGTCAAACATTTCATTTGTGACTGATTCCATTGTTAGCGCCACCCTGTCACTCCGTAAAATTGCTGATGCCCCTGCAATTCCATTTGAATTCACCACTGCACAGTTATGGAATTGGATTAATTTCAAGCTCATACCACAGGTTCTTGATTCTTTGTTTCCATCAGAAAAATAACATTGGGCCTTTCCAGAGCCTCAATGTCAAGATTGTCTAGCATGTGCCCTACTCCTGACAATTCCAACATAAAATTTTCATGAGAATCTCGGTGGCTTATTAGTGCTAGCCACCAAAGCCCGTATCTTAGGATCCTCCAAAACCTAAATTGGAGTCTCCAAAAGTTTGGTCTCATCTAAGGCAAGAGAGTTCACCTTTTGAGAAGTGTACGGACTATTCCTTCACTGTGTTTTGTTTCCACCTGTTTTCTTCCCGTTGCTAAATTTCTTTTGGGGGCCTTTTGAGCTGCCTTCTGCATTGTAGAGTGGTTTGGAGCTATTATCAGCATCAAGCTCTTTTCTTAGTGTATGAACCGATGCCACCTTTTCCAATTACTTCTATCTCCTCTGCAAAAATCTATGCTGACTTTTCCAGATTATTCCCACTATTAGGAACCAACAGATTCTTTCCCCTAGGCTAGCTTTTCCCTCCTGTATAGGAGCTGAACCCCTTTGTATCAAATTTCACTTGAGTTACCAAGCCCGCTGCTACTGCTATTCGCCTTATTGTTTCCTCCGAGACCCAATCCATAGGTAATCCGTGCACTTGAACCCAAAACTAGCAATGTGTGTAATCGTAACGCATCGCGAAGTAGTCGGTGTCCATGGTTTAAGCACCTAAAGATTGCTAGAGAAAGACCAAGACCTTGTCTCAAGAATTCTGTTCATTTCATTTTCGACTTAAAGGTAAAGGCTAAAGTTCTCGAGTCTACCGGATCAAAGGTAATCTGTGTCCACTCTCCATGCCCTCTTCATAGTGTTTTGGAAGGCTTGGAGATTGATATTGCGGTTGTAGAAGAATTGCCCAAACATAGTTAGGCGACATTCTTATATTCTCTCAGTTGGGACCATATCATCTATGTCTGCCAGGTCTTTTTTCTGACCAAAAATTGCCCAATTTTCTGCAGAGGATAGTAACTCGAGAATCTGAGGTGTCTAATTCTTCCATTGAAGATGCACGAGAGGCAGACAGCTTACTCCCTGCCAGAAAAGTACAGCAGAAGTAGCTACTCCTGTAAATTCATTCTCGGGGTTGTATCACAATACACCGTAATGGCAAAATGCTGTCCAAAGACAATGCAGTGCTCAGGGAGGCTGATGGGGTAGGTAGGGATTTTGGGTAAAGGGTCATAGTTGAAAAGGAAACGGGAGATTTGCATCTTGGTAGAGACTAGATGAAATGACTGCTATGTTCAGCGAAGAACATGAGGGTTTTTTGGGTGAGAACTACCACCGTCGGGGTTGGATATAAGCTCTTCCCATCGAGAGAGGATATCCACGAATTTCTACTCAATTAGGTAAAATTTTGCTGGAAAAGGTCTATAATGATAGATTGCAAAGACACCGCAAACAGGTTTGAATTTACATTCCTATTTGAAGTCCTTATTTCTACAGGCCAAACATATGTTCAAGGGAACAAAAAAACCGGAAATGAAAAATTTTCCTTTACATTGAAAACAAAAACTGAAAACTTTATCATTAACCATAAGGCCCCTTAGAACTTCGATTTGGGTTTTCTAGTTCTTTTCTTTAATTTGTAGTTTTCATTTTGGGCTGAAAACTTGAACACGGGCATTGCGCTTCATGCAGCAATGCCGGCGCCATTGCAGGGTCTCGATCCCGAACACCTATCTGTTGTACAGAAGCCCACACTACTTGCCATATCTCAGCGATGCAGGCACCATGTCATTTTCGATAATAACTTTTCTCATGTTCAGTAGTAGTTGATCAACCACAAAAAAAAGCCCCACATTGATGGACAATCCTTCATCATATTATGCACGTAAAAAGAAGAAAAAAATTTGAGTTCTTTCTAGAGAAGAGCAAGCATCACTGCATGCATGAGTAGAATTAGGTTCGCATTTTCTGCTACATCCTTTGCTCTGCGAAACTATTCTTTCGTGTAAGAAACAATGCTGCCATTGGTAACTATTATAATTAAAGAGACCACTTGGGTTTCACAAAGGAATAAATACGTAAAGAGTTGCATTTCTATTGAAAAAGGCAGGGGAGGCGGAGATTAGCGGAGCACGCCACATCGAGCTTACCTCTTTAGGATTTGAACGCTATCGTTGGAAGAACTGAGATTTTCTAGAAATGACTTAAACTCATAGAAAATGAAGCTTTGTAATTGCAACTATTAATGCGTCCTTTTTCGAAATCGGTGAAAAAGAAAGAGCTCGACTACCCATTAAAAAAACAAAAAAAGCTACCCATCCATCTAAGTGATTGCGTACGAATCTAAGGAAGACGTTCTATTATTTCTATTGTTATAGCACAACCAAATAGTAAAATATGTGAAATTTCTAACATAGCAACGAAATCAGAGTATTTATACTTTTGGAATCAGCTAAAAAATACTCACTACCAGTCAAATATTATGCTCAGGATGTCAAAATTGATTTCAAGATAAGAGTCCGAGAGAGAGAGACGATTCCTCCAAGTCAAGTATTATGTTGATTAAAGACATGGTAAAGCGAAGGTCATCGAGAATGATTGATGTCATCAAAGAATCACCTAATTTAATCTTGGATGCCAAGTCATCTCAATTCTTTAGTTTTGATAGACATATGACTCGAAAAGATCATGATAAATTATTAAGAAGCTGGAAGTCAAGATGATCAACCTATAATATCTCAAAAGTAGTTGGTAGAAAAAAATCAGAATTTTACGAATGATGAACTTCTCCTATTGTCTTTATCAGTTCGAATAGTGAATTCGCATAACAGACTAAATAGCTAATGAAGCTCAAAATGAAGAAGTCGTGGAAAGGAGAATCATTGAGTCCAAAGGAAATCAGGTGTTAGGAAATCAGGTGTTGTGAACGAAAGAGCAAATCAGGTACGGATACAAGTGCTGGGAAAATATGTCTTTGAATTTGGGTAGAACAATGAAATCGAACTTTGAGTCCTTAAAATTGTTGGGAAAATATAGTTTCGAATCAATAGAGCAATCAAGTCGGACTTTGAGGTTTGATATCACTTTTTTTAAAGATTTATTTGCTCCACGAAGTTGTCAATGATCATCGGAAAATTTCCTTTAAAATATAATAAAGTTTCAAATGAAAATAATAAATAGCAATTCTAATATTTCTTCAGAGTCTATTTTGGAAAACAGTCGAAAATAATGGCCAAAGTTTTTGGAAAGAAAGTTTGAAAAGACTTCTCCTTGACTGAACCCAAAACTGACGTACTCTACGTCTTAATGAACAGAAGCAACCTTTCGTTGAGAAGGTTGCAAAACGAAAAGGTAGATTCGCAAGAGTTATCTTGAAAGGACACATACAATTCGGAATAAATAAATAATAAGTAAAAAGTAATCGTGATTCCTTCGTGAACAATCGCACTATTTCAATGAGAAGCTTTAATAAATTCTTTTTTATAAAAAAATAAATTTGAATTTAATAAATAAAAACTAATGATCCTTGATTAGTGTCAAATCTCGTTTATGTGCGAGCTCACATCTTTTCGACGTGAGATAAGGCACCTCTTAATTTGTTTTACAAATAAATTATCAACAACAAGTAATAGTAAAACTATAGAAAGACAATGTCAAGAGATAAAGCTATGTAAGCAAGATTTTCTACTATACTTTTTCTGGTCTCTAATTTGGCCAAAGAAAACATCATTTCATGGCCCCCCACCACGTGGGTTTGGTACTATTCCAAATCAGGTAACCAAAATTTTCTACTATGCTTTTTCTGATCTCTAATTTGGCCAAAGAAAACATCATTTCATGGCCCCCCACCACGTGGGTTTGGTACTAGTCCAAATCAGGTAACCAAGATTTTCTACTATGCTTTTTCTGATCTCTAATTTGGCCAAAGAAAACGTCATTTCATGGCCCCCAACCACGTGGGGTTGGTACTAGTCCAAATCAGGTAATCAAGATTTTCTACTATGCTTTTTCCTATCTCTAATTTGGCTAAAGAAAATGTCACGTCATTTCATGGCCCCCAACCACGTGGGTTTGGTACTAGTCCAAATCAGGTAACCAAGATTTCCTAGTATGCTTTTTCTGATCTCTAATTTGGCCAAAGAAAACGTCATTTCATGGCCCCCCACCACGTGGGTTTGGTACTAGTCCAAATCAGGTAATCAAGATTTTCTACTATGCTTTTTCTGGTCTCTAATTTAGCCAAAGAAAACGTCATTTCATGGCCCCCCACCACGTGGGTTTGGCACTATTCCAAATCAGGTAACCAATGTGAGTATCCAACTTGGAGCTATGAGCATTGCAAAAATTATGCCATGTCTTCAAATTTTAATAAAAAAAATAAGGTCGTTAATGGTTTCGTTGGAAATTTTTCTTAAGGTGAACTTCGTTCTGAAAGTAGATGTCATTTATCATCATCCATTGTTGTTGGGATTGGTAGAATAGAAGCTTACGCATACTATTATGATTGTTTTTCTCATGACACGCAAAAACAGTTGGAGCAAAGCGAACTCTTTTATTTCTTTCTCGCATAGATGAGCCAACTCTTTGTTTTTCTTCTCAGCTTGAAACCCGCAAACTTTGAAAGTACCTTAGCTAATCATGTGACTTCAATAGCTCCTCATCTTCATGTTCTTGCGAAAGCATGTATCTATAGTATGTCGCCCAAATAGTTCCCTTACTATTTCCTACACAGTAGCCTCGACAAGTAGACATCGATTTCTGATAATTGTTTTCGTCGAAGACAAAGAATTTCGGTATCTCTGGTCAATTTTTGCTGGTGCTGCACAGTACTTGAATCAGATTGAATAAAGGCTAGTCGGACAAAACTTCAGGCTCGCGATTCGGAGAACGTACTGATTGACGTGGGTGCTTTAAGCTCTTTTCCTTTTTTTTCTTTTGAACAGCTGGAGGACACTAACGTGTTTCACATTGGCCTTTGCAGTCCTAGAAAGAAGAGCGGTACGAACGGATGAGGAAAGTGACAAAGGTGCCTTGGGAGTAGTCAGATCAAATATTACGTGTGTTTCCAGTTCACTCAATCGCTGTGAATTGAAGATGAGACAGAGTGACTACGGTTCTGGGAGTGAAGTAGAGGCCTCTGTGTTTCTCCGCATCTGTTTCTCCATTGAATGATAAGTAGAAAAGCAAAAGAGGGAAGGGAGAGAGAGAGAGAGATCTGCGTCAGCGATTCATGAGATAGAAAGACCGATTTTTCCAATTGCAAAATACAATGATAGAAAAAGCCACCGATCGATGCAGTGTAGGGTATAATTAAATGTTGCGATGCATTGCTTGGTAATGAAATGATTTTAGTATAATTTTTTTATCTAATATTAAATAAAAATATATTTAATTGAAGAGGCAAATGGAATTTGAAAAAATTTAAACTTAAAAGCTCTCTCTCGCATTTATAAATAAAAAAATGTGGAATAATCACAACATTCTTCTTTCTTATTTTCCCTTTTTCTTCTTCTTGCCGTAGTTCTTTCGCGCTCAAACGCAACCTTTTTATTTCTTCAAGAAAATCCACTGTTATCTTTCTCTCTCTCTGTCTCCATCTGGCCACGCGCGAAAGGAGCAGTAGGTTCTTCCGGTAGGGTAAAAAAAAAGGATAAATAACGAAAATAAATTAAAGGAAAAGGAAGGAGGAAAGGGAGGAGAATGGAAAAGAACAGATCCGAAAGGAGATGAACTATTTCATTTCGTATAAATGCTTTCTACAATGCTAAAAAATACAAGGTACTCCTTTAAATTAGCACTAGGATAAATTTGTAATTCACCATAGATGCGACGCGAATGCAACAAAATAACATCTCATCTTCACGAGTAATTCATCACAAATTAAACAATCGATGCTCGCCACATTAAGAATTTATCTTTTAATAAAGGGTGTATATCGTTCGGCAAAAGCATTTTAGATTATATAGGATATGTAACTTAATTATCCCAAGACATGTGCACAGTACATGTTAATGAAAAAAGGTTAGCAATGTTAATGAGATTTGACAAAATACAAGTTTGGGTTAGAGAGAAGGGGGATGCCACTTTTTTAAGTTTGAGATTTGACATGCACCAACTTCAAAGTTATGAAGGGTAGAATGAAACATTCCCTGAAATGTAAGAATGAGATCTCACATTCTTCTTCCAAATGCATGGAGCGTAAGAGTCATCATAAATTCATAATGTATGTTATTTGAACTGATTTTCCTCATTGATGTAACTTTTTCTTCCGTGCCTAGTTGGAAAAAATTACCTCAAACTCTATCTTTGACTGGTATTCAACTTATAGAAATACCAATATGCAAACTTAACTAAAATCGAACATGAATGATGTTTGTATTTGTAACTCATCAACAAGAGAGATTGCATATAGTTGGTGCATGGAGAGGCAGCCTCTAAGGTGTAGAAATGTGACCACCCAACTCACTTTGCTTTTTGTTTTCTCTTTTTTTTCTTCAATTTAAGATCATGTCTTATTTTGTGTTGCTTGCTCCTTTCAAAAATTGCAAATTGGCTCAAGAAAAATTATAAACAAGCAGAACATCCCAAAATTAAAACTGTTTATCATAAAAAAAAAACCGCAAAAACCAATATTACTTGGAACAGTCGGGCCAAAAGTTAAAGCAAAGAAGAAAGAACACGTCTTTCCCTCGCAGACTGACGAGCCAACTCTCTGTTTATTTCTATTAGCGAAGCCTTTGCATGCTGAAGCTTTACATGCGAAGCTTTCTCATCTTTCATTTTCTTGTGAAAGCATTTATTGTATGTCCCCCCAAATAGTTCGCTACCGTTAGACTTACCATTTGCTACACAGTAGCCTATAGACGTTGATTTCTAGATCAAATGGTGCCCCCGCTGCTCGGTTCAATTGGAGGACAAATACTTCCCGCGGAAGTTTCTGGGAATGTGCTGATTGTGTCCGTGCTTTAAGCTCCTCCCTTTTTCTTTTGGACTGGCAACCATTGCGTTTCCCATTGACTCCAACAACAAGAAGAGGTTGTTTTAACAAAAAAACAACAAGAAGAGGTTCATGATGGCCTTGGAGACTCGGAAAGAAAAGAGTGATTGGGACGGATGAGAAAAATAATTGATGAATGCTTTTTGATAATGTGATGGTGATTGTCGTCTCTATCATATCCCTGATTCAATTGGCAAGTTTGAATACTTTTCATTTTTCCTTATTTTTTTAAATAATTACTTATATTATTTATAAAAATAAATATATGAAAAAAAATTTCATCGCTCATGAAAATAGTTAAGTATAAATAGTTATCGATGATAAAAATATTTTTCGTTGACTAATCTTTTCAAACATTATAAGTAATTATTTTTCGGTAAATATTTTTCAAATTACTTATTTTTCACGAAATGAATGCACCCCTTTAACTAAAGGTAACGCGGACAAAACTATAGGCGGGTGACTCGGAGAACATACTAATTGATGTGGGTGCTATTGCTTTAAGCTCATTCCTTTCCCTTTTTGACAGCTAAAGGCAACCAGTGCGTTTCACATTGCCTTGCCTTGGAGATTCAGAAAGAAGGGTGGCAGGGCCGGATGAGAAGAATAATTGATGAAAGCTCTTTAGCAATGTAGTGGTGTTTTCCATTTATCCTTTTGATTTCTCTCGCGTTTTAATTCACTTGACAGAGCTCGAGTTTAATTTTGAAATCATGCTTCCAGACACATTTTAATAAATTCTGGATGAACATCTTTCGAAGGGGGGAGTTAATCATAGATTTTTTTAAATAATAAATTCTCAGTTAAATACAGAATACAAACGTTAAAAGAAATGGATGGAAGAACTGCAACTCGTACTTGAATTTGTCCAAATAATAAATGCTGATCGATACATCTGTCACTATTATTCATTCATGTGATAGCGCAAGGAACCAACTTTATTCGATGGTGGGATGAATATTAATTTAATTTTATTCCCCGTCAATGATATGAAAGGCATACTTTATCTTTTTTCTTTTAAAAGGCTCATGCATGGTGAAAGCTCATTCACTAAAGTAAAAATCCCATGCCCACAACAACATGTTGCATCCAAATCCATTTAGCACGAAGGTACAAATGCTGAGATGGCCAAAATGAGATTGTGCACGACACATGAACAGTTAATTAATGGAAAACGTAAATTTCACTTGATTGATTGCTTAGCAAGTACCCAAAATGTGGTCACTGACGAAATCCTGACAAAATTGGGAGAGGCACGTGTATGAAGTGTACTGCCCAATTCGTGACTTAATTCGTATGTTCGCAGTTCTCAATTCGTGACTAAATTGGAGACTGCTGAGAGCCAATAGGAACAATGGGCAGGTTGTCAAGGCCAATGGGAGTGAGGACCACAAGAAGGCAAGGACTGAGTTGCTTTTAGTCAATTTGAAGTTACCTCCAGATACCACGTGTGAACGTATGAAATACACGAAACACCCAATGTCCTGTGAGAGATTAAAATATACATATGAAATATAATTTTGATGAAAAATTGAAAATAAAAGATCAAAATTAAGAAAATAAATAACTGTAATTAATTGAACTATTTTTTAATTTTAGTTCAAGAGGCATATGAATATAATTATAGTGTCAATATAGCTATTACGTTCTTTTTCTTCCTTTTTTTTCCCTTGCTTTTAGGCTATAAGAAGGCATCTCTAGATTCCCAATCTGAACACATATGAAATATATGAACCTTGCCTCCTGCTTTCCCTTCTTCCTCTTTACCAGCCACGCTATAAACGCGGCGCAGAGATAGTTGAGTAACCATTTCGTGCTCAAACCTATCCATAATAGTCGAGTCTCTGTGTGAGAGAGAGAGGGAGAGAGAGCACTGCAATGGAAGAACGACAGCCCAAGCGAGCAAAATTCACTGAAGCTTCGAGTTCGTCCACCTCTGTGATTGGAAACAATTACTACGTATTCCTGAGCTTTAGAGGTCTTGATACTCGGAATGGCTTCGTCGACCACCTCTACCATAAACTTGTAGACGTGGGCCTGCCGTTCCATCCAAACTTTGTGTTCAGAGATGATGAGAAACTCCCCTTCGGCGAGGACATTGCTACAAATCTTATCAGTGCAATCGAGCAATCTAAGGTTTCAATCCCAGTCATCTCAGAAAACTATGCTACTAGCGAATGGTGCCTTCGCGAGCTTATTCACATAATGAAGTGCCAGAAGAAAGGACAAAAAGTCTTGACCGTGTTTTACAAGGTGAAACCCTCTGAGGTTCGAGAGGTTCGCACCTCAGACGGGGCCTTTGGAAAGGCCTTCAGATCCAGTATGCATCTTTTTAAGGATGATGTCAAGGAAGAAGGGCCAGAAGCGCTCAGAGAAGCAGCTGCTTCTAGAATATTCGAATCAGACAAATTTGCTAGTGGGTACGTCGTTTACCTTGTTTTAAGAGATCCTCGCCGGAAGAAGAATATTTCTATTTATCATCGTTGATCCTTATTTTGTGGAGCCATTATTAAGTTGTCTTTTGTTGTGTTTTTTTTTTTTTTGAGTCGGTTTGTGTTGTGTTGTTTGACAGGCACGAAGGGGAATTAGTAAAAGAACTCGTACGAGTAATAATGGATGAGCAGCAACATGATTTCCTACCACCTCTTCCTGGGAACTTGGTTGGAATTGATGATCGCGTGGCTCAGGTAATGAAATTGGCGGATACCAATCCTTCCGAAACTCGAATTATTGGGATTTGTGGGATTGGCGGCATTGGTAAGACAACTTTGGCCACAAACATCTATAATAAGCTTTCTAAGAAATTTGAGTGCCGCAGCTTTCTTAGGGATATTAGAGAAACAATTAATCGCAAGGGTATGGAGCATGTCCAACATCTACTGATCTCAGATATAACACAAAATCTTCCCGGTGGAGTACGTGATTCTGTGAGAGGGATTAGAGGTATCCAATTAAGTTGTGAAAATAAGGAGGTACTCATTTTTCTTGATGATGTCGGTCATCGAGACCACATAGATAAATTGATTGGAGGTTGTAAGTTTAAGCCGGGAAGTAGGATCATTATTACGTGTCGAGATAAGGCCCTCTTAAAGTCTGAATATGAAAGGTATGAACTCGAACACATGAATTTCAAAGACTCTATGCTTTTGTTTAGCTCGTATGCATTTGGAGCGAAACAACCTCCAACAAAACTCGCGAATCTTTCTAGTGACATTGTTGCCACCACGGGAGGGCTTCCTTTAGCTCTCGAGATTACAGGTTCGCTTCTCAAAGGAAAACCTGAAAACATATGGATAGAGACGCTGGAGAAATTGAAGAAGGTGCCTAATAAGGATGTACAAAAAGTGTTGAGGATAACTTACGATTCATTGAAATACGAGGAACAACAAATGTTTCTAGACATAGCATGCTTTTTCATTGGAATTGACAAAAGAATTGCCATCTACCTGTGGAATGATATCCTATCGTGCCAAGATTCTGGACTGGACAGACTGACTCAACTTTCGTTAATAAAATTTGATGACGTTGATAAGTTGAGAATGCACGACCATTTAAGTGATCTAGGCAGAGCTATTGCCTGTCCGGCAAATAAGAAGCCTTGGGAATGTAGCAGACTATGGGGCGAGGAAGCCATAACAGTTCAACGAAGCAAGGTAACAATCACGTCAACTTTTGGCCTCTCCCATTTTCTCTAATGGTAGTCCCTCATATTATTACTCTTATTGTTCTCGTACTCTAGATCTTTGACCAGTGTCAACACGTTGTTAGCATTTTCTGGGTAAAATTGTCTACTTAGATCCAAGTTTAGCCTTTAGCTCATCAAAAGTTTGCACTCGTCAGTATTCCACGTGTCATCCTTGATGCATAATTATGAGGCTCAGAAAAGGGCTATCAAATTGTGTATAATTGGCTCTCTACTATCTTGCTCTTTTGCTGTTTTAACATCATTTTCTAGCGGTTTTGGTATTGCTTCTTACTATATTACAAGTTGAAGATCCTAGCGTCGTCCAGGTTTGGAAATTTACTTTTTCAAATATTATTTAAGTAAAGATAATATCGTAAAATAATAAACAATGCATAAAATTTTTCTATAATTTTATACCTATTAATTTATAATTTTTGACCAAATAACAAAAACTTCATCATGGATCATCATCGAATATATGCAGGTTCTACTTTACGGCAAAAAAATAAAATAAAAGAGGAAATAGCTCAGTTAAATTATTTGCACCTAATAACTATTGGCTATCGACTTAAGAATTTATTCAATTTGACGTAACAAAATCTTACGTAGTGATTTTTACAATTTGTTTTCTAGGATTTCTTATGCATGTTTACAACGGAAATGCACTATGATAAGGTAAATGCATGATAGAAAGAAAAAAAAATTATTTTTATTGTATTACCCAGGGAATGTTGTTACCATAATTGAAGAAGCAGCTTGAAATTTATCAATTTTTCAAATAAGCAAAAAATGTATAATTATGTTAGTAACATGATTGAGTTAGTTGCTAACTTGAAACAACACTCCATTATTTGGGTGACTCTCACTCTATAATTAATGGAAGAATCTTATTTATCTTGTTATAGGAATGATGCATTTAAAGAATTCAAATTAAAATTTTCAATTGCGACTTTAGCTTTTCTTTTATTGTCATTAGACCAAGTTATAGTCAAATTAAACAAATTTCATAATATAATGATGGAAGACTATTCAAGTTACATTAATTATAGAGTAAGTCACATAATTAAGGTTTTTGGTTTAATTACGAGCATTGCCTGTGCATACCTGGATCGTTCATGTTTATTCACATGAAAGGTTAGAACTTACAATATTTCGACACGTGATGCAACAATGTAAGGCTATTCTACCTTGCTTTCATAATATACACTGGTGTTCGTACCCGTGCTGTGCACGGATCTAATCATTGGTATTTGGAGCACATATTTTAGCATTAACGAATGTTGGGCAAAATCAAAGAACAGTAAATTACGATCAAAATAAACTAAGTAACATCCGAAACATGATTTTGCGCATGTTTGTACAAAGTAATTTTTGATGAAAAATTGAAAAGAAAAGATCAAAATTAAGAAAATAAATAACTGGAAGTAAGTAAGGGACGAAATAGTGAAAAATGAAAGAAATGGGAGAATTAACAAAAAAGTCCTAAACCTTTTTCATTTGTGCCAATTTAGTGCATCCGGCTAATTTTGACTCGAAATCATTAACATGGACGCCAGTCATCCTACATGGCACGTCCGGCGCTGACGTGGATAATTTTTAATATTTTTTCAAACTTATTTATTTGTTCTTTTCTTTTTCCATTTTTTCTTTTCTTTCTTTTTTCTTTTTTTTCCTTCCCCTCCTCCTTCCTCCAGCTGGACCTTGGCAACTGGCCAAAGGTGAGGGCCGGCGACGTCAACTTCACTAACCTCTGGCAAAGCTCGCCCCCGGTGGCCACTCAAGGCGAGGTCGGCCCTCCATGGGTTGGGCGAGGCTCGACCTTGTCGACCCTCACCTCTAGCCGAAACTAAGATCCTGCGATCGGTTGGAAGGAGGAGGGAAGGAAAAAAAAAAAGAAAGAGAAAGAAAAGAAACGAAAAGGAAAAATAAAAGAACAAAATAATTCAAAAAACATTAAAGTATTATTAAAATTTGTCCATTGTTAGTGTCGGCTGCACGTAAAATGGCTGACGTCCATGTCAACGGTTTCTGGCCAAAATTGGCAAGGTGCACTGAATTGGCATAAATGTAAAAATTTAGGACCCAATTGGCCATAAAAAACAAGTTTATGATTGAATTGGCACAATTGTAATAGGTTTAGGATTTTTTTGGTAATTTTCCTTGAAAGAAACTATAGACTACTCATCTTCAATTTATCTGCATTCAGTGTAATTCAATATCCACCTCTATTCTGTAATCAACGAGCCTTTCTTCGTGAGGGCCAATAGAGCCTTTTACGCGCGTGCCCATGGGCAAAGAGAAGATAGAAAAAATACTATTGTTAGATATTAGATGTTCGATTTGATAGGATTGTAGGAGCGGAGAAAAAAACATATATTAAATATCAAATAAGATAACTGGAAAAGAAACTAAGAAATGATAGAATACAAAAAGAGGAAAATAGTAATAATAATCGCGAACCTTAAATACCAAATCATAGATTTTGATGTGAATGCACAAATGCACTAACAAATTCTTAAGTCAGGCTGAATTATATCTTGATTCTCACAGCAAATCGGCACCGAAAGCATCTTTTTTAACTATAGCAAAGATTTGGCCAAATCAAAGAACAAAGGAAATACATGAAGATAATTAACGTTTATTAAAGTACTAGATCGACAGGATTATTTAATTTTAATCTCACTCAATTCCATGAGACAATAATTTTGGTTTTGCGATCAAGCGTACTAAAACTCACGATGCTATTTCGCATGCAAAAATGTGAAAGAAGCAATCAGTCTTTTTCATTGTCGGCTCTTTGCAATCGATGTAAAAATTCCGATGACGCTATGATATAAGTAAGAAAAGTAAAACTGTTGGGATGAAAATAGAAACTCTACTAGATAGAAGACGTACTTGATAATTGATGTCATTCAATTGGCGCAAAATTGAAAAGTCAAGCTCAACTTCCCTTCCTCAATTTCTTTCTTCTTGTGGATTTCTGGAAAGTTTTGGTCACGCAACATGCAAATAAAGAGATAATTGGGGAAATAGAGAGACACCCGTATGGAATTGCAGAAGGGTATATAATGAAAGGACAATACCTTAAGGTAAAAAGAAAGACAAATGAAATTCCCAATATAGATGCACATCGTTAATGTGATTGTGTAATTGTAACTTTTTGTTAACCTACTTTTATAGGCTTTTGTGCACTAAATAATATGTATTTTTATTGGCCGTAATGTGTTTCTTTTTATTAATAACCAATTTTTAAAAAAGAGAGGTTTTGTCAATTATTCTTCTCTTAGTTAGTTGCGTTTTAATTTGAAAGCTTATTCTTTTTTCGATGAAACAAAAAGATACTGCTTCGATTGCACAAAAATCGTCTATTGGAAAAGAAATGAATACACAAAGAGTTGCACTTCTAGAGAAAAAATGACCAAACACTCTCGTTTCCATTCAGCCATATGCCAAAATGAACAATATTTCATGAACGGAAAGGAAATAAGTTGTAATGCTTTATGAATGCATAAATGCTTGTAATAAATCCGATTGGGTACATTTTTTTTGTCCAAAAGTGCAACGGTCCTTACAATTGCGAAGGGACACCATATGTGCTCCGGTGGAGGGAATACTTGGGAGTCAATGCTACGTGTGTCACAGAATTTAATATAAAAACTTAGAAGAAACATAGACTATTGTCATGGAGGAATATTACATGAGATCACTAAAATTTGTGGCATGCAAGTGAAAATTGACATACAACATGATTGCGTAGTCATAAAAAGATCACATATACTCTGTAAGTGGAGAGAAAATGCATTAGCCACAATAGCATGCAGACGTATGCTGACAAAAGGAGGTTGGGCGGTATGCTATTCCTTGTTTAATGACACTTTTTATTCATGTCAAGATTGAGGAATGCCCTATGCTGGTATTTACTATCCTCAATTTTTCTTTCGTAGGAAGAAAATAGAAATATTGAGGCACTACGTCTCGACAGAAATGGCTCAATCATGTTCATGGGGCGAAAGAGCTTCAAAAGAATGCCTTACCTGAAGTTCCTTCATCTGAGTAAAGTGCGTTTTGTTGGAGATTTTAAGGATTCACTTTCTGAATTAAGATGGCTAGAGTGGGAGAAGTGTCCTTGCTCTTTCAAGGCGACTAATGTTCATTTGGAGAAATTACTCATACTTGATTTATCGGATGGTAATATTAGTGAAAATTGGGAAGGATGGCGTTCAATCAAGGTAAAGATGAGAAATGCTTTCTCTTTTGTTACATTTTGATGATGAATCATTCTTTTTCCAACTGCTAATCTTGGAACATGTTTCTTTCTTGTAGATGGAGAGGTTGAAAGTTCTCAATCTTTCTGGGTGCAATGCTTTGAAGAGAACTCCTGATCTCTCTAAGTTTAAAAGTTTAGAGATGCTAATCCTGGAATCTTGTGTGAATTTGGAGAAAATCGACCCTTCGATCGGAGATGTTGAGTGCCTCGCTTCCTTGAACTTGAGTAATTGTCGGAGTCTCAAGAAGTTGCCCTCACGACTGGGTCAACTGAAGGGCCTCGTTTCTTTAAACTTGTCATCATGTTCGGGACTCAAGAAGTTGCCCTCACGACTGGGTGAACTGAAGGGCCTCGTTTCTTTAAACTTGTCATCATGTTTGGGACTCAAGGAGTTGCCCTCACAAGTGGGTGAACTGAAGGGCCTCGTTTCTTTAGACTTGTCATCATGTTCGGGACTCCAAGAGCTGCCCTCACAACTGGGTGAACTGAAGGGCCTCGTTTCTTTAAAGTTGTCATCATGTGGGGGACTCCAAGAGCTACCCAAAGAAATAGGCAAATTGGAAAAACTGAAGGAACTTGCAATAGACGGTGTTAAAATAAAAGAAATTCCTTCATCAATAGGTTTTTTGAAGGAGCTGGAGATACTTGATGCCCTAGGCTGCGAATCATTGGTTGGACTTCCCGACTCAATTGGCCAACTGGAAAATTTGTCGACCCTTGACTTGAGATTTTGCGACAAATTTGAAGGATTTCCCGAGAGTATAGGATCTCTTGTGAAATTACAGCGCCTGTTGCTAGGCAATATACCTCCTCCATCTCTACAAGGGCATATGAACAGTTGGGATTATAGTGATGATTTTTGTTTCGATCGTATTCCCCCTTCAATTGGGAAGTTAGAATCGTTGACTGAACTGCATTTGACATGTGCAAAAATTTCGAAATTACCTAAATCCATTGGGAAATTAAAAAAATTGAAAATTTTGAAAATTTCTAGGTGTGCGAAATTGAGTAGTTTACCTCGTACTATTAGCGAGTTGGGTGAACTTGAAGAATTGGAGGCCACAGAGTGCCATAGTTTGGGAGGGGAAGTTCCTATAAATGGGTTGTCTTCACTGAAGATCCTTCGACTTGGGAAGATTTCCGATGACGAATATTTGTTTGCCAAACACTTATCTTCTCGACAACACCTTGATTTAACTAAATGCGATCTTCCTGCCAGCTTAACTGTTTTGGAAGTCACCTGTCACAATCGCACATTGCCTAAACTTTCTCACTTAATCCATCTAGGAGAGCTCAATTTGCAGCTTTGCGAATATCTGGAATCCATCCCAGAGCTTCCTTTAGGAATCTTGAGCCTTTGCATCTTCTGGTGTGGTAAGTTGAAAATGTTGCCAGATTTGTCGAGTTTGGTACTCTTGTTAGAATTACGTATCCTAGGGTGCAGTGAGCTCAAAGAAATCAGGGGTTTGGAACGATTAAAATCTTTAAGAGAACTATCTATACATGAATGCAAGAAGTTGTCCGATCTCAAGTTCCTTGAACAGCTGGAGTTTTTGAGAGACTTGGAAATGGTACAGTTTGATGCTCCACAAATGAATGATGATCTATCCCAAGTTTAATGTCTTGGCAGATTGAAAAACTTGGAACCGCTGCGTATTGATTCCTGCCAGTCCCTTATAAGACTCGACACCAGATTTGTCGAGTTTGGTACTCTTGTTCGAATTACGTATACTAGGGTGCAGTGAGCTCAAAGAAATCAGGGGTTTGGAAGGATTAAAATCTTTAAGAGAACTATCTATACGTGAATGCAAGAAGTTGTCCAATCTCAAGTTCCTTGAACAGCTGGAGTTTTTGAGAGACTTGGAAATGGTAGGATTAGATGCTCCACAAATGAATGATGATCTATCTCAAGTTTAATGCCTTGGCAGATTGAAAAACTTGGAATCGCTGCGAATTGATTCCTGCCAGTCCCTTATAAGACCCGACATTTCACAATTAACACATCTGCAGGTATTATGGGTCGGTGAATGCGAAAACATAGTCGAAATTAAATGCCTTGAGAGGTTGAAAAAATTGAGACATTTGAGTATCCCAGAGTGCAATTCCATAACACACCTCTCGCTCCTCAATAACCTCGAAGAATTGTACATTGATGACTGTCCGAACCTTCATGATGTTCAGGGCCGAGTCAAATCTGTGAGGTGGTTTGAGGGGGTGGGGGGTCGATATCGGGAGAAGTAGGATGAACTTACGGAGGTCCGGGAATCCAGGCGTCTAAATTCTAAAAGAAGTTGAGCGATGCAAACTTATTGGAATATCGGTCATTGCGCTGCTGCAGCAGAGAAACAATCGGTTCATGAAAATAACGCTCCGAACAGTCGAGCGCTCTGGCCACGATGTCGGAACGATTCGCATGTCCTTTCCAAGGTAAATAAAAGCAGGTCACGCTATTCATTGTCCAGATGTATCGCCAATTTCATCAACATTTCCTCAAGCCGTCCACAAGCGTCCCCTTCTGAGTTTCGAATGATGCAGGCGATTGCTCCTTCCATGGAGCTTTCGACGAAGGGATCCATCAGTGGCGACCTTTAAAGATCCGACCTTTGGGGGTTTTCCAGTTCTCAGAAGAGGTGGGAGCGTCAAGGTCCGATTTTTTGCTTTGAATTCCATCTCCTGTAATTTCCGAGAGAAGTTACAGCTCCCTGTAGTGCTTGAACTGGATCTGGGAGGTTTCTTTCGAAAGATGAAGTCGTTACGGGAAGTCCAAATAAACCAAAAGATGGTTGCTACAACCGCCAGAGAAGGTGGGTTTTCTGTGCTTTTAAGGAATTGCGTTAGCCATATCTCTATTTTGCTTGACCCCTGGGAAGAAACCTGAATGTTTAGGGATGGTTGAGCCCATATGTCTCGCGTCCAAGGACAAAAGAGAAGGAGATGCTCTGTGGATTCCACCTGGTCTTTGCACAATGAGCAGTAAGGATCTGGTACTATTTTTTCGCTTGTGTAAGTCCTCCATTGTTGGGTAGACTATTCTGATGTGCCTTCCATAGAAAGAACTTAATTTTAGGGATTGTTCGCATTTTCCAGATCTCATTTCATAAAGCTCGAGGAGCCGAGAAAGATGAGGAGGCCATTGGAGCTTTCGGATAGTCTTGGTAAGTCTTATGTAGTTGTAGCCACTCTTTACTGAGTAATTTCCTGTTGATGAATATATCCACATCAGTTTGTCTTGAATAGAGTGGGTTCTTACTTCTTAGAGGAATAGCCCGAATGTCCTTCACAGTGCCCTCTTTGAAAATATTTTGAAGGAGAGGTTCATTCCAGGAATTTTCTTCGTGGTTTATATGTTCTACTACCTGTTGTGGGTCATTTTCATTCGCTGGCCCTCCAATTACACCTCTTTTGAACCATCTGTCCTTTCCGATACTGATTGCTTCTCCTGTTAACACTGTCCATATTGAAGATTCTGAGATTGAGTCTCTTCCCTCTAGTAAGCTTTGCCAACCCCAAGAGGGTCTGTGCCCTTTCCCAGCATGCCAGAAACTCCTTTTTGGGAAGTATATTCCTTCAAAAATTTTCTGTGCGTCTTCTTTCCCTTTGCATAAAATAATTAGGTTGAATTTAGTCAGTTTCCATGACAACAGGGTATTGTTTCCTGCTCCTACGTGATTCAAGGAATGGGAAATCTAATCGAGGAGAATGATGTGATGCTTCAGAGAAATCATTTTCTTGACAATGCAAACAGTGATCAGAATGCATTCCATGTACGTCAGATGTCATGAGCCATCAAATAAAGATTGTTCGTCTTGGATAAGCTATCAATTACTATCCCAACCAAATCTGAGTTATAATTTTCTCGAACTACTACTTTTGAAGAATGATTGGCTTCCTCCCTGGAAATCTATTTGGTTATGTTTGTTCGCTTGTGCAGATACTTTCGATTTCATATTTTCCATGAGGATGCTCATAAGCCATATGTACTTTTCTGGAAATCCCTTAACTACAGTTATCTCAGTCCCTTAACCATTCTTTTTCATGGTAAATAAGTAGCATGTTCTGATACACGGTTATATTTTCTTCACAAGATTCCCTGGCCATTTTGTATTCATTGATCAGATTTATGTGTCACATTGGACCAAGGGCAGAATATCGATCAATTCATCCAGTCTGGAAAAATCATCTTTTGATTTTATGTCATAATCATTCAAGCATTAGAATTTTTACGCTGTGCAAGGTGGATTTGTTCCATTGATGCTCATTAGGGACATTCGAAATAGCAAGATATACTATATCGTGCTATACACGACAAAAGAACCGATGTCATTTTGATCCGGGACATGAAACCGCAAGAGAACCATAGGTGGAGGTGGTTCTGTTGTGAGATTAGGAGTGAACCTGTGTAAATGGACTATTTGTTTTGGCATAGGAATGTAAGCAGAGCTGGATGTTGTAATTGCTTTGTGAGAGTTTTGGTGTCAAGATTGCTCTGGAAAGATGGAGATTCCTCACTGGCATAGTACGGCATGTTTCGGTGCTAATTGATTTAGTGGATAACAAGTTGATCTCATGATGTAGTGTTGATTTGCAGGAGCTGTTAATGCCTTTCTTAGTGAAAGTTTTTTAGTTTGTTGAAGCAGCTAATCGTTTTCTTGGAATGTAGGTTACTGAAGTATGACGAGGAAGATATGCGAGGATAGGGGTGATGCTATGTTATGGAGACGCGAGTTCAGTCTGATGGTTTTTTGTAAAAGCAAGCTGCACATTTCACATATTCAGCTGCTTTGAGGACGGTTATGAGGTATATTTTTCCTAGAAGCCTAATTTGAAGGTTCAAATCCTCTTAGACTAAGCCTCAACTTGAATGATATTGCCCAACAATGCAGGTTGTGGTGAGAAGATGCAGAGCTCTCACATTGGTGTTTCCGTGTCCCTATTGGGATATGAACAAGTTCGATTGCTTGTCAAGAGGATTCAACTTTAGAGAACCGGTGGATACAAAATGCTAATAAACATGGAGGCTATCTGTTTTCCTGTTCCTACGAGTGGAGATTAAACATGGAAATTGGGGAAGTTCAGGAGTCGAATCTTAGAGGCACTGAATTCTCTATGGACTTCCCTTTCATAAATGCCAATTTGACCGGCTTGCGTAACAAGTGTGGTTGTGCTCAAGTCATCAATTCAAAGTCAAGCTCTGAATGTGGTAATGCAATGCTAGTCTCTACTCTCTAGTCCATGTCCACTTGCCCAAAGTAGCGCATAAGACCAGTTTCCTATTGTTTATGCATCACTTGTTTGATTCAGGAATGGCTAAATATGGAGGTCTAGCGAAATTATACTTTGACGAACCTTGTCCTGGGCTGTCTGACTCTGAGTTATTAGTGAAAGTGTTTCGAGTCATTCTAATTATCCATTGTACATGTCGAAATGTACCTTACTGCAGCCTTGAATTAGAGAGGAAGATATCACAAGAAGTTGATGAAGGTTGAGTACCATAATTTCAAAAAGGACAGCTTCTGCGGCGGGTGTGTTCTCCCTAAGAAAGACGGCATCGGAGAGGACAGTGGTTGGATCGTCTCTTGGGTACATAATGAAGAAACAAATGTGTCCCAGGTTAAGTTTAAGAGTTTCGATACAATCATCATGTAGCTTTGCCTTCCAGTAACGACGTACGATATGATTTTGAGATTGTGAAATTTGCAGGTTCACGTGATTGATGCACAGAAGTTTGAAGGCGAGCCAGTAGCCAAAATCACTCTGCCTCAAAGAATACCCTATGGATTTCATGGTACCTTCGTCTTCATACCGAATTGATGATCAGGACACCAAATCTCATGTACAAATCATAGTAAGAGGCCAAAGAGAACCATATGCGGAATTGGTTCTGTTGTGAGATTTGGAGTAAAGTGCCTGTGTAAATGGGCTATTTGTTTTGGCACATGAATGTAGGCAAAGCTGGACGTCGTAATTGCTTTTTGAGAGTTCACATTACGGCGGGATTCGGCACTAATCGATTCAGCCGATAACAAATTGATCTAATGATGTAGCATTGATTTGGATGAGCTGTTAATAATGCCTTTTTGAGTTATATAGTCCTGCAGTTTGTTGAAGCAGTTATTTGAACCGACGGAATTCATTAATGTTGCAATTTCGTAATCATTGTTCTTGACCATTCAAGCAACTTGAGACTCTGGAATTATATTTGGGAAAATTATCCAAAAAATTCTAAATTTATTACATTTTTATCAATTCATTTCTAAACCTTTCAATTTTGTTAATTAAGTCATAAACATTTACATGTTTTTCCAATTGAGTCAATCCAGCTAATTTTAATCAAAAATCGCTGATGTGGACATGGGCCTTCTTACACAGCACGATCGGCGCAAATGTAAACAAATTTTTTACGATTTTTTTAAATGATTTGATTTTTTTGTAAATTTTATTCTTTTTCCTTTTCCTTTTTTGTTCATTCTTTTCTTTTTTTTTCTCTATCAAATCTGGCTAAGGTTGTCGGTCAACCCTTGTTGGTCACAGGTAAGGGCCGGCCAACCCTCACCGACCACAAGCAAGGGCCGGTGACTCTCACTGGTCATTGGACGAGGTCGCGAAGCCCTTGCCAGCCTCTGGTGAGGGATCGTAGCCCTTGCTCATTGCTCACAATTGGTGAGGCGGTAATTTTCGCTAAAATTGATCGAATGTACTCAATTAGCAAAACGTGAAAAAATTTAAGTTTTAATTGGTAAATTAAAATATTCATGACTAAATTAACAAAAGTGTAGTAAACCTAAGACCGGGAAAAGTGCCAAAAAAGTCATAAACCTTTTGCATTAGTGCCAATTTAGTCCTAAACCTTTTTTTGGTGCCAATTCAGTCCTAAGCCTTTTGCATTTGTGCCAATTTAGTCCTAAACCTTTTTTTGGTGTCAATTAAGTCCTAAACCTTTTAAATTGGTGCCAATTCAGTCCTAAACCTTTTGTTTTTGTGCCAATTTAGTCCTTCCACCAATTTTGACCGGAATTTGCCGACGTGACGCCCGCGCGGCCACTGGCCGTCATCCTTGGCCTTGACGTGGATTAACTTTAATAATATTTTAATATTTTTTTGAATTTTTATTTTTTTTTCCTTTTTTTCCTTTTTTTTCCACTTTTTTTTTTTGGTCTCTCCCTCCTTCCTCTGGCCGGCGAGCTCGACCTCGCCGGCCACTGGCGAGGGCGAGCCTCGCCTTGGTCGGGCGAGGCTCGAGCCCTCGTCGGAGGCCGCGGCGAGGGCGAGCCTTGCCATGGTCGGGCAAGGCCTGACCTCGCCGGATCTGGCGAGGTCGCCGCGGCCTCCGGCGAGGGCTCGATCCTCGCCCGACCAAGGCGAGGCTCACCCTTGTCGGGCGAGGCCAGCGAGGTCGAGCTCGTCGGCCTCTGTCCTCTGGCCGGTCGCTGGATCGGCCAGAAGAAGGAGGGAGAGACAAAAAAAAAAGTGGGAAAAAAAAGAAAAAAAAGGAAAAAAAGTAAAATTAAAAAAATATTAAAATATTATTAAAGTTGTCCACGTCGGTGCCACGCCGGTGACCGGCCGCCGGCCAGCAGGCGTCCACGTCGGCAAATTCCGATCAAAATTGGCCGGAAGGACTAAATTGGCACAAAAATAAAAGGTTTAGGATTGAATTGGCATCAATTTAAAAGGTTTAGGACTTAATTGGCACAAAAAAAAAGGTTTAGGACTAAATCGGCACCAATGCAAAAGGTTTAGGACTGAATTGACACCAAAAAAAGGTTTAGGAGTAAATTGGCACTAATGCAAAAGATTTATGACTTTTTTGGCACTTTTCTCGTAAGACCTTTTGGACAATTTTCGATACAATAATTAGAACGAGTATAAGTCCCTACCAAACTATGCTTATCGAGTAACGACCGGCATTAACTTCAGATGTTTGACAAGCGAGGAGACTGAAATATGGACATTTTGACTTTCGCCCCCTAAAAATCTCCAATAGTCATCTCGTTCCGATGAAGTCGGGAAATGAAGAGCCTTTCACTCCACATAAAGCGGTGGGGCCCAGCCACTGCTAAATCCAGTTACGCATGGTTTGGTTCGCAAGGAGATGCCCACGTCGCCGTTCGAGAGGCTCTTCCACGATTAAATCCACTCGTTTTATTTATTTATTTATTTATAAATTTTCCTATATTTTCCCCCCTGATTGATTTGCATCTTGAAGTAGAAAATTGCAAAAAAAGGAAGGGTACGTCATTGGAGAAGGAAAAAAAAATGAAAGGTGATCTAGCGTTTGAGTGTTCTTTTGTTCAAACAAACACGAATGGTGTATGCAATTTTATCAAGAACTACAAAAAGAGTACTTTTTGTGCATTTGTATATGAAATTCATACTCAGTTTGGTGTGTAGGTTAAAGTTTTGCGTTCTGATAACGCTAAAGAGTACTTTTCTGCACCTTTTTCTGACTTTATGACTCAACATGGTATGATCCATGAATCTTCCTGTCCTGATACACCACAACAGAATGGTGTTGCTGAAAGAAAGAATAGACACTTATTGGATGTTACTAGATCCATGTTGTTTGAAATGAAGGTTCCCAAAACCTTTTGGTGTGATGTTGTTCTAACTGCATGCTATCTCATCAATCGCATGCCTTCTTCTGTTTTGCGAGGTGGTATTCTTTTTTCTACTTTGTTTCCAAATGTGTTACTGTTTGTCTTACCACCCCGTATTTTTGGTTGTGTCTGTTTTATTCGTGATCATCGACCTGGAGTATCAAAACTTGATCCCAAGGCTATCAAGTGTATGTTTTTGGGTTATTCTCGTACTCAAAAAGGATATCGTTGTTATTCTCCGTTACTGAGAAAATATTTTATAACTATTGATGTTTTATTCTTCGAATCCACGCCTTATCATGATGTTCCAATTTCTGTTTCTGAGTTTGATGAAGACTTCTATGTGACTACCCTTCGGTCACCTGCTCCAACTACTGGTACACAGGAACCACCTCCTCTCCAGGTTTATACTCGACGTCCTCGAGTAGCTACTATTTCCCCCCTTGCTCATGACACTACTACGTCATCTTCAGCTCCAGATCCGCCATTAGTTGACCCTCCTCTTGTATCTGATCTTGATCTTCCTATTGCTCATCGCAAAGGTACACGTACTTGTACTCAACACTCTATTGCAAACTTCGTCTCATATTCTTCTGTCTCTCCTTCTTTTCGATCCTTTCTATCTACTGTGGACCAATATCCTATCCCCAAATCTGTATCTGAAGCATTACAAAATTCTGGCTGGAGGACAGCAATGGAAGAAGAACTAATGGCTCTCCAGTTTAATCAGACTTGGGACTTGGTACCTCTTCCTTCAGCCAAAACTGCTATTGGTTGTCGTTGGATATTTGCTGTGAAAGTCAATCCCGATGGTTCTCTGGCTCGTTTAAAAGCACGACTTGTTGCAAAAGGGTATGCTCAGGTTTATGGAGTTGACTATCTAGACACTTTTTCTCCTGTTGCCAAACTTACTTCTGTTCGTATTTTGATATCCCTTGCTGCCACATATAACTGGCCTTTATTTCAGCTTGATGTTAAGAATGCCTTCTTGTATGGTACTCTTCATGAGAAAGTTTATATGGAGCAACCTCCGGGATTTTTTGCTCAGGGGGAGTCTGGGGTTATGGTTTGCAAATTAAGAAAGTCTTTATATGGTTTGAAGCAATCCCCACGAGCATGGTTTAGAAGATGTTCTGATGCTGTACTTTCTTTTGGATTGTCTAGATGTGGAAATGATCATTCTTTCTTTTATAAACAGTCACGGGGAGGCAAACTGTTCTTGATTGTATATGTTGATGATATTATCATCACGGCAGATGATTTGACTGGTATAGCTGAACTAAAGATTTATCTTCAGCAACAGCTTCAGACTAAGGATTTAGGAAAATTGAAGTATTTCCTAGGAATTGAAGTTGCTCAGTCACATAAAGGTACTGTTCTGTCACAAAGAAAATATGTGCTGGATTTGCTTAATGAGACAGGTATGTTGGGATCAAAACCTCTTGATTCACCCATGGAATAAGGGGTCAAACTAGCTGCTGAGGAAGGAGAAACTCTTGATAACCCGGAGAGATATAGGAGACTGATAGGAAAACTGAATTATCTCACAGTCACTCGACCAGATATTGCCTTTCCAGTTAGTGTGGTAAGCCAGTTTCTATCTTCTCCTCGTACATCTCATTGGAATGCAATTATTCGGATATTGAGGTACTTGAAAAAGACTCAAGGAAAAGGAATTATTTACCAAAATCATGGTCATAGCAAAGTCGAAGTATTCTTTGATGCTGATTGGGCAGGGTCTCCAGATGATAGAAGATCAACTACTGGCTATTGTACCTTGGTTGGAGGAAATCTAGTATCATGGAAGAGTAAGAAACAAAATGTTGTTGCACGCTCGAGTGCCGAGTCAGAATATAGAGCCATGGCACGAGTGACATGTGAATTAGTGTGAATTCAACAGTTATTGACTGAGATAGGCTTCAAAGCTTCACTACCCATGATTCTATGGTGTGACAATAAAGCTGCAGTGCATATAGCTTCCAACCCTGTGTTTCATGAGAGAACAAAACACATTAAGGTTGATTGTCACTTTATTCGGGAAAAGTTGCAGAGTGGAATGATCATTCCCAATCATATTCGAACCGGTGAACAACTTACAGACATTTTTACTAAACCTTTAGGTAATGGGAGGATAGAATATATTTGTAACAAGCCGGGCATGATTAATATCTATACTCCAGCTTGAGGGGGAGTGTTAGAAGTAGTAAAAGGGTAAAGTGGTCCTTAGGACCTTTAGGTCTAATTTTTGGTATATGTATTGGACACTAGTTGTGAATACATAACAAGCTTTTCCCTCTCTCTCTCTCTCTCTCTCTCTCTCTCTCTCTCTCTCTCTCTCTCTCTCTCTCTCTCTCTCTCTCTCTCTCTCTCTCTATTTCTCAGTATCGAAGCGTGCCAGGAGCTGATAGAAATCAAGGATCTGGAAGGATTAAAATCCTTAAAAGAGCTATATGTAATTGGATGCAACAAGTTGTCCAACCTAGATGGCCTTGAACATCTGGAGTCTTTGAGATGCTTGGGAATGGTGGGGATAGACTTATCCATACACAGGGAGTTGTTCAAACATTTACAGTTAGATGGTCCAATAGTGAATGATGATCTATTTCAAGGCCTTGACAGATTGAAAAACTTGGAAGAGCTGACAATCTATAGCTACCAGTCCCTCACAAGACCAGACCTCTCGCAATTAACACCTCTCGTAGTTAACACGTCTGAAGCTATTGATGGCTAGCAATTGCCACAATCTAATCGAAATTAAAGGCCTTGAGAGGTTGAAAAACTTGGAAAGATTAGTTATCGAGGGGAGCAAATCCATTGAAACATTACCAGACCTTCGCACTTCGATAAGCTGGAATTTTTGTGCATTGGAAAGTGTTGGAAGCTTCGTGATGTTCGTGGGCCTAGAGAAAGTCAAATTTGTGGATAGACTGTAAAATGAGGGATTCAACTGCAAGGCCTCCACATCGGTCGAATTTCGAAGATTGAATGGGATGATGGGGGGTCAATTTCGCCTGAACTTGTGGAGATCACAGAGCTCCAGGAATGAAGACGTTCAGGGATGCAACTTATTGGAATTTTATATGTTCATGGCACTCCTATGGCAGAGAAAATTTGGTTCTTGAAAAAGAATGCTCCAATCAGTCGATCACTTTGGCTACAAAGTCGGAAGGATTCACAATTCCCATCAATGGTAAATAAAGCGGGTCACACTATTCATTGTCAAGATGTATTGCCACTTTTCATCAGCATTTCATATGCATCGTACTTTTGTCTTTGAATATTTCGTGGAAGTTGATACAATGCTTCGGGGGTAGTCATGCTCTGGATCATTGGAGGCGTTAAGATGGGTCACAGTGCCTCATCAAATTTTACAAACCTTAAAATGATTGTACCAACGTTCCAATGAAAAAGTTAGTAACCAACTTTTTCTGAAATTTTACAAGTGTAGCACTCTAATAAATTTACAAATATGTCAATAAATTAGTAAGTTCGTAAATTCTTTCATTTGAAATTTATTTTATCAACTAAAATTTTCTATAGTTAGTGTTAACAAAATTTTTTTGGTCATAAGCGAGCTTTTCATTCACTACGTACGGGCCCAATTACATGAAAAGGGGGCTTCAATTAGTTTATCGCGGACCCATCAATTAGTTTCCCCTCAAAATCACGGCAGACGCACGCCATGGAACCTTCAGAAGATCCTTCATGGAAAGTTCTCTCGATGTTTAGCTTGAGGACTCGGTGATTTCCATCTTATTGGTAAGTGTCGTGGGTTGTTTCTATTCTCCGAGTCTCGGCCATTCCATTTCCAAAGATTCATATGCATAGCCATGATAGACGCCATTGTTGTTGCAGGATCTGGTAAGTGATGCTTGAAAATAGAGGAATATCTTTATGTCCAAATGTGCCAAAAAGTGACCGCGATCAGTTCGAAAGACGGGGGGCTTTTGAGGTGATTACCAATCTTCAATAGCCATCCCTCAATTCAAATAACTTCCTGATTTGAAATCTGAATGCCGATCTCAGAGGCCAACCTTATACATTTCGTCCTTTGACAGAGAAGGAACATATGTTTAACAGTTTCAGTTTCCTTTTCACAAAGGCGACATGTCGACTCAAGTACAATCTTCCTTCTGAATAGGTTCTCTCTTGTGGGTAGGGCATTTTGGCATACACTTCACGTAAACACCCTTACTTTGGGTTGAGTCTCTAGATTCCATGCCTTAGTCCAGAGGGCTTTTGGAGTTTGCTAGGATAATGAGGCTTGATTTGCTTCATGCTTAGTCTCAATGTCCTGGAGTTGGTTGCAGTCACTTTTAACAGCGTAACCTCCTGCTTTGTTGCGTGTCCAGACTAGCTTGTCTTCCGCTGGTGTTGTTAAGAGGGGGATAGCTAGAATATCATTTACTGTATGCTCATCAAAAAGAGAGAACAGCATGTGCTCATTCCATTGCGCTTCCTCAGCATTTCTGTCACGCCTGTTCAGCCAGTATATTCGAGCGCAAACGTCAGTACATTTCTCCTTTTTTCCACATATCTTCAATTTTGCATTTTCAGTTGCTGCATTTTGTCCCTGTCATGATGCAAGCTCTGCTCATTTGTTGACTCCTAAAGCTTCCTAATCAAGCAGTTGATTTGACTATTAGCATTAGAGAACTTCCGCTTGCTCCACTTCTTTAGGGCCTCTATTACTTTTTGTAGTTTCTTCAGAAAGTGTTCATTTCCATGCCTGGAGTATTCCACATTGAACTTACTAGCTTTCGACCAAAAAAAAAAAAGAACTTACTAGCTGACCACATTCGTTATCTTCAAGCCAGTATGCTTCAAACTTAATTTCTCTCTTTCTTTGTGCAGGTTCCGCTGAGAGAGTTAGCAAGATAAGACTATGGTCGGAGTCGATAGCAGGTAATGCATATGCTTCCACTTTTGGAATGTCGCTCTCCAGTCTACGTTGCATGGAGCTCTATCTAGTCTTTCTTTCACATAGGCATCCCCATTCCTATTATTTGCCCGTGTAAATGCCATCCTTTGCATTCAAGATCCATTAGAGAGCATGCATTTATAATGTCTAGTGCGTCGAAGAGCCGCTAACCTATGGTGCTTCGCCATATGCCTGCCTACTTTTTCCCAGCAATACAAAATTTCATTGAAGTTCAGTCCCCCCCCCCCCCCCCCAAATTGAAGGAAGCTGGTTTTGGAAGCCGATTATTGGAGCGTGTACGAAGGTAATTCTCATCTGTTTTCCATTATCTGTACAAATTAGGTCGAACATTTCATTTGTGACTGATTTCATTGTTAGCGCCACCCTATCACTCCGTAAAATTGCTGATCCCCCTGCAATTCCATTTGAATTCACCACTGCACAGTTCTGGAATTGGATTCATTTCAAGCTCATACCACAGGTTCTTGATTCTTTGTTTCCATCAGAAAAATAACATTGGGCCGTTCCAGAGCCTCAATGCCAAGATTGTCTAGCATGTGCCCTACCCCTGACAATTCCAACATAAAATTTTCATGGGAATCTCGGTGGCTTATTAGTGCTAGCCACCAAAGCCCGTATCTTAGGATCCTCCAAAACCTAAATTGGAGTCTCCAAAAGTTTGGTCTCATCTAAGGCAAGAGAGTTCACCTTTTGAGAAGTGTACGGACTATTCCTTCACTGTGTTTTGTTTCCACCTGTTTTCTTCCCGTTGCTAAATTTCTTTTGGGGGCCTTTTGAGCTGCCTTCTGCATTGTAGAGTGGTTTGGAGCTATTATCAGCATCAAGCTCTTTTCTTAGTGTATGAACCGATGCCACCTTTTCCAATTACTTCTATCTCCTCTGCAAAAATCTATGCTGACTTTTCCAGATTATTCCCACTATTAGGAACCAACAGATTCTTTCCCCTAGGCTAGCTTTTCCCCCCTGTATAGGAGCTGAACCCCTTTGTATCAAATTTCACTTGAGTTACCAAGCCCGCTGCTGCTGCTATTCGCCTTATTGTTTCCTCCGAGACCCAATCCATAGGTAATCTGTGCACTTGAACCCAAAACTAGCAATGTGTGTAATCGTAACTGTACTGCGAAGTAGTCAGTGTCCATGGTTTAAGCACCTAAAGATTGCTAGAGAAAGACCAAGACCTTGTCTCAAGAATTCTGTTCATTTCATTTTCAGACTTAAAGGTAAAGGCTAAAGTTCTCGAGTCTACCGGATCAAAGGTAACTGTGTCCACTCTCCATGCCCTCTTCATAGTGTTTTGGAAGGCTTGGAGATTGATATTGCGGTTGTAGAAGAATTGCCCAAACATAGTTAGGCGACATTCTTATATTCTCTCAGTTGGGACCATATCATCTATGTCTGCCAGGTCTTTTTTCTGACCAAAAATTGCCCAATTTTCTGCAGAGGATAGTAACTCGAGAATCTGAGGTGTCTAATTCTTCCATTGAAGATGCACGAGAGGCAGACAGCTTACTCCCTGCCAGAAAAGTACAGCAGAAGCAGCTACTCCTGTAAATTCATTCTCGGGGTTGTATCACAATACACCGTAATGGCAAAATGCTGTCCAAAGACAATGCAGTGCTCAGGGAGGCTGATGGGGTAGGTAGGGATTTTGGGTAAAGGGTCATAGTTGAAAAGGAAACGGGAGATTTGCATCTTGGTAGAGACTAGATGAAATGACTGCTATGTTCAGCGAAGAACATGAGGGTTTTTTGGGTGAGAACTACCACCGTCGGGGTTGGATATAAGCTCTTCCCATCGAGAGAGGATATCCACGAATTTCTACTCAATTATGTAAAATTTTGGTGGAAAAGGTCTATAATGATAGATTGCAAAGACACCGCAAACAGGTTTGAATTTACATTCCTATTTGAAGTCCTTATTTCTACAGGCCAAACATATGTTCAAGGGAACAAAAAAACCGGAAATGAAAAATTTTCCTTTACATTGAAAACAAAAACTGAAAACTTTTATCATTAACCATAAGGCCCCTTAGAACTTCGATTTGGGTTTTCTAGTTCTTTTCTTTAATTTGTAGTTTTCATTTTGGGCTGAAAACTTGAACACGGGCGTTGCGATTCATGCAGCAATGCCGGCGCCATTGCAGGGTCTCGATCCCGAGCACCTATCTGTTGTACAGAAGCCCACACTACTTGCCATATCTCAGCGATGCAGGCACCATGTCATTTTCGATAATAACTTTTCTCATGTTCAGTAGAAGTTGATCAACCACAAAAAAAGCCCCACATTTATGGACAATCCTTCATCATATTATGCACGCAAAAAGAAGAAAAAAATTTGAGTTCTTTCTAGAGAAGAGCAAGAATCACTGCATGCATGAGCAGAATTAGGTTCGCACTTTCTGCTACGTCCTTTGCTCTGCCAAACTATTCTTTTGTGTGAGAAACAATGCTGCCATTGGTAACTATTACAATTAAAGAGACTACTTGGGTTTCACAAAGGAATAAACACATAAAGAGTTGCATTTCTATTGAAAAATGCAGGGGGAGGCAGAGATTAGCAGAGCACGCCACATCGAGCTGACCTCTTCAGGATTTGAACGCTGTCGTTAGAAGAACTGAGATTTTCTAGAAATGACTTAAACTCATAGAAAATGAAGCTTTGTAATTGCAACTATCGATGCGTCCTTTTTCGAAATCGATGCAAAAGAAAGAGCTCGACTACCCATTAAAAAACAAAAAAAGCTACCCATCCATTCGAGTGATTGCGTACGAATCTAAGGAAGACATTCTATTATTTCTATTGTTATAGCACAAACGAATAGTAAAATATGTGAAATTTCTAACATAGCACGGAATCGGAGTATTTATACTTTTGGAATCAGCTAAAAAATACTCACTACCTGTCAAAATATTATGCTCGGTATGTCAAAATTGATTTCAAGATAAGAGTCCGAGAGAGAGAGACGATTCCTCCAAGTCAAGTATTATGTTGATTAAAGACGTGGTAAAGCCAAGGTTATCGAGAATGATTGGTGTCGTCAAAGAATTACCTAGTTTAATCTTGGATGCCAAGTCATCTCAATTCTTTAATTTTGATAGACATATGACTCGAAAAGATCATGATAAATTATTAAGAAGCTGGAAGTCAAGATGATCAACCTATAATAGGAATGGGGATGCCTTGTATCTTTTTCTACTGTAAGAGGAGGGTATACGAGTTGTCTTACGGGGTTAGACCCCCTACAACTCTTAACCTTTTAAGGTCATGTTCAGGACCAACAGTGATTGATGTGGGTGCTTTAAGCTCTTTTCCTTTTTTTTCTTTTGAACAGCTGGAGGACACTAGCGTGTTTCACATTGACGCCAAAAAGAGGAGGCTCGTGGCTTTGCAGTCCTGGAAAGAAGAGCAGTACGAACGGATGAGGAAAGTGACAAAGGTGCCCTGGGAGTAGTCAGATCAAATATTATGCGTGTTTATAGCTCACTCAATCGCTGTGAATTGAAGATGAGACAGAGGGACTGCGGGTTCAGGGAGTGAAGTAGAGGCCTCTGTGTTTCTCTGCATCTGTTTCTCCATTGAATGATAAGTAGAAAAGCAAAAGAGGGAAGGGAGAGAGAGAGATCTGTGTCAACGATTCATGAGATAGAAAGAGGGATTTTTGCAATTGCGAAATACAATGATAGAAAAAGCCACCAACCGATGCAGTGTAGGGTGTAGTTACATGTCGCGATGCATTGCTGGGTAACGAAATGATTTTAGTATAATCTTTTTGTCTAGTATTAAACAGAAACATATTTAACTGGGGAGGCTAATGGAGTTTGGAAAAATTTAAACTTAAAAGTTCTCTCTCGCACTTATAAATCAAATGATGTGGGATAATCACAACATTCTTCTTTCTTATTTTCTCTTTTTCTTCTTCTTGCCGTAGTTCTTTCGCACCCAAACACAACCTTTTTATTTCTTCAAGAAAATCCACTGTTATCTCTCTCTCTCTCTCTCTCTCTCTCTCTCTCTCTCTCTCTCTCTCTCTCTCTCTGGCCACGCACGAAAGGAGTAGTAGGTTCTTCCGGTAGGGGAAAAAAAAAGGATAAATAACGAAAATAAATTAAAGGAAAAGGAAGGAGAAAAGGGAGGAAAATGGAAAAGAACGCGTCCGAAAGGAGATTAACTATTCATTTCGTATAAATGCCTTTCTACAATGCTAAAAAAGACAACAAGGTACTCCTTTAACTTAGCACTAGGATAAATTTGTAATTCACCATAGATGCGACACAAATGCAACAAAATAACATATCATCATCATGAGTAATTCATCACAAATTAAACAATCGATGCTCGCCACATTAAGAATTTATCTTTTAATGAAGGGTGTATATCATTCGGCAAAAGCATTTTAGATTATATAGGATATGTAACTTATTTATCCCAAGACATATGCACAGTATATGTTAATGGAAAAAGGTTAGCAGTGTTATTGAGCTTGACAAATACAAGTTTGGGTTAGAGAGAAGGGGGATGACACTATTTGAAGTTGGAACAGTCGGGCCAAAAGTTAAAGCAAAGAAGACAGAACATGTCTTTCCCTCACAGACGGACGAGCCAACTCACTGTTTATTTCTATTAGCGGAGCCTTGCATGCTGAAGCTTTACATGCTGAAGCTTTCTCATCGTTCATTTTCTTGCGAAAGCATTTATTGTATGTCCCCCCAGATAGTTCCCTACCGTTAGACTTATTATTTGCTACACAGTAGCCTATAGATGTTGATTTCTAGATCCAATGGTGCCCCTGCTGCTCGGCTCAATTGGAGGACAAATACTGCACGCGGAAGTTTCTGGGAACGTGCTGATTGTGTCGGTGCTTTAAGCTCCTCCCTTTTTCTTTTGGACTGGCAACCATTGCGTTTCACATTGACTCCAACAACAAGAAGAGGTTCATGATGGCCTTGGAGACTCGGAAAGAAAAGAGTGATTAGGACGGATGAGAAAAATAATTGATGAATGCTTTTCGGTAATGTGATGGTGATTGTCGTCTCTCTCGTATCCCTGATTCAATTGAGAAGTTCGAATGGTTTACTGAATTTAACTTGTTATGTCCAGGCATTTAGGAAGCACCTGAATTCATTGGGATATATCTATTAAGTTCTACTTTTTTTATTATAAAAATCATAAGCCAAAAATGTATTTAAATGGAAATATCATAGCATTTATAAAGACAATGGGAATATAGCTATTAAGTTACTTTCTTTCTTTCATTTTCTTCCTGGCTTTTATATACAATGTTAATGCCGAGGCAAGAAAGAGACCACCATTAAAACGTTAAACGATCCTACCATGCGGATCACGGGTTAACAAAACTGCCGGTGTATAAATGATAACAAAATTAGCTGATGTCCGTCCACATTGATCATTAATAATAATTTTAATAATTTTATGTGAAGATGCCACCAGCTTGGTGCAAAAGACTCGAGTCAAGTGCGTTTGTTTTACGAAAAATAAGTGATTTGAAAAATATTTTCCAAAAAATAATTACTTGTATCGCTTACAAAAATAAATATATGGAAAAAATTTTCATCGCTCATGAAAATAATTAGGCATAGATAGTTATCGATGATTAAAATATTTTCCGTTAACTAATCTTTCCAAACATTATAAGTAATCATTTTTCGGTAAATATTTTTCAAAACACTTGTTTTTCACGAAACGAATGCACCCCCTTTAACCAAAGGTAACGCGGACAAACTTTAGGCGGATGACTTGGAGAACATACTAATTGATGTGGGTGCTATTGCTTTAAGCTCATTCCTTTTCCTTTTCCTTTTTGACAGCTGAAGGCAACCAGTGCATTTCACATTGCCTTGCCTTGGAGACTCAGAAAGAAGGGTGGTAGGGCCGGATCAAAGAATAATTGATGAAAGCTCTTTAGCAATGTAGCGGTGTTTTCCCCTTTATCCTTTTGATTCCCCTCGCGTCTTAATTCACTTGACAGAGCCCGAGTTTAATTTTGAATTCACGCTTCCAGACACATTTTAATAAATTCTGGATGAACACCTTTCGAGGGGGGGGGGGGGGACTTAATCATAGATTTTTTTAACTAATAAATTCTATGTTAAATACAGAATACAAACGTTAAAAAGAAATGGACGGTAGAACCGCAACTCATACTTGAATTTGTCCAAATAATAAATGCTGATCGATATATCTTTCACTATTATTCATTCATGTGATAGCGCAAGGAACCGACTTTATTCGATGGTGCGACGAATATTAATTTAATTTTATTCCGTGTCAATGATATGAAAGGCATATTTTATCTTTTTTCTTTTAAAAGACTCATGCATGATGAAAGCTCATTCACTAAAGTAAAAATCCCCAACCGTTGACGATCTGAGCCTATAAAAAGCCATGCTTGTAAAATTTGGAAGCACAATCTGCTCTTGTTGCGTTTGAAAAAATCAGCTCATTGTCGGCGAAGTACTATAGCAATGCACTGTTCACACACTGTTCTTCGCACTCATATTTTTTCGACGTGGGACAAGATATCTCTTAATTTGTTTTACAAATAAAGTATCAACAACAATTAATAGTAAAGTTACCGAAAGACATTGTCAAGAGATAAAAGCTATGTAAGCAAGATTTTCTGCTATGCTTTTTCTGGTCCCTAATTTGGCAAAAGAAAACGTCATTTCATGGCCCCCCACCATGTGGGTTTGGTACTATTCCAAATCAGGTAACCAGTGTGAGTTACCAACTTGGAGCTATGAGCATTGCAAAAATTATGCCCTGTCTTCAAATTTAAAAAAAAAAATAAGGTCGTTGATGGTTTCATTGGAAAATTTTCTTAAGGTGAGCTTCGTTCTGAAAATACATGTCATTTATCATCATCCATTGTTGTTGGGCATGGAAGCACAATGATAGTAACACGAAAAAATTATAATGAGCAACTCGGGACATACTTATTTGTAAAAGCGGTATAAATATAACATACAAATAAAATATGTCACCCAACTATCGGACACATTATTTATGATTGGTAGAATAGAAGCTTACGCATACTATTATGATTGTTTTTCTCACGACACGCAAAAACAGTTGGAGCAAAGCGAACTCTTTTATTTCTTTCCCGCATAGATGAGCCAACTCTTTGTTTTTCTTCTCAGCTTGAAACCCACAACTTTGAAAGAACCTTACCTAATCATGTGACTTCAATAGCTCCTCATCTTCATGTTCTTGCGAAAAGCATCTATTTATTGTACGTCTCCCAAATAGTTCCCTTACAATTTCCTACACAGTAGCCTCGGCAAGTAGACGTCAATTTCTGATAATTGTTTTCGTTGAAGACAAGAATTTCGATATCTCTTGTCAATTTTTGCGCGTGCTGCACAATACTTGAATCAGAGTGAATAAAGGCTACTCGGACAAAACTTCGGGCTCGCGATTCGAAGAACGTGTTGATTGATGTGGGTGCTTTAAGCTCTTTTCCTTTTTTTTCTTTTGAATAGCCGGAGGACACTAGCGTGTTTCACATTGACGCCAAAAAGAGGAGGCTCGTGGCTTTGCAGTCCTGGAAAGAAGAGCAGTACGAACGGATGAGGAAAGTGACAAAGGTGCCCTGGGAATAGTCAGATCAAATATTATGCGAGTTTACAGCTCACTCAATCGCTGTGAATTGAAGATGAGACAGAGGGACTGTGGGTTCGGGGAGTGAAGTAGAGGCCTCTGTGTTTTTCCGCATCTGTTTCTCCATTGAATGATAAGTAGAAAAGCAAAAGAGGGAAGGGAGAGAGAGGGAGAGATCTGCGTCAGCGATTCATGAGATAGTAAGAGGGATTTTTCCAATTGCGAAATACAATGATAGAAAAAGCCACCGATCGATGCAGTGTAGGGTGTAATTAAATGTCTCCATGCATTGCTTGGTAACGAAATGATTTTAGTATAATTTTTTTGTCTAGTATTAAATGAAAACATATTTAATTGGAGAGACAAATGGAATTTGAAAAAATTTAAACTTAAAAGTTCTCTCTCGCACTTATAAATCAAAAAATGTTGAATAATCCCAACATTCAAAGATGAAAAGAAAAGGGTCGGCGACGAGTCCGGGGTCGTCGCATCATAACGACCATAGCGAGATGTTTCGTGTCCGTAGGGTTCGGGGCGTGAAACGGACGACTCGGAGAACACACTACTTGACGTGGGTGCTATTGCTTTAAGCTCATTCCTTTTCCTTTTTGACAGCCGAAGGCAACCAGTGCGTTTCACATTACCTTGCCTCGGAGACTCAGAAAGAAGGGTGGCAGGGCCGGATGAGAAGAATAATTGATGAAAGCTCTTTAGCAATGTAGTGGTGTTTTCCCCTTTATCCTTTTGATTTCACTCGCATTTTAAATTTTAATTCACTTGACAGAGCCCGAGTTTAATTTTGAATTCACGCTTCCAGACACATTTTAATAAATTCTGGATGAACATATTTCGAGGGGGGGGGAGAGTTAATCATAGATTTTTTTAAATAATAAAATTCTATGTTAAATACATAATACAAACGTTAAAAAGAAATGGACGGTAGAATCGCAACTCGTACTTGAATTTGTCCAAATAATAAATGCATATCGATATATCTTTCACTATTATTCATTCATGAATAAGCGCAAGGAACTGACTTTATTTGATGGTGGGACGAATATTAATTTAATTTTATTCCCTATCAATGATATGAAAGGCATACTATCTTTTTTTGTTGGAAATCGCAAAGGATTTTTCAGATCTCAAGGAGACTCTTTGTAACCCAAGTTCATCTTGATACTTGGAATCTAGAAAGTTGTTACCTAGGAGGTTATGTCTTTTAAGATAGCCTTTAATGTTATGAATCTAGACGTGTTTGTTCATGTGACTAGAGTAAACGTAGAGTCGTGTGTTAATCATATATATATATGTGCGTCTTGTAATCTTTTTTTATATATACAAGTGAATACAATAGTATTTCAAATTTTCTTCTAACATTTGGTATCAGAGCCAGGTTGGCTAAGTTTTGAGAGATCTCGAGTCAGATGGCTTCTGTGAGTAGTGCCGGGAATGTCCAACCTCAACTCCCAAGGTTTGATGGGAAGAATTTTGAGCATTGGAAGATCCAGATGGAGGTGCTGTTCGGATTCCAGGAGCTGACCGAGATTATCGAAGAAGGATTCGTCGAGCCAGAAGCAGCGGCAGATTCGACAACGGAGGAGCAGAGGACGATAAAAGAAAATCGTAAGAAAGATCGTAAGGCTCTCTTTTACATCTTTCAAGCGATAGATTCGTCAATCTTTGAAAAAGTGGCGAATTCGAAGACGGCGAAGGAAGCATGGGATACTCTCATCAAAATTTACAAAGGCGTTGAGAAGGTCCAGAAGGTTCGGCTTCAGACTCTTCGTCGACAATACGAGCTCCTTCAGATGGAAAAGTCGGAGTCCATTTCTGACTATTTCTCACGCGTATTGGCTCTTGTCAATCAAATGAAGGCCAATGGTGAGACTTTTGGTGATCAACAGATCGTCGAGAAGATTCTTCGGACGCTAACGTTGCAGTTCGAATATATTGTGACTTCCATTGAAGAATCCCGTGATCTCTCAGTTTTGACCGTGGATGAGTTGATTGGCTCTCTACAAATGCACGAGCAACGACTCAAGGAGAAGTCCAAGACGGTGGAGGAGGCTCTACAAAGCCAGTGGGTGTTACCCGATGAAAAGAAAAATCTTTCTACTCAAAAGAAAGATAAAAGGCGGCAGGAGAAGCAACCTCGACAACAAACAGATAAGTCCCATATTCAGTGTTTTAATTGTAAAAAGTATGGGCATTATAAATCTGAGTGTCGAAGCAAAAGGATTGGTGGTCAAAAGTTTCATGCTAAAGTAGCAAGTTCTGTCGATAGATTTGTTGAAAGCAATGATGAGCATGGTAATGCTCTTTTATTCACGTGTAATGCTTCAGTGGAGAACCAGAAGAATGTTTGGTACTTAGACACCGGATGCAGTAATCACATGTGTGGCGAGAAGGAGTTATTCTCGAATTTCGATGACACCTTTCGTTCGGAGGTGAGGTTCGGGAATAATGCAAAATTTCCTATCACGGGAAAGGGGAGCATTAAAATCAAAACAAAAGATGGGTCGGTTCAAAACATTTCCGACGTTCATTATGTTCCCGGTCTTCGAGAGAATCTCTTGAGCATGGGACAGTTGTCCGAGCGAGGCTATCACATGATCATCAAGGATGAGGTTTGCACGATTCATGATGGCAAAGGAGGATTGATTGCAAAGGTAAAAATGGCCCGAAATCGCCTTTTTCCTTTGTATATTAATTATGCTACGTCATGTTTTAGTGCCTCAGTGCAAGATTCTTCATGGCTTTGGCACAAGCGGTTCGGACATGTGAATTTCGACAGCTTGAAGCTGTTGTGTCGAAAGAAGATGGTGCGAGATCTGCCCGAAATTTCTTCTCCAAAGGAGATATGTGAACCATGCGTCATTGGGAAGAAGTCCAGAGAAAGCTTTCTTTTAGGAAAATCATGGAGAGCGTCGAAGCCATTGGAGTTAGTTCACTCCGATCTCTGCGGACCGCTTGGTGAATCGTCGAATCGCGGGTACAAGTATTTTGTTACCTTTATCGACGACTTTAGCAGAAAAACATGGGTTTATTTCTTGAAGCAGAAATCCGACACCATCGATACTTTCAAGGAGTTCAAAGCCTATGTCGAAAACCAAAGTGGGCACAAAATTCAGATTCTCCGAACTGATCGTGGCACAGAATATTTGGTTGGTGACGGCTTCTTCAAGCAATGCGGCGTCAAGCATCAATTGACAGCACGATATACTCCTCAACAGAACGGAGTAGCGGAGAGAAAAAACCGCACTATCGTCGAAATGGTACGTACTATGCTTTGTTCTAAACATTTGCCAAAGCATTTTTGGGCGGAGGCGGTTGCTTGTACTGTTTACTTGTTGAACAGATGTCCCACTAAAGGTCTTGAGTTCAAGACACCGACAGAGGTGTGGAGTGGTCGAATCCCTTCAGTTCAGCATCTTCGTGTGTTTGGGTGTATTGCTTATGCCCATGTGCCAAATGAGCTTCGTAAGAAGCTTGATGAGAAGAGCGAGAAGTGCATCTTCCTCGGTTACAGACAATGAAACCAAGGGTTATCGGTTATATAATCCGGTAACGAAAAAGGTGGTAATCAGTCGAGATGTTACCTTCAACGAGGAAGGTGAGTGGACTTGGAACATGGAAGAAAAGAAGCAGTTTCGCTTTGTCCTAGATGAGGAGGAGACGGTTCAGCCCGATTCAAATAGTCAATCTGAACCAGTAGCGGCTTCGGTGGAACCGGGTTCGATAGCGGATTCGATAGTAGAGACTTCGACAAAGATTACTTCATCGAATTCTCGTTGAAAATCCTATCGAAAATCTTTGCTGAAAGTTCTTCACATCCACGGCGAGAACGAGTTTTACCGGCTCGTTTGAAGGATTGTGTTTTGTCCAATGATGATGATCCCTCTGATGAAGAAATTATCAATTTTGCTCTCTTTGCAGATTGTGATCCGACAAAGTTTCAGGAGGCTTCCCAAGATAATGGTTGGGTTCACGCAATGAATGATGAGATCCACGCGATTGAGAAAAATGATACGTGGGAGCTCACATCTCTCCCGGAAGGCAAAAGTCCATCGGTGTGAAATGGGTCTATAAGACCAAGTACAAGCCTAATGGTGATGTTGATCGGTTGAAGGCTTGTCTCGTAGTCAAGGGTTACAAACAAAAACCCGGGATTGACTATTTTGAGGTATTTGCTCCGGTTGCTAGACTGGATACCATTCGTATGATCTTTGCCTTGGCTGCTCAGAAACATTGGAAAATACACCAGATGGATGTCAAGTCCGCATTTCTCAATGGCGTACTTGAGGAGGAAGTGTATGTGGATCAACCTGAAGGTTATGTCAAGAAAGGTCAAGAGGGCTTTGTCTACAAATTGAAGAAAGCTCTTTACGGCCTTGAGCAAGCACCGCGAGCGTGGTATACCAGAATTGACTCTTATTTTCTTAATCATGGTTTTACTTGATGTCCTTATGAGCATACTTTATATGTTAAGAATGGCTTGAACGGTGAGATGCTCATTACTTGCTCATATGTCGATGATCTCATATTTACTGGAGATTGTCAAGAGATGATTTGTGATTTCAGGGAAGCTATGACTCATGAGTTTGAGATGGTAGACATGGGTCTGATGTATTATTTTCTCGGCCTAGAAGTTACACAATCGGAGGATGGTATTTTTATTTGTCAACAAAAGTATGCCAATGATATTCTTGAGCGTTTCAAGATGGCTACTTGTAAACCAATCAGCACTCCCATGGAAGAAAGGTTGAAGTTGACAAAAGACAGAAGTGGTTCCGAAATTGATCCCACGTATTTCAAGAGGCTAGTTGGAAGTCTGAGATATTTGACTTCTACTCGGCCAGATCTTGTTTTTAGTGTTGGGATGGTAAGCAGATTTATGGAGCACCCTAGACAATCACACTTTCAGGCAGCGAAAAGAATTCTGCGATACATTAAAGGTACTGTGAATGATGGTGTATTCTACACTGCTTCTGATAATTTTCAGCTTGTGGGATATATAGACAGTGATTGGGGAGGTGATATTGAAAAAAGAAAGAGTACTTCCGGGTATGTTTTCTCTTTAGGAAATGGAATTTTTTCTTGGGCTTCAAAGAAGCAGCGGGTGGTTGCTTTGTCTAGTGCTGAAGCGGAATACATAGCAGCAGCTTATTGTGCTACTCAAGCAGTTTGGCTGCGTTCGATGCTCGCTGAGCTACGGCATAAGCAGGAGCATTCGACGGTGATTTATTGTGATAACAAGTCAGCAATTGCCCTTGCAAAGAATCCAGTCTTCCATGGAAGAAGCAAGCACATTGATATAAAATACCACTTCATTCGAGATCTGGTGAAGTTCGAGGAGATTGTGCTGCAGTATTGCAAGTCAGTAGACCAAGTAGCTGACATGTTTACTAAGCCGTTGAAGATAGATTCCTTCCTTAAACTTAAGAGAATGATCGGCATGGTCAAGATGAACTCGGCTTGAGGGAGGCTGTTGGAAATCGCAAAGGATTTTTCAGATCTCAAGGAGACTCTTCGTAACCCAAGTTCATCTTGATACTTGGAATCTAGAAAGTTGTTACCTAGGAGGTTATGTATTTTAAGATAGCCTTTAATGTTATGAATCTAGACGTGTCTGTTCATGTGACTAGAGTAAACGTAGAGTCGTGTGCTAATCCTATATATATGTGCGTCTTGTAATCTTTTTTTATATATACAAGTGAATACAATAGTATTTCAAATTTTCTTCTAACATTTTTCTTTTAAAAGGCTCGTGCATGATGAAAGCTCATTCACTTAAAAGTAAAAATCCCACACCCAGAACAGCATGTTGCATCGAAATCGATTTAACACGAAGGTACAATTGCTGAGATGGCCAAAATGAGATCGTGCACGACACACGAACAGTTAATTAATGGAAAAGGTAAATTTCACTTGATTGATTGCTTAGGAAGTACCCATAATGCGGTCACTGACAAAATCCTGACAAAATTGGGAGAGGCACGTGTATGAAGTGTAACGCCCAATTTGTGACTTAATTCGTAAGTTGGATCCATTCGAGCGCAATTCTCAATTCGTGACAAAATTGGACACTCCCGAGAAGGTTGTCAAGGCCAATGGGAGTGAGGACCACAAGAAGGCAAGGACTGAGTTGCTTTTAGTCAATAGGAACAATGGGCAGGTTGTCGATATATGAAACGACAAACTTACTTCATCTTCCTGCCTTGCCTCTTGCTTTCCCTTCTTCCTCTTTACCAGCCACGCTATAAATGCGGCGCAGAGGTAGTTGAGTAATCATTTCGTGCTCAAACCTATCCATAATAGTCGAGTCTCTGTGTGAGAGAGAGAGAGAGGGAGAGAGAGCACTACAATGGAAGAACGACAGCCCAAGCGAGTAAAATTCACTGAAGCTTCGAGTTCGTCCACCTCTGTGATTGGAAACAATTACTACGTATTCCTGAGCTTTAGAGGTCCTGATACTCGTAATGGCTTCGTCGATCACCTCTACCATAGACTCAACGATGTGGGCCTGAGGTTCCATCCAAACTTCATATTCAAAGATGACAAGGACCTCCCCTTCGGCGAGGACATTGCTACAAATCTTATCAATGCAATCACGCACTCTAAGGTTTCAATCCCAGTCATCTCAGAAAATTATGCTGCTAGTAAATGGTGTCTCCGCGAGATCATTCAGATGATGGAGTGCGTGAAAAGAGGAGAACAAAAAGTCTATCCGGTGCTTTACAAGGTGGAACTCGATGAGGTGAAAAAAATGGAGGGGAAATTTGGTAAGGCCTTCAATGACGCAAGCATTGACGACGAGGTCAGGCGACAAGGGTGGCGAGCGCTCGAAGAAGCAGTTGATCGTAGAATATTCGAATCGGAGAAAATTGCTGGAGGGTACGTCGTTTACCTTGTTTTAACAAATCCTTGTCGGAAGAAGAACTTTTCTATTTATCATCCTTAATCCTTGTTTTGTGGAGCCATTAATAAGTTGTCTTGTGTTGTGTTGTTTGACAGGCGTGAAGGGGAATTAGTAAATGAACTCGTAAAAA